>NC_064648.1:36414102-37045102 GCF_023864345.2 Schistocerca serialis cubense | reverse complement strand
TTCCTAGTCTGATCCAGTTTGTACTTTCTCCTCTCACTTTAACTGAAACTTTTTGATTAAGATATAATGAGTTTATAAGTCTACTGGTTTTCCAGTCCACTCTCTTTTCCCTCATTATAGTCACCAGCTTGTCCCAAACGACATTGTCAAATGCCTTTTTCAATAAACCTTTCTCCCAAGATTCGTAGAGCCCTATTGCATCTCTGGTGCCCGTATTCCGTCTAAAGCCAAACTGCTCCTCGCCAAGATTCTCCTCCATTACTTTTTCAAGTCTTTTATTAATTATCCTTAACATCACTTTGGCTGCATGTGAAATGAGGCTGATTGTCCTGTGCTCGCTGCATTTCTTGGTTCCTTGTTTTTTTCGGTAATGGAATCATTACTGTTGTCAGAAGAAAGTCTTCAGTATTATACAGGTCTACAATACATTGGTCAAGGAATTAAACCACACTTCAAGACGGTATAAGTGTTGTGGTGAAACTATTTGTTTGAAATAAATTTCTTTGATTATACAGTTGTAGTGGTTCATTTTTTAAAACCTTTAATTAACAATTGAGAACAATGCATGTACAATTACTGCTGTTAACCAACTAATCATCTGAAACTTCCTGGCAGATTAAAACTGTGTGCCAGATCGAGACTCGAACTCGGAACCTTTGCCTTTCGCGGGCAAGTGCTCTACCATCTGAGCTACCCAAGCACGACTCACGCCCCGTCCTCACAGCTTTACTTCTGCCAGTACCTCGTCTCCTACCTTCCAAACTTTACAGAAGCTCTCCTGCGATACAGAAGTAAAGCTGTGAGGACGGGGCGTGAGTCGTGCTCGGGTAGCTCAGATGGTAGAGCACTTGCCCACGAAAGGCAAAGGTGCCGAGTTCGAATCTCGGACTGGTACACAGTTTTAATCTGCCAGGAAGTTTCATATCAGCGCACACTCCGCTACAGAGTGAAAATCTCATTCTGGAAACTAATCATCTGCTCACACAGACAACACACCATCACTTCATCAGTCAATTACAGTGTCACAACAATGCGGCCACAGAGTGGCAGCAACCTGAAACACAGCACTCGACACAAAGTATTCTGAACGATGCCGACATTTAACGCTCTGTACTCAGGGGCAGGTGGCCAACTTGTCGCACCCTTATTACAGCTAGTCTATCAGATGCTCAGAACATACTAATTTACGTACAATTAATAATAAGGTCGGTACATACGCAGCCCAGGTGTCGTCCCACAATGTCAGTACTGGCCCTCGAGTAAATAAGTGATCAGTCGTGAGTTCTTTCTGCAAGAACTTTCTGAATTTCACTGGGGGACTTGCAATTTTCCATCTTATGTAAATATGTTCATAACACAGTGAAGGATATAAGTAAAGGTTTTACCTCAGCTGCACCAGGCATCTCAGCTTCCATGGTGACTGGCTTCCGCTGGCACTGCTGCCTTAAATATTTACTGCCAGCATCAACTAGAACAGAATAGATAATACATCACTCTACTATCTGAATTGGATTTCTCATTAAGTCAGTCTGTATGGATACAAAGGAAATCACCATATCAACAGTGGAGGTGTCTTGTGGAACAACAGATACAAGCATAATATTGTCAGAACATCCGAAATGCAACGCTTCTCTAAAAACACGATTTTTTTTTTTTTCCAATCTGAGGATGTAACAAGCAACTAACTAAATATAGGGCTGCTTCTGGGTTTCATTCACGGTTAAGAAAGCAGATTACTCTGTTACGGAAAGGTCTATGACAGCGACCACTCAGTGCCGTGGGGCCAAATGAAGTGCTGTTCCAATAAACAAGCAGCAAGCTGCCAAAGTCGCATTAAACTGGAAAGCTCATGCCAGGCAGTAAGAATATAGAACAGTGCCATTAAATGACAAACAAGTGTCGCACAGCAATGTGTGTCTGATGGGAATGAGGGGCAGGGCGGCATGTGTCAAGAGTGGATTAATACAGTACCCAATGGGGTATCAGAAGGCATGTATTTTATAG
The DNA here is from genome assembly GCF_023864345.2 of Schistocerca serialis cubense. NCBI lineage: Eukaryota > Metazoa > Arthropoda > Insecta > Orthoptera > Acrididae > Schistocerca > Schistocerca serialis. The sequence goes on along the minus strand of NC_064648.1, from coordinate 37,043,098 downwards.
CAAGGGCTTGAAGTACATGTTATATACATTAATACCAACTTCTGATCATGACCAAACGCATTTCTGTTTATTTTAAGGCATTTTCAGTGGTCACTGTTAACAGTACGGTTTTTCTTGAAATTTTGTTTCTGGGATCATGCACAGTTCTTACCAGGTTGTGGTTTATTTTGTGTGTGTGTGTGTGTGTGTGTGTGTGTGTGTGACAAACACACACACACACACACACACACACACACACAGACACAGACAGAGAGAGAGAGAGAGAGAGAGAGAGAGAGAGAGAGAGAGAGAGAGAGAGCAGATGCACCCTCTATCTCAAAAGGAATCAAAAGACAAGTGCATCACAGAATATCAAAATGAAGTACACAAAATGGCATGGTATTAGTAGACCAACACATAACAGAAAAATGTAAATGTGTTCAGTAAAACTGCTGTGCCCACAAGTGTAACTCAAAATATTTGAAGAATAACCTTATGAATTTACATCTACATCTATACTCAGCAAACCACTGTGAGGTGCTGGACAGAGGGTGCATTATTAGGGTTTCTTCCTGTTCAAATCATGAATGGAGCCCGGGCAGAATGACTGGTTGAATGCCTCTGTGGGTGTGCAGTAATTACTTTAATCTTACCATCGTGATCCCTATGTGAGAAATATGTAGGGGGTTTTAGTATATCCCTCGAGTAACCATGAACTTTAACACCACACACATGAAACTCATCCTAGCGCTTATGACTGGCCACAGAAATTGTAAGAAAGCCTACACGTGATACATAGAGGCAGCATACGATAGGTGTAGATATAGGAAGGAGTATGAAACTGCACCAAACCTAGTCTTCCACAGCAGACACCTGGAGGGCAAACGACACAGAATATTCAACTCATTAGAGCCTGAGGAAACCTTGTCAAATAAGGGATTACAACAACAGCAGCAAGAACAACAACAACAACTCAGTTTCGGTCTGGGTAACAGTGGAATATGACCACTGTTGTTTTATGCCTTCCTCCATCAATCAAATCAATACTTGACCACCAATCACTGGATTTAAAACTATTTTTCATAAATAATACCGTTTTGAGAATTATGTATATTATTAACTGGTTGTTGATGTTGTGGTCTTCAGTACTGAGACTGGTTTGATGCAGCTCTCCATGCTACTCTATACTTTGCAAGCTTCTTCAACAACCTACATCCTTCTGAATCTGCTTAATGTATTCATCCCTTGGTCTCCCTCTACGATTTTTACCCTCCACGCTGCCCTTCAACACTAAATTGGTGATCCCTTGATGCCTCAGAAGGTTTCCTACCAACCAATCACTTCTTCTAGTCAAGTTGTGCCACAAATTTCTCTTCTCCCCAATTCTATTCAATACCTCCTCATTAGTTATGTGACCTACCCATCTAATCTTCAACATTCTTCTGTAGCACCACATTTCAAAAGCTTCTATTCTCTTCCTGTCTAATCTATTTATCGTCCACATTTCACTTTCATCCATGGCTACACTCCATACAAGTACTTTCAGAAACGACTTCCTGACACTTCAATCTATACTCGATGTTAACAAATTTTTCTTCTTCAGAAACGCTTTCCTTGCCATTGCCAGTCTACATTTTATATCCTCTCTACTTCGACCATCATCAGTTATTTTGCTCCCCAAATAGCAAAACTCCTTTACTACTTTAAGTGCCTCATTTCCTACTCTAGTACTCTCAGCATCACCTGATTTAATTCGACTACATTCCATTATCCTCACTTTGCTTTTGTTGATGTTCATCTTATATCCTCCTTTCAATACACTGTCCATTCCGTTCAACTGCTCTTCCAAGTCCTTTGCTGTCTCTGACAGAATTACAATGTCATCGGCGAACCTCAATGTTTTTATTTCTTCTCCACGGATTTTAATTCCTACTCCGAATTTTTCTATTGTTTCCTTTTCTGCTTGCTCAATATACAGATTGAATAACATCGGGGAGAGGCTACAAACCCTGTCTCACTCCCTTCCCATCCACTGCTTCCCTTTCATGTATCTCGACTCTTATAACTGCCATCTATTTTCTGTACAAATTGTAAATAGCCTTTCGCTCCCTGTATTTTACCCCTGCCACCTTCAGAATTTGAAACAGAGTATTCGAGTTAACATTGTCAAAAGCTTTCTTTAAGTCTATAAATGCTAGAAACGTAGGTTTGCCTTTACTTAATCTAGCTTCTAAGATAAGTCGTAGGTTTAGTATTGCCTCACATGTTCCAATATTTCTACGGAATCCAAACTGATCTTCCCGGAGGTTGGCTTCTACCAGTTTTTCCATTCGTCTGTAAAGAATTTGTGATAGTATTTTGCAGATGTGACTTATTAAACTGATAGGTCGGTAATTTTCACATCTGTCAACATCCGCTTTCTTTGCAATTGGAATTATTATATTCTTCTTGAAGTCTGTGGGCATTTCACTTGTCTCATATATCTTGCTCACCAGATGGTAGAGTTTTGTCAGGAGTGGCTCTCCCGAGGCTGTCAGTAGTTCTAATGGGATGTTGTCTACTCCCGGGGCCTTGTTTCAACTCGGGTCTTTCAGTGCTCTGTCAAACTCTTCACGCAGTATCGTATCTCCCATTTTATCTTCATCTACATCCTCTTCTATTTCCATAATATTGTCCTCAAGTACGTCGCCCCTGTATAGACCCTCTATACCCTCCTTCCACCTTTCTGCTTTCCATTCTTTGCTTAGAACGGGGTTTCCATCTGAGCTCTTGACATTCATACAAGTGGTTCTCTTTTCTCCAAAGGTCTCTTTAATTTTCCTGTAGATTGTATCTATCTTACCCCTAGTGAGATAAGCCTCTACATCCTTACATTTGTCCTCTAGCCATGCCTGGTTAGTCATTTTGCACTTCCTGTCAATCTCATTTTTGAGATGTTTGTATTCCTTTTTGCCTGCTTCATTCACTGCATTTTTGTATTTTCTCCTTTCATCAATTCAATTTAATATTTCTTCTGTTATCCAAGGATTTCTATTAGCTCTCGTCTTTTTACCTACTTGATCCTCTGATAGAAGCAACTACCAAAAAGGCTCTTCAGGAACCACACGTTTGTCTGGCATCTCAACACATACCCCTACATTGTGGTTGCACCTACGGTACAGCTATCTGTATCACTGAGACATGCAAGCCTCCCCACCAACGGCAAGGTCTATGGCTCATTAACTGGTAGATTCATATTAATGTAAAAAGTGTGCAATATCTAAAATGGACAAGATCTTCATCCTCTGACAGCGTGTCCAGATTATATTAGTTCATCATGTTTCCTGGCATAAAGAAAGAGAATGTTAAAGGATTTGGAATTACTCAAGGTATACGTCAACACGAGATAAAGAAATCATAGAAACTTAATCTGTCTGCTGAGGTAATAACAAACGATCACTATACTGCTTAATGATACTCATACTTATGACAGCTAAATTTCATCGAGTGAATCTGTAAGAAAGCTACTACTTTGAAAATATCTGCTGCCTTCTCCATCACACTGTACAGCTGTTGTTTATCTGCCAGTAGCCATGTAATATTTACTTGATCATGACGGTATTCTCAAAGAAAATATTTTTTACATCTCCTGAGTCCTATTATATTACTTGTCATCCAGCTTTATAAAAAACACTGCTACTTGCCATGTGGCTAACAGAAGCTTTCAGTCCCCGAAACTAGATATTCAGATAATTTGTAGAAGGAGTGGCTGATCAGAGACGTTTTTTATTTTTGTATGAATTCCTTGCTGTCAGATAGGGGATTACTGAATATCTTACCACCAGAATGCATAACTCCATTCTGAATCCTGGACACAAGGAGGCAAAGTTTACATGGAAATTATTTTTGTGTCTTTCACTATGACTGTTTATTACAGTTCAGTTGAAATTGATGTTTATTACAAAACAAATTCACATACAGCGACTACGGATTGATGTCGGCAGTGTGTGACACGTGCAAATTTGTGTCAGTGAGGGACTCAAACCCGGATTTCCCACTTATCACCTTAGCCAGTTCTTTTATGTGAGCATGCCTCCAGAACCGAGCCGAACTTCCACACGTCACGTAATCACAACCCTAATGCTCACACAATTTGCAGTTCCTGCACAGGGAGACAAATATTATATCATCATTTTAGCCCACTGACGAACAGATACATCACTTATGCTACAGGTGTTATCGGACAGCCAGAGTGATTGAGGCAACTGCTCAAGTTAAGCGGGAAATCTGGGTTCGTGGCCCGGTCCAACACAAATTTTCATGTGTCGCAAATAGCTGACAATAATGCATTGTCAAGGAATGCGAATCTCCTAATGCATTCAAAATTGCTTACTGAATATTACATTTCACACTTTGTTTATTTTAGGTGTACTTCACCAGAAGATCAACTCTGTAAGACCACTGGGAGTGCAAATCCACAAAATGAGCCAACACTGTTGTCTATAGGTCAACACAAGGAGAGATATTCGTGAAGGGCATAAACTGAACTGATCTTCTTGATTAGTTTATCTGTGCTGATTCCATTTTAACTCACTACTCAGCTGGACCCCAAGGAAATTTACACACTGTGCATTCAGTGGATGACCATTAATGTCCACTTATGGTTTTTATGTGTAGCCCATACTGTAAGAGAAATGAACGTACTGGCAGACGCCCTCTCTGTCGCTTAGAAGCGATTACAGGCGCAGCGAATTACGAAGCACTCACCTCGGTGCAGCAATCCGACAGTGACCTCCGAGATTTATTGTAGCAGCATCTAGTCTCCAGTTCTGCCGTGTCCACATACTACCGTCAAGTGCGACATTTTACACTGATGTCCTCACACTGAAGCCACGATCATTTGTGACTTAACTTTTGACGTGTCTACTCGAGGGGTCTGAGGTACGACGAATTTGGTTAAACGAACTTTTGTGTTGACAAGTTATAACACTCCAGTCTGCTACTACTATACCATAACCTCGAAACTGGAGGCAATTTGCAAATCAGAATTATTTTGTTAGAGTAATTATGGTATAACGCAACAGAGCAGTGTTACCCTCTGAGAGGAATTTTATTATGTTGACCGTATTGTACCTAACGGAAGTGGCTTATCGGAAGTGAAAGTCAGAATTACGTAAATATTTGAACAGTACGAACAAAATTTTGCCTATCTGCACTGTCCAATTGATAAAGAAAACGGTCGCCAGCCTAACTAGGCAAGAGAATGGTTAACATTCTCATTCAAGAAAATAGTTATTAGTAACTCTAATGGATCAACACAACCTATACTTTGTCACACGTGAGTGCAATGAACTCTTACACATACATATGTGTATGGTAAGATTGAAACTAACAGAGCAGCAGAAACAATTTGCAAAATTATAACAGATACCAAAACACACTATTACTTTCAGGGCTTACACAAAGTGAATGGTCTTTATAACATTACTATTAATATGCACTTCTAATACACAAGAGAGACCAACACTTAGCACACATGAGTATATAACGTTTCACAACTGCAGCTTTCTCACTTTTACTACAGCGTAACACAATGTTGACAAAATTGCAAGAAACTGACTCACCTTTTAGAATTTACTACAGACAACAATGTGATCAGTTGCTTTATAACCCTCAGTCTTAAGAACTTTTAATTTTGAAGTTAGCAACAGCACTTTAATAAGCAGTTTTAATAGGAATATTTTCAGCAAACAACATTTACTTTAACTCACTCTCTTGCCACATTAATTTTAACTTTCTTTTTTTTTACTATGTTGAAGAGGCATTAATGAACAAAATATTGGGCTTTAATGTTCTTTTAGTAAGGACACTCGGATATCACTTTAGCTCAAACGGAAAGGAACCTGAGAGGTGTTATGATGAGGGAAAAAATCAGGGTAGGTACATAAATTCAGATAAAATTTACCTTATATTTGAGCACACTAACACGTCCATTAAGCTGATCCTTCACTGTACATCATTATAGTATTACTTTACAGTGATTGCGCAACATGGTGGCAACTGCATGTTGGTAGGTGGATTCGCAGACAGAATTGCTGGACTCTGTCATTTCTTGGTGGCGATGACAGATACAAATTCCAGAATAGTTCCAGCTATTTATCCATCCATCCGAGGCATTGGAAAGCGGCAGGAAAAGCTTCTCTCGGAACCAGCACGATATGCAACATATACATGACAGTGCACAGTGTGGTAGCTCATCCCCGACTCGTAGCTCGTCCCCGACTGACTATCAGTTCCACATTTTCCACCAAGGCCAACCACAATTTGTGCGCGCTACACAGTTCCGTTCCCGAGGGGAACCACAACACCTTTTATATACTAAAGAACTAAGAACCCTAAGTGAGGATCAGCAGTTTACATAACAGCAACCAAACACATTAAATAGAACATTTGCACATAAAGACATTTCTACAAAAAATTATTCACACAAAATTACAATTATATATAGTAAGTTTTGATCCCTCCAAATGGGACAAAGAATATAAATGACAGTTATGCTACACAGCATACAATCAAATCATGACATCAAAGTTTTAACAAAGAAAGGAGTATACAGTTTTGTGTTATCTATTCAAACAAACACATTTACAGAAGCACAGCAATGTAACATTAAATGAAACAAAAGCAAAATAAATCAGCACAGCATTAGAGCTATGGTGTTACAAAGTATCAATGAAGACTGTAAAGCACTTGTTCGCCAGTGTAACTCCCGTCAGCAGAAAAAAATCACTTGTCACGTCAGTGCACTCCCCACAGCGCACCTGTCCCCGGCGAATCGACAACGTACGTATCGACACTGTCTGCCTTCACCACCGTCTGAAGAATATACATATACAGCCTAACTGCCGTCGACCACTTCACTTATCGGCCCAAAGTCTTTCCTGTGCTCGACATCACTGCCTACACAGTCGCAAACACATTCTGTTGTGGATTGCTCGTTTCAGAAAGTTCCGTACAATTACCACTGACTAGGGCAGGCAGTTTGAATCCTACGCCTTTAAGGCATGCACTGCCCTGTTAAATGTGAAGCGCATCCGAACAACAGGTTATCATTAAGCAGTGAATGGTTTAGCGGAACGTCTGCACTGATTGTTAAAGGTATCCCTTCAGTGTCACAATGTCGGACAGAAACACTGCCGATCGTCGTCCTGCATATCTGAGCGTTCGTCGAGGACAATCTGAAATGTCCAGCAGCAGATCTCACCTACGACCAACCATTTCGACAGCCCGGTGAGTTCACCAGCAACGTGTCGGATTCACTTTTTTGAGGCATCGGACTGTCGACAAACTACGCACGCAGATCCGGCAGCTCCGTCTCGTTGCACTGAGAGATCAACAAGACATCCACCCTTTCATCTTCACTGACCTGTGCAAACACGACCAATATTTTTTTTCTTTTTACCACAATGCTGTCCGCATACCTCTACAGCCACCATAAGAGGGACCGTATCCAGTCCTCGGAAACGGTGGCAAAGTGTTTAAGTTTGATGTCATGGGTACACCAACAACTAACTCTGTTGACTGCCTTAAACACGTCTTCTGCACCTTCTCTGATGGTAAGAGCAAATCGCCTTGCGGACCGACCACAGACGTGACGGAATTACCCCCACTCCACCACCTATCACAGATAAGCCACAAATGGACATCGAACGCCGATCCTGATGCTTCAGCAACAGTAAAACCTGCTGTTACGCGATCCAGACGTCACATTCGCTTTGATCGAAGATACCGTTAGCATTCGGGGAGGAGTGATGTAGTGATTATGCATTGTTACATCGAATATATTCAAGACACAAAGTGTTTACACTAAGTGACATTATTGCTGAGGTTAATTTATTCTTTGGTTTTTGTAATTATCGCTTGGACTGATTCTCATTATGTATTGTCTGACTGTTTTGTACCTTTACACCCTATGCTATTAAATGTTGCAATAAAAAACATTTCCTTTAAACTGCAACACTTGTTAGAAATAGCATAACACGAATATTTGTGAGGTTAAGACCTAAACATTAGCTGTGAACCATTCGTAGCCTGTTTAGCAATCAACAGCACTGTGTCTGCTTTGGGCAAGTTTGAACCCTTGATTACAATGCTCATTTCCTCAGTAAACACCACAGCTTTTAAAGTGTCTGCAGTGTAGTTCAATTTTACCCCTATTTGTTTTATGATGCAAAACACAAGGTCAAGCAGGAATATTTTAATAGTTGAATTACCATTTACACTGTCTTCTTTACAAATTTCTCCTCAGAATTCTTCCTGCATTTTGTCTCTAAATGCTACACTTCAGTCATTGCTTACAATTCCGCAATGCTTTTTTTTTTATGATGTGCATAAATAACTGACCTATATATTTAATGGTTAACATCTGACCACTATGCTCTGACAAATCATTGACTATTGGTTTTCTTGTCTGATCAATGTAGGTTGTTGGGACTAACAACTATCTTCAATAGCTATTACACTACATCCTTCAACTCTCGCAGGGAATTTTACTGTGAAAATAATCCAAAGCTGGATATCAACACTCTGGATGGTCAGTACTATCCGATAAGAAACCTTCATTCAAGTATCCACAAACAGTTATCCTTCAGTTAAGCCTGCATAAGCTTATTAGCACCGTTCACAGTTGCCGAGATATTTTCTGCGGGTGGCCTATAAACTGTCAGTGCTACAACCTCGTTTATTTCCTGATCCACGACTGCAGCACGACAATCAAAAAGCTGTGCAATATAATACTCTTTAAACCTAAAGAGCTAAGGTTTTCAACCACTTTTTGAATATACAGCCACTGCCCCCTTCCCTTTTATTAGTTCCATAGCAAATCAGTATGACATTGGCGTGTATCTGTCAAGATGGAACTGTTCAATTTCAGTGACTCCCATGTGTTTCTGACACAGTAGTAAGACCTCTCTCCCGATGTTTCACTAGCACTTGCGCCTTATGCACTGTCCTGTTAGACTGCTTAAGAACTACTTGGCATGGCCGAATGTTGTTCTCCTCGTCTACAAAGCATACAAGCAGCTGGTGTCAGCTGGACTGATGCAATGGCTTCCCGTGTCTTCTGGAACTTTTTACTGATTTGGAAGGCTCGACTGTAATCCAGTCGGGACCTAACGTTACAATTCAGAAAACGCCACTACCAAACCAGCTAGCAGTTTCTGCTTTTTTTTCCAATATCGTGTAGCAGTAGTAGTGACAATCACTGAAACTCAAGAAGTGACCATAATCATCATTCCCGATGTAATTTGTATTAAAACATCCCATATGAAAAATTACGCTGACATTCCTCCAATGACAATCAAGATATTTGGCTTAACACTTCGATCACAGCTAACAACCGAATGGGTTTTAAAACTTATGTAATAACTAAAATTATTTAGCGGCAATTGCAATACTTACTTTAAATGTATCATATCTACATGACTCGGTAATGATATTTACTTAGGATATAAAATAAAAATTATTCACGAAAGATAACTTACTAATGGTGAAGAAATAAAATTTTTGACCAAATATTACACCCACATGATCAGTAAAGGAAAAATATTTGATCCTACGTGTAAATAGGTGTAATTTTTCGAGAGATTCAATGTTTACTGCCATAGGAACGGAGGTTAGGTTACATCACATCCCCTATCCAAACTTTCAAAATGGTTCAAATGGCTCTGAGCACTATGGGACTCAACATCTTAGGTCATCAGTCCCCTAGAACTTAGAAGTACTTAAACCTAACTAACCTACGGACATCACACACATCCATGCCCGAGGCAGGATTCGAACCTGCGACCGTAGCGGTCACGCGGTTCCAGAGTGTAGCGCCTAGAACCGCACGGCCACTCCGACCAGCTGTGTGAGAGATGTAGCGTGCCGACCTGACCAAACATCACCTAGACGTATCACTGACGCGGTACGTTTACCGCTCCTAACAAGTGCAAGTTGTGTGAGAGATGTAGCGTGCCGACCTGGCCAAATATCACCTAGACGTATAAGAGACATGGTATGTTTACCGCTCTGCGCAGTACACAAGTATAAATATGAAATCCACCAAATACGGGACAATAACTTCAGAAATGAAATCGAGATTGAGCTGTGCGATGTGCTTTTGTACACCATTCGAGCACAGGGCAGGTGCGCGATCTCCTTAGTCAATCAGAAGACACAATCAGGACATATTACACGTTCTGTAATCAGCGAATCACATCGCATTTTCAGTGCGCGAACACACAAAGAATGAAAAATGTTCAGCACGAAACACGAATAAAGTAGATATTCCAAATTAATGCACAGTATCGGGCACAGCGATGCTGTGACATACACAGAGGTAAAAAAAGACGGGAGATGGCACTGTACACTTACGTTGTTTTGAAGCTAGAGTGGAAAGGACTTGCTGCCAACTTAAATAGCCCATAACATTAGACTACTGCTTGTTTACGATTTATTGATGGAACAACTACGTCTCTACACAATCAAAACTCCAGCTGCTACCACAGAAGTCGACAGATTCCACAACAGGGCACTGGCATGTCAGAAAGACATCACTGGGAAGTATCACCGAGGAGATATAAATGCGGTGAGCCTAATGTTTTGGCCTGTTCACGGTGATTAAAGAAACGCAAATTAGTTTAATATTTTGTTCAACAAGTAAAACTACGGAAAAAAGTTCATATAAACATAGGTCCGCAAATGTTTATTTACGTAAAGATTTTGCCTGCTGCTAATATGAATCCATCGCAAAACCGTACGAGGTTAAAGAAAAGCACGATTTCCATCTATTTTGTTGTTATTGGTCTGCTGACAAATAAAACATGTCACATCCAGAGAAGCAAAGATTGTTATACAAGTAAATTTGCTTACTTTCCATTAACAATGTAGAAACGTTTATGTCATTGTCGGCAACCAGAGAGTAGAAATATCTCTGGAGTGAGCATTGCGTCCTGCGCATGTTGTCAGCATTAAACTGGAATTGTCACGTGATCTCGGGACGACGTCGATTGTTTAGCACCAATTCGCGTCCGCCATCAGTAACGTAACGTCTCGTCATATAACACCAAAACATTCTACATTACCTTTCGAATGGAGGCATTCGCACAGGTCGCCAACGGAACGTCATTTCACGGTACGTCAAGGTTTCTCGGGATGAAAATTTTAACGGTACCAGTCTGTTAACATGCTTTAGTGACAAATTGGAGATGTTCCATGACGACTGGGATATTTTTTTCTACTTTCTTACACAACCGAGGTCGTATATCTGAAGGCGAAAAGTTATTTAGGTTTTACGGTAACACAACTGCGTTGACGCCCACAATGTACAATAAGAACATAAGTAGGCGAAGCAAATTCCACCTTATGACATTTTAAGCAAAAAAGTCAGCTTTAATGAAGGAGGAAAATACAGTTGTTTATGACGTTATTAATTACATAAGAAAAAACATAATGGATAAGTTTAACAGACTTCATTATTTCGTTTGAAGCTTTCTTTGATGTGTATGAATGTACATATTTTCCCTAGCAAATAATTGTCGATGTTTTGAAACGTTGTCTCACTTCTCAGTAATTTACCAAACCTAATTGATCAAGAACATAGGCTATAAAGTTTGCTTCGGCCATTGACAAATTTTGTCGTTGTTAGCTCCTCAGTTCTGATACTATAACATTTTATGCATATTAGGGATGGTGATTCAAAACCCCATTTTTGCGGTTCAGTACTGTGTTAAGCGACTTGACGAGATGTGACATGAAAGACATTGTAAATACATGCTGACGTGAAGCTTCTGTGACGTCATGCTCGTTCATTTTGCTCTTCAAAGCTAAGAGCCCAATTTATTTCAAATATCAGACGTAAACTGCTATGGTGCCTGCAAACGTCTATATTAAGTCCACAGCACCTGCGAAGGGAATCTGTCTTTACTAGCGATATGACAACATTCAAAATTTATAGGACAAATGTCGGACAAATCTACGGCGTCCCGAGATCACGTGACCATTGTGGCAAATCAATTCTGCGCTTCTGAATGCTCACTCCAGGGATATTTCTACTCTATGTCGGCAACCGTTAGTGAGTTGTTTCAGTCGTTTCCTAACCTTGAAATGAGTTAGTGTCCTGTATTGTTCAGTGGAACAAAATAATAACAGAGTATTTAAGTGAAACAACGTAGTAACTGCTGTAAGTTGAAGATTATTTATGAAATAGGGATGCCTTTAAAGTTTACGACAAAGGAATACGCCCATACGGTGTTTATTTATGGCAAATGAGATGATAATGCTATGGCTGCAGTTAACGAATATCACGTACATCCGACTCGGAGGATTTCGAATGCACGAACCGTTAGTGGAGACAGGTGCTCTATCTAGCGATCATAATGACTACGAGCACTCGATACACGAACACGACGATGAGGATATGTGATGCTGTTCAACGTAACCGCCAAGTAATCAATCAATTTAAAAAATTGCGAAATTACTTCTTTGCGCCTCTGGATGTTCTTGAAAACTACTGCAGATAGACATCTCAGACGTGTTTTATTACATTCACCATACCAATGACAAAATTAATGGAAATCGTACAGTTTTGCGATGACTTCATATCTGCGAAGTTGCTAAGTTTCAGGCAAAATCTTGGCAGTAACTCCGTAACTACACATTCGCGAGCCTACGTTTATATGAGCTTTTTTCTTTAGTTTTACTTGTAGAATAACATATTAAAATATTTGCACATCTTCATGAATCACCATGATGGCAAACGATGGATTAAAGTTTGTGACGTAATGACAACTCTTTTTTTTTTTACTTCCACGGCAACATACCTTTGATGATGAGGAAACTGAAAGCGCCGGAATTGTAGTCGCCAGTTGAGCTTGCAACATTCTTCGAAAGAATTAATGCATCATAGTTCCGCCGAGCGGTAAAGTTTACCCGCTTAACAAAACAGTGATATATTATCTCTTTCGGGCGATGTGCTCGACGAAACATCTATTCAGCTACGTAACCCGCGAAATGTGGGATGTGGCGGCTCGTAGATATACATTCTGGGCGTTCGCAAATTTTTTAATTCAGATAAATATGAGTGTGCGAAAATAACAGCATCTGCTTATAACAGTTATGCTCATCAACATATTTATACAACTTCAGCCGCAGTCAATAATAATAACGATGATGATGATGATAATAATAATAATAATAATAATAATAATAGTTATTATTAATTATTAATTATTAATTATTAATTATTATTATTAATTATTAATTATAATTATTAATTATAATTATTAATTATAATTAATTATAATTAATAATAATTAATAATTATAATTATAATTAATAATAATAATTATAATTATAATTATAATTATAATAATAATAATTATAATTAATAATAATAATAATTAATAATAATAATTAATAATAATAATTAATAATTATAATTATTAATTATAATTATTAATTATTAATTATTAATTATTAATTATTAATAATAATAGTTATTATTATTATTATTTGCATAAGTTCTCTGAAAAAGAGGAAGAATTGTTTCTGTGGAATTTTGTTGTTTTGTACATAAGAACAATTTATGGGAAGAACGAAAAATGTTCAGACTTTCGCTGCTCTCCATTAGACAAAGTTGTTGCCTTTCCCCACTGTTGTTTAACGCATATCTTGGAGAGATTATTGCGAGAGGCTTAGATGGGAAAAGAGGAATATCTATTGGTGGAAAGAGAATAGAATGTATAAGGTTTCCTGATGACACGATATTAGTGGCAGAAAGTGAGAGGACAGTGAACAACATGCTGAAAGATCTGAATGAAGCTTGTGTGGAATATGGGATACAGATAAACACAGCAAAAACAGAGAGTATGGTCATCAGTACAAGACGCAGACTGTCCAATATTAAAATAGGACAATCTACCATTAGCCAAGTAATTGCATTTATACATCTTGGAAGCACAATAACTGAAGACTTGAGATGTCACCAGGAGGTGAAAACTCTAACTGCCATAGTGAAGGAGGCATTCAACAGAAAGAGGAGACTTATGTGGCTAATTAGATAAAGGTCTAAGGAAAAGGCTTGGCATATGTTTTGTCTGGAGTGTGGCAGTAAATGGGGCAGAAACATGGACGCTGAGACGAGAGGATGAAAAAAGGTTAGAAGCATTTGAGATGTGGATGTGGAGGAGAATGGAGAGAATAAGCTGGATGGAAAGAGTGAGTAAAGAAAGACTATTGGAAAGGGTTGGTGAGAGAAGACGTCTGCTGAAGGTTGTAAGAGAAAGAAAAAAGAACTGGTTGGTGACTACCCTGCACATAAAAGACCAAATAAAAATGGTGAGCGACTAATTGATATTTGTAAGAACTGTGATCTTCTTTTAAAATCCACAGCCTTCAAGCGCCTACCTCGAAACGCCAAAACTTGGAAACACCCTAACGCAATGTTTGGAGAGTTCCACCAGGTGGACCATGTAGCTGTCTCTAAGAAATCCACCAGGGAAATTTTCAATGTTACTGTTTTGAGGAATGCCAACATTAATTCTGATCATTACTTGTCTCGGGTAAAAATGAATATCATCCAAGATAGCCGAAAGAACCTTTCCAATATTTCAAGACCACCAGAATTTGATATAAGTAAACTGAAAGATGTCAACAACAAATTTACAGAAACTCTACACAGCAAACCAAATAAAACAGACTGGAACAGAATTACAGAAGCCGTGGTACAATCAGCCACTGAAAGTATACTGACCAATAAAAAATATAAACACCCGTGGTGGAACGAAGACTGTAATGAAGCAATTGAAAAGCGAAGACAGGCTTGGATAAAATGGAATAGCAAGAAAACCTTCAAAAATCACGAAAACTACTTGAAGGTTACGAAAGGTACATCAAAAGTATTGATATCAACTAAGAGACTCTTCAACAAAAACCACATAGATGAAATAGAAGAAATTTTAGAAGTCATCACACTCTGGAATTTTATAAAGCCTCTACATCACAACTATCGAAGTTTAAACCTCCTACTTTACATATACGAGGACTCGATGTAAAACTAAATTTGAATGACAAATCGTGTGCTGCAGCTTTTGGAAATTACTTTTCATCCCTGCTGAATGCTGAAAATCCAAATGAAAAGCTTGATTTCTATCCTACTATTACTCCTGCAGATAGTCCCTCTCAAACATTAGATGAAATCACGAAAACTATACAAGGCTTGAAAAATAACAAATCTGGAGGTGAGGATCGCATATTGGCTGAAAAGTGGAAATACGCAGATCACGATACAATAAAACATCTCCATGATATCATAGTGAAGATTTGGGAAACTTAAACTCTGCCGCCAGATTGGACCGTAGCAATTATTCACCCACTTCATAAAAAAGGCGATAAGAGTGGTCTGAATAATTACCGAGGAATCTCTTTGATACCAACGACTTACAAGACGTTTCTTTTCCAGTATGTTGTTAAACAGAGCTGAAACAATCTTAGATCAACAATTGGGCGAATATCAAGCTGGTTTCAGGACATAAAAGGTCCTGTGCAGAGCAAATCCATAGAAGCGCAGTCAGCCAAAATGAAAATCTACTGGCAAAAGAGGAAAACACAATCAGGGAAGAGATAAAAATCTTCGCGGTCCATAGCAGGCCGAAACGATAGCAAAAATAAATTGAATTTATGCTCCTACTTTCCTGCCTATCCACATTATCGGAGATCTCGACATATTCGCGAAAATATCAGATTGCTCACGACATAAGGTTACATATTTCCCTGCTGTGCCGCAAGCTAGATATAACTTTGTCACCACAATACTGTTTTTCGCTTTCAGATTGGTAGGTTTCGCCCACTAACAATAAATAGCTACCTCTGAACATAAACTCGACTTCTGGCTACGCTACAGAGCAGTCTGTCACCAAAATCAAGTTTTCTGCTTCGCCAACTCACAACCATACTTTTGCATTCGAACCTACGCTAGACTTCTGGCTACGCTAAAAATCAGCCTGTCACCACGACCAGAAGCTGTGCTCTCGTGTCCCTGCCTGACCACACGGAATCTGTGAGATATTCGGAAAATACAGCTTAACCACACTCGAGCAATTCACGACGTATTCCTAGAACAACCAGATATTTGTAACAAGCAGAATATAAAAACCACTGCTTCACTCTCAGCAGTTTTACACTAGATTGCTAAACCTTCCAAAAATTTATGATTGCGGTTGGTACCAATTCGAGGTTCCCGGCAATAATTTGAGCAATACTGTTGTCAACACAGGGTGTAAAACAGGGCATTCTGTACTTATTTTGTATATGACGTACCATTAAAGGCCTTATAACTGTAATTAACTAGTGCACGAACTATAAATTGTGTGGTTTAGTAACAAAGTCACCGCCTTTAGTGTTCGAAGATTAAGTTCTGTTGTTACGTCCAAGCAGTACCACACCCTAGAATATCGCGATATGGAAACCACGACGTATTCCGAATAAAAGAGCTACATATTCCTTGCAAAACATATTCCCCCCATGTCACTGTTTCATTGGCAACAATTTAAATGTCGTCTTATATCCCATCCTAACCAAATCTATGACGAAAAAAACAGCCAATATTTCGGATTAAAAAAAATTGTAAGGCCGTAGCTCTATTCCTGTACTGCACGCGAAGAAACAGTCACCTTTGCCATTGGCTGAGTAGATCGGTCTGCCGTACTCGCTGGATTGGCTAACTAGATTACGTGTGCTGTCCTTAGATTGAGTAACAACAGCACTTCGCACAGGGCAATCTCGATTTCACAGTTTGCGAAGCTATCGTGCCGTTTTTTGGTGGATTTCGTATTTATTCTTGTTTATTGCGCAAATATGAAGTTTCAGTGCTACAGCGCATTAAAGGCCTAACCAAAAGACGTCCTTTTTTCTTTAACGGTTTTTGTGCTACATGCCTTTAAGTTCGATACCTACCCTATATGATCAAAAATATCCAGAGACCTGGCTGAAAATGCCTTAGAAGCTCGTGGCGTTCTCCATCGTTAATACTGGAATTCAATATGGTGTTGGCCCATCCTTAACCTTGATAACAGCTTCCACTCTCTCAGGCATACGTTCAGTCAGGTGCTGGAAGGTTTCTCGGTGAATGGCAGCCCATTCTTCACGAGGAGAGGTATCGATGTCGGTCAGAGATGCCTGGCACGAAGTCAGCGTTCCGAAACATCCCGAAGGTGTTCTGTAGCATTCAGGTCAGGACTCTCTGCAGGCCAGTCAATTACAGGGATGTTATTGTCCTGTAACCACTTCGCCACAGGCCGTGTATTATGAACAGGTGCCCGATCGTGTTCAAATAAGCAATCGCCATCCCCGAATTGCTCTTCATCAGTGGGAAGCAAGGCGGTGCCTAAAACATCAGTGTAGGCCTGTGCTGTGATAGTGTCACACAAAACAACAAGGAGTGCGAGCCCCCTCCGTGAAAAACACGACCACACCATAACACCACCGCCCCAGAATTTTACTGTCGGCACTACACACGCAGGCTGATGACGTTCACCGGGCATTCGCCACACCCACACCCTGCCATCGGATAGCCACATGTGTACCGAGATTCGTCACTCCACACAACGTTTTTCCACTGTTCAGTCGTCCAATGTTTACGCTCCGTACACCAAGCGAGGCGTCGTTTGGCATTCATCGCCGTGATGTGTGGCTTACGAGCAGCTGCTCGACCATGAAACCCAAGTTTTTCCACCTCCTACCTATCTGTCATAGTACTTGCAGTGGATCCCGATGCAGTTTGGAATTCCTGTGTGATGGTCTGGATAGAGGTCTGCGTATTAGACATTACGACCCTCTTCAACTGTCGGCGGTCTGTCAGTCAACAGACGAGGTCGGCCTGTACGCTTTTGTGCTGTACGTGTCCCTTCACGTTTCCACTTCACTGACACATCGGAACTCACTGACACAGGGATGTTCAGGAGTCTGGAAATCTCGGGTACAGACGCATGACAGAGGTAACACCCAATGACCTGAGCACGTTCGAAGTCCGTGAGTTCCGCGAAGCGCCCCATTCTGCTCTCTCACGATGTGTAATGACTACTGAGGTCGCTGATATGGAGTACCTGGTACTAGGTGGCAGCACAATGCACCTAATACGAAAAACGTATCTTTTTAGGGGTGTCCGGATACTTTTGATCATATAGTGTATATATAAAAATGTAAACCAAACAATTCGCTTAAGCAGAAAATTTACGAAGTAATTACCTTTTGGAGGTATCCGGGAAGCACCTGCATCTTCATCTTCTGCGGAAACTTGCAGTATCGCCTCTTGTATCATCCTTTTTAATTTTTTTTTACTCGATGGTTGTGATAACGAACGTAGTTCTAATGCTACATAATCCGCAAACACCTGATATTCATCAACAGGCTTCTGCATGGCTTCTACTGCTCTGCTCGGAATATCGTCCGTATTTGCCTCGCTTAATTTTTCACACCACTTTTTGTTCCTTCCATATCACTGAGTGTGTTTTGTGGAAGAGAATTTGCCTCTCACTCATTCTTCTCTCTGGCATCTTCTGGTACCTAAAATAAATATCATAATGTAGTATGTATCTTCAAAGGGATACATTTCAGATATAATTTTGTTTCCTATAATTTGAGATATCTTCAACAGAAGAAGAGTGGTTACAAATCGCACATAGTTTTGAAAATAGATAGGGTTTTCTAAACTGGATTCGCGCTATGGATGGAAAAAGTACAGTAATACAGGCTTCTGGTCCAAACAAATATATAAGGAAGCCCTACCGTTCGAGAGGTCAAGCAATGCAAAATCGGATGTTTAACTATCGGTCTTCCCGAGCACGAAATGCGTATGAGAGTATGAAAACATTTTAGGACTTACATGTGCACGTTTTCGAGTACTACGAACGCGAATACTTCCGAGTCCCGAAAACACGAGGCGATATGCGCTTTTCACAACTTATTAGTAACAGAGGAGAATTCCATTTAAGCCCCAACTGGCACACTTGGTTCCCAAAGTTTTCCAAACTCAACGAGAGTGCCGAAATGACCCATGGGCAAAACAAATATTTAGTTGGAACCCATAAACGTACATAACTGGCCACAGTCAGCCGAGGAAGTGCGAAATGAATTCACAGACTCTGTTTCACAAGAAGGGGAAGTAGAATGGCAATAAAGGCGCCTTTACATTTCAGCTGATTTCTTATGTTAGTGTAAACATAAATAAACTAGCACTAAAAGTAATAAATACTATCTCTCGAAAGATCAGAATACTGTTGATGACCGTGCAGCTTTTCCCTGGAATAAATGATGACTAACTGAAACCCTCAGCTGCCGACAGGTGGTGTTGATTTACGTCGATGTGGACAGCTGAAAATGTGTGCCCCGACCGGGACTCGAACCCGAGATCTGAACAGTTTCTGTCTTCATATATATATATATATATATATATATATATATATATATATATATATATAAAGGCTACCCAGCCATTGACCTTCGTCTGTGCGAATGCGCACAGGATGCCCAAACTTACGGGAATCGCCTAAACGTGCGCGAGTAATGAGTGAATGGGCAAATGTCTATAAGGTACATTACACATGTAGAATTGTGGACAGTTGGGAATGTGAGTCTCACGGGAAGCGTGCAAGGGATAAGTCCCCGCAGTCGCGCTATTCATCTGTGTCCTCGGTGGCTCAGATGGATAGAGTGTCTGCCATGTAAAGTGGAGATCTCGGGTTCGAGTCCCGGTTGGGGCACACATTTTCAGCTGTCCACTTCGAGGTATATCAACAACACCTGTCGGCAGCTGAGGGTTTCAGTTAGTCATCATTTAAATACTATTTCTTTCACTTGCGAAATTATCCTGTGTTTCTTTGGCAGTGTTGGAGCGATACATAACTTGTCGGCAGAAACGGACATTTTTCAAAACATCACCGAATTTTGTTTTTCCTCAGAAACTCTAAAGAGCCGCGCGGGGTACGTGTTCGGTCTCAGGGGCCCTGCCACGGTTCGCGCGGCTCCCCCCGTCGGAGGTTCGAGTCCTCCCTCGGGCATGGTGTGTGTGTGTGTGTGTGTGTGTGTGTGTGTGTAAGCCTAGGGACCGATGACCTCAGCAGATTGGTCACATAGGAACTTACTACAAATTTCAAAAAACTCTGAAGACTCCGTGGGCATGCGGGAAAATTACATTCATTCGATGTACTAGATGCCGTTTTAATTTATGTTTCCCGTGTCTGTACGAAAACTATCAACCTGCAACTAGTAATGTCCGAAGCACACCCAACGCCTAATCGTACATTCGGAATACTGTAACTCACCGTATCAGTGAATAACGTTATTTACAGCTTTGTTTCTCGTCCTTTGAATCGGGCTTTCGAGGTCTGACCCTCGTCCATGAAAGGTGTGTCTCTAGAGAATTATAATAATTGCTTTGATAATAAAAATTAGCAAACAATCAAATAACATTTGAAAGTCAGTACAAGTTCATGCAGAAACGTATGTCTTTTCAGCATATTACCTTTCACATGTAACATGCGCGAATAATATGAGTAGTGTTGAAAAAATATGAAGTAGTAAGAAAAACCATTAGCAGGACTCGATCCAACGACCTAACGATTATGGTGCTTGAGCGCTAACCACAAAACCGCCACTACCTGTAAGTATCTCGCACCTGGAGAACGCTTGATTGGGGTGTCGTTTCGCACCGAAAATTGACATTAAGTGACCGTACCAAGCTGGCTCTAGAGAATAACTGGCTGTGCATATTCTGCAATTCTGAAAGTAGCTGTTAATAAGGGAACCTCCACCATCGCACCCCCCTCAGATTTAGTGATAAGATGAACCAGTAGATAGCCTGTCAAAAACTGAACACAGATCAAGCATGAAAACAGGAAGGAGGTGTACTGAACTGTGAAAACAAAAAAGCAAAATGGAAACAGTGAACGGTCCAGCCTCAACAAGTGGAACACAGAGGAGAGGATGAGCGCCGTGGCGTCGGCGTTAAGTGGTCACGGCATTGGACTGTGAATCGGGCGAACTGGATTCTAACATCCTCGTGCCTTTTTTTTCCCCCCCCCCCCTTCACAACTTTATGAACTTGTCGTGCGGTCATTGAAATGTTTACTCTCTTTGTGTGGTCTTGACAGTTGTCATACTATACATTGGTTATAGAATATAAGTTATGTGATAAGAATGCATTACCATGCCAGGGTGGTTCAAATGGTTCAAATGGCTCTGAGCACTATGGGACTTAACATCTGTGGTCATGAGTCCCCTAGAACTTAGAAATACTTAAACCTAACTTAACCTAAGGACATCACACACATCCATGCCCGAGGCAGGAGTCGAACCTGCGACCGTAGCAGTCGCGCGGTTCCGGACTGAGCGCCTAGAACCGCTAGACCACCGCGGCCGACACGAGGGTGGTCTGAAAGTTCTTGGAATCACCACGAGAGGTCAGTGCTAGCGCAGCGAGTTGTTCACGTGATGTTCATTGGACTGTTGCCTGTAAACACGTGACACGTCAGTGATCTTGCAAGAGAGCTGTTACCGTGACGTGGCTCTGTTGTTGTTCCCGCGTAGTGATTTGCAAAGATGGAAAAAATCGAGATTCG
The DNA here is from genome assembly GCF_023864345.2 of Schistocerca serialis cubense. Lineage (NCBI taxonomy): Eukaryota > Metazoa > Arthropoda > Insecta > Orthoptera > Acrididae > Schistocerca > Schistocerca serialis. Next base: position 37,021,484 of record NC_064648.1, on the reverse strand, counting down.
AGCAGTGATTAAGTACTTTGTAAAGAAAGGTATGAAAGCAAAGGCCATTCTTGCAGATTTCCAGAATACACTCTCTTACTCTCCTCCTTCATACTCGACTGTCGCCAAGTGGACAAATGAATTTAAATTTTGTCCGGAGAGCTTAGACTATTCCGGGCTGAAGTCGGCCAAGATGTGTCACTGCTCCAGAGAACATTGCAAAAGTGCACAAAATGGTCACGCAGGATCGCCGATTGAAAGTGCGTGAAAGAGCTCACGCTTGCCAGATGTCATTTGAAAGGGCATATCACATTTTAACTGAAAAATTAGAAATGAAAAAAAATTGTCTGCAAGATGGGTGCCGCGACTCTTGGCGCTGGATAAAAAACGTACGAGAATGGACATATCAGAACAGTACGAGGTGCACTCAAGTTCTAAGGCTTCCGATTTTTTTTGTAATTAACTACTCACCCGAAATCGATGAAACTGGCGTCACTTCTCGACGTAACCGCTCTGCAGACGTACACATTTTTCACAACGTTGACGCCATGATTCCATGGCAGCGGCGAAGGCTTCTTTAGGAGTCTGTTTTGACCACTGGAAAATCGCTGAGGCAATAGCAGCACGGCTGGTGAATGTGCAGCCACGGAGAGTGTCTTTCATTGTTGGAAAAAGCCAAAAGTCACTAGGAGCCAGGTCAGGTGAGTAGGGACCATGAGGAATCACTTCAAAGTTGTTATCACGAAGAAACTGTTGCGTAACGTTAGCTCGATGTGTGGGTGTGTTGTCTCGGTGAAACAGCACACGCGCAGCCCTTCCCGGACGTTATTGTTGCAGTGCAGGAAGGAATTTGTTCTTCAAAACATTTTCGTAGGATGCACCTGTTACCGTAGTGCCCTTTGGAACGCAATGGGTAAAGATTACACCCTCGCTGTCCCAGAACATGGACACCATCATTTTTTCAGCACTGGCGGTTACCCGAAATTTTTTTGGTGGCGGTGAATCGGTGTGCTTCCATTGAGCTGACTGGCGCTTTGTTTCTGGATTGAAAAATGGCATCCAAGTCTCATCAATTGTCACAACCGACGAAAAGAAAGTCCCATTCGTGCTGTCGTTGCGCGTCAACATTGCTCAGCAACATGCCACACGGGCAGCCGTGTGGTCGTCCGTCAGCATTCGTGGCACCCACCTGGATGACACTTTTCGCATTTTCAGGTCGTCATGCAGGATTGTGTGCACAGAACGCACAGAAATGCCAACTCTGGAGGCGATCTGTTCAACGGTCATTCGGCGATCCCCCAAAACAATTCTCTCCACTTTCTCGATCGTGTCGTCAGACCGGCTCGTGCGGGCCCGAGGTTGTTTTGGTTTGTTGTCACACGATGTTCTGCCTTCATTAAACTGTCGCACCCACGAACGCACTTTCGACACATCCGTAACTCCATCATCACGTCTCCTTCAACTGTCGACGAATTTCAATTGATTTCACACCACGCAAATTCAGAAAACGAATGACTGCACGCTGTTCAAGTAAGCAAAACGTCGCTTTTTTTAAGTGTTTAAAACAGTTCTCATTCTCGCCGCTGGCGGTAAAATTCCATCTGCCGTATGGTGCTGCCATCTCTAGGACGTATTGACAATGAATGCGGCCTCATTTTAAAACAATGCGCATGTTTCTATTTCTTTCCAGTCCGGAGAAAAAAAATCGGAGGCCTTAGAACTTGAATGCACCTCGTATTTGGCCCCTTTTTAGGAGAAACAAACAAGATTTTTTGCGTCGGTTTGTGACCGCAGATGAAACTTGGTTGCACTACTATACCCCAGAGACAAAACCACAGTCAAAGCAGTTGAAACATGCTGATTCTCTGCCACCAAAGAAAACAAAGACAATTCCTTCCGCGGGAAAGGTCATGACATCAGTGTTCTGGGATGCGAAAGGGGTTCTGTTCGTAGATTATCTCCCCACTGCGCAAACAATTACTGGAGAATACTATGCTAACCTCCTGGACAAACTGCAACAAAAGATACGCGAAAAAAGGAAAGGACCAGCAAGGAAGAAAGTCTTCTTCCATCACACATGTGCCGTCGCCATGGCAAAATTACACGAACTAAGGTAAGAATTGTTGCCACACCCGCCTTACTCACGTGGTATGGCTGTCAGACTCCCATCTCTTTCGAAATTTTTCCTGGTGGATGAGGATTCAATTCAAATGATGAATTGATAGTCGGAGTTGACAAATATTTTGCAGCCCTGGAGGAAACTCATTTCGGAGAGGGGATCAATGCACTGGAACATCGTTGGCCCAAGTTCAATAATCTACAAGGAGACTACATTCAAAAATAAAAAAGTTTAACTGATCCAAATACTTTTTTTCCTATTCTGTTCCGAAAACTCTTCAAACCACCCTCGTAAGTGTGATGAATAGTGAGACTACGCAAGATACCACATAGACGTCTCACAGAAATGTAAACAACAAACAGACGGGTGTGAACAACAAAGGAATTGAAGAGTCAAATCTTCTAAAATGGAACGCAAGTTCAGAAACGTTAGAAACATACAGTACCTTTCATAAGTTTTGGGTCAAACAATAGTTTTGTATTTACTTAGAGAAATAACAGATAAACAATTGAATGTGTTATGTTAATCCAACAGATAAAATGATACTCACAGAACAATAAATTGAAGATTTTGCTTCATTCAATGACACAAAATATACAAATAATTTCACATTTATGTCAAATAACATAGACTTGCCTTCACAAAAGTTTTGGGACAAATAGCTTCCAATCCAAATATTTTCTGCGCTATTCTTCCAATTGTTCCTTAGAATCTGCAGGTATACATTTTTATCCACTGTTTCATCAATGAAGAGGAGCTCACCCACTCCTTGGGCCGACATACAACTACAAACCATAGCAGGTCCCCTGCCATGCTTCCCTGCAGCTGGCATTTTCTTTTTTCTTCCAGCTCTGTTGGGCTGCCGCCAGACGGTTATTCGTCCATCCTGAGCCCGTGATAAGGCACCTCAGACCGCGCGGCACTCGCTAATTTTTTTACTGCATACGGATAACTGAGGGATCAAAATGAAGAAAAGTATACGAATTCTGTAGCTACGTATACAGGGTGTTACAAAAAGGTACGGCCAAACTTTCAGGAAACATTCCTCACACACAAAGAAAGAAAATATGTTATGAGGACATGTCACCGGAAACGCTTACTTTCCATGTTAGAGCTCATTTTATTACTTTTCTTCAAATCACATTAATCATGGAATGGAAACACACAGCAACAGAACGTACCAGCGTGACTTCAAACACTTTGTAACAGGAAATGTTCAAAATGTCCTCCGTTAGCGAGAATACATGCATCCACCCTCCGTCACACGGAATCCCTGATGCGCTGATGCAGCCCTGGAGATTGTAAAGGCACATGTTCTAGCAGCACAGGTAGAGTATCCCGTATGAAATCATGGCGGTGAATCGAGGAAGTACAGTACATACTGACGAAAGTAAAATGAGCTCTAACATGGAAAGTAAGCGTTTCCGGACACATGTGCACATAACGTATTTTCTTTATTTGTGTGTGAGGAATGTTTCCTGAGAGCTTGGCCGTACCTTTTTGTGACACCCTGTATACAGTCATGTTGGACACGAGTACTGCGAGCTCAGAGCTCCCCGTCAGCTGTATATCTGTCGTTGATAGCAGGCGCGTACCGAAGCTGTCACGTGCTGCCTGTCTCGGGTCTGAACGTCAACGCAACCGGGCGTTTCACTCGCGACGCAACGACACATCACTTCCGCCTAAAAACTGCTCCTGTGGTTTTCTCGAAATCGTTAGTACGCGTTACAACTTGCACATTATATCGTCCTAATGGACCACTACAAAATGTAAACCAAGTTAGAAGTAAATCCGCGAATCGAACATTGAGAATATTTTGAGAGCCATCAATACTGCTGCTCAATATTTCTACACTACTGGTCAGAAAAAATGCTACACCAAGAAGAAATGCACATGATAATCGGCTATTCATTGGACAAATATATTATACTAGAACTGACATGTGATTACATTTTCACGCAATTTGGGTGCATAGGTCTTGAGAAATCAGTACTCAGAACAACCACCTCTGGCCGGAATAACGGCCTCGATACGCCTGGGCATTGAGTCAAACAGAGCTTGGATGGCGTGTACAGGTACAGCTGCCCATGGAGCTTCAACACGACACCACAGTTCATCAAGAGTAGTGACTGGCGTATTGCGACGAGCCAGTTGCTCGGCCACCATTGATCAGACGTTTTCAATTGGTGAGACATCTGGAGAATGTGCTGGCCAGGGCAGCAGTCGGACATTTTCTGTGTCCAGAAAGGCCCGTACAGGACCTGCAACATGCGGTCGCGCATTATCCTGCTGAACTGTAGGGTTTCGCGGGGATCAAATGAAGGGTAGAGCTACGGGTCGTAACACATTTGAAATGTAACGTCCACTGTTCAAAGTGCCATCAGTGCGAACAAGAGGTGACCGAGACACATAACCGATGGCACCCCATACCATCACACCGGGTGATATGCCAGTATGGCGATGACGAATACACACTTCTATTATGCGTTCACCATGATGTCGCCAAACACAGATGCGACCATCGTGATGCAATAAACAGAACCTGGATTCATCCATAAAATGACGTTTTGCCATTCGTGCACCCAGGTTCGTCATTGAGTACAGCATCACAGGCGCTCCTGTCTGTGATGAAGCGTCAAGGATAACCACAGGCACGGTCTCCGAACTGCAAACGTCGTCGAACTGTTCTTACAGATGGTTGTTGTCTTGCAAACGTCCCCATCTCTTGACTCAGGGATCGAGACTTGGCTGCACGATCCGTTACAGCCGTGCAGATAAGATGCCTGTCATCTCGACTGCTAGTGATACGAGGCCGTTGGGATCCAGCACAGCGTTCCGTATTACCCTCCTGAACGCACCGATTCCATATTCTGCTAACAGTCATTGGATATCGACCAACGCGAGCAGCAATGTCACGATACGATAAACCGCAATCGCGATACGCTACAATCCGACCTTTATCAAAGTCGGAAACGTGATGGTACGCATTTCTCCTCCTTACACGAGGCATCACAACAACGTTTTATCAGGCAACGCCGGTCAACTGCTATTTGTGTATGAGAAAACGGTTGGAAACTTTCCTCATGTCAGCACGTTGTAGGTGTCGCCACCGGCGCCAACCTTGTGTGAATGCTCTGAAAAGCTAATCATTTGCATATCACAGCATCTTATTCCTGTAGGTTAAATTTCGCGTCTGTAGGACGCCATCTTCGTGGTGTGGCAATTTTAATGGCCAATAGTGTATATTGGCAGTTTGACAGAACGGGGTGAGGCAAAAAGGACTTAACAACTTAGGAATGATATAGAAATTCATTGAGATAAATTACAGAATCGGCGCAGATGTCATTTTGTAGCAAACAAGCTCAAGTTTCACTTAAAAGTGTTAAGTGTCATTTTGATTGTAATGGGCTGCCATTTCTGGCGCGGCAAACAAACTAACAGTACTCAACTTCCTCCCACACCTGTTGCAGCAAATCGGGCGTAACTTGTGAGATGCGAGCGTAGATTCGATTTTTCACGTCGGCTAAATTGTTTGGCAGGGGAGTAACATACAGACGATCTTTAACGAAACCGCAGAGAAAAGAAAACCAGCGGTGTCAAATGTGTGGAGCGAGGTGATGAGAGTTGGTAATAAACCGTCCAATCTCGGTCACCTTCATCAATCCGTGGAATTATAAAGTTTTCTACAAGGTGTACAACTCTGCTTCCGCCGTTTTTTCCAAACATTTGAGGCTTTATTGAAACAAATTGGTTACACATGTATCATTCAAAGTATTTTTCATCGCTGGCCACTACTTTCTCCCATCTTTCGTGCAGTGTACGAAACCCGCGTCGAAAAAGTTGTTCGCCTTTTGAAGCGATCCAATTTGTGACTTCTTCATGAGATCGGAAGTGTTGGTCAGCCGGGCCATGCACCATTGATCTAAACAGGTGATAATCAGAGGGAACAACGTCTGGAGAATACGGCGGGTGGGGTAGGACTTCCCATTTCAACGTTTCCAAGCACGTTTTGACCTCTTTTGCAACGTGGGGTCGAGCGTTGTCGTGCCGCAAAATCACTTTATCCTGCCTCTCGCTGTATTGCGGCCGTTTGTCTTTTAATGCTCTGCTCAAACGCATTAATTGCGCTCGATAACGACCACCTGTGACTGCTTCACTCGGTTTTAACACCTCACAGTACACGACGCCGAGCTGGTCCCACCAGATGCAGAGCACGATCTTGGAGCCGTGAATATTCGGTTTGGTCGTCGACGTCGAAGCGTGGCCGGGATATCCCCATGATTTTTGGCTTTTAGAGTTATCGTAATGAATCCATTTTTCGTCCCCGATCACAATGCGATGCAGAAATCCCTTCCGTTTTTGCTTCTAAAGCAAACACACAAACACCGTACAATGTCTATTGGTTTCGGCTAACAAGGGACCCAAGTTCCTTCTTCCTGAATCGTGCCCATAGCCTTGAGACGATTTGAAATGGCTTGCTGTGTCACTCCCCCTATTCGTGCCAATTCTTGATGAGTTGGACGCGAGTCTTCACTCAGCAATGTCTCCAATTCACCATCTTCGAAAACATTCTCTCTTCCACCACTATGCCGGTCTGCGACGTTAAAATCACTGTTCTTGAGCGCTGAAACCACTCACGACACGTTCTTTCACTAATTGCGTTCTTACTATACGTACTTACCTACCTGCCCGAGTAAGGGATCTGACATTCCACGCTCCGATCCGTAGAACGCCAGTTTTCTTTCTCCTGATAACGACGTTCTCTTGAGTAGTCCCCGCCCGGAGATCCGAATGGGGGACTATTTTACCTCCGGAATATTTTACCCAAGAGGACACCATCATTATTTAATCATACAGTAGAGCTGCATTCTCTTGGGAATAATTATGGCTGTAGTTTCCCCTTGCTTTCAGCCGTTCACAGTACCAGCACAGCAAGGCTGTTTTGGTTGGTGTTATAAGGCCAGATCAGTCAATCATCCAGACTGTTGCCCCCGCAACTACTGAAAAGGCTGCTGCCCCTCTTCAGGAACCACACGTTTGTCTGGCCTCTCAACAGGTACCCCTCCGTTGTGGTTGTACCTACGGTATGGCTATCTGTATCGCTGAGGCACGCAAGCCTCCCCACCAACGGCAAGGTCCATGGTTCATGGGGAGGAGGGAGGGGGGGGGGGGGGGGAAGTCAGATCCGGATTTTTTGGGGATTGGAATCATTATATTCTTCTTGAAGTCTGAGGGTATTTCGCCTGTCTCATACATCTTGCTCATCAGATGGTAGAGTTTTGTCAGGACTGGCTCTCCCATGGCTGTCAGTAGTTCAAATGGAATGTTGTCTACCCCCGAGGCCTTGTTTTGACTCAGGTCTTTCAGTGCTCTGTATAACCTCTGGCTTAGTCAATTTATCCAGGTCCCATCTCCTTACATTCCCAACTTCTTGCAGTTTCTTCAGTTTTCATCTACAGTTCATAACCAACAGATTGTGGTCAGAGTCCGCATCTGCCCCTGGAAATGTCTTACAATTTAAAACCTGGTTTCTAAATCTCTGTCTTACCATTATATAATCTATCTGAAACCTATCAGTATCTCCAGGTTTCTTCCATGTATACAACATTCTTTTATGATTCTTAAACCAAGTGTTAGCTATGATTAAGTTGCGCTCTGTGCAAAATTCTACCAGGCGGCTTCCTCTTTCATTTCTTACCCCCAATCCATATTCACCTACTAGGTTTCCTTCTCTCCCTTCTCCTACTGCCGAATTCCAGTCACCCATGACTATTAAATTTTCGTGTCCCTTCACTATCTGAACAATTTCTTTTATTTCATCATACATTTCTTCAATTTCTTCGTCATCTGCAAAGAGCTAGTTGGCATATAAACTTGTACTACTGTTGTAGGCGTGGGCTATCTTGGCCACAATAAGGCGTTGACTATGCTGTTGGTAGTAGCTTACCCGCACTCCTATTTTTTATTCATTATTAAATCTACTCCTGCATTACCCCTATTTGATTTTGTATTTATAACCCTGTATTCGCCGGACCAAAAGTCTTGTTCCTCCCGTCACCGAACTTCACTAATTCCCACTATATCTAACTTTAACCTATCCATTTCCTTTTTTAAATTTTCTAACCTACCTGCCCGATTAAGAGATGTTGACTGGAATACTCTCTTTCAAATTTTGAAGATGACAGGGGTAAAATGAACGAAAGGCTATTTACAATTCCTACAGAAACCAGATGGCAGTCATAAGAGTCGAGGGGTATGAAAGGGAAGCAGTGGTTGGGAAGGGAGTGAGGCAGGATTGTAGCCTCTCCCCGATGTTATTCAATCTGTATATTGAGCAAGCAATGAAGGAAACAAAGGAAAAATTCGGAGTAGGTATTAAAATCCATGGAGAAGAAATAAAAACTTAGAGGTTCGCCGATGACATTGTATTTCTGTCAGAGACAGCAAAGGACTTGGAAGAGCAGTTGAACGGAATGAATAGTATCTTGAATGGAGGATATAAGATGAACACCATGTAGTGGGACTTTGAATTTCGCCGCGCTACACTCGTTCCCTCAGACATAAATTATACCGTCGCAGCAATACTGCTGCGACGATGAAATGAGCGCTCGACGGCAGAGAAAATACTAAAATTGTAACTCTTTTTTTGTTTTCTTTCCGTCTATTGTCTCTCGAGAGCGGAAGCTTAATGCAGACGTGATCTGATGAAAACGAAAAAAAACTTATTAATGTGTAGACATATTGTGGAAGTTGTTATGACATTTGGAGGAGGGAAGCGACGTAAAATAAATTGCATTTAATATCGAGTCGGTTTTGTATGCATTAGAAATTCCTGGACAATGAAACTTATTGCAAGATTTCGGAGCAGACTTTTCACGCAGAAATGAAGTAGGAGATTTTTGAAGACCTGGACGCCGCACGAAAGAAGATATGTTAACCTGGTAAAGGATGAACTCTTATCTACGCCATTTCCCCCTGTTAGTTACATTTGTTATTCTGTCTTTTTTTAAATAATTTTTGTAGTGGAAATTGGTTTGACTTTTGCTCAGAAACGCCACAAGGACCACCCCAACAACAGCTTTTCCGAATCACAAAGTCCGATAACTTTTCTGTAACACGAAGTCCGATTTGCATTTCTTTCTTTCCTTTTTTTCACGGTCATGAACGATTTTTTTTAAAAAAAACCTTTCCATTCACCATTTCTTTCCCATATTTTCAACCTTTTCTTTTCTTCTCTTCTCTTCTCTTCTCTTTTAAACGAGAATAATGGAATGTAGTCGAATGAAGTCGGGTGATGCTGAGGGAATTAGATTAGGAAATGAGACACTTAACGTAGTAAAGGAGTTTTGCTATTAGGGGAGCAAAATAACTGATGATGGTCGAAGTAGAGAGGATATAAAATGTAGACTGGCAATGGCAAGGAAAGCGTTTCCGAAGAAGAGAAATTTGTTAACATCGAGTATAGATTTAAGTGTCAGGAAGTAGTTTCTGAAAGTATTTGTATGGAGTGTAGCCATGTATGGAAGTGAAACATGGACGATAAATAGTTTGGACGAGAAGAGAATAGAAGCCTTCGAAATGTGGTGCTATAGAAGAATGCTGAAGATAAGGTGGGTAGATCACATAACTAATGAGGAGGTATTGAATAGAATAGTGGAGAAGAGGGGTTTGTGGCACAACTTGACTAGAAGAAGGCATCGGTTGGTAGGACATGTTCTGGGACATCAAGGGATCACCAATTTAGTATTGGAGGGCAGCTTGGAGGGTAAAAATCGTAGAGGGAGAGCAAGAGATGAATACACCAAGCAGATTCAGAAGCGTGTAGGCTGCAGTAGGTACTGGGAGATGAAGAAGCTTGCACAGGATAGAGTAGCATGGAGAGCTGCATCAAACCATTCTCACGACTGAAGACCACAACAACAACATATACGTACTTGAGAGCATTCGATGAGACTCAGCAGCTGTTTTCTTAGACTGAAACAAAACAGTAACACCTCCCGCAAATGACGAGAATTAGGCTCGTAAACAGACATTTGCAATCAAGAACAACTTCATGATGCGGACACAAATCGACCGAGGTCCAAGCTGACTGCCTGACATCTGCGATCTGTTTCTTTCGACTACTACTTACCGTTGTCGCCACCTATAGGCAAACGACGGAAGCAAGGTTGTACACCGTACAATATAGAATTTCCAGGTACACAATAACAGTGATAAGTTTTCTCTATGAAGAAGAACGGACTGTGCAATTCAGTTTGCTAAGGGCACAAAACACATTAACTTTGGGGTTGTCATAAATGTGTGGATTTCCACTGCACCACACTCTGCGCTGGGTTGTGGGCGTTCACCATGCCGCTGGTAGAAAATGTTGACTTATCGCTGAAGACCACTGTGTTCAAAAATGTCTCACCGCACTCTATCCTATGCAACATTTACGCACAGAATTCCCCACGAGCAGTCTTACCTGCATCACTAATTTGCTGTGCCGTTGTGAATCTATACTGTTTCAAGTGTAAACGTCTACGCAGTATTCACCAGTCTTTTGTGGAATGTCGGTTTCGCGAAACGGACGTCGCATTGATTTTTGTGGACTGCGAGCAAAGCTCTCCCCAACCTCTTCGACATAAACCATCAACACGCCGACGACACGGTGATTGTCATATCGCAGTGAACAACCCGTCTAAACAAAATTCTCGTGCCGAGCGTAAATCGAAACCCTCTGTGGAGGTTCTTTAGCATAGTAGGCGCGAAATTTACGCCCAAAAGTTATTGCAGAATTCGATTCATAAAAACAAAACACACAGCTAGCACGCTCTGCATCAGTAAAAATAGCAATTTTAGTTAGTCGTGAGCAAGAAATCGTGTATGTTATAAATCACAGCGATTGAGAAGTCACATATCACAATAACGACTTTTCAGAATGTGGCTGCGATTTTAGTCACAACTGCCTTTAACATTCCAGGTTTCTGTTGTCGCAAGTAGCAACCAAAAGCGCAGTTAATATTAGATGCCGTAGGCCACCTGTTGACCTACGTCCGTACTAACAACATTATGTCTCACGATATGGCTGTACTACATATTATGAGGGAAGAAATAAACCAAGAAGCTTATTTGCTCTGAGAAAAACTTTGTAGTCGGCTGAGAATTGGGGCAACCAACGAATGTGAATGGCGAATAAAGTAGCCTGGAATTTTCTTGACATACCAAACACACTTTTCACCATAAAAACAAACTGCAGAATAGTTTCAGAAGAAATATAATGGATAAAGCTCTGATGCGATACTGATACGTATTACAAACATATATCGTATATAAGCTATTAAAAATGCAATCTGGTGTCTACTATGTAACTTTTACAAAATGTTTAACAACTGTATTCACAAGACGGATATTTTTTCCGACAGTACAATACGCAGTTAAGTTTGCCTGTATTTTCAAATATTGCACAAATACTTTACCGAATGTCAGCTTTAAACTGCAAGATCAGTATTTTACACTGTTTTCACTTGCACATTATCAACCTTAAAACACACAACCTTCCAACCTACTCTACAGGTCAGTCTGTCATCACAACCAGAATTTCGAGGAGGGACGGACGGACGAATCAATATTGCACTCTAGCAACTCTTTACCACTACATACATAGCAGAAAATTTTGGGGTGTAGGATGGTTCCACCAAGGTGAGAATGGAATTCTCATTGTTCACTCACACTGTAGTCCACATTTACTTACCATCTCTTTCAAATTACATAACGACTTCGATGACACACTGTACCAATACACAGTTTGTACACTTCTCTTTTACGCTGCGAGTTCAAGAGTCATCTTAAATGTTGACGATTCTCTCTTCTAATGTGGAGAGGCACGTAGAGCAGACAGCAATCGAAATGGGAACTACATCTCGAAAATTACGAGGATTATTAAATTTTTATACTGCTACTAATTACTAGCAATATAATTCACATTCTATAACTGCTAATATTTCTGGTAAGGTAAGCATTGAGTGGGGCAAGGAGGTTTCACAGTTTGCATATACGATGCCATTACCTTCATTCACAAACACAGGGACTAATCTTACTTTTGACAAAACGCTGTGGTAAATTCTCCAGTTCTTCTGTCAATGATACTTTGAATTATTGCTATATCGATTGATCGAAAATGTGGTTCAGATACCTGTGAACCTTAACAACGTGTTTAGAATCAATATTCTAAAGATGAACTGTTATGGTATTGTGTGGTAATTTGTGTTATAATTCCCAACATCACACTATCATTATTTTCACACTTGATCCATTAATACAAATTAAAAGCCAAAGGACGAACATAAGTAAAACATACTTGATACTGTTTTGTTGATATGAAATTTTGTCTCTGGGCAAGCGTACCTTTTGTATATCATGTAACGGCTGAGGAATAATCGTTGGAAACATTAATAATATACCATTTCACGTAACTTTTTGTCAGTTGCATTACTGAAACGCTAACCTTGGGTCCTGATAAGTAATCGCCTAAACACGCGAGAACATATTTTTTGATTGTATTTACACAGTTCACTTCTTACTTGCGACTAATGACAGTGTAACATCTACCAGCGATAAATAGCAAAGTTACAGAAATCGCGTAAATCGCAGAAGCAGCAAAACTCGCTCGAGTCGCAGAAATAGGATTAGTGGAGTGCGGAGGGATACAAATTGTGAATTCTTTAACTGCAATTCTTAACTGCGACAAATCGCAGTTACCGGAAAGCAGCATTTGCAGAAATCACTTATATCGGAAAATCGCAGTTTAGCCTGTGGCGACGTCCTTTATCCACTGCGCCAAAAACAGCGGGTGAAAGCTGCAGCTGACAGATATTTATCTTTGCCGTAGTCGGCTTGGTTACGAGTTGTTTATTCTTGTTAGTTTTTGATCTGTGCTTGGAAAATAAAATGTTTTCTCATCTCATGAAAAGGCTGTTACTTCATAAAATATAAAGGCTCCTATAAGCCCATCCCTCTTGGTGGCGGAAAGGGGTACTGATGCACTAACCGAATCAAACTTACGGTTGTTTGCTACAAAACGACTCATCTACCGATTCTGTAAGTTATCTCAATAAACTTCTATATTATTCCAAAATTGTAAAGTCCTTTTTGACTCACCCTGTATTACTGAAAATGTGAGAGCCAACTTTCGAGGTAAACTGGCTCACAGAATATTGATATCAGTGGGCGCTAGTCGGCGCAAACTACGAATGATCCCACAACACGACCCTGCCATCGTGGCACATATATTTTCCTGATGTGTGAGCATTACTGTGTATCCAGCAATGCTTCCAAAAAATTTTAACCAAGGTTACGAAATCTGTTGTTGACGGTTTATTGCTGGAAGTGTCAGCTCTATGGTTAATAAAACATCAATGTTACAAGATAAATGCGAACATTCTGTCTCTGACAACTTGACTAACGTCACTGGTCATTTCCGCAGCACGAGAAATAATTAAAATTGCGCGTGTATTGCTAAGACAGAGAATATACAGAATGGAAAGTCGGCCGCAATCCATGCGGGAAGTCTGCCGCATTAAAACCGAGTAAACGTGAGAGAGGACAAGTTACTCACCTGTTTTTCGCATGTTGCTGTGGTCTTCAGCCCTGAGACTGGTTTGATGCAGCTCTCCATGCTACTCTATCCTGTGCAAGCTTCTTCATCTCCCAGTACCTACTGCAACCTACATCCTTCTGAATCTGCTTAGTGTATTCATCTCTTGGTCTCCCTCTACGATTTTTACCCTCCACTTTGCCCTCCAATACTAAACTAGTGATCCCTTGATGCCTCAGAACATGTCCTACCAACCGATCCCTTCTTCTAGTCAAGTTGTGCCACAAACTCCTGTTCTTTCCAATTCTATTCAATACCTCCTCATTAGTTATGTGATCTAACCATCTAATCTTCAGCATTCTTCCGTACCACTACATTTCGAAATCTCCTATTCTCTTCTTGTCCAAACTATTTATTGTCCACGTTTCACTTCCATACATGGCTACACTCCATACAAATACTCTCAGAAAAGACTTCCTGACACTTAAATCTATACTCGATGTTAACAAATTTCTCTTCTTCAGAAACGCTTTCCTTGCCATTGCCAGTCTACATTTTATATCCTCTCTACTTCAACCATCATCAGTTATTTTGCTCCCCAAATAGCAAAACTCCTTTACTACTTTAAGTGTCTCATTTCCTACTCTAGTACTCTCAGCATCACCTGATTTAATTCAACTACATTCCATTATCCTCACTTTGCTTTTGTTGATGTTCATGTTATATCCTCCTTTCAAGACACTGTCCATTCTGTTCAGCTGCTCTTCCAGGTCCTTTGCTGTCTGACAGAATTACAAAGTCATCTGCGAACCTCAAAGTTTTTATTTCTTCTCCATGGACTTATAATACCTACTCCGAATTTTTCTTTTGTTTCATTTACTGCTTGCTCAATATACAGATTGAATAATAGCGGGGAGAGGCTACAATCCTGTCTCATTCCCTTCCTAGCCACTGCTTCCCTTTCATGTCCCTCGACTTTTTCGCATACGAAAAATTATTAAAGATTTTATTACAACCTGGCGCACCTTGAGCGAGAGTCCAGAATGTTTACGGCCTGAGCAGACGTTGATGGAGGCTGGCAGGGCGCTAAAAGCACGAGGTATTTTTATGGTTCTTAGATCGGCTTGTTGGGAGCTGAAAGCAACTGGCGGCGAGCCCATCTGTTAGTAAATCTCGCCGACAGGGAGGGACAGCGCCCCAGCATAACCATGCCGCGACGCCAGCAGAAGCCTGGAGCGCGGCTACACAGTGGAGTCGTAAACCGGGCATTGTGAGAGCCAAGCCTAATAAAAATTCACATGTTTTCGTGTTCGCCGATACTGCAAGAAGGCCAGTGACCCACTTCCCTCGGTCGCTACTGTTGTATAAGAAGACTCCGGCATCTGAGAAACGTTTACAGATGGAATCTTTATTACACATAGCTACAAGGCACAGGCAATTTAGATGAAGATTTTTGAGATTGTATCTGTTTCCTTGTTGCTGTGGGAAGAGCCACGACTATTCCCCCCTCTGCGAAAAAAAAGCCCGTAATAGGCGTTTTCTTCTTCTTCAGGGACGCGGATTTCTTAACGCTTGTCCAGTGCTGTCATGTGGGCGGGGACATTTAGCGCTGGCTCGAGACGGTGTGAAGGCGGTACAGCTCGTGCGCTTTGCAGGAAAAGGCATAGGCGGGAAGCTCTCGGGTGAGGGGACCTGAGGCTGGTAAGCTCTGGCATGTGTGGTTGGTACTTTGGGCCTCTCCTGAGACTCACTACACTGGCGAGTAGTTTAGACTCGGGAGCCTGTGCTGAAGTTCATACTGTGCTGACAGTGTGATTTGAAACGTCTCGGACAACTCGTTTGCCGAGGGCACAGTTATTCGTTTCTGGTTTACCACTCTTGACGTTTGTTATCCTTTTGTGCTCTGTCGTATAAGTGAGCCAAATTGGCCCTTGGTACGGCCAGTGAACGGGTGTGTTAAGCCGTCGGCACACGGACCGTGCATCCGAACGTCGAGCGTGCCGAGTTTCTGACGTCATAGCGTGGAACAGCACGTTCGGGAGTCTTTCCGAACGTGCAGAGCAGTATCTGGCACGTCAGATATTCTGAGCGTGCGTCTGAGCGTTGACCAATGAGACGTCACAACGCCACCTACGTCACACGCACGCCGTCTCCCTTCAGTACAGAGTTGTGAGGCGCCATACTGGCAATCATTTCAAGCCTGTATGTATATAGCCCCTTTCTGAGAACCAGCAAATTGAGACTCAATGGAAAACTCGTTGTTAGTTGTGTGAATCGATCCAATAAATTAATGAGAAACATCATGTTCAGTGCCAAAGAATTATTGTAATTTGCGTATTATGAGAGTAGGCTATTTGAAGGCAGTGACACACTGAAGATCCACCCAAAACTCATTGTTCTTGGTACAATTTGTTATAATTAAATTTCAATTAGTAACATAATTACCCACGATAACGTTTTTACCGTTGGCTAATATAATATGATTATGTGCAGGGGTATTGTTGGTTTAGCGTAGTGAGTCGGTCGCTGTCCAGTAATGAGTTTTTGATGGGGCGGTGGATCTCGTCGTAACACTTCCAAACTTTTTTTCCTAACAGCCGCGTTTTTATTAGGTTCTGATACTTTATTATTAGTCTCATATAAGTATATACTATAATATTTGATGTTATGTAAATATAAGTTCACCTTTTTTTGAGGGGTGTCCGATTAGCTTTATCTACAGGACAGCTTGCGCTACTTGTATAAAGACATTTTGCTCCTTTTACGCTTCGTAATTCACATGTTGCAAAGATTCTGCTACTGGATAGGAGAACTGATCAAGTAAAACTGACCCTGGGGTTTTTTCTAAAATGTGAGAATGATGAAATAATGTTTATCTTACGTGGAGGAGTATTTCAAATTTGTACCGCACTGTTTGTAGTGGAGCTTCTATAAGCCCGTGTCCTTGTTGATTGGATATGGTACTTTCCTTTTCGTGGACGATGAAGGAAATGTGCGTTTTAATAGAGCTAACGTGGGAATTTTACGCGCGCCCACTGAGTAAACAGTGTGATTTACGAACTAGAAACATCCCTCGACTGCCGCTGGAGTGCGTTGCGATCGCATATACCACGTTGGGGCCCACGTACCGTGTGCACAAGTCGCATCGTTCCTGAGCGTTCAGCAGCACGTTGAACTCGGCACGCTCAACGTTCACGTTCGACAGCACGGTCCGTGTGCCGACGGCTTTACACACTGAAATCTACCGTGATTTCAGGGCTCTGGTGGACAGTACATTGTGATCCGTCTGCCGGATCGCTGGACCGTGAGATTTTTGGATTTCTTTCCTGGCAGCCATCGATTCGCCTCACCTCCGCCGCACACATCTCGCCAGCTGCAACTCACGTCACCGCACTAAGTAAACAGGGGAATGTACTGCCGCCCCGGCATTGTCAGGGCGTACAGATCTCAACCACAACTTGCTCTCAGCTGCACCTACGTAGAGAAACTTGAGTAGATTTGATCAACCAAAGTCTGCTCAGCGTCAGATCAATTACGCTTGCGTTGTCCACACTTTAGGGCCCGAGTACTTGACTCACTGATCACACACTACCTAAACTGTCTTTGCCAACCAGCCGCGCCACCCAGTGGAGCGTTTAATCTTCTGTTAGTTGTTTGGGGAATTCAATCTCTAACTTGTTTAGTACAATTTATGTCTTTTGGTAAAATAAATGTTGCTAGTACACTAAATTTTTCCAAAATTCCCAATCAATAAAATAGTCCAAACAAGTTACCTTTCAAATGTTGTTCGAAGCCAAAAGCGAGAGGATATTTTTATTTATTATTTTGTTAATTGTACATTTTAGCTGCTGGGCTTACCTACAAGTAAAGTTCTCTCATTTAGTAAAAAAGCTAGACATATACAATAAGCAGTAATAGGGGAAAAGACCACACTTGAAAGTAAGGAGTGGTTTGGGCGAAGTGCCTTATAACAGTACATGATAAAAATGAGTTTTCCAATTTTCTAGCAGTAAACAATCAAAGCTCACTAAATCGTAAAAAGATATTGTGTGTAAATGAAGAACAGCTACATCAACTCATGAAGTTCATTTTTCAGTTGATGTTCCCTTTTCCTTTAAAAATATCAAGACGACTTGCTTTGCATTTGCGCGTGTTCTCCACTACTGTATACTTCTTATTATTTGACCGACCACAGACCATTTAGTACAACAGTATATAATTCGATTCTTAGGACACCAAGTTTGCATACATAACGGTTTTTTTTATGTTGTTTCATATCACAGCTTGATGATGAAGTGCCAATTTTTTCGAAATTCTTCATAGTTAGGGCGATACTTAATTTTCAAGAAGCAAAATATTTGAAAAGTTTGCAGTGAAAACTGTGATTGTTGGTTGCTTTACGTTTGATTCATTTTAGGTTACACATTTGTATTGTATGTACTAAATGAAGCCAACACATCGAAACTGTTTTTAAAACTGGAAAGAAAGCCGCATCTCTCAACAGTAGGCGAAGCTAGCAGATAAAGTATTTTATTTGAGCATACTGGAGTCAACGCCCACCCGCGCCACTTGGAAGTGCTGTAGCCTGCTGTTCAAATCGTGGGCAATTTGTGTATCACTGCTCTGGGTGTCATCTTAAGTTCTAATAAATATTACCCACGAACAACAGTGGTGAATACATTTTTTCCATGACTTTGGTACATACACACATTATCAATGAATTTAATTGTTAAATAAAGTTCAAATGTGTGTGCAATCTTATGGGACTTAACTGCTAAGGTCACCAGTCCCTAAGCTTACACACTACTTAACCTAAATTATCCTAAGGACAAACAAACACACCCATGCCCGAGGGAGGACTCTACGCCGGGAGCAGTCGCACAGTCCACGACTGTAGCTCCCCAGACCGCTCGGCTATTCCCGCGCGGCAATTTAATTGTTATATAACTCTTTTATACTCAGTAATCACAAGATAGTTTCAAACCCGGCTTAAACTCTAACACTTTATGACACAAATAGCACTGAAATATATCGTCTGAGACATGAGCATTGCTTCAAAACGTGATTTTAGGTCCTAATGTTTTCAACCTTTTTTCAGGGAGATGTCCAGTTTAGACTCCCTTGTGGTCAAATCATGTTTATTAAGTCGTAACCCCCTCCAATAATTTAGTGCTGGTGATGCCCACGCAACTAGACGCACATTTCTCAAAATTGGTGATCGCTATTTATTGTTGTACTTACTATTGGAAGAAAATAATGGAGAAGAAGATATTGTACACCAACGGTAAGATAATGGAAAAGCTGAAACACATCTCATATTTAGGGCAAAGCTTGACGTAGTTACTACGAAGAATATAGGAATTATGTAGTGGTGTTTTCTGTTCTAATATTTAACCAAATGTTGAAATAATTGGTAGAGATCATAACATGTTACACACACTGTAGCAGATAGCTGAAAATTAATGTACATTACTATGCACAAATAGCGTTAATGGTTGTTTAGAGCTGGAAGAATGTTGAAGTTACATTGAATCTATGGAAGTCACAGATTAGTTAGATAGTTGTAGACTTACTGCACTTTTAGCTGCTGTGGAGAACTATGAAGAGACATAAGAATCTGTGTAATTACAGCTAATTACTAATTTGTAAGGTAAATAATTAGGACACTGCGTAACATAATACAAAATGGAAATCTATCAACACTTTTACAGATATTTTTGACCTGGGTAAGGAAGAGGATATTCAGGCTGTGCTTCAACTATTTGAATCTGATTGTGGCTTTGATATAGATCTCAGTGACATAGAAGGATATGGAAATTTACCTGATGTGGAGCCATGTCCACGAAACCACAAACGAGCAGGAGCTGATGAAAGTGGGCCTGATAATGTGGTAGATATTGCTGAAGATGATGTTCCTCAAGTCGCTGCAAATGGTAATTCTGACCATCATGTGTGGGGAGCAATCGTTCGTATGAGTGAAGAAGATGGTGATGTACCGGTAATCACTAAAAAGAATAAAGTTGAATGGAAGAAAGGTGTGTTTATCAAGCCAAACACAACATTTCACGAAAATGCAGCAATGGATGATGATGTTGGGCTATTAAGTCCTCTATCATACTTCAAAAGATATATAAAAGACTCTGACTTCGATAATATGGCTGAATGCACCAATACATATGCTCTTCAGAATGGTGATATAAATTTCAAACCTACAGATTCTGCAGAAATTCAGTCTCGTTCTGCTTTTCACTTTGCCAGTGGAACACTAGGGTTTCCAAGAGTTCGATTGTTCTGGGACAGAACTTCAGGCATTCAGATGTTCCAGGACAAAATGTCGAGAGACAGATTTTTCAGACTTCGCCGTAACTCCACACTGTAAACAATTTAGAAATTCCAGAAAACTGTAGTGGCAGACTGTATAAGGTTTGCCCTCTTTACAATGCTGTAAAGGATCAGTGCCTCCAGTAGAAACTTGAGAAGATAATTTGTGTACTGATGAACAGATTGTACCATTCATGGGACATCTTTCAACAAAGCATTACTTCATAAGGAAGCCAACATTATGGGGAATAAAAATATTTGTTCTTTGTGGCCAATCCGGACAAGCCTATGATTTTATCATTTACCAAGGATCTCTGATGGACGTAGATAAAGGACTACTAAAAACATTTAGACTTGGTGCAGCTATAGTTTTGAAACTAGTAGAAAGAATATATAAAAATGGGCATAAATTGTACTATGATAACTATTTTTCTTCATACCAGCTTCTTCAGGTTCTCAAAAGTAAAGGAGCTGAAGAAGAGAAACTGTGGCTCCTATTATGAAGTCGTTAGTATTGATAGGACTGTTATTGTGAAGTGGATGGACAATCACAGGGTGTGCCATGCTTCAAATTTTGTTGGCTCTGGTGAAGAGGATACTGTAAAACACTGGAGCAAGGAGACCTGTGAGTATGTCACCGTTTGGGGTTAGCCGGCCAGAAATAGTAAAACTACAGGGTGTTACAAAAAGGTACGGTCAAACTTTCAGAAAACATTCCTCACGCACAAATAAAGAAAAGATGTTATGTGGACATGTGTCCGGAAACACTTAATTTCCATGTTAGAGCTCATTTTAGTTTCGTCAGTATGTACTGTGCTTCCTCGATTCACCGCCAGTTGGCCCAATTGAAGGAAGGTAATGTTGACTTCGGTGCTTGTGTTGACATGTGACTCATTGCTCTACAGTACTAGCATCAAGCACATCAGTACGTAGCATCAACAGGTAAGTGTTCATCACGAACGTGGTTTTGCAGTCAGTGCAATGTTTACAAATGCGGAGTTGGCAGATGTCCATTTGATGTATGGATTAGCACGGGGCAATAGCCGTGGCGCGGTACGTTTGTATCGAGGCAGATTTCCAGAACGAAGGTGTCCCGACAGGAAGACGTTCGAAACAATTGATCGGCGTCTTAGGGAGCACGGAACATTCCAGCCTATGACTCGCGACTGGGGAAGACCTAGAACGACAAGGACACCTGCAATGGACGAGGCAATTCTTCGTGCAGTTGACGATAACCCTAATGTCAGCGTCAGAGAAGTTGCTGCTGTACAAGCTAACGTTGACCACGTCACTGTAGGGAGAGCGCTACGGGAAAACCAGTTGTTTCCGTACCGTGTACAGCGTGTGCAGGCACTATCAGCAGCTGATTGGCCTCCACAGGTACACTTCTGCGAATGGTTCACCCAACAATGTGTCAATCCTCATTTCAGTGCAAATCTTCTCTTTACGGATGAGGCTTCATTCCAACATGATCAAATTGTAAATTTTCACAATCAACATGTGTGGGCTGACGAGAATCCGCATGCAATTGTGCAATCACGTCATCAACACAGATTTTCTGTGAACGTTTGGGCAGGCATTGTTGGTGATGTCTCGATTGGGTCCCATGTTCTTCCACCTACGCTCAATGGAGCACGTTATCATGATTTCATACAGGATACTCTACCTGTGCTGCTAGAACATGTGCCTTTACAAGTACGACATAACATGCGGTTCATGCATGGAGCTCCTGCACATTTCAGTCGAAGTGTTCGTACGCTTCTCAATAACAGATTCGGTGACCGACGGATTGGTAGAGGCGGACCAATTCCGTGGCCTCCACGCTCTCCTGACCTCAACCCTCTTGACTTTCATTTAAGGGGGCATTTGAAAGCTCTCGTCTACGCAATCCCGGTACCAAATGTAGAGACTCTTCGTGCTCGTATTGCGGACGGCTGTTATACAATACGCCATTCTCCAGGGCTGCATCAGCGCATCAGGGATTCCGTGCGACGGAGGGTGGATGCATGTATCCTCGCTAACGGAGGACATTTTGAACATTTTCTGTGACAAAGTGTTTGAAGTCACGCTGGTACGTTCTGTTGCTGTGTGTTTCCATTCCATGATTAAGGTGATTTGAAGAGAAGTAATAAAATGAGCTCTAACATGGAAAGTAAGCGTTTCCGGACAAATGTCCACATAACATATTTTCTTTCTTTGTGTGTGAGGAATGTTTCCTGAAAGTTTGGCCGTAACTTTTTGTAACACCCTGTATATAATCATGCTATGGGCGGTGTAGGCCTCCTAGATCAACTGATTAGCCTTTATAGGATTTACATTCGTTCAAGGAAGTGGACTTTGCGTCTTATCTTCCTTGCACTCAACTTTGCTATTTTTAACAGCTAGTTGGACTACAGGAGAGACAGTAACAAGCAATGATTTACAAAGAAAAACGTTCCAGACTTTATGCAGTTTCGCATGAGAGTTGCTGAAGGGCTCATAAAGGTGGGAAACATGGTGTCAAGGAAGATAGGAAGACCAGGTAACGACAGAAATTCACCACGGGATGGAAAGTCACCACAAAATGACAAGAGCAGGCACGAATCTAAGCCTGCTAGAGAAGTAAGACTGGATGCAACAGATCTTATACCACACCTGGATGGAAACAAATAAGGAAAAAGGTGTAAATATGCTATGTGTAGCAGCAAGACACACTTTTATTGTGACAAATATGGCGTGCATCTCTGTGTCACAAAGGACCGTAACTCTTTTGTTGATTTCCATAGAGCCAAGTAAACACTTACCATTTTTAATTGTATTTATGTTTGATTTAGAATTGTTCAAGTGTTTCTCCTCTCATTTTCATGAAAAAATATTTTTTTTTATTCGATACTGCTTTGTGTTCTGTAGCCTATGAGACGTTTTGTGCACAATTATGCACTCTTTTTAATGAAGAGAGGTGAAAAAAAATTTGAAAACATGTCTAGATATTCCCTTTCAGTATAATAATATATATTTTACGGCAAAATATTTTTTTCCTTTAGCTTAAAATAGTTCAGGTCTGAAAGGGTTAAGGAGCTTTCACGCATACTAGCGTTACGTAATTGCCTTACAGGACAAACATGCACGGATTTGATGAACTATGTGCACGGTTCACGATGTGCACAGCTATCCCTTGCCACTCAGAAGTTTACGTCGGAGCCACCGGGTGCAGACTTCTATCCCCGTTCACTCGACATAACTCCTGCTAGATGACAGACACTCCTCAGATATGCTAATTCACTTACTATAGGAAAATTATATCGGACGTAAGTATATTAAACCTATTTTGTGGGTTTCTCAATGAGTTATAATATAGTAAGTTACGAATTTTATCATTTAGGGCGCTGAGAATCATAAGGGCCTAAAGCGGGTATTACACGACGATCCGCCGCGAACGGTACTGGTCTAGCACAACAGCCATCTAGGGAGAAACGGGTGAAACTACGAAAATTAGAACAGACCTCAACAGCAGTGAAGACGGAGATGAAAATCGGTGGAATTGGCGGAAGAGGCAACTTTGCTTTTTGGAATATTATAAGGCTATTGTCCAAAGTTATTTGGACAAAGAGCACGGCGGCTCCACAGGTTATTGGCGGCACCCCTACAGCGTCTGTTCCACATGTTAGTGGTAGCTGAACTATAAAACTCAGAAGTGGAACTCTGAGCTTAACTAGACTGAAACGCAGTTCACAAATAAATCAAAATGGATAAATCACCTTCGAAGACGAATTACACCAGTGGGTCAAATCCCACACTTGAAAAACCGCAAGTGTTCTATTCGGATTCTGGGGAGACCACAGAAGTGTGCACGGAGATAAACCGGAGTGCCTCCAAACCCCGTAATAACAAAATCAAACGAAAATCGAGAATTTGGCTAATGACATTTAATGTACATTCTCTCTTAAAAATTGGAAAACTAAACACATCCAGGGCAAATTCAGAGAATGTAAAATCAAAATTATCGTATTTCAGGAATCACGATATACAGATGAAAATTGAAAATCCTTTGATTCAGGAGGATACAGCATATAGAAAGGAAAACCTGGAAAACTAGCCATGGGAAGTTGTCCACAATTTGGAACTGGATTTACAGTAGATAAATAAACCCCCCCCCCCCATGAACCATGGACCTTGCCGTTGGTGGGGGGGCTTGCGTGCCTCAGCGATACAGATGGCCGTACCGTAGGTGCAACCACAACGGAGGGGTATCTGTTGAGAGGCCAGACAAACGTGTGGTTCCTGAAGAGGGGCAGCAGCCTTTTCAGTAGTAGCAGGGGCAACAGTCTGGATGATTGACTGATCAGGCCTTGTAACACTAACCAAAATGGCCTTGCTGTTCTGGTACTGCGAACGGCTGAAAGCAAGGGGAAACACTACAGCCGTAATTTATCCCGAGGGCATGCAGCTTTACTGTATGATTACTTGATGAGGGTGTCCTCTTGGGTAAAACATTCTGGAGGTAAAATAGTCCCCCATTCGGATCTCCGGGCGGGGACTACTCAAGAGGACGTCGTTATCAGGAGAAAGAAAACTGGCATTCTACGGATCGGAGCGTGGAATGTCAGATCCCTTACTCGGGCAGGTAGGTTGGAAAATTTAAAAAGGGAAATGGATAGGTTAAAGTTAGATATAGTGGGAATTAGTGAAGTTCGGTGGCAGGAGGAACAAGACTTTTGGTCAGGCGAATACAGGGTTATAAATACAAAATCAAATAGGGGTAATGCAGGAGTAGGTTTAATAATGAATAAAAAAAATAGGAATGCGGGTAAGCTACTACAAACAGCATAGTGAACACATTATTGTGGCCAAGATAGACACAAAGCCCACGCCTACTACAGTAGTACAAGTTTATATGCCAACTAGCTCTGCAGATGACGAAGAAATTGAAGAAATGTATGATGAAATAAAAGGAATTATTCAGATAGTGGAGGGAGACGAAAATTTAATAGTCATGGGTGACTGGAATTCAGCAGTAGGAAAAGGGAGAGAAGGAAACCTAGTAGGTGAATATGGATTGGGGGTAAGAAATGAAAGAGGAAGCCGCCTGGTAGAATTTTGCACAGACCACAACTTAATCATAGCTGACACTTGGTTCAAGAATCATGAAAGAAGGTTGTATACATGGAAAAAGCCTGGAGATACTGACAGGTTTCAGATAGATTACATCATGGTAAGACAGAGATTTAGGAACCAGGTTTTAAATTGTAAGACATTTCCAGGGGCAGATGTGGACTCTGACCACAATCTATTGGTTATGAACTGTAGATTAAAACTAAAGAAATTGCAAAAAGGTGGGAATTTAAGGAGATGGGACCTGGATAAACTGACAAAATCAGAGGTTGTACAGAGTTTCAGGGAGAGCATAAGGGAACAATTGAAAGGAATGGGGGAAAGAAATACAGCAGAAGAAGAATGGGTATTTTTGAGGGATGAAGTAGTGATGGCAGCAGAGGATCAAGTAGGTAAAAATACGAGGGCTGGTAGAAATCCTTGGGTAACAGAAGAAATATTGAATTTAATTGATGAAAGGAGAAAATATAAAAATACAGTAAATGAAGCAGGCAAAAAGGAATACAAACGTCTCAAAAATGAGATCAACAGGCAGTGCAAAATGGCTAAGCAGGGTTGGCTAGAGGACAAATGTAAGGATGTAGGGGCTTATCTCACTAGGGGTAAGAGAACCACTTGTATGAATATCAAGAGCTCAGATGGAAACCCTGTTCTAAGCAAAGAAGGAAAAGCAGAAAGGTGGAAGGAGTATATAGAGGGTCTATACGGGGGCGATGTTCTTGAGGACAATATCATGGAAATGGAAGAGGATATAGATGAAGATGAAATGGGAGATATGATACTGCGTGAAGAGTCTGACAGAGCACTGAAAGACCTGAGTCGAAACAAGGCCCTGGGAGTAGACAACATTCCATTAGAACTACTGATATCCTTAGGAGAGCCAGTCATGACAAAATCTATCATCTGGTGAGGAAGATGTATGAGACAGCAAAATACCCCTGACTTCAAGAATAATGTAATAATTCCAATCCCAAAGAAAGCAGGTGTTGACAGATGTGAAAATTACCATACTATCAGTTTAATAAGTCACAGCTGCAAAATACTAACACTAATTATTTACAGACGAATGGAAAAACTGGTCGAAGCCAACCTCGGGGAAGATCACTTTGGATTCCGTAGAAATGTTGGAACACGTGAGGCAATACTGACCCTACGACTTATCTTAGAAAATGGATTAAGGAAAGGCAAACCTACGTTTCTAGTATTTGCGGACTTAGAGAAAGCTTTTGACAATGTTGACTGGAATACTGTCTTTCAAGTTCTGAAGGTGGCAGGGATAAAATACAGGGAGCGAAAGGCTATTTACAATTTGTACAGAAACCAGAAGACAGTTTTAAGAGTCGAGGGACATGAAAGGGAAGCAGTGGTTGGGAAGGGAGTGAGACTGGGTTGTAGCCTCTCCCCGATGTTATTCAATCTGTGTATTGAGCAAGCAGTAAAGGAAAGAAAAGAAAAATTTGGAGTAGGAATTAAAGTCCATGGAGAAGAAATAAAAACTTTGAGGTTTGCCGATGACATTGTAATTCTGTCAGAGACAGCAAAGGACTTGGAAGAGCCGTTAATGGAAGGGACACTGTCTTGAAAGGAGGATATAAGATGAACATCAACAAAAGCAAAACAAGGATAATGGAATGTAGTCGAATTAAATCGGGTGATGTGGAAGGAATTAGATTAGGAAATGAGACACTTAAAGTAGTAAAGCAGTTTTGCTATTTGGGGAGCAAAATAACTGATGATGGTCGAAGTAGAGAGGATATCAAATGTAGACTGGCAATGGCAAGGAAAGCGTTTCTGAAGAAGAGAAATTTGTTAACATCGAGTATAGATTTAAGTGTCAGGAAGTCGTTTCTGAAAGTATTTGTATGGAGTGTTGGCATGGGTGGAAGTGAAACACGGACGATAAATAGTTTGGACATGAAGAGAATAGAAGCTTTCGTAATGTGGTGCTACAGAAGAATACTGAAGATTAGATTGGTAGATCACATAACTAATGAGGAGGTATTGAATAGAATTGGGGAGAAGAGGAGTTTGTGGCACAACTCGACAAGAAGAAGGGGTCGGTTGGTAGATCATGTTCTGAGGCATCAAGGGATCACCAATTTAGTATTGGAGGGCAGCGTGGAGGGTAAAAATCGTAGAGGGAGACCAAGAGATGAATACACTAAGCAGATTCAGATGGATGTAGGTTGCAGGAGGTACTGGGAGATGAAGCAGCTTGCACAGGATAGAGTAGCAGGGAGAGCTGCATCAAACTAGTCTCACGAGTGAAGAGCATAACAACAAAACATTAAAAATCCTGCAAACAACATGTTAATTACTATCAGATTTGTCTTGTCTAAAACTGTGGAAACTGTCCTCAAAAACAGAATATCACTTTTTACAGAGAAAGAAATAACATACTCACGGTACACAGCACTGTTAAAAAATGCACATCCACCACCGCAGCCCCAGCTAACTTTGTAGGCAACATTACTGGGGCAGCAGATGAACAAAGAGAAGTGTAGGAATTTTTCCTCAATTTTCCAGAGGCATTTGATCGTGTGTGTAACAGACTAATACCTAACCTACACTGTTATGGTATCAGTGGCAAGGTAGCTGACATCATCAAATTGCTTGTGGAAGGCAGCCATATGCAGAAGTAAAGAACAGAACAACTGGTTTTACTGTAAACATACTCTCTAATTTTTGGCTAGTCAACTTGGGTGTACCTCAGGAATCAGTTCTGGGACCCCTTCTTTTCATTCTGTATGGAAACGGTGCGATATCAGTAGTACACTGGTATCCAAAATTAAAGCAACAAAATGCTATTTCCCCATCCTGTGTGTAATTCACAATATAATCATACAAACAGTCAACAGATGATATTACGACTGTGTTCTGCACAGAAGATGGCATTCCGATCAACACACAGGCATGCCAGCAATGATGCCAGGGCACCTTCGAGTGGGGTAGTGTTTACAGTGTACTCCTACATCCACAACCGCTGTGTGCACAATCACAGATGGTGCACTAAGGCACTGAGAACATGCCTACAGACTCTGCTGTGGAGGGGCATAGGAAGAATGGAAGCAGGAAAGTCACAAACTGATGTGGCCCGATGGCTTCACGTGAATCATCCTGTTGTTTTTCGGATGAGGCAACAGTTTATGGACACCGTAACTGTTATCCCAAAGACCAGGACAGGCCCAGCCTCGTGTGACAGAACGAGTGGACCGTTATTTGGCTGTAATGGCACGACGGTATCGCCTTAGTACTGTACTGCAACTGGCCTCTGACCTCACAGCATCCCCTGGACGTGTTGTATTGAAGCAAACGACGTACAAAAGGCTTCAGCGCAATGGCCTTCATTGTTGGAGATCTGCTGTCTGTTTACCTCTGGCATTTCTTCAAAGAAGGGAACATCCAGTGTGGAGCCGTTAACATGCCACCTGGACGGTCAAACAGGAGGCCCAATGTTCTTTTCACAGGTGAGTCCGATTTGGTCTGGAGAGTGATTCTCAGTGGATTCACATCTGGAGGGCACTTTTAACACGACTTCAGGACCCAAATATTGTGAAAAAGAGACCGATATTGTGGAGGATCCCTAATGGCGTGGGCAGGTATTACGCTGGCCACTCAAATGCCTCTTCGTGAAATTGTATGGGCGAATCAGCAAGATTTCTCTGCTGTTACATACCACGAGGAGATCTTGGGATATCATGCGCGGTTATTGCAAGGTTCTGTAGGTCCGGACTTCACACTGATGGATAATAATGATCGACCTCACAGAGCAGACGTGGTTGATGTTGTTTTGGAAACAAAGGATACTGCACACATGACGTGGCCTGCTCGCTTTCCCACTTTAAATCTCTTAGAGCATGTCTGGGATGCATTAGGGAGTTGGGTTGCATCACATCAGCATCCACCAACCACTCCCCAAGACTTTTCAGCAGCTCTGCAGGAAGAATGGGCATTATTGCCTCAACATGAGACTTATGTTCTGTTCCATATTCTTTACGTTGTTTTTACTTTACTATCACCTGTTTATGCTATTTCGTGGCAAAATAAACACAACCTTACAAAATTGCCATTTGTTGCTTTAATTTTGGACATCAGTGTACGTGGCAATGTAGTTATGCTTGCCAATGACACTTTGCTCGTACTGATAAGTAAGTCGGTAGAAGAACTAGAATTAAGTGACTACAAAACTGAAGGTGACCTATAAATATATTGGTTAAATTTTTGTATATATCAGTACTGCACTTTCAGGCACTGTAGAACATTAAATGGAGAAGAAATGTACGTCTCGGATAGATTTTTTAATGCGCTGTAGTACTGAAACTGCATATTTGTGGACTAAGCAAGTATAAATATGGAATCCACCTAACACGGCACGATAGCTTCTGAAACTGCGAAATCGAGATTGCGCTGAACGATGTGCTTTTGTTACACAATCTGAGCACACGACACATTATCCAGCTAGCCGATTAACTGAGCATAGTAGGCGTGGTCTATTTAGCCGGTGACAATGTGACTATTTCGTATTGTCCACACACAAATTACATGAAGTGTAGAAATAAAAGTAGCTACAGCTTCATTCATAATTTTGGTTCTGTCTCCCCCCCCCCTCCCTCCCCCTTCTCCACATCAGGGATGTGTGAGGTTGAGGTGTAAAACGACATGTTAAACTTATGCAAATGAGGTAATGACATTCCCACTCCTGTTTGAGAGAAATATATTGTCATTTTATTCTGAATGTGTCATGGTTTCCATATCATCATTTCCAAGGCTATGGCACAGCTTGGGTGTGACAACAGAACTTAATCGTAGAACAGCAGAGAGGAGGAGGGGGGCGTGAGGTGGAGGGAAGGTGATATTGTTACTAAATCATCGTAAATTTTGCTACTCCATATTTTATTCAAAGGAAGTCGTTATTAATAGTTTACACACTTGTTATGAATATAATAGAGGGAAACATTCCACATGGGAAAAATATATCTAAAAACAAAGAAGCTGTAACTTACCAGACGAAAGTGTCAGTATGCTGATAGAGACAACAAAAACAATAAAAAACACACACACACAAATTTCAGGCTTTCGCAACCCAAGGTTGCTTCGTCAGGAAAGAGGGAAGGAGAGGGAAAGACGAAAGGATGTGGGTTTTAAGGGAGAGGGTAAGGAGTCATTCCAATCCCGGGAGCGGAAAGACTTACCTTAGGGGGAAAAAAGGACAGGTATATACTTGCGGGCGCGCGCGCGTGCACACACACACACACACACATATATACACACACAGGCAGACATATGTAAATGCAAAGAGGTTGGGCAGAGATGTCAGTCGAGGCAGAAGTAAAGAGGCAACGATGATGATGAATGACAGGTGAGGTATGAGCGGCGGCAACTTGAAATTAGCGGAGGAACCTCTTTCCTCATTACCTTAGCCAGCTTCATCCTAATCCACAACCTCTTCACTTTTGAAGGCCAGACACACCAACAATTAAAGGGCACAGCAACGGGTACCAGGATGGCCCCCCTCATACGCCAACCTATTTATGGGTTGCTTAGAGGATGCCTTCTTGGTTACCCAAGCCTGGCAACCCAAAGTTTGGTACAGATTTATTGATGACATCTTCATGATCTGGACTCACAGTGAAGAAGAACTCCAGAATTTCCTCTCCAACCTCAACTCGTTTGGTTCCATCAGATTCACCTGGTCCTACTCCAAATCCCATGCCACTTTCCTTGATGTTGACCTCCAGCTGTCCAATGGCCAGCATCACACATCTGTCCACATCAAACCCACCAACAAGCAACAGTACCTCCATTATGACAGCTGCCACCCACTCCATATCAAATGGTCGCTTCCCTACAGCTTAGGTCTTCGTGGCAAACAAATCTGCTCCAGTCCGGAATCCCTGAACCATTACACCAACAACCTGAAAGCAGCTTTCGCATCCCGCAACTACCCTCCCGACCTGGTACAGAAGCAAATAACCAGAGCCACTTCCTCGTCCCCTCAAACCCAGAATCCCCCACAGAAGAACCACAAAAGTGCCCCACTTGTGACAGGATATTTTCCGGGACTGGATCAGACTCTGAATGTGGCTCTCCAGCAGGGATACGACTTCTCAAATCCTGCCCTGAGATGAGATCCATCCTTCATGAAATCCTCCCCACTCCACCAAGAGTGTCTTTCCGCCATCCACCTAACCTTCGTAACCTCTTAGTTCATCCCTACGAAATCCCCAAACCACCTTCCCTACCCTCTGGCTCCTATCCTTGTAACCGCCCCCGATGCAAAACCTGTCCCATGCACCCTCCCACCACCACCTACTCCAGTCCTGTAACCCGGAAGGTGTACACGATCAAAGGTAGAGCCACGTGTGAAAGCACCCACGTGATTTACCAACTGACCTGCCTACACTGTAATGCATTCTATGTGGGAATGACCAGCAACAAACTGTCCATTCACATGAATGGACACAGGCAGACAGTGTTTGTTGGTAATGAGGATCACCCTGTGGCTAAACTTGCCTTGGTGCACAGCCAGCACATCTTTGCACAGTGTTACACCGTCCGGGTTATCTGGATACTTCCCACCAACACCAACCTATCCGAACTCCGGAGATGGGAACTTGCCCTTCAGTATATCCTCTCTTCTCGTCATCCGCCAGGCCTCAATCTCCGCTAATTCCAAGTTGCCGCCACTCATACCTCACCTGTCTTTCAACAACTTCTTTGCCTCTACACTTCTGCCTCAACTGATATCTCTGCCCAAACTCTTTGTTTTTAAATATGTCTGCTTGTGTCTGTATGTGTGGATGGATATGTGCGTGTGTGCGAGTGTATACCTGTCCTTTTTTCTCCCTAAGGTAAGTCTTTCCGCTCCCGGGATTGGAATGACTCCTTACCCTCTCCCTTAAAACCCACATCCTTTCGTCTTTCCCTCTCCTTCCCTCTTTCCTGATGAAGCAACCTTTGGTTCCGAAAGCTTGAAATTTGTGTGTGTGTGTGTGTTTTTATTGTTTTTGTTGTCTCTATCAACATACCAACACTTTCGTTTCGTAAGTTACAGCTTCTTTGTTTTTAGATATATTTACCCACTTGTTAATTACACAGCCTCTAGTGGTATGCCATGAACAAAATGCCCTATTTTGCACCCTATACTAACAATTTTACTGCTCAAAATGTTAGCAGGAGCCACAAATTTGTACCAATTGCAAGCCTAAATTCTAGGAGGGTTTGGTGACCCAGTGCTAAATTGCTCAGAATGAAGCTGACTTATACATTCTTTGTTGTTACAAGCACTTGGCTGTTATTCTACTAACAGCTAGCGATTTTCAGGAGTGTGGTATTTTCCAGTACCTTGCGATTTCCTATGGTGTTGTTAGGATGGTGGTGTTAGGCTGGGAAATAAGAACACAGCTTGAATTGGCAGCAAAAATCTGGTTGTTGTGACAGACTGATCTGTAGTGTATCCAGAGGTCTAAGATAGGTTGGAGTGCAACAGTTTAGTTGTGGGTTAGCGAAGCAAAATTTGTGAAAAGGAAACAACACAGTCCATGAAATCATTCAAAATTGGGTGTTCGGTGAAATTCAATGAGGGCCGAAAAAATGCTCCTCGAGCCCATTGAATGTAGAACCGAGGAAGAGTTTTTCACAATAATAAAAGAAAAGATCCTCCCTAGGATTATGATCATTAGTGACTGCTTCGGCTCATATAACACTCAAGGTACTGAAGGTTTTCTGCACCTTAAAGTGATCCATACTCTGAACTTCGTTGATACAAAAGATCATTCTGTTCACACAAGCTCAGTATCAAGCATATCACCAGGGGAAATAATAATAATAATAATAATAATAATAATAATAATAATAATAATAATAATAATAATACTGCATAACTTTTTGTTGAAGCGAGTAAATATTACCCACCCAGCAGAAGTGGAATGCAATAATTCTTTCGAGAAATGTTGCGAGAAAGACTAACAACTACAATTCCGTGCCTTTTGGGGAAACTAGTGCCTTCAATTTTGTCAACATTACAGGTATGTTACAGCATTGCTTTGCTTGGTACTGTACACTTTGTACATTACACTGGAATATTTCTTTATTTGTTTTCCATACTTACAATTTTTTTGTAGTTTGTGTGTTCGCACTGAAAATGTGATGATATGATTGGCTGATTACATCAGCTGTAATGTGCTCTCATACGTGTTCTGATTGGCTGAGATCACATGTCCGGTACTCAGGTTGTGTAAGAAAAGCGTATCACATAGCACAATCTTGATTTCACAGCTTCCACAGCTATCAAGTCATATTTGGTGGATTTCACATTTATATTTCCTTATTCTGTAATTCATTACAGATCTATCCAAGGGATGTCATTTTTCTCCTGGTTTAATGTGCTAAATAGATGACAAATGTAATGCTTTCCTTAACACATATCTCATGCTCTTTGAGAGTTGCTTTCCTTTAGAGCATTCTAAACAGGGTACTAGCAGTAATAGGCAGCCCGGGTGGCTGATAAGCGGGAATTATATCAAAATGTTAGAAGTAGTCACAATCAAGCTGCAATAGTCCATTACAAACAGTATTGTAATGTGGCTAAAAATGTTATTAGGAAGGCAAAGAGTATGTAGAATGCAAATAGAACAGCTAATTCACAAGATAAAACCATATGGTCAGTTGTGAAGGAAGTGTCTGATCAACAGCACAAGGTTGACGATTTAAAGTCAGTTTGTAGTAAAAATATTTCTATTACTGTTAAGTCAGAGATATGTGTAGTATTTAATAATCACTTTCTAAGCATTGTGGGTGAATGAAATAAAAACTTAGTTTCTACAGGGAATCATATAACTTTCTTGGCAAATACCTTTCTGAGATTGATGTCTGAAATACTCCTCTGTGATAGAGACAAGAGGGAGATTGAGTCAATAATTAAATCACTGAAGACTAAGGACTCTCATGGTTATGATGGAGTGTCTAGCAGAATATTAAAGTACTGTGCTGCACGTGTTGACCTTTTTTTTGTCATATTTGTAATTTTTCCTTTAGGAACGGTCAGTTTCCTGAACGATTAAAGTACTCAGTAATAAAGCCATTTTATAGAAAGGGAGAAAGGGATAATGTAGACAATTTTAGACCAATTTCTATGCCATCAGTGTTTGCTAAAATTATTGAAAACGTGGTGTGTGTAAGGGTAATTGATCATTTCATATCACACAATTTGCTGTCAAATGAACAGTTCAGCTTTATAAGTCTTAATACCTGAAAATGTTATATTCTCTTCTCTCTGTAAGGTACTGGATGGGTTAAATAAAAGATTTCGAATGCTAGGTGTATTTTTTATTTAACTAAGGTGTTTGATTGTGTTGATCAGAAAGTATTGCTCCAGAAGTTGGATCACTATGGAATATGGGGAGTAGCTGACAATTGGTTCAGACTCGCTTTAACAACAGGTAGCAAAAGGCCATTATTCACAGTGTTGAGAATGGCTATGATGAGAGGTCCGAGTGGGGAACGGCCAAATGGGGAGTGCCCCCAGGGATCAGTGTTGGGGCCACTTCTGTTCCTTATTTATATAAATGATACGCCCTCTAGTATTATGGGAAACTCTATAATATTTCTATTTGCTGATGACACTAGCTTGGTGGTAAAGCAACATTAGCTCGGTTTCAAACATTGGCGTTCATGACATAAGTTCATGGCTTGTAGAAAATAAACGCTAAATCACAGTAAGACACAGTTTTTACAGTTTCTAACACACAATTCAACAAATCCAGACGCTTTAATTTCACAGAATGGTCATATGATTAGTGAAACTGAACAGTTCAAATTTCTAGGAGTTCAGATACATAGTAAACTGTCGTGGAAAGCCCACGATCAGGATCTTGTTCAAAGACTTAATGCTGCCATTTTTACTATTCGAACGGTATCTGAAATAAGTGATTGTTCGACACAAAAATTAGTCTACTTACCTTATTTTCATTCGCTTATGTCATATGGTTTTGCATTTTGATGTAACTCTTCTAAAAGGATATTTTTGGCTCAGAAATGGGCAGTAGGTGGTGTAAGTTCACTAACCTCTTGTAGACTCCTGTTCACCAGTCTGAGTATTTTGACACTGACCTCTCAATACATATATTCTTTACTGTCATTTCTTGTTAACAGTATTAGCTTATTCCTAAGAATAAGTGGCTTCCACTCGGTTAATACTCAGTAGAAAACAAACCTGCATCTGGATCGGACTTCCGTATCTCTTGTGCAGAAAGGTGTACACTATACTGCTGCATCCATTTTCAATAATCTTCTACAAGAATTTAAAAATCTTAGCAGTAATCCACGCGCTTTCAAATCGAAACTGAAGAGTTTACTCATGGGTCACTCCTCCTATTCTGTTGAGGAGTTCCTTGAAAAATTAAGCTGATTCTTATGTTACATTGTTGACTGCATTTACTGAAACTTTATCTGTTATTACTTTTAAGTTGTAGTTTCATGTATTGACATGTTCCATGACCTTGGAGAGTTGCTCCTCAATTTGGTCCTACGGAACTTGACGTGTAAATAAATAAATGAGAAAGTGCCTGAAAGTGCGATACAGAAAAATTCTACCTACTTATCAGTAAAATCAACTTGTTACAAAATGCACGTCAGACAATGTACACACAATTGTGAACAAATAAATCTACAAACATTAACAAAATTCGTCTTGAACTAGGTAATTCAATTCTCGTTGTTGTTGTGGTCTTCAGTCCTGAGACTGGTTTGATGCAGCTCTCCATGCTACTCTATCCTGTGCAAGCTTCTTCATCTCCAAGCAACTACTGCAACCTACATCCTTCTGAACCTGTTTAGTGTCTTCATCTCTTGGTCTCCCTCTACGATTTTTACCCTCCATGCTGCCCTCCAATACTAAATTGGTGATCCCTTGATGCCTCAGACCATGACCTACCAACCGATCCATTCTTCTAGTCACATTGTGCCACAAATTCCTCCTCTCCCCAATTCTGTTCAGTACCTCCTCATTAGTAATGTGACCTACCCATCTAAGCTTCAGCATTCTTCTGTAGCACCACATTTCAAAAGCTTCTATTCTCTTCTTGTCCAAACTATTTATCGTCCATGTTTCACTTCCATACATGGCTACACTCCATACAAATACTCTCAGAAACGACTTCCTGGCACTTAAATCTATACTCAATATTAACAAATTTCTCTTCTTCAGAAACGCTTTCCTTGCCATTGCCAGTCTACATTTTATATCCTCTCTACTTCGACCATCATCATTTATTTTACTCCCTAAATAGCAAAACTCCTTTACTACTTTAAGTGTCTCATTTCCTAATCTAATTCCTTCAGCATCACCCGACTTAATTCGACTACATTCCATTATCCTCGTTTTGCTTTTGTTGATGTTCATCTTATATCCTCCTTTCAAGACACTATCCATTCTGTTCAACTGCTCTTCCAAGTCCTTTACTGTCTGACAGAATTACAATGTCATAGGCAAAGATCAAAGTTTTTATTTCTTCTCCATGGATTTTAATACCTACTCCGAATTTTTCTTTTGTTTCCTTCACTGCTTGCTCAATATACAGATTGAATAACATCGGGGAGAGGTTACAACCCTGTCTCACTCCCTTCCCAACCACAGCTTCCCTTTCGTACCCCTCGACTCCTATAACTGCCATCTGGTTTCTGTACAAATTGTAAATAGCCTTTCGCTCCCTGTATTTTACCCCTGCCAACTTCAGAATTTGAAAGAGAGTATTCCAGTCAACATTGTCAAAAGCTTTCTCTAAGTCTACAAATGCTATAAACGTAGGTTTGCCTTTTCTTAATCTAGCTTTTAAGATAAGTCGTATGGTCAGTTTTGTCTCACGTGTTCCAATATTTCTACGGAATCCAAACTGATCTTCCCCGAGGTCGGCTTCTACCAGTTTTTCCATTCGTCTGTGAAGAATTAGCGTTAGTATTTTGCAGCCGTGACTTATTAAACTGATAGTTCGGTAATTTTCACATCTGTCAACACCTGCTTTCTTCAGGATTGGAATTATTATATTCTTCTTGAAGTCTGATGGTATTTCACCTGTCTCACACATTTTGCTCACCAGATGGTAGAGTTTTGTTAGGACTGAAAAATTTAGTTCTCAAGAGGTAGGTAATCACAAATTCTTGGGTGCCATTGTTGATAAACACTTGACATAGGAGGACATTATCTGCAAAGTATGCTTAAAATAAGCAGTAGCATATTCTTAATCAGAATGATGTCTAAACAGAGTAAATACATGCACATTGTTTACAATGTACGATGGCTTAATCTACTACCACTTATCATGCCGCATCACAGTCTGGAGAAATGCAGCACACATGCTAATACAATGGCTAATTAAATATCAAAAGAAGACTGTTACTTGCAATGCAAATTTCACCCAATAACCATCCTGCAGAAATAAATGCAAAAATTTTAATATCACTACTGTCCCTTCAGTAAACATGTTTTTAACAATTATGCACAGTTAAATAGACACACACACACAATCGCAACGCAAGCAATATAGAGTGACAATTATTTCCATAGGAAATGAATCAAATTAACTGAATAAGGTCTCAAACTTTGGATGCAATTTATATACTAAATCCCATGCACAACAAAATGGACTGAACAGACAGCTGATTTCTGAAATAAATTAAAAGGTTATTTAATTTTATTTCTCTATAGCCTAAAAGAATACCTAGAATCTACTAAACTGTACATTGCACAGACTCAGACATGTTTGTATGGGCACGAGACAGCAAGGTCTTTAGTAGCTGCGTGAAAACAGATGGAGACGAGTGTCAATAAAATACACAAAAAAGTAAGATAAAACAGCATGTAAAACACAGGTACAAAAGTTGTAAAACTACGTGCATACCCACTCAGAATGACAGAACAAAGTATTGCGTCAGTTGTAAAACATTAATGACAGGAGCTGAAACAATGTAGCAGATGGAAATGGCTGGCTGACCACAAGAATAAAAAAAGGAGAAACCATCCACTCTTTAATGCACTAAAACCTCCAGCCTAAAAGTTTAGGTCAGAGTCCAGACACATCAAAAAACTTTAAAACCTTAGCCACACTCGTCTCATCATCAGCTAAAACTGAGGGCAGATCCCCACCAATATTTGCTTCTGCCCTTGCATCACGATATAAAATGCACTCCGTTAAAATAAGGCACATAGAGATGTGCATGCCACAAGCATCACAAAACTGGGGATCGTCTCACTGTAGTAAAAAGTTGTTTGTGAGAAGGCAGTGCTCAATTCTAAGGCACGTGATGATCACTTCATCCCACCCGAACAACTGGCAGGAAGAACGCCACTTCATCATCCAAAGCTTATTGGCCGTCACCGTGAGCCATTCCTTATCCCACAAGTGCGTGCGCTTTCTGTGTAGTGCAGAAACAACAGCCTGCAAGAGAATAGGACACTTTACCACATCCTGTCCTCTGCAGGCCTCCTCGGCCTGTTCATTTCCCCATATCCCTACGTGACCTGACACCCAGCAGAATGACACTCTCTTACCGTGCCGTCGGAGCGACTACAGTTGGTCTTATATCAGCCGTACCAACTCCTCAGCTGTGTACAGGTTGTGTAACGATTGTAAGGCACTAAGGGAATTGGAGCAAATGAGAAACAGTTTGAATACTACACATCTGCTCCAGTGCCTTTAGGATCGTGTGGAGCTCCGCTGAGAAAACAGTATACTCATCAGGAAGGCAAGTCATGGTGACACAGTTGAGGAACACGACGGAACAGCCGAGGGAATTCCCTCGCTTACAGCCGTCAGTGTATACTATTGTGAAACTGTGATGCAGATCTAAAATGTTAAAAAACAAGGATTGAAATGTAAAATTTGACGTATGACCTTTCTTAAAATTCATCAGCTCTAAAGTAAGTCTGGACCCTGTAGCTCTAAAGTAAGTCTGGACCCTGTAGAAGCCACGGTGGAAATCTGCTCCCATCGCAATGGGAAATGTGAGGACCGGCCCCACCAATTCCTAGAAGGCAATCGTGTGTACGAATCCCACAGGGCCTCATTGCCTGTTACAAAAAGGCTTTTCCAGTTGAGGCTCAGCAGTGGTACAGCAGATGAGTGTGTAATGTACGGACAGTGTTTTGTACGCCTGGCACACCTTAAGTAGCTGTCGTCTGATGTGAAGTAGTGCTTCACCTGCCTCTACACAGAGGCTTGGAATGGGGCTACTTCTGAATGCCCCAGTGGCCAACCGAATCCCTTCACGGTGCACCACATCCAACATCTGTAAATAAGAGGGTCTCGCAGATCCGTACACCGTGCACACGTAGTCGAGCCGAGAGCACGCAAATGCCCTGTAAAACCGGAATGGACAAGCCCTGTCTGCTCCCCACGCACTGTGGCTAAGACATTTTAAAATAATTAAAGAGTTAAGTGACCGTTTTTTCAAATCCTTAAGATGCGGTAACCGGGTAAGCCTAGAGTCAAATATGAGGCCCAAGAAACTCGCTGTGTCTTTAAAAGTAAGAACAGTGCCCTCATCCTCAACTCAAGAAAGATTAAAATGGAACGAGAATGGTTAAAAGGAACACACACAAACTTCTCAGTGGAAAATGTGAAACCACTCTTTTGCGTCCATCCGTCCAAACATCGAATAGTTGCAAATGACGTGTTGTCGTTGCGAGGCTTGAAGAAGGCCAAACACAGAGAAGTCATACACAAACAAAGAACACTGGACAGAACTTTTCACTCTGCATGTAATGCTATTAATAGCTAAGGCAAAGACAGTCACACTTAAAACCCTAGCTTGACGGACACTGTTCTCGTGCTCAAAGTGATCAGACAGGGGTTACTGACTCAATATCTAAAATATCGTGGCGAGGGGAAGGACTGAATAAAAATGGGAAGATTACCACGAAAACTCCATTTGTGAAGCTGCTCCAGGATAAGGTGCCCCCAAGTAGTATCGTAGGCCTTCTCGATGCCTAAAAATATACCTAGAAGGTGATGCTGGTGTAGGAAATCGTGTTGTATAGCCACCTCTAAGAGGGCAAGTTCGTCAAAGGTGGAGTGATACGTCCTGAACCACACTGAAAATGACTACAGAGTTGTCTGGAGTCTAAGATCCAGACAAGGCAGCAGGTGACCATCTGCTCCAAGGTCTTCCCCATACTGCTAGTGAGGGTAACACTACAGTAACTACTTGGGCACGTACAGGCTTTGCCAGGTTTTAAAAGACGAATTGAAATTGCATCGTGCCACGAGTCGGGAAAGTGACCTGACACCCAAATGGCATTAAAAAGTGCGAGAAGGATATTTTTGTTTCGCCTCGTGAGGTGCCGCAGCCTACTGTAACGGATGCTGTCGTGAACACGGGATGTGTCACGAGCTGCAGACAATGCAGAATCCAGCTGCGACATGGAAAATGGGCAGTTGTAATTTTCTTCAGAGGTGGACCGGAAGTCGAGACTACACTTCTCAGTAACCGCTCTATGGCGATGGAAACCTGGATCCTGACTGGTTGTTGCAGTAACGGTGGCAAAATACGCCACCATAGTCTCGGCAATGTTTAGTGGATCGGTCTGGAGAATGCCGTTCCCCATTACAGCAGCTGTGGGGCACCTACGTCCTCTCCCACACAACGGAAGTTTTGGTGGAACGATTAATGGTGTTCAGGAACTGTTTCCACAACCTCTTCTTGCTCTCTAGAATAGTTCGGTGACACTTTGCCCTCGCCACCTGAAAGGCTGCGAGATTCTCTGCAGTTGACGGACACTTGAACCTATGCAGAGTCACACGCCTGCAGATTGTAGCGGCATTCGGCAATCTGCCAAGGGACAAGTTGCCTCTTCTGTTGTCCCGTGGACTGCAGAATGGATGTTGCAGTAGCACAGTGGATCCACCCGTGCCTCGACATTTGCACAATGTTCGAACTGGGCCAACTGGCTATAAAGTGTCCAGTCTACTCTACCGAGCACCCATCGTGTCAGTTTCCTTTCGGGTTTCACTCCAATGGGCAGGTGAATCCAGATCGGGAAGTGATCACTTCTGTGCAGCTCATTGACCACTTCCCACTGAGCAGTGTGAGTAAGAGCTGAAGAGCAAAGTGGGAGATAAATGGCAGAGAACAACCCAGTGCTCACTCCCACATTTAGCAAGTGTGCGCACGATGATGAGAGAAGCCTCTCAGTTGCTCTACCTCTGGGGCAGGCAGTTGCAGAGGGGATGAAGGGGCGGGGGAGCTGTGTAATAAGGTCGGTTAGGGCCTCTTTGTCAAGTGCATCATGTGGCAAGTAAAGGAAACGTATTGTCAACGGATGACGCACGTGCCCTGATACGGCAACTGGTGGTAATGTTGTCATAAGTGAGAGAAGCGAGGAGTGTTAGTTTGTACTGACAATAATACCTACACCTCCTCTAGCTCTCTCTGCACTCAGGTCGTCCTTTTTGTGGAGCACATAGCGTCGTAGCCCAGTGGTGTATGATGGATGGAAATGAGTCTCCTCAGACACAGACACAGTGGTTTACCCTTAGATAAGTGACAGTTCTTCCACATGCATCCTGAACATCTGCAAGTTCCACTGTAGGATGGGATCCATTTCATCGATGTGGTTTTAATTTACCCCTATCTTTGCCAATCGAGATGAAGCACTATTCGAGCGAGGGGGAGTGGAGGGACTGCCTGACAAGAATAAGGGGTCAACTAGAGAAATGCAATGCCTGAGGAAACACATATTAAAAAATTAATTCCCTGAAACATATAATGAAACAGCAGAAGCTTCCTTCAAATTTCCAGTAAGTATATTCGGAATTAAATCTCATTACATTTTTCTTGCACGCCAGGGTACTCCATATGTATTTTTCAATGGCAAACCAATAATTGCTGCGTTTCTGTCACTTTTTATTGCCGGGGGCGCGATATTATTGAACTGTTAATACGGAAAAGTCCACTGTCTACAAAATTTACAGGCTTCATAAACATTAAAAGTTTACATAATAGAAAGCAAATAATGATACACGTGCAGTGAGTCAATTAAAGATAACATAAACTAATTAATTGAAAGTTTAAGTTAAATAGTATCTTAAGTCGTGGAACAGAAAAATTCATCACTGGTTGACACTATAAGAACAAAAAGAAACAACTAACCTGATACTGTCACCTACCTCACCGAGCAAATTATAGTAATATCTGCATACTAGTAACAACTATTTCTAACAAAAACCTGGAACTACAGAGCTAATAAGTACAATACAGATAATTTCACAGTCCTGCATAGCAGCATAATTTGTAATGTTCAAAGTACGCAAACAGGTGGAGACATAAAAATGAAGCATATCATGGCAAGAATCAAATTAAGAGACAAATCAAATGAAGGTATTGTCTGTTGGCTTCTGTCTCAGGTCCTTTGGCCAATGTTTGACTGACAATTTTCCTGACGTTTCGCCATCACCAGTGATTGACATTCAAGTGGCCACGAAAGCCTCAATAATTTTATAAATCAATTATAAAATAATGACACTTTTTGTGGCAGACTGACAGTCAACTGTGAGGATAAACAAGCAA
This sequence comes from Schistocerca serialis cubense, assembly GCF_023864345.2. Taxonomy (NCBI): domain Eukaryota; kingdom Metazoa; phylum Arthropoda; class Insecta; order Orthoptera; family Acrididae; genus Schistocerca; species Schistocerca serialis. The sequence continues at coordinate 36,978,837 of NC_064648.1, read as the reverse complement.
TAGCTTGGGCTGCCGCAGGATTGGCAGCCTACAACCTATATTTATTATGCAAAAGCACAACTGACACGGTGACAGCGAATCCTTTCTGGGGTACAGTGACTCAAACCCTCGATGGATCTCTAGTAGTCTTTTTATCTTCATTTATTTCAAAAAGAGAAAAGAAATAAACAGTGAACACCACAAACCATACATACAAAGAAACAAACAAAAGAGTTTAGCTACAGAAGGGTGTTTTCGAAATCAAAAAGATGTGAATTTGCAATGCAGATGATCAGTCAGACATGGTCAGAAGCATATTCAGAAACAAATGGAAACAAAAAAATTATACAAATTCATGAATATATTCAAATTAAAATTTCCTTAGGTAGTATATTCTGATGGGGACTGGATAACAAAAAAATATCTAAAAATTATCTGAAATGCTCAAATATCTCAGCTCCATTAAAGAAAATAAATCAAAAAGGATAAGACCAAGCACAACTCAAAGAATAAAACCAAAGCCATTTGGAATGTAGTAAAACAAGAAACAGGCAGCATAAAGATGAACATAAAAATTAGAAATAACAATAGTTTAATTGATAAGCCTAAGAACATGGACAACTTTGTAAACAACTACTTTAGTAATATAGCAACCAAATTGCAAGAAAAGCCTCCTAAAATACAGTACACAGCTAAAATAAACCTCGTACAATGCTGCCATAACCTACCACTGGGAAGGAAATCAGTAGGATTGTACATATATTTAAGAGTAAAATGTCCACAGGTTGAGATGATGTTCCAATGTGTCTAGTAAAAAATTGCGTTAGCAGCATAAAAGCACCCCTAACAGACATTATAAATGAGTCATTCTCGACAGACATTATAAACAAGTCATTCTCACCAGGTTGCTTTTCTGATTACTTAAAGCAGGTAAAAGTTCTTGCCATACATAAAAATTGTGATACAGAAAATACAGAGAATTACAGACCAGCTTCATTACTGTCTTCTATTTCTAAAATAATAGAAACTGGTGTGAAAACAGACTTACGGATTATTTAAACAAATACCAACTTTGATGCAAAGAACAGTTTGTTTTCAGGAACGGAAATGGAACAGAAGCTGCTGCAGAAAAATTTCCAAAAGCAGTTTTAGAAGGCACAGATAATGGACAACAAGTAACAGGCATTTTCCTAGACCTTAGTACAGCAGTTGATCATGAAATACATTTAGGTAAATTTGAAGCAATAGAAATGAGGGAAGTAGTAAATAAATCTTTTAGGTCTGACCGAGCAGACAAAGTGCAAAGGATAGAGACATCTCGAATTTTAAGTGGCTCAAATTATATGGTAAAACACCTTTCAGATCAAGAATATTTGAACAGCAGAGTCCCTCAAATGAGTGAGTTAGGCCCAATACTGTTTCTCATTTACATTAATGACTTCCCATGTGGGTCATACAAGGAGAAACTGTGTTATTTGCTAACGACAGGAAGACACCAGAAACATTAGAAGTAAAAGCTGAAAAGGTACTTAAGGGTGTCTGCAACTGTTCATACAACAACTAATTAACTCTTAATGTAAAAAGACTAATAACATGAGCTTATACATAAACAAAAAACCTATTATAGCAAAAATACATAATGAAACCACAAAGTGTTGCTGGCACAACATTTTTAAGTATGCATATGATCAGCAATTAAAATGGGATGAACATATTGGAGTACTTGATAAAGAATTAGCACAGCATGCTATGTCTTACAAATATTAACCACACTGTGTAATAGCTCAGGCCTAAAAGCAATGTACTGTGCACATACCCATTCTTTCATAAGTTATGGCATAATATTCTGTAGTGCGAAAGCTCAGAATGTGGAAAACATGTTCAAATTGCAAAAATGAATCTTGAAAATTACGAGCAAGGGCCACAAAAGGGCCCTCTACATTGAGCTATTCCAGAAATGGGGTAGCCCTATTCTGACAGTTCCAAGTGAATAAATACCACAAACTACAGTTTTATACAAAAGTAAAAATAGAGAAACGCTAAGCAGTATGCAGGAAACAGCTCCACACACAATCGTCAAACTAGATAAAGTGATTGCTTGTACCTCGATAGAATGAATATAGCAAAGGCCCAAACCACTATGTTTACCATGGAGTCAAGATCTTATGTAACTACCAAATGAGATCAAAAACCTAAGGGGAACTCTATAAATTTAAAACATATCTTAAAGAATATTTTCTAGTAAATGGTTTTGCATCTATTAAAGAATTCATAAGACATAAAATTATTACAAATGAATAGTCAAGTTGGACCAATTACAAAGTAGACACAATAGATTGTAATTTGTAACCAACTCCATATAATCAAAAATGGTGACATCCATACAACGAAATATGCCTAGGGATGAATGAATGAATGAATAAATAAACTCTACCGCAATTCCATGCTGAGGCCGACATGTAAAACTATATTGAAAACCGGGTGGTAGAGGCCAGATCTCTAACTTTTATTTTCTATTCATACAGTACTTCAAACTCCCCATCCTCCTAACCTTAAACTACTGCATAGCGTGTCCTCACAACTCTGTAAACATCTGATTAGATCAGTCAGTATTGAACTTTTCGAGAATTACATCAAAAAATATTATTGTAAATAAAGTATTTACCTGTGGTAGACAGCTGACTTCCCGCTGCTGTCTGCTCATCCGTAGACAACACAAGTAACCATTTTTTCACAAATTTACGTTGTTTTTTTTCTTTTTCTCGATGACTGACACTGCACTTCACAGAGACTTCACTCACAGTGTGACTGTGTTCTGCTCTCTCAAAACACAGCGAAGTTCCACAATAGCTGGTTTCACGATGACGGCGTCACATCTTCATTGACATCGTATATGATCTTTGCGTGGATTCCGACAGTGACTTGTCGCTTGGGCTGGGTTGTGCTATGTGCTGCTGTTTGTGACTGTTCCTGCAACTGCAGCAAAAAGTAAACAAAGGGGGGATGAAGTGTTTCGTTCGTTCATGTGAGCATAGTAACTAAATAATGACATAAAAGTATTCCATGTTACTCAATATGTTTTTCTGTGAGTGTTGGCGCTCCAGTTGACGTGTTCAATACCCATTGTTAATTTCGAAGCATTGTTCTTGGAACAAAAGGCTATTGATTTGAAAGAAATTAGGCGGGTAACGCTACACTTCTCTGTGTAATGGTTTTGAAAGCTAACAATGGGAATCTTTTCCTTCATGACTCTATGCTGGCATCAAAATGGTTTTAGCGAAATGCAAGTGAAAAGGTAAGATATGCAGCATCAGATTAAGAACACATAGCAAGTGGCAGAAAATCTGTGTGTAGTTTATGTACCAACAACCTGTTTCTTATTAAAATAAAATTAGTCGTATTCGAAAAGAGAAGTAATACTGCATGTGTCCTTGCAAGTAAAAGAAATCGATTAACTTCTTACACGCTCTGAAACATATTGACTGTTCGCTCTCACTTTGTCGATATTGAATTGAATTTTATGTGTATTGTAGTGATCATTTGAAGCGTCAGTGGTCACACTACACACATATACACCATATAAAAGTGTTGTAGCATTACGTGTGTCACAATAATGAATATTTAGAAGATTCTTTAAAGTATGTATGTGCCTGTTCACTAGTGCATCATATCGTAATTCAACTTGTACAATAATAAAAATATTACCATTACACCATTTTCTTGGAGCTCATTAAGAATCCATTATCGCCATATGGATTTAGTTTTAATAGAAATTCTGTGATTTTTCTTTTCAACTGTTGATCTGGTAGCTCCCGGGTACGTTGAAGCATGCCACCCAAAAAGCTTCTATTGTTGGCATTAATAATGACCCAGAATTAAATAGCCATTCTCCGTTCGAAATTGGTTTGGATAAAAATAAGTGCTGCTTGCCTTTAAAGTATTTTTTTTTTTTTTTTTTTTTTACATTTCGTATAAATTTTGTATCTCCCTTTCTAAGACATTTCTTGAATTACACAAATGTATACACGTATTTATGCTATAACATAACAACTATATTTAATTCGCTGTGGCCTATTGTAAAGCAGGCTAACTTAAGAATCCACTTATCCAAATCACTGAAAACCACATTAAGGGCGGATGGACCTAACGTTTACGAAAGTTTTGACAATATGGTCGGAAAAACCGAAAGTTGCAAATCCACCCTTCTGCATTGATTCTTGACACGAAGCGCATAGCCAACAATACGCCGACCATGACTTGTGGGGGTTAGGCGGGGGCAAATAAATATAAGACAAAAAGAATTACAACACCATTCCAAAACAAATTCGGCAAAAATCAAACACGTAGGCCTAATTCCCAATGTACAACACAACCAAAAAATGCAAAAACGAAAACCATTGGCATGGTAAATTTGGCTTGACTATATGTTGACCTTTGCAGCTCATACAAAGCCCTCGCTAAAATGAACCCATACAATTCCAAAACCTGATACTGCAGTTTTCACTTGTCCTATATAGCATCTTAAAAGGAGCCTGCGTACCTAAGACCAACACACTCAAACCAGTTATCTAAATCTTCACTTCCCCTATGTATCTAAGATAAAGGCTATAGTACAATAAACGAAAATGCTGTCACATAACTAATATAAAAAATGTGTAAACAACAATATTTAGCAAATCGAACACAATTACCAAACACTAGCAAGAAGAATCTCAAAATTCATGAAAACTTGCAGCAGCAAAAATATTGATACACACAAACAACATCTATATACGTAAAAACCAAATCAACACTAAATACTTACCAAACTCACCACTCCATAAGTCTGGGTTGACCAACAATCCCGGGAACCCCCGCTTTCCTATAACAAAGATACACTCATAAAAACAAAACAAAATTGTATGCAATCAATCCAAATGACCTTAGGAGCCTGTTTGTAGGCACTGTATCTTAGCCCATTGCAATAAGCAATGGCTTATCCATAAAGTTCTGTGTCATATCCATGACTGACCAAAAAACTAAAAAGAAAACCAGATCTCTGACCATAAGAAACACACAGTAATAATAGTTCCAAATGCAAACAAGGTTCCACCAGCCGCAATATGCAAAATAAAAATAACTCACTTGCAAACTGACACAACCAGTAACAACTTGAAACACACTTATAGCAAATGATTCACTAACATACCTAACAAACAACATTGGATAATAAAGACCCAGCAGAAGAGTATGTCAAATACTGTAATACACCATGCATAAACATGAAGTGACTCAGAAATGTTGTGCAGTCATGACATCATGCAACACAAAATACAGATATGTTATGGTTCAAGACAGACAGTTGGAAAAACAACTTTTGGCTGTTCCCCACCACTCCCCCAGCTGAAAAAAATTCTTAGTACTCTTACAAATTATATGAACTTTTCCAAAATGCTAAAATGTACTTTTCTTTAAAATCCGTGTTCTTGTGGACATAGTTCAATTCTAACAACTATTATATTTAAGAATGCCATTGGTTAGGAAATCAAAAGATTGGCAATAAAAAGCAGACCAAATGCACTTCTAAAACCATGTGGACTACTGGCCTGTGTGTTGAAAATGAAAATAAAAGTGAGAGTAGTACAGGAAACACTTTTGTTACAAACAGGACAACTTTAGTGTGATTTGCAAAGGTGTATTGTAGATGTGAAGACAAGCCAGTAGTTTCATTTACATGTAAATTTAATTCAGGACATTTTCAGTGTGTACTTGGAAAAGCTTTTGGCTGATTATCTGAAAATAGTAGCTAAACTTCTTTACGATTGAAGTCCTAAATCTAATCATTAATTTGTTTTTCGGTTTAGAGAGTTTAATAACATAAGAAGTCAGATAAATTTCACAATAAGAAGCTGAGCATATAAAAGGAGAGTAAGGTGGTTTTCGCACAAGGAGGACAATTTGCTACTGCATTGACCTTAATCTGAATGCTACAGCAGATCTACTGCTTTGAAAAAAAGGATTGCTTTTTTTGATATGTAAAAGAGGTCAGGGTGACAATTCCGGAAAACCTGGCTTCCCAGGGAATCACATTTTACCTGGAACGCTCGAGGAATTCTGCATTTTTAACCTACCATCGAAATTAAATTTTATTAGGCCTAAGTTTTATACATCACAAATTTTAAAATAGTTAGTATTCCAAAATGTGTTAATCATGTGAATATTATTCCTTACAAATTCTCAGTGCTCAAAAACTGCAGTTAAACTACTGCTTATGGCTGGTATACAGCTCAGCCGAGATAAAAGTAAAGTCATTATTGTGTTCCAGGTGTGGGGTGGAAGATGGTGTCAAGAAGCTCCTGAGAAACTAATAGAAATTAATAGAGGGTGGGGGGGGGGCAGATATCACAATAATGACTTTACTTTTCTCTCGGCGGAGCTATGTTGTTGTTGTGGTTCTCAGTCCTGAGACTGGTTTGATGCAGCTCTCCAAGCTACTACTGGGAGATGAAGAAGCTTGCACAGGATAGAGTAGCTTGGAGAGCTGCATCAAACCAGTCTCAGGACAGAGGACCACAACAACAACAACATAGCTCAGCCGAGAGAAAAGTAAAGTCATTATTGTGATATCTGCCCCCCCCCCCCCTCCACCGTCTATTAATTTCTATTAGTTTCTCAGGAGCTTCTTGACACCATCTTCCACCCCACACCTCGAATTGTGTGTGTGTGTGTTTTTATATATATTGATGAAACTAGTCACAGCTGCAAATGTTCCTTGCAAAGATTTGCTGAAAATGTTTCAAGACATTTTTCAAAAGTTGCTCATGGGAAAAGACACACCTCCTTTTTTTGTATAATTAAATGCAAGAATAACTGATGCTATGACCAAAGACTGAAATATATATATATATATATATATATATATATATATATATATATATATATATATATATATATATATATATATATATATATATCCTACAGGAATTGAAAAGTATGAGAGCAGTACCATTATATGACTCATCTTTGGACCACATACAAGCCACAAACTCCAGCCTGTGGATTGTGCAGGAAATCTGTGAGACTAAAAAAATTTGGGAACATCTTAAAATGCTCTGAGAGTATGACTATAGGCCCTGTAAAACCAACTAACAAAAGTGAAAGTTATTTAAGCAGACTTAACATACTAACCATGTTGTTATTGGTATCTTCTGTCCAAAGACTTGTTTGATGCAGCTCTCCAGCTTAGTCTGTTCTTCATCTATACCTAACCACTGCAACTTACATCCACATGAACCTCCTTACTGTTGTGCCATAAATTTCTTTTATTCCTCAGTTCGACTTGGTAAACCCTTGACCATTATTCGACCTAGTCGTCTGATCTCGGCATTCTTCAGTAGTACTAGATTTCAAAGGCTTCTATCCTTTTCTGTGTATTGTCCACATTTCACTTCTATGAAAGGCTAAACTCCAGACAAATACCTTCAGAAAAGGATTTCCAAACATTTAAATTCAATATTAACAAATTTCTCTTTTTCAAAAAATACTTTTCTCGCTATTGCCAGTCTGCATTTAAAACCTTCTCTACTCCAGCAATTGCCAGTGATTTTGCTGCACAAATTACAAAATGGCTCTTAGTGCCTCATTTGTTAATCTGATTCACTCAGCACTGGTTGATGTAATTCAGTTATATGCCATTACTCATGTTTCACTTTTGTTGATGTTCATCTTATTCTTATCCTTCACATCCATATTTTGTAGAATCTTACAACATACCCCAAGCTCAAACATAATGAGTTATTTCAAACAGAACGACCTCCTCCATGCCAACTGGCACGGATTTTGATAACATCGCTCCCGTGAAGCCCAACTCACGTTTTTCTTACGTGACATCTGTAAAGCCACAGATGAAGACTGTCACGTAGATGCAGTATTTCTCAATTTCCGAAAAGTATTTGTACCACACCCATGCTCATTATCAAAAGTACAATTATGTGGTGTATCAGATGAAATATTGACTGGGTTGAGGATTTCCTGGCAGGGAGGATGCAGCATATCTCAGATGGAGAAATACTTTCAGAAGTGCCACGGCGAAGTGTGTTGGGACCAGTACTGTTCATGTTTTATATCAATGACATTGCAGATGATATTAATAGTAACCTCAAACTTTTTGCAGATGGTGCAGCTATCAGCAGTGAAGTACAGTCTCTACAAATACTCAGTCAGACCTTGTTAAGATTTGAAAGTGGTGCACTTTACAAACCAAAGAAACAAAGCACCCAGTGAGTATAATGTTAGTGTCACAGATGGATTCTGTAAACTCATACAAATACATGGTTGTAACACTTGGTAGGGACATGAAGAGGAATGCTAACATAGACTCAAGTCACGGGTAAAGCAGACTGATTTATTGCTAGAATACTGGGGAAATGCAATGAGCAAATATAGGAGATTGCTTACAAATCACTCGTAGAACTCGTCTCCGTCTACATCGATTCTCGGCAAACCACCATAAGGTGGATTGCAGAGGCTACGTTCCGTTGTACCAGATATTAGGGTTTCTTTCTGTTCCATACACATATGTAGTGCAGGGAGAGTGGTTGTTTGAATGCTTTAAGTGAGTGATACCTAGGGGGCCGTAGTATATTCCTAACACCATCATTTAAAGCCGGTTCCTGCAACCTTGTTAATAAACTCTCTGGATAGTTAACATTAATCTTCAGGAGATGTTCAGCCCCTGTTGGTCCAATTTTTATGGGTCCCACATACTTGAGCAGTATTCTATAGCTGGTCACCCAAGTTATTCGCAAGCAGTCTCCTTTTTAGACTGATTGCATTTCCCCAGTATTGTACCAGTATACTGAAGTCTACCACCTGCTTTAAATAACCTATGCGATAATTCGATTTCGTATCCCTACAAAGTGTTACACCCAGGTATTTGAATCAGTTGCCTGATTCCAGCAGTGACTCATTGATATTATGGTCATAGTGAAGTGCACAATTTTACATTTCTGAAAGTTTAAAGCAAGTTTCTAACCTTTGCACCACTTCGAAATCTTATCAAGATCTGACTGAACATTTATGCAGCTTCTTTCGGACAGTACATCATAGATAACAGCATTATCTGCAAATGTATGAGGTTACAATTAATATTGTCTACAAGGTAATTAATGTACAACATGATGCAAGCAAGGGATCCAATACTACGCTTCCCTGGGGCACACCTGAAGTTACTTCTACATCCGACGATCACTCTCCATCCGAGATAACATGTTGTGTCCTCCCTCCCAAAAAGTCCTCGATCCAGTCATAAATTTGACTTGATATCCCATATGATCGAGATTTGGCAATAAGCGTAGGTGTGGTACTGAGTCCAATGCTTTTCGGGAATCAAGAAACACTGCATTTACCTGGCTGCCTTGGTCCAAAGCAGTGTGCGATTTGCAGGGGGGGGGGGATGGGGGGGGGGGGATTTCCCCCTGTCTGCATCAGACCATCCCATCCTCTGGTTTTAGTTTATGCATCCCAACCTGGGATGTTTATTTCCCACGCACTGGAGTAAAACTTTACATATAATTTAAATCTGTGGAGCCGAACACTGAAAGTTTTTAATACAGTCTTACTATTAATAATATTAATATGTTTGCTAATTAATTTTGAAAAAGTGTTATGTAGTAGTTAAGCATTTCAAAACATTTAGAATTAAATCATCATTATCGTGTTGTCATTGTTGCTTTCGTCTAAGGTTCGTCATCTGTTTACATGCGAGCTTGCGAGGGAAGTAGTGTGGCAGTCGTACCGCAGAGTTGTCTGAGCTGGGGGCTGAAATTCCCACTCCGGGCTCTGACATAGGGTGGTGACCGGCCCGGAACCTGTGCGAACATTTACTGTTAGGCCACCTTTTGGCAACGGTATGTCGCGGACTAACGCTCCTGGGACGAAAGCACAAAGTAGTGCGAAGTGAGCAACGGTACTGGTCAGACGGGATCGGACAGTCCGACTTCGCTAGCCACGAACCACGTGGCTGGAGCTTAACACAGGATCCCCAGCATCGCGTACTCCAAATTAATTGGTGTCGCTCGTTCGTTGCCTCGTGTCCGTCAAACACACGGCGATCTTCACACGTTCCCGCTTCAGTAGCTTCGTTAGTGAGTTGAGTGCGTCTGGGCGTGTAAGAACTAGGGAATTTCAAGATGTCATTCAAACAAAGCAAAATTCCTGATTTTCTTAAGAGCAGTGCATTACCTGATACGCGTACAAACTCTGACAGTCGGGATACTAACAGTGGTGCTAAAAGAGTTAACAATAGACACTGAATGCAAAAAAGAAAACGGTAATAATGGTGCTAATACAGGGGAAGAGGCTAAATCTCCGGTGACCGAAAACTCCGACAAATCTCAAGATAGGAATGGGAGTAGCAGTACTCTTGCGATTATAGTAGGAAATTGTGTTGCCTTACCACGTTTTCAAAACTGTCAAAAAGACTAAGCCATGGCTGTCCGTAAAACACAAAAACTTAGTAATATGCACAGTGTGTTCACAAGTTCGTGAACTTCAGGTGGAAAGCGGTGAACGTGTGCGTATCGATAACGCGTTTTTAGCTGGTCTTTATGCTAATAACGCCAAAAAACTAAATGATACAATCGGGGATCATGCAAAGTGCAAACCACACATGAAGTGCGTAGAAATCATGAGTATAAAAGAAAAGAAAAGTTTAGAAAAATGTGTCATTGAAGTGCAAAGTTGTGGGGAAAGCGGTATCAAGAAAAAGTAATCGAACTGCGTCGTTATTCAGATCTGCATATGTAATAGCTAAACAGAAATTATCATTCAAATCGTATCCTGCAGTAATCGAACTACAAAAGCGTAATGGTTTGTCAGTCGGTAATATGCTTCATTCTGACCATGCCTGCCGAATCATTATGTTGTAGGAGAAGAAATGAAAGAGAATCTTGCTCACTTCCTTGTAGAATCGGGTACAAACTTTAGTATCATGATGGACGAAAGTACAACGGTTTCCAATAAAACTTGTTTAATAATATTTATACGTTTGTCCTTTGAGGGAGTTGCTTGTGATTATTTTTTTGACATTGTTGAATTAGAAAGTGGGACAGGAGAATGCATTTTCAGCACACTGTTAGCAGCTCTTGAAAAGTATGGCTCAACAATGCTTGCACCTTACAAAGGTGTAGCCACTCTACTGTCGTTCATTGTATGAACCACAAAATGGAATTAGCTGTCGACGATGTTATGAATGATGTAGCAGATGTATACCATATACAGGTTTTTTTAGATTCCTTATATTCTGTGTTTTCTCGAAGTCCCAAAAATCAGAGACTACTACAAAGTGTTTCACAAGAATTATCCTCACAGCTATTAAAACTAGGCCGTATTTTTCGCGTACGTTGGGTTGCTTCCTCATTTAATGCTGTTCGAGCTTTTCTTGAAAATCACAGTTCTCTTGTCCATCTTTTTGAAAAACTGAGACATGATGGTTCCTGATCAACTCAGGAGAGATCTAAATTTGAAGGTTTACTAAAACAACTCACAAAGTGGTTTTTCTGATAGTGCATACGCGTGAATAGTGAGTTTCGGCATTAACATCTATTTATAAATAACTGTTTAACCATGGGTAAAAAAAATGGTTCAAATGGCTCTGAGCACTATGGGACTTAACGTCTGAGGTCATCAGTCCGCTAGAACTTAGAACTACTTAAACCTAACTAACCTAAGGACATCACATACATCCATGCCCGAGGCAGGATTCGAACCTGCGGCCGTAGCGGTCACGCGGTTCCAGACTATAGCGCCTAGAACCGCTCGGCCACCCCGGCCGGCAACCATGGGTAACGCCACGGTCGAAGCTAGTAACATATATAATTATACTAACCCCCTAAGACGTCCCCCCCCCCCCCCCCCCCCCACTGGTAAAAGCACAAATCGCACACTGGTCCAAAGCTTTCAGTACATCGTGTGAGAAAAGTGTAAGTTCGGTTTTACAAGATCGATGTTTCCATAATCCATGCTGGTTGACATGGAGATCATTCTGTTGGAGATACCTCATTATGCTTCAGCCCAAAATATGTCCTAAAATTTCAACAATGGATGTCAGAGATCTACATCTAAATCTACAATCTGCAAACCACCGTGAGGTGCATGGCAGAGGGAACATTCCATTGTACCAGTTGTTAGGGGTTCTACCTGTTCCATTCACGTGTGGGACGTGGGAATAATGTTGTTTGATTGCTTCTGTGCGTGCACTTATTATTCTAATGTTATCCTCACGATCCTTGTGTGAGCGATACGTAGGGGGCTGTAGTATATCCCTAGAGTAATCATTTAGCGCTGGTTCTTGAAACTTTGTTAATAGATTTCTTCCGGGATAGTTTACTTTTTATATAGTTATTGCTCAATTGTGTGGGACCCGTACCAGATAGCACTAACAGGGGATGTTGAAGGTATATAGTAAGGCTGTGTTTGAACGCGTCTCGAACTGTTCGGACATATTAGGTCCCATTTCGGGAAATCTCCGGTCATGTTCGATCTAGTGACTTATTGGTACTATCAGAACGGCCTGCCTTAGCGTTTTTAATGCCTTGTGCATTTTGATAATAAAAATAGCTGTAAAACAAGGAGTGATACATCTTGTAGCGTAGAGACCATTCGTAACAGCAGCAGCTAATAAATAAATGAAAGATTGCAATTGTTATTGTCTCCAATTCTCGAGCTGTCACTCGCCCCGCGATATAGTGACGTCTGAAGGTACTATGTGCGAGACGGGTCTTGCCGCTGTCATTTATTCTCGTGACAAAAATTAAAGTCATAAAGTCACTATTCTGTTCGTTCGGCTTTTAATTCTTAATTAAATGTCATGATTGTTTCATCTGAATGTTGCCGTCTTGTTTTCAAACTAATTTAAATCTGGTATCGTTTTTATCTGTTATTCTAATTTGGGAACGGAGATTGGATTACTCATTTGCAACCTACTTGGTAGGCCTTATCGCCACTCAGAAAGAAATGAAATGTAACATTGGGCTCAATCAGGTACTAACTATTGGAGATCAGTATTTTTGTCTTTATTATCATTACTTAAAAAACAGCATAAATGTTCGTGTGTCCGTGGATTGCTATACTGTATGAGAACTCATAGTGTAAATTTGTTCGAACAAAATACAAGTTTATGCAGTGTTTTCGAAATTTTCAGAATTTGAGCAGAACTGTAGGTAATTGTTGTGGCTAGTTCGTAATTTCTTGAGCTTCCGTTGCACTCGCGCTGCGCAATTGAAGTGCCAAGTGACTGTTCGAACAAGCTCAATACTGTATCGGGAATTCTCGAGCTCGTTCGAATGCGAGTGTCTTTTGCCCAGCCCTAGTGCTCAGAGGTCACGTATTTGTTTGACGTGCAGGTGAGTGTCGTTCAGATGTAGTGTGGACAACCAGCTGTTGTTCACAATCGATTAGTCAGTTGATTGTTGTTTCGTTCAGCCGGTTTTGTCAGTCGAACGAGACTAGCCTCCGCGACTGTGTCACCTGTATGAATGTTTTCCCTCACCGGGCTCAAGGCTGCGGTCGCAATGCTGCTGAAATCGGCGGATTCCGCCGACTACTTACATCGGCCGATGTTTTCAAAGTTCGCCACTATGAGCACGGTAGCCGTTCTCATCAGCCGAACTCCGGATGACAATCGCTGAAATTCAGACCAGTTTTTCTTCGACATTCTCACACATGGGCTGCCTCGCTTTGCTCCTACAGTGACGTCACTGCGCCAGCCAATCACAGCTGATTTAGCTTCGGGCCCAACCTCCCTTTTAAATAACCGTGGACTGTAGAAGCTGGTTAGTTTAATCCAAGAACAAGAAGAGTTTGCGCCATCCTGAGCGTAAAAATATCACAATCGGGCTATAGTTATGAATCTATGTACTGAAATCGCACGTTTATCGGAAACAAGAAGTAGGCAAAATCCTTATCGGATATTTTAGATGTAAATTAAACTTCAAAAAATTAATTCGTTCGAATGAGAAGAAGGAAGTTTCTTATGCTTTTTTTCGTGTATGTGTTACTGTAGGTGGACATTAGGTGCCTGCAAATTATTATTACTGCTTACTGGCGTTTTTATGCCAGTAGGGTGTTGACTGTTACATGATCTCGATTTGCAAATGCGGCAATGTGTGTGTGTCCACTTTTCAGTGTTTTGCGTGTCCAGAGTATCTTATTCTAAACTAAATGACAGCCATTGAAGTTCAGTTTAACGTATGTCAGCTCAACTTCAAATAAATTGAGCAAAACATAAATGTTTTGTAATCTTGCCTTTCAGGGCCACCACTAATCGTCTTGCATCTGTAAACCCGAAAAGTCATACGTGAAACACTTTCGGATAACGAAAGCTAATTTCGAGTGCTGGTAGAGGTGCGATTTGATTTCTATTAAAAATGCGATAATCACGTTAAAACTGCAGTTCAGGCTCAAGCAAAACGGCAATACGTGACATGGGACCTTTACATATTTCCAGTATTTGGGCCTATACCCCGCTATACCACGTTCTGAAAAGTACAATTTTAAAGTTTTTGTGTGATATGTTGGAGGCTATATACGATGACCTAAAGGCTAATAGAAATGCTCATATCTTCACTCTTGCACCGCAAATACTACAAAATGTTAAATTTATTCTTAGCGATTTTTGAAGCTATGCTTTGTGCTATGCATTAAAAAGACTGAAATAATACTGCCACCAGTCAGTGTTTAAAGAGCATTGAAGTTTCCAGTACTAGATTTTGTTTATCTGAATATTCTGTCAGTATTGCATTAATTTTCACCATTTTTATGATAAAGTAAGCTGCTGTAAAACGACAGATCTGTCTTTCATTAATTAATTAATCAGCGTGTATACGACCCGGGAGATCCGGGATAGACCCGGACATCTGCGAGAAAACCGGGAAAAACCCGGGAATTTTTCGTTGTTTTAGTTTTCAGTTAATTTTTTGTTACTTTGACTGGTTATGAACCGATACTCTAACAGAGGATATTACTGTATCCCGCTACCGCAGAATAATACTGTAACAACAAAATATGAACGAGACTAAAAAAAATTGCGTCTGCCAACAGCAAAGTGTGTGAAAGGCTTTAGGAAGATTATGCAATGCTTCGTAACTACAAATTACCTCCTGTGAGCGTGACTGTTTACATTTGATTCATTTAAGCAGTTACGAGCGGGATCACGCGCACACGCTGTTCGGTACCTTCTCCCGTTTCTGGCTACAGAAATGTGGCCGTTGGGCAAACCGGGGCATCCGAAGCGGGCGGCAATATCGGTGGTAAGGGGGGCAAATTCATATTCTCGAGGAAAAAGAACCCTGTTTCACAAAGCGCCTAGCATCTGGCGCACATTGGTCATTCGATTATTCAAATGATTTTGAAACGCATCCCTGTTGCTTTTTGAACATTTTTGATCACATTCTAAGTTGATTTCTGAATGAATCATAAGTTGATTTTTGAATGCGTGCAGAGTGTACGTGATGTCCCTGCCAGGGGAATCCTCGTCGCATCTAGAAATAAACTTTCCTGCAGACAAAACGGGACAGGGCTAAACGAGCTGAGCGGAATAAAGCCGAACGGGTGAATGCCGTTCGTTTATGTGATTGATTGCGTATGCGAATGATTCGCGTTGTTATAATTACTAGCTAAGTCCATAGATTCAGACTACCAGCGCGGAAATAGACGACTAACAGGAATAACAGGTAAGAACGATTACGTATTATATTTCTCGGTGTATCCAAGAAAATGAAATTTTGAGATAAAATTTTTGGCCACATCGCTACACTAGAAAAGGCAAGTTGTACTTTTCCCGGCTAGCAGCCGCTTAAGTTCTATTTTGGGAGTAGCGCGGAAAACGCGTTGTACGAACATTTAACAACGCCTAACCGGAGAATAATCACTGGATAATTACTAAACCGGTGAATCTGGCAGGGTTAGTAGAGTTAACCGGAGAATGAGCTTTGACAATGATAGGAATAGTTACAGAATTTGTGATGACAAGATTGTTTGTTAGAGCGAGGAAGGAGAAGAAACGGGGACATCACACAAATTATGGAATAATATGACGATTCCAAATTTATACAGATATTTCGTACTACTACTTTTCGATCACGTGCTTGAGAAACTGAAGCGTATGAATGAAACGTGAAACTATTTCCTAACATAAAACTTTTTGCTTGTAGCAGGTTGGTACTTCGCGAATTATATTCCGCCATATTATAAAATGACCAATTATTACCAAAACAGTCTCGCGTATTTGGTGTGTGTGTTACAATTGCTGCAATATTAGAAAGGCGCATTTTCTTTCGTCTAGCAGACAGTGGCAAAATAGAGGTAATAAGATCGAGAAACCACACCAGTCTGGGGTACTATTTGTATCAACAGCTTTTTCAGTATTGGACAACGACATTTCGATTTTTCACGTAGCAAAATGTTTGACGAACTTGGATGAGGTAATAGATTGTTTCGTAGAAAGAAAAGCACGCCACGTAAAGCTATAGCAAGATTAGAACCTGTGTTTACATTTAGTGATTTTGCTGTTTCCTCTTCGTTTCTGCTCTCACGTCAAATGAAAAAAAAGTGACTTCTGTGGCTGGGAGCTATCAAGTGAATTAAAATACATTCTCATGAGTACGGAAGGCTAAAACATGTTATTATTTCCAGATTTTAATATAATTTACCCCTTTCTGACAATCAAGGATTAATCGCCTTGCAGAACAATGAAGTTATTTTTGTCGCTTTGCTAAAGAAATTTGGCCTTTATTTATCTTTTCCGCTGAGGCAGCCAGTTTGTTTGAAACGAAGTGTTTAATTCTACAGTATTGGCTAGTTTCAGCTGATCGCTGCATTTGAAGTGCACATTTTCATCTTCCTGAATTGGGAATCTGGACATACGAATGTACGCTTTAAGGCAAATTATTCATTTCAGTATGGTTCAAGAAATTCGGGCTCTCTTGGTGTATCGTCTGATGTCTTGTTTCTTTTATGACATAATGTAAGTAAACTCTTTTAATGTTTCACACATACGAACATACGGGCTTTCCACGTCACCGTAGCTGCGCAACCGCTGGGACGCGTCTTACTGTTCCAAATGGTTCAAATGGCTATAAACACAATGGGACTTGGCTGAAATGAATTTGTTTCTAACAGGTCGCGGGAAAATGTTGCGAATTGTGGTTCGAAAAACGTTATTTTCAAAGAAAATTTCCTTTTACGCATGATAAACTAAGTGCGAGAATGTACGATGAATTTCTGCGATCACAGAGCGTTTGAATCTCATTTAAAAATCAAAAGAAGAATTTCGAGCCCAAAAGATCAGAGATTTATGTTGGTATTAAACATTTTACAGGCAAATTTGCGTGACGTGTCTTAAAGTGCAAACGCGCAAAAAAGATCAACATTATATGTGAAAGCTTAGCTTCTCTTGCAGCTTATTAATCTTCGCGACAAATATTATACATTTTCCTGTAGCAACACTATATATATTAATTTAAACCATTACTTTTCCTGTTTGTGTGTTTGCGCTGCTTAACGGTGATGTTGCTATTGGCTGAGTACATCACGTATCCTACGCTCTGCATATCCATTGTCATCGGCCGACGAGATCACGTGACATGAGCTGTGACTGGCTTACAAAAGCGCATCACAATGTCTATTTCAATGCTTCGGAAAGTAACATGCAGTGTTTGGTGAAACTCGAATTCGTACTTTCGTGATAAGAAAATATGCAGCGTATATGTTGCTGCACATCAAAGAACTTTCCAAAACGTGATTGTTTCCCCTGAGTTTCGTTTTCTAAAGTGCCGGGAAGTGCTAAGTCTCTGTATAAAACCATAATCATTCAAATGATTGATAAATTTTACAGTTCCGAGGGAAAGTATACTGTCACTTAACACGTAAAAAGCGTATTTTCACCCGGGAGGAAGTGAATTTTTAACCGGGAGATCCGGAAAAAATCCGAGAAGTTTTTCCTTGTCTACGTATACACCCTGTTAATATTTGCTCACAGATAAATATTATCCGTTAACCATAATGAGCTCGTAACGTCATTGACAAAACACCAACGTTTACATCCTACCACTGAAGCGTAATAAACCGTACTCCGAATGACGTACACTTCTGGCCGTTAAAATTGCTACAACACGAAGATGACGTGCTACAGACGCGAAATTTAACCGAAAGGAAGAAGCTGCTGTGATATGCAAATGATTAGCTTTTCAGAGCATACACACAAGGTTGGCGCCGGTGGCGACACCTACAACATACTGACATGAGGAAAGTTTCCAACCGATTTCTCATACACAAACAGCAGTTGACTGGCGTTGCCTGGTGAAACGTTGTGATGCCTCGTGTAAGGAGGAGAAATGCATACCATCTCGTTTCCGACTTTGATAAAGGTCGGATTGTAGCCTATCGCGATTGCGGTTTATCATATCGCGACATTGCTGTTCGCGTTGGTCGAGATCCAATGACTGTTAGCAGAATATGGAATCGTTGGGTTCAGGAGGATAATACGGAACACCGTGCTGGATCCCAACGGCCTCGTATCACTAGCAGTCGAGATGGCTGTAACGGATCGTGCAGCCACGTCTCGATCCCTGAGCCAACAGATGGGGACGTTTGCAGGACAACCACCATCTGCACGAATAGTTCGACGACGTTTGCAGCAGCACGGACTATCAGCTCGGAGACTGTGGCTGCGGTTACCCTTGACGCTGCATCTCAGAGAGGAGCGCCTGCGATGGTGTACTCGACGACGAACCTGGTTGCACAAATGGCAAAACATCATTTTTTCGGATGAATCCGGGTTCTGTTTACAGCATCACGATGGTCTCATCTGTGTTTGGCGACATCGCGGTGAACGTACATTGGAAGCTTGTATTCGTCATCGCCATACTGGCGTATGACCCGGTGTGCGGTACCATTGGTCACACGTCTATGTCACCTCTTGTTCGCATTGACGGCACTTTGAACAGTGGACGTTACATTTCAGATGTGTTACGACCCGTGGCTCTACCCTTCATTCGATCCCTGCGAAACCCTACATTTCAGCAGGATAATGCACGACCGCATGTTGCAGGTCCTGTACGGGCCTTTCTGGTTACACAAAATGTTCGACTGCTGTCCTGGCCATATCTCGCACCAATTGAAAACGTCTGGTCAATGGTGGCCGAGCAACTGGCTCGTCACAATACGCCAGTGACTACTCTTGATGAACTGTGGTGTCGTGTTGAAGCTGCGTGGGCAGCTGTACCTGTACACGCCATCCAAGCTCAATTTGACTCAATGCCCAGGCGTATCGAGGCTGTTATTCCGGCCATGGTCAGTAGTGTATTTGTAAGAGATCCTTAAAGAGCCGGTTCATTGAAACTACATATTTTGAAAACGTATACGTATAAATATGAAGAATATTACGTTACTGACACTAATCGTTGGTGGGAGAAGGAAAGTGGTGTTACGAAATAGAAGCGTTCCTAACTTTTGTGGCATGGCGTTTTTCCCTTCATCTCATGTTTTCGTAAAACTAGTCTGCTAATTCCAATACTCGCCAGTTTACTAACTTGCATTCGGCATCTTTTTAATAGCAAACGCCGCACTGCAGCATTTAACCCCAAGCACAGAAGTATCGCGGTATCCATCCCACCCTTGGAGGTTAAAGTCTGACCTCTTTCATGCACAGAATAGCTTCCAACCGAATCTCCTTGACCCTGCCACAAACTGAGGCTTATTTGACATCTACCCGGCAGCCGGTACCAGCGCTTAAGTTACGGGACGTTTCACACCGGGCCGAGGCCGGCGGCCCCTACTGCGTGGTGCAGGTGGTGGGGGTGGGGCGTGCAGAGCCGTAGAGCGCTACATGTCTACCCGACAGCTAGCGTGTACCAGCCAGTTGTGTTTTAGTGGTCCAATCTGTTCTAGGCATTTCTAGTCTACTGTATCATGGCGGCAATTGACATCGAAATCCTTATAACATTAGTTCAGGGACGAACAGATTTGTGGGACAAGACTTTAGGTACTTATGAGGACAAAATACAAACAACGAATGCATGGATCGAAGTTTGCAAAAAACTGAACGAAGGCTTTGAGTGGATGTTTGACAAAGACAGAGGCGACTACGATAAGTACAAATCTTTATTTTTTTTACGTTAAATACAATTTTTTTTATATCAGTGGGACGTTAAATTTTAGATAATTGCCATTTCACAGATCCCTCAGGTGCCATAATGTGGTGTGCGTTCTGTAAGACCTTCGGTACACACACCATCAGATTATTTGACTTGTCGCTCTAACGAAGTAGGCGAGTGTCAGCAATATGTCTCGTGGTCTTATCGTGGCGTGTTTATCTTCTGCCGTTAGGTCAGACGATAGAAATGCCACTTGCACACTTGGAGTAGCAGATTGACGGTGACCAATTTTAAACACAACTTGATTAATTTCCACACACGTTTATTAAAATAATAAAAATCATAGATATTACGTAACTTGATTCTGGATGCTGTTTACAATTGACAATCTGAAGTTCCCTTGGTCTTGGTACGTGAATCTTATTCTCTCATATCTCTGATACTTGACAAGTGTCTATACATTTTTCTTCATGGCTATGTACAGGAATATGATAATCTTTTTAGGCGCAGACTGAAACTTCACTATAGACTGGTGCAGACAAATGCAGACTGACTAATCGGAGGTCTGTACACTCGTTATAATACCTCGCGCGTTCAGGTATCACTGCGCGAGTGTGATCCGCGAGGAGAAAAGGTTCTACGTTAGCAGCAACCTCATTGGCTGCGTTACATATTAACATGCGGATCGGCGGAAGCAGAATTTGGTCCGTCTCTAAGGCAGCGCCATCTCGTAGTGCGGAGACGGACGAGCACTGCGCCTGCGCTGTTGTGCTTAGCGGGGCGCGCTCTAGTGGGTAAGTTGTGTACGCGCTGACTACGTGGAACTATGTACACGACACACAAAATAATCCGTAATCATTTTTCGTACATTATTAGCAGAAATTCCCCCACGTACGCATTCATTTCTTGTTATACTTTCAAGTCCAGTTAGGGACACAGCATCCTCGGGGTTGCAGCCTTCTTTTTTAAAAATGGTATTGTGCAAAACAACTCACGCCTTGACAACATCAAAAGCAAAATCGCGTTTTAAATTTGTATCTCTGTGGAAAATCCTCCATTTATTAGTCAGTATCCCAAACGAACATTCTACGTACCTCCGGGCTCTTGACAGACGATAATTGAACACTCTTTTAGCAACTGTTAATGTCTGTCCAGAGTATGGTCGAAGAAGGTGTTGACGCAGTCCAATCGCTTCGTCACCAATAAAAAACAATAACGTACCTTTAGACTTACTGTACTGCGAAGGCACCTATCTCTAGGAATTACGAGTTTTTTCCAACATTAATTTGCACAAAGAACATTCTTTAAATATAGTACAATCACTCTCTCTGCCATAACTGCCGATATGTACGTAGATAAATCTATAGTCAAGAGTAGGCCACAGCCATCAACACTATAGGTGTATCCTTTGTAATTGTAGTACATTGAGCTGCGGTCGCGGGTTCGAATCCTGCCTCGGGCATGGCTGTGTGTGATGTGCTTAGGTTAGTTAGGTTTAAGTCGTTCTCAGTCTAGGGGACTGGTTATCTCAGATGTTAAGTCCCATAGTGCTTAGAGCCATTTGAATTTGTTGTACATTGAGTTAAATGGATGGACGATACGAATGCGCTTTTCATCTACAGCTCCAATGCAGTGAGGAAAACTTGCTCTTTGCTCAGATTTTGCAGCAATGTTTTCAGAGTCGTCTTTGGTGGGTAGAACAGAGACCAAATAGCTCGGCACACACATTTGACTGTTTTACTGATTGGGGAATTGCCAAGCCTGTGACTTTAATGTAGATCTGTGAGCGTACAGCCACTGGCCAGATATCTGCAAAAAATAATTGTTTCAGTAATAGTACATTTTTATATCTTTCCGGAAAAGTGGGTACTGTATACCTAGCTTAAACAATAATGGAAGGAATAAAGTGAACCATTCTACATTAGGCCCACTCTGTGCTCAATGGTCTAAAATGGGAAAGAATTCCCGCATGATCATCATAGTTATTGATGAAACTATGTACGAACATTTGTACATATCCCCAATTAACAACGGCAGTGTTCTACTTTCGCGAAACAAATACTGGTGGAAATACAGCCACTTGTTTCACCCCACAGCGCACCTTTACACAGTGCACCCACTGCTTTAGACAACATTGAGACATACCTCCGGCAATATTTTCGTGGAAGAAATAAGTTCAAAAATGGTTCAAACGGCTCTGAGCACTATGAGACTTAACTTCTGAGGTCATCAGTCCCCCAGAACCTAGAACTACTTAAACCTGACTAACCTAAGGACATCACATACATCCATGCCTGAGACAGAATTCGAACCTGCGACCGTTGCGGTCGCGCGGTTCCATACTGAAGTGCCTAGAACCGCTCGGCCACTCAGCCGGCGAAGAAACAAGTCTACGACATGTTGTACAACGTTTTTCGCTCTCTTAAATGAAATAATAATAAAGATTGCATTACCAACTTTCATGTAGATAGCTTAAAGCTGAGTCGAGCGAAAAAATACCCCCATGAAAAAAGTATGAAGTTTGGCCTTCCACATTTCGGGAAGAAATTGTGAAATAAACCTGAAACTTTTTAATAACTTACCAACTTATGGTTTTACAATATAATATTTCGATCTCCTACTGCTCTCCAATACTTTTCAAATTGACGGCAAAACTGACTGGTATTCTATAAAAATGAACTTTTATACCAGTAGACCATTTAACTTTTCCGCTTTTCATGACACTATAATTTCAGACACGCTGAAAACCATTAAACTTTTTTTCTAAGGGTAGTAGTGTGATGTACCACGTCAGATAGTATTCTGGTTTCAGACAAATTTGTTATGAAGAAGTTGGCGAATACTCGATTCCTTCCACAAAAGTGAGAGGATGTATGAGTCAACCGTACAATCTGGCAGTGAGAGGCATTCACCCAGAACGTATATGTAGAGTCAACACCTTCAATTTTTGAAGAAAACCATAGAAGGACGTCCAACTGCCGACAGTTTCCCACTCACTGACGATGACGAGTTTACGGAAAGATCAATTTATGATGACACTTTTTCGGTCACTGACGACACTGAGCATCGAGAAAATGGTGGTTATGAGACGATCACAGAGGAAGTGGTTTTAAAAGAGTAGAATCACACAGTAATGAAGAAAAAGGTAGAGCTGATTAATGCACTACACAGAACACCCCATCGGCTTATGTCTTTTTCAGCGGGATAGTCCCAACTTTCGAAACATTTGATGACGATGAGGTAGTTGAGTTTCAGTTAATGGTTATGCAGCGTGTCTCCAAAATTACGAAACGTAAAAAGTTATTGGCAAACGTTAATCCAACCGCTCAGCCTAGTACTGCACCTCTAGTTTCCCTGTCTCTGAAAAACAACAGTCTACAAATGCTGCACTAAATAGTGAACCACCCACTACCGACACACAGTATTGCGAACAAGTATTGGAACAAATTTCAGGAACATCCACCGGAACCTCACGCTTCATAAGCTTCTGAAAATTCAGTATCGGGTCGCTCAATGTTTAACCAGTGTTTTAAGTTGATAAAAATGTACATCCTTTAGGATAATTTTTTTTAAATTTTAGCTATTGTTTTCCTTTCCATTCGCCTGATTGCAATTGCCGACATTTTTATAGGCTGGATACATTCTCGGAAGGATGTATTACGGCGTTGAATGGAACTCTTAATTCGTGCATGTAGACCGTCAAAAGTTCGTAAACTCGTCCGTAAATAATTTAAAAACTTACCTTCATCTCCCTTTAATTTCTCAAAAAGAACAGAGAATGCACCCACTTCGTCTCTTCTCACACTGAGTGGGTGGACCCAATGCACTCTTCTCCTCCTCCTCCTCCTATTTTCCAAACGTCTGTACAAGAGATACCACACCATTTGTAGTCGAGGCCAACTGAATATGCACAAGACACAGAAGGACGGCATGGCATGCCGTGCGGCTGCCGGCCGTCTTCGTGTGGAGAGGGCAAAGATGCCGGCTTGGTGTGAAATACGCCTAACAGAGATCGGACGCACCGTGACCAAGCTGTCGGCCGAGCAATCGGACGACCTCTGGTGAACACAGCCAAAAAGTGATTTCACTCAGTGCGAGACAATCGACTGAAACAAGAGTTCGGCGGACGAGAAGTTACACGAATGTTTCCACGCACCGGGCTTAAAAGTGCGAGACATCCGAGTGACAAGTTTCTGCCGGTTGCGGCCGTTATATGAATGCTTTCACCGAGTCTCCGGGTTTGAGTGATTTTATTCACGTACTTCCCCAGCATTTTCGGTTATATATGAATCACAACTGGGATTCACAGCATTTTTACAGACAAATAGAGTATCTCATTTCAAAGATGTGAGTAAATTATATATCTGTAAAAATATTTTCAAAATTTATCAATTTACTTACTTAAATACGAATTTTCGTACTTTTGGCATTAAAAATCAGTCTTTATTTGGTTTTAAAAATACAATATCTCGTGCTGCACTGTAAATATATGTATATACAGGGTGGTCCATTGATAGTGACCGGGCCAACTATCTCACGAAATAAGCGTCAAACGAAAAAAACTACAAAGAACGAAACTCGTCTAGCTTGAAGGGAGAACCCAGATAACCAGATGGCGCAATGGTTGGCCCGCTAGATGGCGCTGCCATAGGTCAAACCGATATCAACCACGTGTTTTTTTATAGGTACCCCCATTTTTATTACATGTTCGTATTGTACGCAAAGAAATATGAATGTTTTAATTCGACCACTTTTTGCATTTTGTGATAGATAGCGCTGTAATAGTCACAAATATATGGCTCACAGTTTTAAGACGAACAGTTCGTAACAGGTAGGTTTTTTAAATTAAAATACAGAACGTAGGTACGTTTCAACATTTTGTTTAGGTTGTTCCAATGTGATACATGTATCTTTGCGAACTTATAATTTCTGACTACGCATGGTGCTGCAGCGTGATTAGTTGTAAATACCACATTAATGCGATAAATGCTCAGAATGATGTCCGTCAACCTCAATGCATTTGGCAATACCTGTAACGACATTCCTCTCAACAGCGAGTAGTTCGCCTTACGTAATGTTCGCACATCCATTGACAATGCGCTGACGCATGTTGTCAGGCGTTGTCGGTGGATCACGATAGCAAATATCCTTCAACTTTCCCCACAGAAAGAAATCCGGGGACGTCAGATCCGGTGAACGTGCGGGCCATAGTATGGTGCTTCGACGACCAATCCACCTGTCATGAAATATGCTATTCAATACCGCTTCAGCCGCATGCGAGCTATGTGCCGGACATCCATCATGTTAATAGTACACCGCCATTCTGTCATGCAGTGAAACATCTTGTAGTAACATAGGTAGAACATTACGTAGGAAATCAGCATACAATGCACCATTTATATTGACATCGATAAAATGGGGGCCAATTATCCTTCCTCCCATAATGCCGCACCATACATTAACCCCCCTAGGTCGCTGATGTTCCACTTGTCACAGCCATCGTGGATTTTCCGTTGCCCAATAGTGCATATTATGCCGGTTTACGTTACCGATGTTGGTGAATGACGCTTCGTCGCTAAATAGAACGCGTGCAAAAGATCTGTCATTGTCCCGTAATTTCTCTTGTGCCCAGTGGCAGAACTGTACACGACGTTCAAAGTCGTCGCCATGCAATTCCTGGTGCATAGAAATATGGTACGGGTGCAATCGATGTTGATGTAGCATTCTCAACAACGACGTTTTTGAGATTCCCGATTCTCGCGCAATTTGTCTGCTACTGATGTGCGGATTAGCCGCGACAGCAGCTAAAACATCTACTTGGGCATCATCATTTGTTGCAGGTCGTGGTTGACGTTTCACATGTGACTGAACACTTCCTGTTTCCATAGATAACGTAACTCTCCGGCGAACGGCCCGGACACTTGGATGGTGTCCAGGATACCGAGCAGCATACATAGTACACGCCCGTTCGGCATTTTGATCACAATATCCATACATCAACACGTTATCGACCTTTTTTGCAATTGGTAAGCGGTCCATTTTAACACTGGTAATGTATCAGGAAGCAAATACCGTCCGCACTGGCGGAATGTTACGTGATACCACGTACTTATATGTTTGTGACTATTACAGCGCCATCTGTTACAAAGCGAAAAAAGTGGTCCAACTACAATATTTATATTTCTTGACGCACTACACGAATATGTAATAAAAACTGGGGGTTCCTCTCTTTAAAAAAAAAAAAAAAAAAATAAAAACAACCGCTGTTGATATCCATTTGACCTATGGCAGCGCCATCTAGCCGGCCAACCATAGCGCCATCTGGTTTCTTCAAGCTAGACGAGTTTCGTTCTTTGTAGTTTTTTCGTTTGACGCTTATTTCGTGAGATATTTGGCCCGGTCACTATCAGTGGACCACCCTGTATATATGTAAAGTCCGCCGCTCGTGGTCTCGCTTCCCGAGCACGGGGTCTCACGTTCGATTCCCGGCAGGGTCAGGGATTTTCACCTGCCTCGAGATGACTGGAAGTTGTGTTGTCTACATCATTTCATCATCATCATGAAAGTGGCGAGACTGGACTGAGCAAAGGTTGGGAATTTTTATGGGCGCTGATAACCGCGCAGTTGAGCGCCCCACACACCAGACATCATCATCATCCATGCTACTCTATCCTGTGCAAGCTTCTTCATCTCCCAGTACCTACAGCAGCCTACATCCTTCTGAATCTGCTTAGTGTATTCATCTCTTGGTCTCCCTCTACGATTTTTACCCTCCATGCTGCCCTCCAATGCTAAATTTGTGATCCCTTGATGCCTCAGGACATGTCCTACCAGCCAATCCCTTCTTCTAGTCAAGCTGTGCCACAAACTTCTCTTCTCCCCAATTCTATTCAATACCTCCTCATTAGTTACATGACCTACCCATCTAATCTTCAGCAATTGCCAGGCTACATTTTATATCCTCTCTACTTCGATCATCATCAGTTATTTTGTTCACCAAACAGCAAAACTCATCTACTTTGTCTCATTTCCTAATCTAATTCCCTCAGCAACACCCGATTAATTCGACTACATTCCATTATCCACTTTGTTTATGTTGATGTTTACATTATATCTGCCTTTCAAGACACTGTCCATTCCATTCAGCTTCTCTTCCAGGTCCTTTCCTGTCTGACAGAATTACAATGTCATCGATGAACCTCAAAGTTTTTATTTCTTCTCCATGGATTTTAGTTCGTACTCCGAATCCTTTACTGCTTGCTCAATATTCAACTGAATAACATCGGGGATAGGCTACAACCCGGTCTCACTCCCTTTCCAACCACTGCTTCCCTTTCATACTCCTCGACTGTTACAACTGCCATCTGGTTTCTGTACAAATTGTAAATAGCGTTTCGCTCCCTGTATTTTACCCCTGCCACTTTCAGAATTTGAAAGAGAATATTCCAATTACATTGTCAAAAGCTTTCTCTAAGTCTACAAATGCTAGAAACGTAGTTTTGCATTTCCTTAATTCGTAGACTTATTAAACTGATAGTTCGGTAATTTTCACATCTGTCAACACCTGCTTTCTTTGGGATTGGAATTACTATATTCTTCTTGAAGTCTGAGGGTATTTCGCCTGTCTCATACATCTTGCTCACCAGATGGTAGAGTTTTGTCAGGACTAGCTCTCCCAAGGCCGTCAGTAGTTCTAATGGAATGTTGTCTACTTCCGGGGCCTTGTTTCGACTCAGGTCTTTCAGTGCTCTGTCAAACTCTTCACGCAGTATTGTATCTCCCATTTCGTCTTCATCTACACTCTCTTCCATTTCCAGAATATTGTCCTCAAGTACGTCGCCCTTGCATAGACCCTCTGTTGTGACTTGGCAAGACAGCCAAGCCACTATGAGAGGAAGCCGAAAGGCACGCGTTTAACCTCACGCAGGCTGGCGTGAGGTCTGGAACAGTTAAAGGAATAGAGACTAGTAAAAAAAAGTACGTAGCTTCTGGAATACTTAACTTTAATCCATAATTGGTAAACATCGGTCTGACGGTACATGCATCACAAGATAAATAGTAAATAATAATGGTGCCTTGCTAGGTCGTAGCAAATGACGTAGCTGAAGGCTATGCTAACTATCGTCTCTGCAAATGAGAGCGTATGTAGTGAGTGGAGCGTCGCTAGCAAAGTCGGCTGTACAACTGGGGCGAGTGCTAGGGAGTCTGTCTAGACTAGACCTGCCGTGTGGCGGCGCTCGGTCTGCAATCACTGATAGTGGCGACACGCGGGTCCGACGTATACTAACGGACCGCGGCCGCTTTAAAGGCTACCACCTAGCAAGTGTGGTGTCTGGCGGTGACACCACACCCTCTATATACTCCTTCCACCTTTCTGCTTTCCCTTCTTTGCTTAGAACTGGGTTTCCATCTGAGCTCTTAATATTCATACAAGTGGTTCTGTTTTCTCCAAAGGTCTCCTTAATTTTCCTGTAGGCAGTATCTATCTTACCCATAGTGATATATGCCTCTACATGCTTACATTTGTCCTCTAGCCATCCCTGCTTAACCTGTTTACAGTTCCCGTCGATCTCATTTCTGAGACGTTTGTATTCCTTTTTGCCTGCTTCATTTAGTGCATTGTTATATTTTCTCCTTTCATCAGTTAGATTCAATATTTCTTCTGTTACCCAAGGATTTCTACTAGCCCTCGTCTTTTTACCTACTTGATCCTCTGCTGCCTTCACGATTTCATCCCTCATAGCTACATATTCTTCTTCTACTGTATTTCTTTGTCCCATTCTTGTCAATCGTTCCCTAATGCTCACTCTGAAACTCTCTACAACCTCTGGTTCTGTCAGTTTATCCAGGTCCCATAAAGACTCGAAACTTTCAGCTTAGCTCGGAACTAGAAGATGGTACAATATTAACTCTTCATTATTTCCTGGTGTGTGGAGAGAAATTGGTGTACCACCGCTATTTCCTTGTTTTCCGGTTCGAATGACGCGTGTTTAGCAGTTAAGGACGACTGCTGCTAAGCTCCTCTGTGAGCTCGGTTCTCTCTAATTTTCACATTCGCGGGATGTGTGTTGGGAACGCAATATATTTCTTGACTCAATTGAAGAGAAACGGAAATAAATTTGAAATTTACCACATACCTCAGTTGTCATGTCAACAAAATCTTTGAAATCAGTTGAAAAATTTCAAACACAGAGAACTAAAAAGCAGAAAATAACCATTTAAATAAAAACTTTTAAATATAATGCGTTTTTAAAACGACTAAAAAGTATTAAATAATCTCATATAGCCACATACAGATTCCTAACGCCGTGCAGATAGTCCTGTAAATTTGTGCTTCTGAATTTTTAGTAGCTATGACAATACTTGTAAAACGGAAAGCGTGGGACGCATGCAATACGTTATAGTAAGGAGTGTAGATAGTAAATGTAGTAAATGTCGTTGAAAAAAATCGCAGAACAGATCATATCATGTGAAGTTCAGTTACATTATTAACGACTAGCCTGAACTACTCTACATCAATTACATACTGCATGCGCACCATGTTTTTCATTTTAAATTTTACGAGTATCATCGTAGCTATTAAAAATTCGCAAGCATAAATTTTCAGGACTGCCTCTATGGTGTTATGAATCTGTATGGGGCTAGGAGAAATTCTTAACGTATTTTAGTGCGTTTTAAAAAGACCCACATTAAAAGTTTTTTACTTAAATAATTATTTTTAATTTAAATTTATTGAATCTCCCTCCTTCCGTCCGTCCCTGCAGTCACATGCAGTATTATTTATTTCCATTTAAACGGTACAAACGAACAGAAACCATTTACAAATTTCAAACTTTGCAGCTTCATACAGCAGTGGAAACACAATTGTTGTAGATACGTATTTCGTGTTGTAAGCGTTTGTGTATCGTGTAACAGGCTGAAATGGTTAACCAGCTAAGCATTTGCTTGGCCGAGTGTGAAGAAACCGCCCATCGGATTGCATTGCTGCCTAGGTCTCCCCGTTCTGCCGTTTCCTTGCCTATCGAAAACATCTGGTAGATAAGTGCAGGCGATTGGTCCGGATACACTACCAGCTGCTACACCAGGTCGTCTTCGGCGATGTGTGGCCGCGGCATGGACTGCTCTACCCAACAACACATCCAAAGCATTTTGGATTCAATACCGAGGTGTGTATACTTCTTTCATCACAAGAATGAACCTGATGTAAAAAAGAAGACAACTTGATGACTGAAAAGGTGCCGTATCGTACACTGACGTTGTTTAGCCATTGGAAGTATGTATCAGATATGTTATTACTGTGTCACTGTAAAAAATTCCTTTAAGACATTCTGATGTATTAACAGCCATCTTAAGGGGACCACACCCTGCCTATCTAACCCATGTTAATTTAGGCAAGTATTTGACCCATTTCTGAAAAAACTATTTGATACAGGACCTTAATATTTTTGTTGTATATTACATAATGCTAATAGAGTCAACTGTACTAAAATCTACTTTATCCATTTTATAGTTTTTAAGAAATACTTTTTTAAATTTATTAACAAAAAATATTAGGTTTTTTCTGCAGAAAATATTTTTTGCGATCTTCCTAATGGGGGAATATTAATGATTCTAGTACCAGAGGTGGCTTTTTGTTGTGCAGAGTCTCAGAAAATTTCATTCTTTTATCTATGATAGTTTCTGATATAATGAGGCATATGTACTGAAAATTTTAGTTTGCGGGAAATTGACTTTAAAGAAAAAACTTTTGAAATTTGTTACTTACAGTTAATTAAAACTGTCCTGCTGCATGATGGCCCTTCCTTGGCCTCTAGCAGGTCTTCCAGATTTTATTTTTCACCTTCCTGGATGTTTGTCTTGTTTTTTTGGCCATATTGGATGCAGACCTGTCTGCATCGGCTAGCCTCGTTTTATTGCAATGTTGCAGCCCAGTGATCATACTTTCACCAGGGTTAATTCCCAGCTTTTTCAGCTTTCCAATATTACCACAATTGATTGTAATAACAGCATCATGAACTCCTAGTTTCATTGTATGCATGCCTACAAATACAGTTTTTCGAAGGCAGTTCAAAGTATGCTGTTGAAACATTCTGCCCATGCAGACATTTTCTTAGAAGGTCAGGATGAGTCAAGTGTCTGAAAATAGGTTTAATTGCTGTAATAACGGCAGCAGGAAGAGAATGCTGGTGAAAATAAGATTCTCCAGTTGGCTGAGCCCTATTGTATTTGCACCACGAATTTTCTCCTGATGGACACAATCCATGACATGGCTTATCATCAGTAGAGGACTTACAGAAGAATATGGCCCAAACATCTCTCTTCATTGCCTCCAGATTTTCTTTATTTCTCCTAATTGCCTGCCCATAGTATACCTGCTAGTTTTCTACTTCAGTTTAAGTTAACCGACCCCGTCCAGTCAACAACAGTTAGTTTTCTCAGCCTTGTTCCCACACGTTTTTGAACATAGCCTACACATTCTATTTTGCTAATAATGGCATCTCCATATGGCTTAGAGTTCACCACATTGTTGTATACCTTACTGTCACCATCACCCAAATATTTGGTGTACTGTACGCCTCTTGTTTCTAGGGAGTGATGAAATATTTGTTGTACTCCATGAACTTCCGTACCACCACATGTTCCTCTAAAATTAGCCACACAGTTGTGTTCCTTATGTTCATTGA
This sequence comes from Schistocerca serialis cubense, assembly GCF_023864345.2. Classification (NCBI taxonomy): domain Eukaryota; kingdom Metazoa; phylum Arthropoda; class Insecta; order Orthoptera; family Acrididae; genus Schistocerca; species Schistocerca serialis. The sequence goes on along the minus strand of NC_064648.1, from coordinate 36,947,042 downwards.
CTTTACAACATTTGCAATATTTAGACATTATCTCCACATCTAACACTTTACCGGTGTCTACACTCGTGGCAGTCACTACTCCATTCAGAGAAGTATGTCCTCTTTCCTGGCAACTTCCATCAAGTGATTTCATAAGGGCCACTTACATCTGGTTTTGAAGAACACATAAATGAAATCACAGCTGAGCATTTAGTGCAAATTAAATCCAAAACAATTGCGAGGCCTTTTCTCCCAAAGGCACTCCACAAATTTTCACTCTCTGTGACTCAGCACACTGTCTACATTGTACAAATTTAGAAATGACATCTGATGATATTCTCATACTGTTACTGCACCCCTTGTCACTTAAAGTAAATTCGTTGTAAGTCTCTTGAAATGGTGAGAGCTTCTTCGATGATGCACTTGTTGAAGAATTACAGTTAGAAACATCGTTGCCAGGCGACATAACCTCTTGTACAGAAAGCTTTCTAGTCTTGTTTCTTCTAAATTGTCGTTTCTTGAAAATGCCTTTACGTTTCGTCATCTTCTATAAACACAACAAAACACACGTAAACAAGCACTGCAAATGTAAGTATAACAGCCGGCCGGTGTGGCCGTGCGGTTAAAGGGGACTAATGCAGCAGGGGATACAACCCGTCGGCTTTGAACAATGACGTCACAAGTCGCCAGAGAGCATTTATTACAGAGATGAAAGAGCTGATGAGAATGTTGAGAAACATAGGAATGCGAGAGAGATAAACATTGATCTTGTCAAAAGCATAAGTGTTTTTTGACTTTAAAAAAAAAAAATCTCACGAGATAGAATAAACTGATCCCACTTTATTAAGCAGCTCCCTTCAGTACCTAATAAGTGTTTTTTGACTTAAAAAAAAAAAACTCACGAGATAGAATAAACTGATCCTACTTTATTAAGCAATATCTTGTCAAAAGCCGAGAAGCGATTCCTCTTAATGTTCTAGCTCCCTTCAGTACGTAATAAGTGTTTTTTGACTTGAAAAAAAAAAAAAATCTCACGAGATAGAATAAACTGATCCTACTTTATTAAGCAATATCTTGTCAAAAGCCGAGAAGCGATTCTTCTTAATGTTCTAGCTCCCTTCAGTACGTAATTAGTGTTTTTTGACTTAAAAAAAAAAATCTCACAAGATAGAATAAACTGATCCTACTTTATTAAGCAGCTCCCTTCAGTACCTAATAAGTGTTTTTTGGCTTTTTTAAAAAAAAATCTCATGAGATAGAATAAACTGATCCTACTTCATTAAGCAATATCTTGTCAAAAGCCGAGAAGCGATTCTTCTTAGTGTTGTAGCTCCCTTCAGTACCTAATAAGAGTTTTTTGGCTTTAAAAATAAACTGATTCTACTTCATTAAGCAATATCTTGTCAAAAGCCGAGAAGCGATTCTTCTTAGTGTTGTAGCTCCCTTCAGTACCTAATAAGAGTTTTTTGGCTTTAAAAAAAAAATCTCACGAGATAGAATAAACTGATCCTACTTCATTAAGCAATCAGTAAAGAAACGAAACTGAAACATAACAGCAAAAGCTGTTACACGCGTAAGGCGCATATGTTCGCCGCACTCACGACATTGAACGTATTCCGCTATCAGACCACACATTTGCAGGAAGTAAATGTCAACATATCTTGGCCCATAACTTCCCTTAAATCGTCCATATTCATAGCGGTAGACAAATCCATTCCTATAAACGAAAATAAGACACTACAAATTTTCTATAACAAAAAATTAATAATCCACATTACCTTAATATCATTACGAAAAATATTAAGTACCGGCCGAATAAAAAACAAATAATTAAGTTAATTAAGTCACACGTTTAATGATGCACCCAATATCAAGCGATCGCTTTTAGATTTACATTCAATTATTTTAATGATAGTGCTTATTAGAACACAGAACTGCTTTATTATCCATGCCTCGAAGTGAAGACATTACGATCTATGACTAAGGAATGACGTCATTGTTCAAAGCCGACGGGTTGTATCCCCTGCTGCACTAGACCCGGTTAAAGGCGCTTCAGTCTGGAACCGCGTGACCGCTACGGTCGCAGGTTCGAATCCTGCCTCGGGCATGGATGTGTGTGACGTCCTTAGGTTAGTTAGGTTTAATTAGTTCTAAGTTCTAGGCGACTGATGACCTCAGAAGTTAAGTCGCATAGTGCTCAGAGCCATTTGAACCATTTCTAAGTATAACAACTACTCGCAATCACACTTGAACAAAACTAACCGCGTGTTCGAAAGCGTGTTGTTTACAAACAGCAGAAACAAAAGAATACCGACCTTTGCGTTCCAAGGATAGCCGACACACTCGAGAGTAAAAAAAAATCCCTAACGTGCAATGTAGGGGATATAAAGATCTAAAATATATGCAGAAAACTGGGTCACGGATCGGCGTGGCATATAAACACACGTGGTAAGAAAATGCTCTTTAAATGCTCGAAAAAAATTTTTTTTCAGAAAAATCCTTTGCAGAGTACTTAAATAAAACCTTAATCTGTCGAAATACGAAAATCGATATTTATTTCAAAAATCGTGTACAGCCACAACCTCTGTGATCGCTGCTCGTGCTCTGTCTCGCTGTATGTTCTGTCAAAATGGATAACACTGCTTCGTACTGAAGCGGGACATGTTTAATGGTGGTAAACAAGTTGTTGTTAATATTTTTCACAAGATTATAGATGAAAACCAGCTTCGATTTTTTTTTCGAGAAACGCTATGTAATAAATATAAGTGTGAAAGTATTGTAATTATATGTGTGTCGTAAATGGTAGCGTTATTGAATGACAATCGTGTTTGCGTGCGGGTCGTGGTTCGAAACACATTGTCTATAATTTTTTTGCGGTGTGAATACTTAGGTCATTTAATTATGAAATGCAACAATATATGTTAATTAACTCATACTTAACCACCATTTGTCAAGAAAAATACACGTCTTCTAGTTTCTCATTACACATCGCATGAAAAATTTTGGTTTTCATTGGAAATATACATTCTTAATTATCGATATTTTATAAAAGATTGTTAGAGATTGTTGAAGTTAAGAAGACAATACCCAATTAATTTTTTTGGAGAAAAATGAAAATTCAGATACTCTTTATTTGAATATGCCCATTGTTTTGTAGGACAGACGTGGTCTCACAAGAGCTGGAGTGATATAGAAACATGGAAAACAAAAATTTTCGTGCCGCCGAGCACACTGTACAGATGGTGAATTTTTACAGTTGTCACCGTAACACTGCAGTCTGAAGCCAATAGAATTGACCTGGAGCCAAGTTAAGAGATTTGTCGCAAAAGAGACAACAAGACCCTTACGCTGCCAAACGTACTGGAACTAATGCACGAAGCTCTGTGACAAGTCACTGACGAGCGACGGCGAAATGCAGAACAGCACGTCATAAAAGAGGATTTTTGATGGCTTGGCATTCTATTGCTGATCGCCTCATTATAAACGTAACAGTACCGAAATGTACCATATTGCTTGGAGTCCGATATGGAAGGAGTTCAGAGATTACCAGACGACTGACTGTAATACCTTCACTGGCTTCAATATTTAAGTACATGGAAAATCAGCAGTGCGTTTTTACGCCACGCATTGCTCATGCAGAAAAATTACTCTTGTTGCAGTCAGGAATGTTCATCTCTCTTGTTTTTAATTAGAATACCCAAGACTCTTGCTGAACCGGCCATCCCTCGCACGTATGGATGCCGGATTAGCGGAAGTGCCGGATTGTTAAAATACTTTCATTTTTACAGAAAACTTAGTCCTTGAGTGTGTACACGCACAGTCGACGTTTACTGTGCAACATGTCCCAAACTTTTGGTTGTCGCCATGATGATGCGACGGTAGTAAGCTTTATCACCCAACGGCTTTACAAGCATTTCATAGATCCTGCCATGTTTCTGAGTGTTGCATATGTAGTCCAGCAAGACGTCTCCAGCTGAAGCAGCAGCAGTTTGAGGTGTCCTCATCTCCTCTCCTCCTCCTGTGTCTCCTTCATCAGTTTCATCGTAACTTTCCTCTGAGTTTATGATTACCCCTTTTCAGCTGAAGTTTGGTCATAAATAGTTGATCGTCCAATACTGTTGCCAGCAACAATGGTTTTCTGGGAAGAACCTCAGTCCAGTTTGTCTAATTTCGAGGTCTAGCATAACGTGTTTCCCTTTGGAAGCGACGATAATGATCCGTAATGAAAGCCACAATTTCAAAGAGTACAGGAATGTTGAACTTTATGATTAACTAACAGCATTGTTGCAACAAAATTTCATTATTATAGGTGTCATTTCAAGTTGAACGACTAGACGCTGAAAGTGTGCCAGATTACTGAGAGGTCCGTATTAGCGAGAGTTTAGTGTGCTATGTTAGCTAACGTCGAGACCAGTCATGTTTTCCGACCGTTCACCTAAAAGGCTTATCGCCTGAGTCTTGCGGTATATTATTTCCTTCTGTTTAAAAGTTAAATGGCATTCAAAGCTATATTGTTTCTGTGCTAGTGTCTTTTTTACGTATCTACTGGAACTGTTCACATAACTGCAGGTTAGTTGCATCACTTGCCTGGCCAGTGCTGTCGAAGTAAAATGCGCCAGTAAAGCTGTTACTCCATATTATTACTGACAAGGGGACCCTCCATACCGTAAATCACAGATTTTGATGTGCTTCAAGTATGTTGTAGAGGCACTTATTCTGAGTAGCTGGCTACCCGATTTTTTAGCGACGGGCCTTGGTTTCTGAGAAAATCGATTTTGAATTTCATTGTGTGAGTTGTATACCGTAACATTACACTTATTTCGAGCAACTGAGCGTAGCGCAGCGATAAAGGTTCACGGCTACCGTACTGTAGGTACCGTGTTCGAAACCTGCTGGTGTTCTACTTTTTATTTTTTTTTTCAAAATCGACCGAATTTTTCAATTTTATTTTAAAGAATATGAACAAATAGTGTAAGGCGTGTGAAATTATAAAGATATATTCAGTTATTAATTTTTTTCTGTCATACAATATTACAAAATCTTATTTTTCATCGTCCACATTGCTTGATGTGCCAGAACAATATTGTGAGTGATACGTATCACAGAAACAATGGATGCACACATTTTCGTAGTACCACGCGCATTTTATGAAAGCAACCGTCTTGCAGGCGCACGGTTTCTTCATGAGCGATACCGGGAAACACAATTCCTTTGCGTTCAAAAAGATTTCGATTTCGTCCACTAATTTCGATGCGAACCATGCGTATCTAATCATGCTTTCAAAATTAGGTGCGCTGTATTGATGTAGGATTAGCGAATGTAATTTTATCGAATCTTCCCTATAAGCGATCTCTCTATTGTCTTTCATGAAGTCGGGAGCATTCTGAATAATTTTCGTGACGATTTTCACCTGTCGGTAAAAATAAACATCGCACGGCTGGCAATAAGGGGTGCACTTCCGTGGGACCACTTTTAGGGTGCAGGTGCTCGCTTTCCTTTAATGGTTCAAATGGCTCTGAGCACTATGGGACTTAACTTCGAGGTCGTCAGTCCCCTAGAACTTAACCTAAGGACATCACACAAATCCATGCCCGAGGCAGGATTCGAACCTGCGACGTAGCGGTCGCGCGGTTCCAGACTACAGCGCCTAGAACCGCTCGGCCACCCCGGCCGGCTTTCCTTTCATCAGTGAATAGATGATCGTATAAAGTTTAATCGGTTTGCCCTCCCCACAAATTGATAATGTAGAAACATTTTTTCTGTCCCACGTACGGAAGAATTACAGAACGCAAAAATTCTTCGTACACCAGTTTCGTGAACTTCCCGGATTTCGTGCAGGACGCGACTGCATTTCTGTATTTCCCAGTTAATTCGTCTACTCGTTTCTGAACGTTAGGACCAAATTTTCCAGATGGTTCCTGCATACATAAAAAAGACGTTTTGGAAGCAGGATTCGAACACGGTACCTCCAGCACGGTAGCCGTGAACCTTTACCGCTGCGCTACGCTGGCTTGCTCGAAATATATGTAATGTCACGGGTATACAAATCGTGCAATGGACTTCAAACTCGTTTTTCTCAAAAACCAAGGCCCGTCGCTATAACACCGAATAGCCAGGTACTCAGGGTTAAGTGCCTCTACAACTTATTTGAAGCGCAAAAAAATCCGTGATTCACAGTATGGAGGGTCCCCTTGTGAGTAGATGTACGCCTAACACACAGCATAAAATGCATCGTCATTGTCGTACTTGACTGTACTCGAGACAGCTTGGCTTTTGCTCCACGTGTAACAAAATCCAATGAGGTTCCAGCAAACGCGGAGGAATACATAGTGTAATGTTTACGTGAGGCTCATTATTATGACGAACGGAGTACAGAAGCAGCTGTAGCCAGCAACGGCGGCAACACGCGACACTAATTTAATCATCTCCCTCATTTCACGTGGGGTTGTATTTTCAATCGAGTGATCTTTGTACAACGTATTATCTCCAAGATCAGTTTGGCTGTCATCTTTCCTGTCGTTTTTGGCGTTCCATTTTGGATGGCCAGCAGTGTATACATACAGGCTGAAGCGATGAATGAAAATTTGTACCAAGGCTGGGATTCAAACCCTGGTCTCCTGCTCTCGAGGCAGATGTGCTAACCAGTACGACATCCCGGCACAGTGGCTTTGCACACCTCCCTGCTCAATCAAATCCCCAGCTCCCCCTAGACTCAAATACCAATGCAGAGGCTCTCCAACTATAAATGGAATAGCATCTCAGCATCGGACAAAACGGTTGATTTTGCCTGAAACCCAGGCATTGGCACCTTTAATCAAATGAAACTACATGGTTGCGGAGACATTTCAAGTCTCAAACATTTATGATGTAGGAGGATGGTTTGAAAAGTTCTCGGAATCACCACAAGAGGTGAGCGCAAGCGCAACGAGTTGTTCACGTGATATTCATTGGACTGTTGTCTGTAAACACGTGCCACGTCTCAGAAGATAGCTGTGGCGGTGACGTGTCTGTTGTTCCCGCGTAGAGATTTGTGAAGGTGGAAAAAAATGGAGATGGAGCAGTGATTAAGTACTTTATAAAGAAAGGTTTGAAAGCAAAGGACATTCGTACTGAATTTCCAGAATACATTGGGGGACTCTGCTCCTTCATGTTCAGCTTTTGCCAAGTGGGCCAATGAATTTAAATTTCGTCTGGAGAGCTTAAATGATGATCCACGCAGTGGTCGGCCAAGATGGGTCACTACTCCAGAAATGATTGGAAAAGTGCATAAAATGGTCACGGAGAATCACCAATTGAAAGTGCGTGAAATTTCTCACGCTTTCCAGATGTCATCAGAAAGGGTTATATCACATTTTAACTGAAGAATTAGAAAGGAAAAATAAAATTATTTGCAAGATGGGTGCCGCGACTCTTGCTGTTGGATCAAAAACACACGAGAATGGACATATCGGAACAATGTTTGGCCCGTTTTAGGAGAAACGAACAAGATTTTTTGAGCCGGTTTGTGACGGTTTGTTGCACTACTACACCCCAGAGACAAAACAACAGTCAAAGTAGTGGAAACATGTTGATTCACCTCCACCTAAGAAAGCAAAGACAATTCCTTCAGCAGGAAAGGTCATCACAACAGTGTTCTTGGATGCGAAGGAGATTCTGTGTGTATATTATTTCCACATTGGGCAAATAATTACTGGAGAATACTATGCTAACCTCCTGGACTAATTACAACAAAAGATACGCGAAAAAAAGGCCAGGTTTAGCAAGGAAGAAAGTCATCTCCCATCAAGACCGTGTACGCCTGCACACATGTGCCGTCAAGTGATATGTCTCTGTCAGACTTTCATCTCTTCCCAAAACTGAAAATTTATCTTGGTGGACGAAGATTCACTTCGAACGAAGAATTGATAGGCGGAGTTGACAACTATTTTGCAGGCCTGGAGGAAACTCATTTTCGAGGTGGGATCAAGGCACTGGAACATCGTTGCACCGAGTGTATTAATCTACAGGGAGACTACATTGAAAAGTAAAAGAAGTTTCAGTGATGTAAGTACTTGTTTTCTTTTCCGTTCCGAGAAGTTTTCAAACAATCCTTGTCTATACAGGGTGGGCCATTGATAGTGACCGGGCCAAATATCTCACGAAATAAGCACCAAACGAAAGAACTACAAAGAACGGAACTCGTCTAGCTTGAAGGGGGAAACCAGATGTCACAATGGTTGGCCCGCTAGATGCCACTGCCATAGGTCAACGGATATCAACTGCGGTTTTTTAAAGTAGGAACCCCCATTTTTTATTACATATTCGTGTAGTGCGTAATTTACCAATTGCGGAAAAGGTCGATATCGTGTGATCAAAATGCCCAACGGGCGTGTGCTATGTATGCTGCTCGGTATCCTGGACGACATCATCCAAGTGTCCGGACCGTTGGCCGCATAGTTACGTTATTCAAGGAAACAGGAAGTGTTCAGCCACGTGGAGGTTCCAAAACGCAGTTGATATCCGTTTGAGCTATGGAAGCGCCATCCGGTTTCCCCCTTCAAGCTAGACAAGTTTCATTGTTTGTAGTTTTTTCGTTTGATGCTTATTTCGTGAGATATTTGGCCCGGTCACGATCAATGGATCACCCTGTATACATCCTGAAACGAATAACGAGGGACGAGTGGGAATTTGGATTGACGAGGGAGTTGTGGTGTGGTAGCCTGTGCATTGTGCAAAGCCACTGTGCCAGGGCAGCGTAGTGGTTAGAGCATCTGCCTCGTGAGCGGGAAACACGGCTTTGAATCCCGGCCGCATACAAATTTTCATTTCTCACTTCAGTCTCCATATATATCAAACAAAGGTCTGACTATTCCTACTGCCCTTCTCTGTATCTGTTCATGTCCCCTTTTAGTGGGTCTTTGGTGTGGTCCCACAAACTTGAACAGTATTCTGAGATGGGATGTACGAGTCATTTTGAAGCAAAATCTGCCGCTTGCTTTACCTGTGACTGTACCGATGCAATCATCACATTTCGTATCCCTACAGATTGTTAAGCCAGATATTTATATGAGTCACCTGATTCCAATAATGACACATTGAAGTTGAAGTCATAGGATACTTGTTTTCTACATTTTATGAAATGCACAATTTTACGCGTCTAAATATTTAAGACTGGTTGCTAACATTAGTACCACTTTGAAATCTCATTATGTTCTGACTGTACAAAGTGAACCAAAATTCACACACTGCGACAGACTGACGTGATCTGTTGCTAACCCAGTACAAAAAAGTTTGTTTTAAAGTTTTGTCCCATGCTTATTTTCAGTGTGAAATGGACATCAGAGAAAGGCAGTTTGGCAACATTGAGATCACTTGTATGACAAATATCTTCCTTCAGTACTCTGTTGGTGTGCTGTCCACTTAGCACAGTCGGCAGAGTGTTGTTTTAGAATACTCTAGTTTCAGGCTTTGATTCCAGGGCAAGGTGTATTTTTTTCTAACAGTGAAATATCCCAGCTGGAATAACAGCAGTATTATGAAAAGAATAGAGTGCTACTCACCACATAGGGGAGGCATTGAGTCAGAGACAGGTACAACGGAAAGACTGGTAACCATTAAAGGATTTGGATGAAATAGTTCTTTGCAAACAGACTGTGGATCACAAGTGTGTCCGACACGAGCATGGGGCGCAGGGGGGATGGGGTGGGATAGCAGCTGCTTGGCCACGGTTTGACAGTGGTTAGGAAACACGCAGGAACCCAAACCCTTCACCTGGTTCAGGTTCATTGATGACATCTGTGTTATCTGGGCCGAGGGTGATGTCACTCTATCCACATTCCTCTAGAACCTCAACACCTTCTCCCCGATTCTCTTCAACTGCTCCCGTCAACCAAACATGCCCCCTTCCTCGATGTTGACATCCACCTCAGAGATGGCTACATCAGTACATCCGTCCGTGTCAGACCTACCGACCACCACCCACTAATACCTCCACTTCGACAGCTGCAATCTGTTCCGTACTGAGAAGTCTCTTCCGTACAGTGTAGCTGCTCGTGGCCGTCGATCTGTATTGACAAATAGTCTGTGTCAAAATATACTGAGGGTCTCACTGACGCCCTCACAGGCCGAAATTGCCCTCCCAGCCTTGTGTAGGAACAGATCTCTTGTGCCTTATCTCTCCAAACACCCCCCAGCTCCCAAAGTCCCACCGTCCACCCACAGTGGAGCATTCCTGTTGTGACTCAGCACCACCCAGGACTGGAGCAACTGAGTCACATTCTGTGCCAAGGTTTCCACTACCTCTCATTGTGCCCCAAAATGAGGAATATACTTCCCACCCTTCCCACAATAGTATTTTGCCGCCCACTGTACCTACACGATATCCTCGTTCATCCGTACTTCACCCCTGTGCCCCACTCCTTGCCTCATGGCTCATATCTCTGGAACAGACCTAGACGCATCCTCCCACCACCACCACCACCACCTCCCACTAGAACCTGGTCACATACATCACCCATCCCATTGAAGGTAGATCTACCTGTGAAAGTAGTCATGTGGTCTACAAGCTAAGTTGGAAACACTGCCGCTTTCTACATGGTCAAGACAGCTGACGAGCTGTCTTTCCACACGAATATCCACCGAAAAACTGTGGCCAAGAGACAGCTGGACCAGTCACTTGCTGAACATGCTGCCCAACACACTGTGCTTCACTTCGTTGACAGGTCCAGATGGAATCCCAACTCGGTTCTACAAAGGGTATTCTACGGCACTGGCGCTTTAGTTTGCTTGCATTTATCTCGAATCTCTCGCACAGTACTAAGTCCCGAGTGACTGAAAAAAGTGCACGTGACTGTTGCACGTAAGAAGGATAAGAGATTGCACGTGCAAAATTACTGACTTAACTCCTTAACATCGGTTTGCTGCAGAACCCTAGAACATATTCTCAGTTTGAATATAATAATTTTCCTAGAGACCAAAAGCATTGCATATATCAAATTCAGCCTGCCCTTTTCTGACATATTATACTGCGAACTATGGATGAAGGGCAACAGCCAGATTCTGAGAAGCATTCGATACGGTACTCCACTGCTGACTATTAAAGATGGTACGAGCATACAGAATAGGTTCCCAGATATGTGAGTGGCTCGAAAACTTATTAAGTGTGTTGTCCTCGATGGTGAGTGTTTGGTTCAAATGGTTCAAATGGCTCTGAGCACTATGGGACTTAACAGGTGAGTGTTTGTCAGAGACAATTGTATTGTCAGGAGTGGCCCAGGAAACTGTGATAGGACCTCTATTACTCTCTGCACATTGATGAGCCAAAACGCTTATGACCTGCTTAATAGCTTGTTTGTCAATCTTTGGAACGAAATACATCACTGTTTGTGCGTGGGAGCGATCTGATGGTTTGTGGGTATGTTTGTGGAGGTATTCAGCATTAGGAGTCCACGCACAGGTCATGTAATTCGTGTAAATAATGGGACATATGCAGTGATGATGCCTAATAGCAATCCAGATGGATTCCATAGGATTTACAACAGGTTGCCGAGACATCAACGTGAGTTCAGTTTAGTGTTCCTCGAACCACTGTAGCACAGATCTGACTCCGAGGCACTGACGAGTATATTGCTGAAAGATGACATCATTGTCAGGGGAGACATAGAGCACGAAGGGATGCGATGCAGCGTGACTTAAATTACTACCACAAGTCCCGTGTGAGCACAGAACAACAAACGTCTCCGATAGCATTATATTGCTCCACCAGCCTCTGTCTGAAGTGCACTGCACGTTTCGAGCCGCCGTTCACTTCACTGACAGTGTTTGTGGAGAGAACCGTCAACCTAATGTAGCGAAACTGGGATTCAGCTGAAGAGCCAACACACATCCATTGATAAATACTCGAATCCCCACAGTCCAGTGCTCACTGCAGTCATAATTGACAATGTTGTTGGGTCAGCACGTAAACACAAAGGCGTGATCTGCTGCTGAGCTCCATCTTCAACACCGTACAATGAATGGTGTGCTCAGAAACATTTGTGTATGCACCAGTATTCTGCTCTTTTGGCATAGACTCCGTGTATCACTATCTATCCTACTTTATACAGCAGACAAGCCTTCGAACTGCACTTCTGTGAAGAGTTGTCGATATCCGACCATTTAGCACCTCATACATGATTACTCTGCAATTCACATTTAAGTGCTCAGCAGAGGGTTCATCGAACCACAATCGTAATCGTACTATCTCCCTACCATTCCACTCCCGAACAGCGCGCGGGAAAAACGAACACCTAAACCTTTCTGTTCGAGCTCTGATTTCTCCTATTTTATTTTTATTATCATTCCTACCTATGTAGGTTGGGCTCAACAAAATATTTTTGCATTCGGAAGAGAAAGTTGGTGACTGAAATTTCGTAAATAGATCTCGCCGCAACGAAAAACGTCTTTGATTTAATGACTTCCATCCCAACTCGCGTATCATATCTGCCACACTCTCTCCCCTGTTACGTGATAATACAAAACGAGCTTTCCTTTTTTGCACCCTTTCGATGTCCTCCGTCAATCCCACCCGGTAAGGATCCCACGCCACACAGCAATATTCTAACAGAGGGCGAACGAGTGTAGTGTAAGCTGTCTCTTTAGTGGACTTGTTGCATCTTCCAAGTGTCCTACCAATGAAACGCAACCTTTGGCTCACCTTCCCCACAATATTATCTATGTAGTCTTTCCAACTGAAGTTGTTCGTAATTTTAACACCCAGGTACTTAGTTGAATTGACAGCCTTGAGAATTGTACTATTTATTGAGTAATCGAATTCCGACGGATTTCTTGTGGAACTCGTGTGGATCACCTCACACTTTTCGTTATTTAGCGTCGACTGCCACCTGCCACACCATACAGCAATCTTTTCTAAATCGCTTTGCAACTGATACTGGTCTTCGGATGACCTTACTAGACGGTAAATTACAGCATCATCTCCGAAAAACCTAAGAGAACTGCTCAGATTGTCACCCAGGTCATTTATATAGATCAGGAACAGCAGAGGTCCCAGGACGCTTCCCTGGGGAACACCTGATGATTTGCCGTCCATTACTACGAACTGCGACCTTCCTGACAGGAAATCACGAATCCAGTCGCACAACTGAGACGATACCCCATAGGCCCGCAGCTCGATTAGAAGTCGTTTGTGAGGAACGGTGTCAAAAGCTTTCGGGAAATCTAGAAACACGGAATCAACCTGAGATCCCCTGTCGATAGCGGCCATTACTTCGTGCGAATAAAGAGCTAGCTGCGTTGCACAAGAACGATGTTTTCTGAAACCGTGCTGATTACGCATTAATAGATCGTTCCCTTCGAGGTGATTCATAATGTTCGAATACAGTATGTGCTCCACAGCCCTACTGCAAACCGACGTCAATGATATAGGTCTGTAGTTCGATGGATTACTCCTACTACCGTTCTTAAACACTGGTGCGACCTGCACAATTTTCCAATCTGTAGGTACAGATCTATCGGTGAGTGAGCGGTTGCATATGATTGCTAAGTAGGGAGCTATTGTATCAGCGTAATCTGAAAGGAACCTAATCAGTATACAGTCTGGATCTGAAGACTTGCCTGAAGAATTGTCAATATCTGTCCATTTAGCACCTAGTCGTAGTTTCACTGTCCTCCTACCTCTTTCTGTAGATGCTCACGACAGTAGGACATGAACATTCGACCAGGTTTGCTATTTTGGATATGTTTGTTCAGAGGCTCTACGTAATAATAACCTGCTCTTTGTGAAAATCACTTATCTCAATGGATTTCTCCACTTGCAGCCAATATCTTTACTAGTATGATCCCGTGTCCGTGTCTAGTCTGCTTATATACTTTAGTTACTGTGACACGTGCCCACAACGCCGACAGGCAGCATCCGACATTGTGGTGGGCAGTGGTCATTATAGTTTGGGTTATCAGTGTATACATGAATAATTTGGTGGAGAGGGTGGGCAGCAATCTGTGGTTGTTTGCTGATGATGCTGTGGTGTCTAAGTTGAGTGACCGTAGGAGAGTACCAGATGACTTAGAAAAAATTTCTAGTTGGTGTGAGGAATGGTAGCTAGCTGTAAATATAGGAAAATGTAATTTAATACAGATTAGCTGGAGAAACAAACATGTAATGTATCCATACCAGATAGGGTTGATAGAAGCGTAGAGAAGATCCAACGGAGAGCAGCGTGCTTCGTTACAGGATCATTTAGCAATCGCGAAAGCGTTACGGAGATGATAGATAAACGCCAGTGCAAGTGCAAGGCTCTGCAGGAGAGACGGTCAGTAGCTCGGTACGGGCTTTTGTTGAAGTTTCGAGAACATACCTTCACTGAGGAATCAAGCAGCATATTGCTCCCTCCTATGTATATCTCGGAAAGAGACCGTGAGGATAAAATCAGAGAGATTAGAGCCCACACAGAAGCATACCGACACTCCTTCTTTCCACGAACAATGCGGGACTGGAATAGAAGAGAGAACCGATAGAGGTACTCGAGGTACCCTTCCTTCCCCCCCCCCCCCCCCCCCCCCCCCCCCCCCCCCCACCTCCTCCCCACACACACACACACACACACACACAGGGAGGGAGAGAGAGGGGGGGGGGGTGAGTGCGTGCATGTGTCCACACATATGATTGTATGATTGTCTTTGCAAAGGAGGTGCTGCTCCTGCTTTTAACATTTCCTGGCTGTTGTTTTCATGTAACACTTTACACTGAGGTGCCAAAAGTCATCACTTTCCAACACGATTATGACCGCACGACAGGAATTAATACACTTGGAATGCACAATGGTAGTTGAGTTCTCTACTGACTTCCAAAATTGAATGCCCCTCTCCATTTTGGAAATGGAACTCAGTATTCCGGGATCCACAGTGTTTGTCTGAGAATACGAATTTCCAGGCATTACCTCCATTAGCGGACAACACAATGGCTGGAAGCCTTCACTTAATGACTCAGAGCAGTGGGGTTTTGTGTAGATGTCAGTGCTAACAGAAAAGCAGCACTGCACGAAATAACCACAGAAATCAATGCGGGATGTACAATGAATGTATCCGTTAGGGCAGTGTCGCAAAAATTGGTTTTAGTGGACTACGGCAGCACACGACCGACGTGAGTGCCTTCGCTGACAGCAAGAGATCGCCTGCAGCGCTTCTCCTGGGCTCGTGACCGTATCGATTGAACCTTGGATGACTGGAAAACTGTGTCCCGCTCGGATGTGTCCCCGATTTCAGTAGTTAAGAGCTGACGGTTGGATTCGAGTGTCGTGCAGACTGCGTGGAGCCAAAGGCCCGAGTTGTCAACGAGGCACTGTGCACTGTGCAATGTGCAATGGTGGTGGCTCCATAACAGTGTGGTGTCCTCTGGTCCAACTAAACCATCATTGGTTATGTTCCTCTACATGGAGACCATTGAAGCCGTTCTTCTACTTCATGTTCCCAATCAGTAATGGAAGATTTATGGATGACAGTTCACAGTGTCATCAAGTCACAATTGGTTTGCAGAACATGCAGGATAATTCGAGTGAATGATTTCTCCATCCAGATCACCTGATACGAATCCCATATATTTATGGGACTTAATCGAGATGTAAGTTTGTGCATAAAATCCCGCAATGGCAACACTTTTGCAATTCTGGGCAGCTGTAGAGGCCGCACGGATCAATATATCTGCGGTGGCCTCCAACGACTTATTGAGGCAATGCACTATACTTTGCAAAAGGTGCTCGGAGACAATATCAGGAGGTATCCCATGATTTTTGTCATCTCAGTCTATACTACGTGATTATCTAACTTTGCTAAGCTCAGAAAACAGTATCATCTGTACATATACCGCAGAGGTTAAAATCTGTAACATTACACTATTTGATCAAAAGTATCTGGACACCTGGCTGAAAATGCCTTACAAGTTCGTGGTGCCCTCCGTGGGTAATGCTGGAATTCCATATAGTCTTGGTCCACCCTTAGCCTAGATGACAGCTTCCACTCTCGCAGGCATACGTTCAATCAGGTGCTGGAAGGTTTTTTGGGGAATAGCAGCCCATTCTTCATGGAGTGCTGCACTGATGAGAGGCCTGGCACGAAGTCAGCTTTCCAAAACATCCCAAACGTGTTCTATAAGATTCAGGTCATGACTCCATTGCAGGCCAGTCCAACACAGGGATGTTACGATTGTGTAACCATTTCACCCACAGGCTGTGCATATGAGCAGGTGCTCGATTGTGTTCAAAGATGTAATCGCCGTCCCCAAATTGCTCTTCAGCAGTGGGAAGCGAGAAGGTGCTTAAAACGTCAATGTAGGCCTGAATTGTGATAGTGTCACGTAAAACGAGAAGGGTTGCAAGCCCCCCTCCACGAAAAACACGACCACACCATAACACCACCGCCTCTGAATTTTACTGTCGGCACTACACACGCTGGCAGGTGACGACCATCGGACATTCGCCATACCAACCTGCCATCGGATCGCCACATTGTGTACCGTGATTTGTCACTCCACACATTTTTTCACTGTTCAATCGTCCAATGTTTCCACTCCTTACACCGAGCGAGGCTTCGTTTGGCATTCACCAGCGTGATGTGTGGCTTACGAGCAGCCACTTGACTGTGATATCCAAATTTTCTCACTTCCTGCCTAACTGTCACAGTACTGGATCCTGATGCAGTTTGGACTTCCTGTGTGACAATCTGCGTAGATTGCTGCCTGTTACACATTACGACCCTCTTCAACTGTCGGCGATCTCTGTCAGTCAACACACGAGATTGGCCTGTATGCTTTTGTGATGTAAGTGTCCCTTCAAGTTTCCACTTCACTGTCACATCGGAAACAGTGGACCTAGGGATGTTTAGGATTGTGGAAATCTCGCGTACAGACGTACGACACAACTGACACCCAATCACCTGACCACGTTCGAAGTCCGTGAGTTCTGCAGAGCACCCCATTCTGCTCTCTCATGATGCCTAATGACTACTGAGGTCGTTGATATGGAGTACCTGGCAGTAGGTGGCACCACAAAGCAGCTAATATGATGAACATATGTTTTTGGGGGTGTCCAGATACTTTTGATCACATAGTGTACGAACAGTAGTCTTAACTGAGATTTACATTCCAAGTGTAGATACTCTGATGATTTAGGGAAGCAGAGCTTGATGATGTAGACTTTTCACATGTTTTTGAATATCTGGTGATTTACAATTTTCTACCTTACGTCTGCTTCCAAGATATTAAAAACTTTTGCAAAGGAATTATAACTTCTTTCCAAACCCCAATTGGGAGTATCCGTGCACATCGGTCCTCGTCATACTGCTGACAGCGTAGATAATTAGATAATTTGTTGGTGGACTGTCTGGTAGTACAATCTTAACTTTTGTTTGAATCTGTTCATATTGAAAATTCTTTGGCATGTCTGTAGGTAACTGAGCAACACAATCTATCAGCCTACTGACGTATTGAGCAAAACGTGAATCTGGTGGTTTCCCGTTCCATCACAGCTGGGGTTGCCGTTAATTAAAGGGGCATCCGAGTCAACTCTGGGGCACCATGGAAGCAGGTCTTTCATCTGCAATGGAGGTGAGTACTCTCATTTGCTGGGGTGAGATTGTACCCTTTTGCAGCCAGACTCAATTTCCATAACATTGTTGTGTCTTGTAGACCACTTCGTCTTGTGAAATGATAGATCAGTGTTTACATCTTTGATATGAGTGCTCTCCTTGAGAGAGTGTGATAATACTGGGGCAATGTATGTGGTCAGTTCAGGAAATTCAATAACTTTGTCCACTTACCTTTTACTTATTGTGCACGGTCTCCTTCGAAATGTTCTCCTCCATGATTGGTACACTGCTCCCAACTCCGTTTCGACTTGCAGAAGCAGTCTCGGTACACCTCTTGCTACATTGCGTGAAGCGCCGCCTGCGAATTTTCTTTCATCTCATCTATCGTTGCAAATATTCGTCCTTTCAACGAAGTTTTCAACTTTGGAAGTAAAAGTAAGTCCACTGAGGCCAGGTCTAGAGATTATGGACAGCACAGTGATTTCGTTTTTTGTGCAATACTCGTGCACCAACAGAGACGAATCCGCGGATGCGTTATCGTGATGCGAGACCCACATTTCAGGCTGTTTCCTTCTCACATTTGCTCGCAGGCATCACATCACATCCTGATAGTGCCATCAATTAACAGTTTGTCCCTGCGACACAAGTTCGTGATGAATTTAATCGTTCAAAGTCAAAGAAAACTATCAGCATGTCTTTGACATTTGACTTAACCTAACGAGCTTTTTTTGGTCTCGGATAACCTTTCCCAAACGATTGTGAAGATTGAACCTTCGTCTCAACATCATAACCATAGAACCATGTCTAATCACCAGTTACGATTCTCTTAAGCAACATCACATTCTCATTTGTGCGATCCAGAAGCTCTTCACAGATAGAGAGGTGAAGGTCTTCCTGGTCTCCACTCTTGAGCCGTGGTACGAACTTGGCGGCAACAGGACGCATTCCGAGATGCTGTGTCAGGTTTTCGTGGCGTGATCCAACGGAAATGTTACATTCTTCTGCAATCTCTCGGACAGTCAGTCTTCGATTGGCTCGCACAGTTTCGTTGACGTTCCAGACATGTACTAGGGAGATCTTTAGCGTCCATCCGGGCATATTTAAACCGTGTGAACCATACGTAACACTGAGTACGCTTGATGTGATGTTTAAAGCTTTCCCGGCGTACTGATTGTTCCATAAAAACACGGGAGAACTGCCGGATATCAGTAACCTCCTGCCACGATATTTCGGCACAGAGTCCTCTGGCCATCCTCAGGTGAGTGCCACTGTAGTAGTACTGGCGAGTACGCGCTGAGCTCCGCTATTTAAAGCCTTCTGAGGTGACATTGCGCATGCGCTGCTCTGCGCGCGCGTTCGTAACGGCTCCGTGCGCTGCGCCTCGCGCCCTCCACTGTGAAAGCCTGGCGTATCGGTGTCAGGTCGATTTCCATCTTTATGCGGATAACTACGTCGACTACGAAGTTTCTCTATAACAGGATTCCAAGCAGAGTTCAGCTGATAACCGCTATCTTGATTGACGAGGGTCTCGTTGTCAGACAATCTTATTTCCACAGATTCATTGATAATCGAGCTCCAAAAGTTTGATGTATGGGCCAAAATTTTTGTGTCGTCGTAATTCGTGAAATGGTCTGTGGAAATACAATGTTCGGCGATTGCGGACTCGGTGGGTCGGAGAAGGCGAGTATGCCGTCGGTGTTCCACAATGCGTTCCTGCACAGTTCGTGTCGTTTGCCCTGTATGATTTGCCGCATTCACATGGAATTTTGTAAACACCTGGTTTACGCAGGCCCAGGTCGTCTTTAACGGATCCCACCAGTGATGAAATTTTGGAAGGAGGAGGAAAGATGATTCTCACTTGATACTTTCTCAATATTCTGCCTATCTGTGAAGAAATATTCCCAATAAATGGTAGATAAACAGTCGACCTGAAGGCCTCTTCCTCTTCCTTGTTCCGTCGTTTGTAGGTCTGCGTCACTCTGTTCACCTGCCTAGGTGCAAAGCCATTCTTCAAAATACTTTTTGTAGGTGTTCCAATTCCGCTTGAAGACTGTCGGCGTCAGAGATAGTATGGGCACGGTGGACCGAGGTTTTGAGAACGCCCATTGTTTGTGCTGGATGGTGGCAACTAGTAGCTTGTAGATACAGGTCTGTATGAGTGGGCTTTCTGTACACCGAGTGACCAAGTGTGCCGTCACTCTTCCGTCGCACCAAGACGTCTAAAAATGGCAGGCAACCATCTTTTTCTATCTCCGTGGTAAACTTTATGTTTTCATGTATGGAGTTCTTGTGATGTAAAAATTCTTGGAGACGGTCCAGATCATGAGGCCACACTATAAGAGTGTCATCAACATACCGCCAAAATACTGTCGGTTTAAAAGTGGCAGAGTCGAGTGCTCTCTCCTCAAAATCCTCCATAAAAATATTGGAACAACACTGAGTACGTCTACAGCACTTATCCCCGTAGGCTTCCTGCGTGATTTGGTTTGACTCTGTAAAGGTTTTCCTGAGTTTCACACAAAATTTAATGCAGGCATGTTACTCCTCTAACTCTGCCATCTCGAAATTCACAAACTGTGCAACACAATGTTCTACTGAATAAGGCACTGAACAATAACTAACACACATACAATGATGAAACTTGTGGCAGTTACACATTAAATGCAGGTGCGTGCAGGGGTGACAACTGCATTTCGTTCCAGCCTACCATTGGCTCGAAATTACGAGTGTTGCACAATTTTTGAACAGACCTCGTAACTGTAACTCTAGTATGTATAAAGATAAGATTCAAATTAACCCCATTTCAGAAAATGAGCGGCTTGACTCCCAAAATTGGAGGAAAATACGGACACTGTAATTAGCGATGTGCATATTAATCTTGTATCAGTGGAAGAATTAAATGCTGTGTTGAATTATTCCAAAACCCTAAAATAACCATGAGTAGACAATCTCAGTGTGGAATTATTTAAATATTAAGCTATTAAATTTTCTAAATACCGTCATATACTAGAAGATGGGCAAACTGCAGTTGTTATCCCATTATTTAAAACCATCTTACACAACAGAACTGTTGCATACAAGTCTGCACCAGCACCCCAACTGTTTGACTCTGCAGCTGCCAGCCTTTCCGTTAGCTCTCTTACCTGATACACCTAATGTGTAAGTCTGCACCGACATCCTAAAGGTGCATATTTGTAACTGCAGCCTTGTTTACATCACTGAGTGTGAAAGTATTTTTGTAAAGCTCCTGTTCACCCATATTAAAACTTCTGAGAGGTCTAGGTTTGTATTAGGTTGGTGCATAAGTCTGTAGCATTTTTCCATTAGTTTAATAAACCCAACAGATACACACAACAGAGGCTTTAATCACCAGTAATACATTCACCTTCACTGTTTGCAACAGTCTGCCAACACTGTGGTAACTTCTTGATTCCACTGCTGTAGAAATCCTGTGGTTTTGAGGTAAAGAACTCGGTGAACTGTGTTCGGAGTGCATTTTTATCTGGAAAGGAAGTTCGGTGAAGGTTGTTCAGTGGAGAGTAGAAAACGTGGAAAATCTGAAGTTGCAAGAACAAGTGAATAAGGTCGGTCCAGAATACTTCCCAACCTAACTCCTGTATAGTGCTTTTAGTCACACTAGCAGAATGTGAGCAAGTGTTATCCTGGTTGTTGTTTTGTATTGCATCTCAAGACATCTCACTTGTTGACAGCAAATGTCAACATTGCTGGTTACACCTCAGGGAAGGAATTTGTAGTACACCTCACCATCTTTATCCCTCCAGAAGGATAACTTTATCTTCTTTGGTTGTGCGCAGGTCTTTGTACAGGGAGTTCTGCATTGTTTGCACTCAACATTTCCTTTCTTTTTCTTATGTTGGCATGTTCTTGTTGTGGTCTTCAGTCCAGAGACTAGTTTGATGCAGCTCTCCATGCTACTCTATCCTGTGCAAGCTTCTTCATCTCCGAGTAACTACTGCAACCTACATCCTTCTGAATCTGCTTAGTGTTTTCATCTCTTGGTCTCCCTCTACGATTTTTACCCTCCACGGTGCCCTCCAAAACTAAATTGGTGATCCCTTGATGCTTCAGAACATGTCCTACCAACCGATCCCTTCTTCTAGTCAAGTTGTGCCACAAACTCCTCTTCTCCCCAATTCTATTCAATACCTCCTCATTAGTCTCATGATTTACCCATCCAATCTTCAGCATTCTTCTGTAACACCACATTTCGAAAGCTTCTATTCTCTTCTTGTCCAAACTAGTTATCGTCCATGTTTCACTTCCATACATGGCTACACTCCATACAAATACTTTCAGAAACGACTTCCTGACACTTAAATCTGTACTCGATGTTAACAAATTTCTCTTCTTCAGAATTTCTTGCCATTGCCAGTCTACATTTTATATCCCCTCTATTTAGATCATCATCAGTTATTTTGCTCACCAAATAGCAAAACTCACCTACTTTGTCTCATTTCCGAATCTAATTCCCTCAGCATCACCTGATTTAATTATACTACATTCCATTATCCTCGTTTTTTTTATATCGTCCTTTCAAGACACTGTCCATTCCATTCAACTGTTCTTCGAGGTACTTTGCCCTCTCAGACAGAATTATATTGTCTTCGGCAAACTTCAGAGTTTTTATGTCTTCTCCATGGATTTTAATTCCTACTCCAATTTTTTTTTCCTTTACTGGTTGCTCAATATACAGATTGAATAACACCAGGGATAGGCTACATCCCTGTCTCACTCCCTTTCCAACCACTGCTTTCCTTTCATGCCCCCTCACCTCTTATAATTGCCATCTCGTTTGTATACAAATTATAAATAGCCTTTCGCTCCCTGTATTTTACCCCTGCCAGCTTGAGAATTTGAAAGAGAGTATTCCAATCAATGTTGTTAAAAGCTTTCTCAAGTCTATAAATGCAAGAAACATAGGTTTGCCTTTCCGTACTCTATCTTCTAAGATGATTCATAGGGTCAGTATTGCCTCACATGTTCCAACATTTCTACGGAATCTAAATGGATGTTCCCCGTGGTCAGCTTCTACCAGTTTTTCCATTCACTTGCAAAGAATTCGTTTAGTACCTTGCAGCCATGGATTACTAAACTGATGGTTCAGTAATTTTCACACCTGTCAACACCTGCTTTCTTTGGTATTGGAATTATTGTATTCTTCTTCAAGTCTGAGGGTATTTCACCTGTCTCATACATCTTGCTCACCAGACCAGAGTTTTGTCATGACTGGCTCTCCTAAGGATATCAGTAGTTCTAATGGAATATTGTCTACTCCCAGGGACTTGTTTCGACTTAGGCCTTTTAGTGCCCTGTCAAATTTTTCATGCATATCTCCCATTTCATCTTCATCTACATCCTCTTTCATTTCCATAATATTGTCCTCAAGTACATCACCCTTGTATAGACCCCCTATATACTCCTTCCACCTTTCTGCTTTCCCTTCTTGGCATCGAACTGTGTTTCCATCTGAGCTCTTGATATTCATACAAGTGGTTCTCTTCTCTCTAGAGGTCTCTTTAATTTTCCTGTAGGCAGTATCTATCTTACTCCTAGTGATATATGCCTCTATTATATCCTTACATTTGACTTCTAGCCATCCCTGCTTAGCCATTTTTCACTTCCTACCGATCTCACACACAGGCGAGCCGGTCGGGGCCAACCCTCTCAACGGGTCGGTCGGCGGACCGGTCCGGCTGTGTGTAGGCTGCTTAAGGGAGAGGGTAAGAAGTCATTCCAATCCCGGGAGCGGAAAGACTTACCTTAGGGGGAAAAAGGCACAGGTATACACTGCGAAAGCTTGAATTGTGTGTGTGTGTGTGTGTGTGTGTGTGTGTGTGTGTGTGTGTGTGTGTGTGTGTGTGTGTGTGTGTGTGTGTGTGTTTTGTTTTTAGATATATTTTTCCCACCTGGAATGTTTCCCTCTATTATATTCATATCATTAACTATGTATACACACGGAGTATTTCTGTATGTGTGCTCTCATACAGGGTGTGTACGCCCTGGGACATCTGGGAAAAATCCCGGGAATTTTTTCATCTGGGAGAAAACTGGGAATTTTTCAGTGTTTTAGTTTTGAGTTAAAATTTTGTAAATTTGGCTGGTAAGAACTGATACTCTAACGTCTGTCAACAGCAAAATGTATCAAAAGCTTTAGGACAACAACTGCGCAGTACTTCATAACAACAAACTGCTTCTGTCACAAGGTTTGTTTGAGCACTTTCCAGCGGGCCCACACACGTGCGTAGTTGAGTCACTTGTCAGCAGTATCTTCTCCCCCTTCTGTCTACTTAAGCGTGGCTGCTAGTGATTTTGCTGTTTCCTCTTCTTTCAAGTGCTCACGTCATATGAAAACAAAACGGATTTCTGTGGCCTGGAGCTATCAAGTGAATTACGGAAAGCTAAAATATGTTATTAGTTTGTTTTCTGATTTTATTTTTTGCTGTTAAGCATTAAGCACCTTCCAGAAGAATGAAGTTATTTTTGTTGCTAAAGAAATTTGGCTTTTTTAATCTTTTTCACAGAGGCAGTCCAAACTGTTTGCTAGTTTCAACTGTGCACTGAATTTCAAGTGCACATTTTCATCTTAAAACCTTAATATCAGGTTGGGGCCTACTTCACTGTGAATCTGGACATATGAATGTGCACTGTAAGCCGAATTATGCATTTTAGAATGGCTTACCAAATTCTGATGCCCTTGGAGCAGCCTCTCATGTCCTGTTCCTTTTATTACTTAACGTAAATTAATGCTTTATATGTACAAACCACAGTGTAACATAATGTTAGACTGTGGTGCGAAAACATGGACTTCGTACGTCATCGTAGCTGCGCACACCCATTAACACCTGTTTTCTGACGCTCTCTGGCAGCTGCTGAAACGAGCCAGTTTCTAACAGGTCTCGAGAAAATGGTGGTTTGAGAAGCATTAGTTTCAAAATTTTCTTTTACGCAAGATGAATTTCTTAAATGACAGAGCATTTGAATCTCATTTAAAACTTAACACTTTGAGGGCCAGCCACTTAGAAGAATTTCGAGCCCAGAAGATTAAAATTTTACTGGCACATTTTTATGTGATGTATCTTAAAGTGTAACAAATGCAAAAAATGACCAATATTATATGTTTGCTATATGTACACTGTGTATATTAATTTAAACCATTAACTTTTCTTGTTTGTGTGTTCGCGCTACTTAACAGTGATGCTATTGACTGAGTACATCACGTGTCCTAAGCTCTGAATATCTGCTGTCGTCAGCTGGTGAGATCACGTCAAACGAGCCATGATTGGCCTACCGAGACACACCACAATGTCAGTTTCAATGCTTTGTGTGGTGTCACCGCCAGACACCACACTTGCTAGGTGGTAGCTTAAATCGGCCGCGGTCCATTTAGTACATGTCGGACCCGCGTGTCGCCACTGTGTAATCGCAGACCTAGCGCCACCACCAAGGCAGGTCTCGTGATACGAGAGAGCACTCGCCCCAGTTGTACGAGAACCTAGCTACCGCCCAGTTGTACGAGAACCTAGCTACCGACCAGATGTACGAAGCCTTTCTCTCTCATTAGCCGAGAGACAGAATAGCCATCAGCTAAGTTAATGGCTACGAACTAGCAAGGCGCCATTTGTATCCGTGCCTATAGCTTACGAGTATTCAAGAGAGATGTATTCCAAGGACTAATTAAAAGATAAGTAATAAGCATCTACATACTTTTCTTCTTATTCATTTATAAGTTCTCATGTTCCAGACTTCACGCCCGTCGGCGTTAGCCTTGCGTGCCCTATCGGCTACAGCGTTAGTCTAGCGTTCATTTTCAGCCATATCAACTTCACGGTGTCGGCCCAGCTACAGACACAACACTTTGGACACTAACGTGCTGTGTTTGGTGGAATTCGAATTTATACTTTTGTAATATGAAAATATGGAGGCTCTCTCTCTCTCTCTCTCTCTCTCTCTCTCTCTCTCTCTCTCTCTCTCTCTCTCTCTTTAATGTGCCGGCAAGTTCTACACCGGTATATAAAACCTTAACCATTATATATAAAAACAAAGATGAGGTGACTTACCGAACGAAAGCGCTGGCAGGTCGATAGACACACAAACAAACACAAACATACACACAAAATTCAAGCTTTCGCAACAAACTGTTGCCTCATCAGGAAAGAGGGAAGGAGAGGGGAAGACGAAAGGAAGTGGGTTTTAAGGGAGAGGGTAAGGAGTCATTCCAATCCCGGGAGCGGAAAGACTTACCTTAGGGGGAAAAAAGGGCAGGTATACACTCGCACACACACACATATCCATCCACACATACAGACACAAGCAGACATATTTAAAGACAAAGAGTTTGGGCAGAGATGTCAGTCGAGGCAGAAGTGTAGAGGCAAAGAAGTTGTTGAAAGACAGCTTGTGTCTGTATCTGTGGATGGATATGTGCGTGTGTGCGAGTGTATACCTGTCCTTTTTTCCCCCTAAGGTAAGTCTTTCCGCTCCCGGGATTGGAATGACTCCTTACCCTCTCCCTTAAAACCCACTTCCTTTCGTCTTCCCCTCTCCTTCCCTCTTTCCTGATGAGGCAACAGTTTGTTGCGAAAGCTTGAATTTTGTGTGTATGTTTGTGTTTGTTTGTGTGTCTATCGACCTGCCAGCGCTTTCGTTCGGTAAGTCACCTCATCTTTGTTTTTATATATAATTTTTCCCACGTGGAATGTTTCCTTCTATTATATTGAAACCTTAACCATTCATAGAATTGATAAGTTTTACTGTCCCAGGGGAAAGTATACTGTCACTTAACATGGAAAACGTGTATTTTCACCGGGAAAGAAGTGTATTTTTAATCGGGAAATCCAGGAAAAATCTGGGACTTTATTTTTCCTTGTCCACGTATACACCCAGTTTAACTTTCCATTCCTCTGTCTACAAATGTTGTCTAGATATATATTGAATAGAATAGGTGAAAGGCTACACCCTTGTCAACACCCTTGTCACACTCCTCTGTTGATCTTTATTGATCTGTCTCCTAACTATCTGTATTTATTATAATTTCTTTGTGATGTTACAAATTCTTTATTATTTGTATTAAATGCCTCTAATATGCATGTTTTTCCTTGATGTTCCAAAGCTTGGATCCTTTCACTCTATTGAAAGTCTTTTCATATCTTCAAATGTGATTTGAGTGTCCAAGTTGTATTCTTGTCGTTTTTCTATGTGCTGCAGTTCAATAGTAACACTGCACTAAAAGATCATCCCATTTGAAACTCATTTTATTCCTCCTTTACAAGTGCATAAGCTATCTTTCTCATTTTATTGTTAATTCTGTGTAGAGTTTGTAAGAAACATTTAGAAGGCTTATTGTTCTTTAGTTGCCACAGACGTTTCTCCTCCTTTTTTGTAGAGAAAACTTTTAACCTTTAACCCAAAGTAATTATTACTACAAATATTTGCCAATATAAATACCACAATGGAAGGTGCTCCTATCACAGCACAAAACGGGTGAATATGTCCGGGGCAAAGTTGGGGATGCAAAAGAAGGAAACTAGCTTCTTGACCTATCTGGCAGCTTAAGAGACATATAAATCAAAACATCACATCAAATTCTATGATTTTTAGGTTTTAGTATTGATACCCATGTCTGTAATATAATGTACCCATCCCCAAAAATGTTATCCCCACAGAAAAACTTGTTTAGCTGTTACATGTATGCTCTACAGCCATATCACAGTGTGTATTGTTTTGTGTGGCTGATGAATCTTCTGGATTTTGGGCACAGGACCAGTGACTCTAGTGAGTAAATAGGAATATGGAGGCGTGCCAACACCTTGCACTGGGAAAGGACGGCTAACTTAAATGCCTTTGAAACTGCCAGATAAGTCAAAAGCTAGTCCCTTCTTTTACCTCCCTAACTCTACTTCTCAGTTTGGATTCCGTAGAAATGTTGGAACACGTGAGGCAATACTAACCTTACGACTTATCTTAGAAGAAAGATTAAGAAAAGGCAAACCTACGTTTCTAGCATTTGTAGACTTAGAGAAAGCTTTTGACAACGTTAACAGGAATACTCTCTTTCAAATTCTGAAGGTGGCAGGGGTAAAATACAGGGAGCGAAAGGCTATTTACAATTTGTACAGAAACCAGATGGCAGTTATAAGAGTAGAGGGGCATGAAAGGGAAGCAGCGGTTGGGAAGGGAGTGAGACAGGGTTATTCAATCTGTATATTGAGCAAGCAGTAAAGGAAACAAAAGAAAAATTTGGAGTAGGTATTAAAATTCATGGAGAAGAAGTAAAAACTTTGAGGTTCGCCGATGACATTGTAATTCTGTCAGAGACAGCAAAGGACTTGGAACAGCAGTTGAACGGAATGGAAAGTGTCTTGAAAGGAGGATATAAGATGAACATCAACAAAAGCAAAACGAGGATAATGGAATGTAGTCAAATTAAATCGGGTGATGCTGAGGGGATTAGATTAGGAAATGAGACACTTAAAGTAGTAAAGGAGTTTTGCTATTTAGGGAGTAAAATAACTGATGATGGTCGAAGTAGAGAGGATATAAAATGTAGACTGGCAATGGCAACGAAATCGTTTCTGAAGAAGAGAAATTTGTTAACATCGAGTATAGATTTAAGTGTCAGGAAGTCGTTTCTGAAAGTATTTGTATGGAGTGTAGCCATGTATGGAAGTGAAACATGGACGATAACCAGTTTGGACAAGAAGAGAATAGAAGCTTTCGAAATGTGGTGCTACAGAAGAATGCTGAAGATAAGGTGGGTAGATCACGTAACTAATGAGGAGGTATTGAATAGGATTGGGGAGAAGAGAAGTTTGTGGCACAACTTGACTAGAAGAAGGGATCGGTTGGTAGGACATGTTTTGAGGCATCAAGGGATCACAAATTTAGCATTGGAGGGCAGCGTGGAGGGTAAAAATCGTAGAGGGAGACCAAGAGATCAATACACTAAGCAGATTCAGAAGGATGTAGGTTGCAGTAGGTACTGGGAGATGAAGAAGCTTGCACAGGATAGAGTAGCATGGAGAGCTGCATCAAACCAGTCTCAGGACTGAAGACCACAACAACAACAACAACAACAACTCTACTTCGGACATATTTGTCTTTCTTTGTGCTACGATAGGAGCAATTTTTATTCTGATTCCCAACGTTTGCTCTACCATAATTTTTTCATTTGACTGCCATAGCTTGGCAACCAATGTAGATTTTTGTCGACTCAGGCAATGACTGATCCGCTATAGCTATTTTTTATTGTCTCTCAAACCATGTTGCTTATATCGTGGCAGTGAATAATCTATAACAAAACAATAGAATTACATTAATTACATGTACTTTTGTACCTCGTTACAAAAATTTGAACTGAGTCACAAAAGTTCAAAATGTAGAAATACTACTACTACTACTACTACGTGATCAGGCCCAGTGGGCCGCAAGCATCTACAAGTTTCCTCCTCCACTGTATTCTGTCCATTGCTGCTATCCGCCATTTGTCCACATCTATTGACATTTGTTTTAAATCTTCATGGAGTCCATCCCTCCAACACTTCTCGGGTCTCCCTGGCGGTCTCTTTACTGTAGGTGTGAAATCCAGGAGCTTCCGAGGCCATCTGTGATCCTCCACCCGGGCCACATGGCCGGCCCACTGCATTCGTTTGGCTTTGACAGCTCCTGCTATGTTGCGCTGGCTGGTATAGTTCCTCAAGCTCTCGGTTGTATCTGATCCTCCATTCCCCTGTATCTGCATCCAGAACCGGACCGAAGATCTCCCGAAGCACTTTTCTCTCAAAAACAAGGAGCTTATGGAAGTCCTGTTTCCGGATACTCCATGTCTCACAGCCATATAGAACAACAGGCTGGATCAGGGTTTTGAACAGTTGAATCTTGAACTGTCTGGAGAGAGATTTGGACCAAAGCAGTTGTGCTAGGCTGTGGTAAGATCGGTTTCCTGCTTGTATTCTGGCATTGATCTCTGCTTCACATGACGAGCTCTCAGTGAAAAGTGCCCCTAGGTATTTGAATTCTTGCACTCTCTTGTAGGAATGGTCCCCAACCTGCAGTGATTGTAGATGACCAGCAGTCTGACAATGACCACGCGTCATAACGAGGTACTCTGTCTTAGCTTCGTTTATGTTTAGCCCAAATTTGCTGGCAGCCTCCTTTAGTGCTTTGGTCATTTGCTCCGACTCCTCTTCCGACCTAGAGAGTAAACAGATGTCGTCTGCATAGGCTAAGTATGCCAGTCTCTTTCCTCCGATTTCAATCCCTTCGTTCTCTCGGAAGGTCTCGCGTACGATCTTCTCGAGGGCAAAGTTGAACAGGATAGGGAACAACCCATCTCCTTGCCTGAGTCCTGTCACAATTTCAAATTCCTCAGTTACGCGATTTCCCATCTTCACCTTTGCATGTGTCTCGTTCAGACAGATCTTTATCAGATTGATGAGTTTCTCTGCTATGCCAAACTCCCTTAAACAGTTGAGCAGGCTCTTGCGATGTATGCAATCGTAGGCCTTCTTAAAATCAACGAATAAAATATGCAAATCTTTACCATATTCACCCAGTTTCTCAGTGAGCTGCCGGAGCCTGAAGATGTGATCTACTGTTGACCGTCCTGGCTGGAAACCTCCCTGGTACTCCCCAATCACCGATTCTGCCACTGGCTGAATTCTATGTATGAGGCAATTGGACAGGATCTTATAGCAGACGTTAAGCAGGGCGATTCGTCGATAGTTGTCACATTTCACTTTGTCGCCCTTCTTATGTATTGGACAAATCAGAGCTGTTTTCCATTCTCCTGGTAGTTCTTCTTTGGTCCATATTGCCTGTATCAGTCGGTGTATTTTTTCTGCAAGTTTCTCTCCTCCTGCCAGGATCATTTCAGCCTGTATTCCATCTTGACCTGGACTCTTATTCTGTTTAAGGTGTCTGATTCTGGTTTTTATCTCATCCAGGATAGGTGGGGGATAGTCTGCATCGGCTGTAATTGTATACTGGAAATCAAACTGCAGTTCGGGTTCATCACAATTTAGCAGCTGTTGAAAGTACTCTTTCCATCTCTCAGCTATGTCCCTATCGTTCGTCAGGATCTTATCACGGAAATCTTTGACAAATTTCTGCTTGGCCTGGTGACCTTTGCAGAGGTACTTCACCCTCAGAAACATTTCCCTCGTCTCTTGTCCTCTGAAGTCTGTTTCTGCTTCAGTGATGATATTCCTTATGTATTTCCTCTTTGCTCTTCTCAGAATTGCTTGTGTAGTCTTTCAGACCTCCTCAAATTGTGCTTTGGCCTGTGCCAGATTTGTCCCCTTCAGCCATTTGTTCCTGGCTTCCTTTCTCCTTTCCAGGGCATCTGCACATTCCTTTCCAAACCAGATCTTCTTGCCCACTGGGTTTCCCCTGAGTGTTTCCTTTGCTGTATCCCTAACTGAGCTCTGGATGTTTCCCCACATAAGTTCGAGGTCCTGATTCGCGTCCACTTCGCTGAGTGCTTCAAAGCGGTTACTAAGTTGCAACTGGTATCTGGTCTTCGTTGCCTCATCTTTTAGTTTCTCCACATGGTACCTTTCCACTCTTTTTAACTTAGGCCCCGTTCTTCCTTTACACTGTATGTTTAAATGGCCTCTGACCAGGAAATGATGACTCCCACCTTCGGCACCCCGCGCTGTCTTAACGTCTAACACCCATCTCTTGGCTCTGAGATCAACGGCAACATGGTCTATTTGATTTACAGTTCTCCCATCTGGTGATACCCAGGTTCCTTTATGTATGTTTTTCACTGGAAGTTTGTGCTGGAGATGAACAACCCTAATGATGTCGCGAAGCTGATGAACCTAACTCCATTGTCATTGCTTAGGTTGTGTAGACTGTGCCTACCTGTTGTGTCTTGGAATATTTGTTCTTTCCCAACCTTGGCATTCATATCACCAAGGAAGATCCTCAGGTGTCCATTTGGTATAGCGTCCATCACTGCCTCTAACTGTGCATAGAACTCGTCTTTCACTTCACATTCGCTCTCCTCCGTGGGAGCATGACAGTTCACAAAAGTCGCCTTAATATGCTTTACTTCCAGTGTTAGAACAGATATTCTTGGGTTGACTGAAATGAATTCTGAAACATTAGTGGCCAACGTCTTACTGACGCAGAAACCAGTGCCTAACAGATGACCTCCTTCACAGGCTCCATACAGAATTGTACAGTTTTCAACATCAATGCTCCCAGCATCGTCCCACGGGATTTCTTGCAGTGCAACTGGGTCTAGTTTGTACCTCTGAATTTCCTTGACCACACTGATTGCAGCTCCTGTCTTGTACAGACTCCTTACATTCCACGTTCCAAATCGTATACCGTTTCTTTGCCATTGACGTCGTCTATTTTTGTCAGTAATGTTCCGAGGCTTACTTGTAGTCTTGAAAGCACGTTTAATTTTTTACGGAGAGAGGGTGCTGGCCTCCCGTCCAACCTGCGGTGTTACCCTCACAGCTCACAGGACTGCTGGCTTTTCTTAAGGGGTGGACTCCCCTCAGGAGTTGGGTTATAGGAAGGAATAAGAAAATTGGAAAGACGCCCTCGGGCCTCGAAACCTAATACCGTTGGGGTCGAAAAAGCAAGAGTTGGCCAAGGGAGGCCGACAGGGAAGGAGAAAGAAGGAGTCTGACACAAGTAAGTGGAAGCAATGTCAGACTCGGCTCGGGTCCCCTCGGTCGCCACCTGCGTACTTCTAGCTGAAGCCCCTGGGGCTACATAAAAATAGTGCACATAAAAAAACGTGTTTTTGTTAATGTTGAAGCCAGATTTTGGAAAGTGAAATTTCAAATTTTATCATATTAATGCATTTTTTCTATTTGATTCACTTTAGACTGTGTCCACTTCATTCAGTTAGAAGCCAGATTTTGGAAAGTGAAATTTCAAATTTTATCATATTAATGCATTTTTTCTATTTGATTCACTTTAGACTGTGTCCACTTCATTCAGTTAGAAGATACACCAGTGGTCCAACTTTGAACCATCAACCTCACTCCGGCCAGAGTTATTTAAATGTGGTGGATTATGTAAAATTTGAACAGTGCGCATACAAATGGTGTCATTAGCTGAGCATTAATTTCAGCCCAGTTAAAATCTTTTGTGAATGGAATTAATCAACTCGCACAATTTGTTTGCGTGCCAGCTCAGGTTTGTTGTTCAAACCTTGCTTAATATACTGTGACATAATTGCAAACAGTGGAAAATCCAGGATGGAATCTAAAAATATTATGAAACGAAAATTGCTACTCACTGTATAGTTGAGGTGCTGAGTCACAGATAGCACAACAGAAAGGCTGTCACAGATAACACGTTTGTAGTGTCAGGCAACTGAGGCCGTACTGCGAGCAGCAGCACCAGTGCATGATGGGAGTGGTGATTGGGTGCAGATAGGAGGGGGCTGAGGCAGGTAGGGGAGGGGGAGGGATAGTATAGTATGGTGGGTGGTGGACGGTAAGTGCCACAGGTCACACAGACAACAGGGGATAGTTGGGGGGGGGGGGGGGGGGAGCAGAAAAGGAGAGAAATGATGGCTGTGTAGTGCTGGAATGGGAACAGGGAAGGGGCTGGATGGGTGAGGACACTAACAAAGGTTGAAGCCAGAAAAGCTGGTATTGGTGGTAAGCACAGGCTGTGCAGGAGTCATTGACGTGAATGATGTCATGTTTAGCAGTGTGCTCAGCAACATCAGGGTCCACTCGTTTCTTGCCACAGTTGACTGTGGCCATTCATGCAGACAGACAGCGTGTTGGTTGTTACGCCCACATAGAATGCAGCACAGTGGTTGCAGCTTATTTTGTAGGCCGTATGACTGGTTTCACACTGCCTC
The DNA here is from genome assembly GCF_023864345.2 of Schistocerca serialis cubense. Taxonomy (NCBI): domain Eukaryota; kingdom Metazoa; phylum Arthropoda; class Insecta; order Orthoptera; family Acrididae; genus Schistocerca; species Schistocerca serialis. Next base: position 36,913,651 of record NC_064648.1, on the reverse strand, counting down.
TGATGGGACAGGTGATGTTAGTGACCAGACTGGAGTAGGTGGTGGTAGGAGAATGTACTGGACAGGTCTTACATCTACCTCTATTACAGGGGTATGAGCCACGAGGTAAGGGATTTGGAGCAGGGGATCTACATCTACATCTACATCCATACTCCGCAAGCCACCTGACGGTGTGTGGCCGAGGGTACCCTGAGTACCTCTATCGGTTCTCCGTTCTATTCCAGTCTCGTACTGTTCGTGGAAAGAAGGATTGTCAGTATGCATCTATGTGGGCGCTAATCTCTCTGATTTTATCCTCGTGGTCTCTTCGCGAGATATACGTAGGATATACGTAGGGGGGTTGTTTAAGGCCGGACGAGTCTATTGTGTAGGTTCGGTGGACGGCGGAATACCACGGTAGGATGGGTGGGAAGGATAGTGGGCAGTACATTTCTCATTTCAGGGCAAGATGGGAGGTAGCAGAACCCTGGCGGAGAAGGTGATACAGTTGCTCCAGTCCTGGGGGGATACTGAGTTACGAGAGGAATGCTCCTCTGTGGCGGGACTGTGGGAGGTGGTGGGAGACTGGAAAGACAAGGCAGGGTAGGTTTGTTTTTGTACAAGGATGGGAGGAAAATTACGGTCAGTGAAGGCTTCAGTGAGGCCCTCGGTATATTTTGAGAGGGACTGCTCGTCACCGGAGATGCGACGACCACGGGTGGCTAGGCTGTACGGAAGGGACTTCTCGGTACGGAATGGGTGGCAGCTGTCGAAGTGGAGGTATTGTTGGTGGTTAGTAGGTTTGATATGGATGGAGGTACTGATGTAGCCATCTTTCAGATGAAGGGCAACATCTAGGAAGGTGGCTTGTTGGGTTGAGTAGGACCAGGTGAAGCAAATGGGGGAGAAGTTGAGGTTCTGGAGGAATGTGGATAGGGTGTCCTTACCCTTGATCCAGATTGTGGAGATGTCATCTATGAATGTGAACCAGGTGAGGGGTTTAGGATTCTGGGTGTTTAGGAAGGACTGCTCTAATTGACCCACGAATAGGTTGACATAGGATGGTGCCATGCGGTTGGCCATAGCTGTACCCCATATTTGTTTGTAGGTAATGCCTTCAAAGGTGAAGTAATTGTGGGTGAGGATATAGTTGGTCACGGCAACTAGGAAGGAGGTTGTCAGTTTGGAATCCGTCGAGCATTGGGAAAGGTAGCGTTCAGTAGCGGTAGGACCGTGGGGATTGAGGATGTTAGTGTTAAGGGGAGGTGGCATCAATAGTGACGAGCAGGGCACCCTGTAGTAAAGGGACAGGAACTGTGGAGAGCTGGTGGAGGAAATGTTTGGTATCTTTTATATAGGAGGGTAGTTCCCAGGTAAAAGGTTGAAGGTGTCAGTCTACGACAGCAGAGATTCTCTCAGTGGGGGCACAGCAACAGGCCACATTGGGGCATCCTAGGTGGGTGGGTTTATGGGCTTTAGGAAGCATTTAGGAGTGCAGGGAGTGGAAAGGGTGAGCAGAGAGATGGACTCCGGGGAGAGGTTCTGGGATGGGCCTAAGATTTGAGGAGTGATGGGAGATCCTGCTGGATTTCTGGAATGGGGTCACTGTGGCAAGATTTGTACATGGCAGTATCTGACAGCTGGCAGAGTCCTTCTGCCAGGTAATCATTGCAGTTCAAAACAACAGTGGTGGAATCTTTGTCCACAGATAGGATTATAAGGCTGGGATCAGTTTTTAGAAGGTGGACTGCGGTTCTTTCTGTGGATGTAAGGTTAGTTTGCACGTTGGGGGATTTGGGTTCAACATTGGTCTTTGTTCGAGTCTGATGGGTGGGGTTGGTGACAAAACATTGTTTCCACTGTAGGGCCTGGGAGAAGGAGAGGAGGTCCTTCAGAAGTCCTGTGTGATTGAATTTGGGAGTGAGACAAAAGGTGAAGCCTTTGGAAAGGACTGATACTTCTGTGGGGCTGTGGCTTCTGGACTGGAGCAACTGAATTACATTCTATTCCAGGGTTTGGACTACCTGAAATGAGAAATGTCCTGCCCACCCTTCCTCCGTCCACCTAACTTACACAATATACTCGTCCATCCCTACACAACCCCTGCTCCCAATCCCTTACCCGATGGCTCATACCCCTGTAATAGGCCTAGGTGCAAGAACTGTTCCATACATCCTCCCACCACCACCACCTACTCCAGCCCGGTCACAATTACCACCTATCCCATCAAAGGCAGGGCTGTCTGTCAAACAAGTCATGTGGCCTACAAGCTAAGCTGCAACCACTGTGCTGCATTCTATGTGGGCATAACATCCAACAAGCTGTCTGTCTGCATGAATGACCACAGTCAACTGTGGCAAGAAACAAGTGGACCCTGAAGTTGCTGAGCACACTGCCAAACATGACATCCTTCATGTCAATGACGGCTTCACAGCCTGTGCCACACGGACCCTTAACACCAACACCAGCTTTTGTGAATTGCACTGTTTGGAACTTTCCCTGCAATACATTCTGTGTTCCCATAACCCCCTGGCTTCAAACTTCGTTAGTCATTGTCTTCACCCATCCAGCTCCGTTTGTACGTCTCTTCTTTTCTGCTACACCTCCTCCACACGTCTTGCCTGCCGCCCGTCTAACCTGCAGTACTTCGCTGTCCGCCACCCCTACCCTTCTGTCCTTCCCCGTCCCCTCCCCACCCCCACCTCCTACTATCTGCACCCAATCGGCACTCCCATCTTGCCCTGGTGCTGCTGCTCGCAGTGTCCTTCGTTGCCTGAGACTACAGTCATGTGTGGGTGAGTTCATTTGTGTGTGTGTGGGGGGGGGGGGGGGGGGTCTAGTTTTGACGAAGACCTTACTGGTCGAAATCTTTATCTGTGACAGTCATTTTGTTGTGCGTCTCAGCACGTCTGCTATGCTGTGAGTAGCAACTTTCCTTTTCATAATATTGTAACATAACTACAGTAACCCAGATATTTTAATGGCTATACAAGTGGCCACTGCTCGGATCTGAAAAATGAGCTTCCAGCCCCCTAAAAGCTGTGATTCTGTACTCGGAGTTTTCATACATATTACTTACAGATCAATATCCATATCTGTGGAGGCTTCTAACAATATTAAATTGACCCCATGGAATGAGAAACTTATCCAGTTAATAATTTATGGTCATACACCTTATTATTTCTGGTCTCTGTGCCAACGTAAGTGTATTTGTCCATTGCTCGTTGTGACTCTTAGATACTGTTGTCGGATCTGACCCATTAGCACGCATAAAACAGTAATGTATTAAAGATTTTGTCCTGGCTACTTTGCTTAGATGGAAGAACAGTAATTTCTGTTTATGTTACAGGAGCAGAACTGTGTAAGAATGGAGACTGAGCTACCTGAAAATGCACGACAAAAGGTAGGAAGGCAACACAAGCGTGCTTGTTGCTTTGGTTACCCTTAGCAGAAGTATCTTTGTGTAAAAGTTTGCTATGTTTGTTGTTGTTATCCTTGTCTTTGATCTGAAGACAGGTTTGATGCAGCTGTCTCTGCAAGCGTTCTCCCCCCTGTATAACTATTCTTTCTTCTGAACCTGCTTACTGTGTTCATCCATTTGTTGCCATCTACAGTTTTGTACCACACAGGTTCCTGCATTTCCAAACTGACAATTTCGTGATGCCTTAAGATGTGTCTTTTCGATCGATCCTTTCTTTTCTCCAATTCTGCCGTAAACTAATTTTCTCCTGAGTTCTATTCAGTACCTCTTCATTAGTTTTGTGATGTACCCATCTAATCTTTAGCATTCTTCTATACCACACTATTCTCTTCTTGTCTGAACTGCTCATCACTTATGTTTCACACCTGTAGAGGCTACACTCCATACAAATTCCTTCTCTAAAGACATCATAACACTTAAGTACAACAAATTTCTGTTCACTGTACTCTCTATATTCTCACTGCTATGATCGTCATCAGTTACTTTTCTGCGCAGATATCAAAACTTGTCTGCTACTTGTAGTCCCTCATTACCTAATGTAATTTACTCAGCACTGGCAGTTAAATTTGCCGACTTTCCGTTACCCTCGTTTTGCTTTTGTCAGTTTTATCTCATAATGACTCTCAAAGATGTGATCCATTCCATTCCTTCCATGTCCTTTGCCCTGTGTGACAGAATTACAATGTCCTCAACAGACATCCCAAGCTTTTATTTCTTCTCTCTAAATTTTATTTCCTTTTCCACATTTCTCCACAGGTTTCTGTTCTGCTTATTCAGTGTACAGATTGAATAACACCATGAAAAGGCTACAATCGTGTCTCACTTCCTTCTCAACCACTGCTCCCTTTTTATGCTCTTTCACTTTTAGTCTCAACTGTAGTCTGGTTTCTGTACAAGTTGTAAGTAGATTAGATTAGATTAATACTTTGTTCCATAGATCATGAATACGACACTTCGTAATGATGTGGAACGTGTCAGGTTAATAAAAGATGTCTGTACAAGATATTACATTACACAAAATATTGCATGACACTAATGTTTAAGTTGTTGTTGTTGTTGGTTTTTTTCCCCCCTTAATTTATATCTAAAAATTCAGCCAATAAGTAGAAGGAGTTGTCATCTAGAAATTCTTTTAATTTATTTTTAAATGTTAGTTGGCTATCTGTCAGGCTTTTGATGCTGTTTGGTAGGTGACCAAAGACTTTTGTGGCAGCATACTTTACCCCTTTCTGTGCCAAAGTCAGATTTAACCCTGCATAGTGAAGATCATCCTTTCTCCTGGTGTTATAGCTATGCACACTGCTATTACTTTTGAACTGGGTTGGATTATTAACAACAAATTTCATAAGTGAATATATATGCTGTGAGGTTACTGTGAAGATCCCTAGATCCTTAAATAGATGTCTGCAGGATGACTGTGGGTGGGCTCCAGCAATTATTCTGATTACACATTACACGTTTTTGAGCAGTGAATACTTTTCTACTGAATGATAAATTACCCCAGAATATGATGCCATACGAAAGCAGTGAATGAAAGTAGGCATAGTAAGCTAATTTACTGAGATTCTTATCACCAAAATTTGCAATAACCCTAATAGCATACGTAGCTGAACTCAGACGTTTCAGCAGACCACCAATGTGTTGCTTCCAGTTTAACCTCTCATCAATGGACACACCTAAAAATTTTGAAAATTCTACCTTAGCTACAGACTTCTGTTCAAAGTCTATATTTATTACTGGAGTTGTGCCATTTACTGTACGGAACTGTATATACTGTGTTTTATCAAAATTTAAAGAGAGTCCGTTTGCTGAGAACCACTGAATAATTTTGTGAAAAACATCATTTACAATTACATCACTTAGTTCTTGGTTTTTAGATGTTATTACTATACTTGTATCATCAGCAAAAAGAACTAACTTTGCATCTTCATCAATTTGGAATGGTAAGTCATTAATGTATATCAAGAACAGTAAAGGACCTAAGACCGAACCATGTGGGACCCCGTACTTGATAGCCCCCCAGTTTGAGGAATCAGCTGTTGTTTTAACATTACATGAACCACTTATTTCAACTTTCTGCATTCTACCAGTTAAGCATGAATTAAACCATTTGTGCACTGCCCCCCCCCCCCCCCCCCCCTCAAATCATAATGATTTAGCTTATCTAAAAGAATTCCATGATTCACACAATCAAAGGCCTAACACTGTGCTTGCTGTATTTTAGTCCTGCTGCCATCAGAATTTTAAAGAGTTTTTTTCCAGCCGACAGTATTAAAAGCTTTCTCAGAATCTACAAATGCTATAAAAATAGATTGCCTTCCTTGAACCTGGGTTATGAGATAAAGTAAGGGGTCAGCATTAACGTGTGTGTTCCTACATTTCTCCCAAACTGAAACTCACCTTCCCCATGTTGTATTGTACAAGTCTTTCCCTTATATTGTAAATAATTTGTGTCCGTAATTTGCAACTGAAACTTATTAAAGTAATGTTCTGGTAATATTCACGCCTGTCAGTTATATGTGGAAGAAAGAGGCTTGATCTCCCAACTATAAAGGAGGTAGACTGGCTGGCCAGTGCTTGCTTTCATGAGGGGAAATGCCAAGTAGAGGAGAATGGGAGTAGGTTTTCAATGATTTTTGCACAAGAAAGTTTTAAAATTATTTTAATGTGAAATACATTATGATGCAAGACCATTATTATAGATTTACCTCACTTTTTTCCTCATGCTCAGCAATCAGGAATGTCACTGGCTGGACACAATTTCCAGCCATGCCCAATGGAACATAATTTTACAGTGGGTGGGGTAAGTTGTTACACATAGTGTAGCCTTTTGCATATTGATAAAAATGTTATAGTTTTGTAGTATTTATTGTTGTTTTTCTCTTACAAGTGATTACATGTCAGTAGTATAGAAAAGTCTGTTTTGTTTTTACACATATATTTTCACATGAGAAATAAAAAAATTACAGAAGACAAAACATTACCTAACAACAATGACTAGCACCAAGCAGATGTATGTTAAGTATGTAGATATTACCTAAAACATATGATACTTAAAATGAACAGTTACAGATATACTGTATAGTCAGTTAAGACAGTTAAAATGTAGACATTTGGGCATGAGATATACATAGTCTGAACAGGTGCATTAAAAGGGTAAGCAAGAAACTTTAACATAAATAGTTATATCCAGATCAGACAGCAAAGCATCACTCTGCTGGAGATACGGAGTGCGGCTCTGTGATGCCGTCTGGGAGTGATCTGCTGGGGCACTCATTTAGCTGTGGTCCGTGCTCTGATTCGGTGTTCCTCAGTTGCACTCTGGTCAGCTTTCCGTGCTCCATTTGAACAGCGTGTCTAGACTTCTACCAGTGCCTACCCTAAACTGTTTCGGGCAGTTCAGTATTCGACGGGGTGGATCCATTTCCGGAGTTCTGTCTGCTACTTGTGGGATAATGTCCATGTTCTTAATTTCTGTATTGTTGGCAACATGTTCAGTCCATTTGGCAGTAATGTCGTGGTTGTCTTCCAAATTGGTGGTTCTCCTGATAGGGCGACGAGACCTAAGACGATCTGGTGGAGGAGGGTGCGGGACTTAAATCCGGACAAATTTCAATTTGAATTTCCCGCCATATCGTAGATCTGCCAGAGGCCGCAATTGGCTTTCTCGAAAGCCGCAGGCATCTAGTAAACAGTCCTAGAACCTCAAAATGGCAGAGGTGTTACGGACAGGTGTGTAGTACAACCGAAAGAGCCGCGATTATCAAAAGTCTTTGCCCTGGGCGTTCACCCACTGCGAGAGTTTGAACCTTCAGGTACCCGAGATCAACTTTTTACTATATTGTGGCCAAGTATAGTGCTTTGGAGAAGTCTGGATGTCGTGTCCAGTTAGGGTGATACTGTGCCGCCACATTTCTTTGAATTGAGCAAACTGTCACTAAAGAAGTTTATTTGAAAGTCTTGACGAATGTTGTGAAGCCGTGGGTGGTAATTGTGGCTTCTGGGAGATATGTCTTTCAACGGGACAGTGCACCAGCCGATACGGGCTCTTGGATCAAGTTGACATGTTCTGGTCAAAGGAGTTCTGGCACCCGAATAGCACGGATTTGAACCCTCTCGATTACTACGTTTCGAGTGAAGTCGAAAGAGTTACAGATAAGATGAGCCACCCTAATATTCACATCTCTGCGTGCCGCAATTGGAGCAGCATCGGTGAACACGGACAGCGCTGTCTTAAAGAGTGCATGCGATCGCTTCGGTACGAGATTAGAGGTGGTCATTGTGGCTGAAGGGGGTTACATCGAGTGATGTTACTCTTGAAAGATACCACTACTTGAATGTAAAAGGATTTTCATTTGTATTTTCTTTTTAATCAATTTGCTTTTAAAAAATAGTTCATTTGTCCGGATTTAAGTGCCGCACCTTGTGAAGTTTTGTGGCTGGCTGGTAGTTTTCCTGGCCGATAACTTTTAACCACTCCTCTTGAGCCGGGCTATTCTGCAGAGTTGAGGAGTTGCGATATTGGCTAGGATCGGAAGCCACACAATGGGAGAGGATTTTAGTGTGCCCGATACGATCCTTATTGCTCGATTTAGCTGTATGTTGACTTCATAGGAATGGTGGCTCTTATACCACACTGCAGTGCAGTATTCTGTGGTAGAATAGGTGAAGGCCAATGTAGCACTTCTCAATGTGTTTCCATTTTCATCCCACGAGAATGTTGTTCCTAGACTGTATTTTGTGGGCAGTTTTTGTCAGACGTTGCTTATAAGTCAGTGATCTGTCCAGAGTGACTCCTAGGTATGTGGTGCAAGTGTTGTACCGTATTCTTTCACCGCCAAAGTAAAAATCAAGTATTTTGAGAGCCAACTATTGCTAAGATAGGAAGATTAGGTTTGAGGCACCATTTCATTTAGTATTTGTGCATTATTTCTAGGTCTTCTTGCAGTTGGTCACTTCCTTCCTCCAATGTTTGATGTTGGTTTTCCAGTGCCATATTTTCAGCATAGATAAATTTTGTTGATGTCATATGCAGTAGAAGAAGTGGTGCAGGACTGACCCCTAAGGAGGGCCATTTTTGAGAGTACGGGTAGAACTGGCTCTCTCATTAACGTGTACTGTAATTATTCTAGTACTAAGTATATTCTGGATTAATCTGGTGATCTTTTTACACAGAATTGTGTGTTATAGTTTCTAAATATATTATCTCCTTTTTTGAGATAATGTCATATGCCGAGGGTAAATCTATAAATGCGCATGCAGTTTGAAGACCTTTTTGAAAATGAGCTTTTATAAATGAGTTTAGTGCCAGAACACAGTCGGCACAGCATCGGCAATTAAAGCCGGCCTGTTGTGTAATGATTGATTTATCGGCTGTAGGGGAAATTCTGTTCTGTTATAATCTCTCTAGGAGTTTATAGCACACGATTAATTGTGATGGGCCGATAGCTCTGTGGACTATCTGATGGCTTTCCCGGTTTGAGAACAGCAAGGATTTTGGATTTCCTAAAATCATTGGGGATATCACCAGTCTGGAGGATCTCGTAGAAATTCAGCAGCCACTGTTTGGTGGACCCACCTAGATTTTTCAAGAACTCAGGGAACACACCATCTGGGCCAGGCACCTTTCTGTGTTTAATTTGCTTCAGAGCTGAATTTAGGGTTTCCGTTGGGAATGCCTGTGACTGTTGTGAATTGTGTGGGAGTGAATGAGCTGTTGGAGTTACTGCCCTTTTTTTATTATCTTGGTGAATGTCTTTCTGAAGATGAAGATTTTGAAATTTCCACGAGGCAATCAACAATTTTGTTGTTATCTGTCTTTTCCAGCGGGGGGAGCAGCAGCGCCCAAATGCCTGGGGAGGCTCCACCTCGTCCTACTGGAGTGTGCAAAGCTTATTTCTTCTGTAGTCCGTTGCCACCTCTGTGCTCTGGTGGAATTCAATAACTCTATTATTTGGTTTCCAATCAGAGGATCTCCAGTTTCTTCATATCTGTTTAGCAATACTTCTGTATCCCTCAACCGACCCAGTATATAATCGTTACGAAAACTCCGAGGTATGTTCTTCTCGGCTGCGTCTTTCGGGATGGCTACAAATGTCTTAGTTTCCTGCAGTAGAAGGAACAATTTGAATGTTCAATTTGCTCTCTTTACAGAACATGTTGAAGTTTGATTTTCTAACAATCTATCATTTTAGTTTGGCCGTTTTAATGATGAACTTGAAGACGTATCATGAGGCTGACAGGCTTACACTGACTTAGGGGAAACTGTTTAACACTTTATGGCAAGAGGGCATTGGGCTGTCAAATTGGTCTCTATTGACAAAACAGAGGTTTTTCTGCCACCTAGCCGAGTGGAAAGTTTTACTTTCTTTGGCATCATACAGTAGTTGCAGGTCGTTAGCTTCCGTCAATTTCACCACCGTCTCAGCATCTCTGTCGTTAGATGTGTATCCCCTGGAGGTATGACGGCCATCGAAGTTGTCTACGTATTCGACTCGCCCGTGTATACGGCAGGGTGAGCCACAGTGGTTATGTTGCGGTTGGGCCATCTTACTTTAGGAGACTTGTATAACGAAACAGTGATTATGTTTTGGAGTTTTAAGATTTCCAGGCCATCTCGAGTACAAACCACAGGCTCTGCACAAAATTCAATCAGATTATCTTTTACGTAGATTGCCGAACTGTGTGTGCTAGACGAGGCATAGGTTGCTGTCTTGAAACCCGCCTGTCATCGAGTTCATCGGCATTATTTGTACGGAGTTCTCAAAGACAGATGGTGTCGGTGCACTCCTTCTCAGCAGTTCGTGCAATGCACTCGTCCTTCGATCTAGACATCTCTTCGCAGTTAAATTGTAACACCCGGACTGAAGGTCCGATTATTTTAATCGAGTGGTCGTAAGGGTGACCACCTTTTGTGTGGTTCATTTCGGACGTCAAGTAGCGTCTGCGATTGTGCTTCTCGATGTGAGTAGCATTTATGTCAGTTACACCATTACCTGGGGTGTACCCTTAGGCGGTGGTCTACTCACACACCCTACATTACTGGTAAGCTGACATTACTCCTTTTGCCACTTCTTTTGGTGTTGTGCCGCTTTTTGTCTTTTTTAAATTTCTCACATTGCCTTCACACGAAAAATGTGTTACGAGAAACAGCATGTGACACGGGTCAGGTTGTTACACTGTAACATCTAGCCCCGATGAAACTGTAACAAATTGCCCCATATATCACCACTTCCTATTTAGGTGCAGATAGGAATCATTTTTAAACTGTAAAGTAATTTTAAACATTTATCACTACCTCCAGTTAAGTCTTCCACATGTTAACAGACTTGCACTGATCTACAAAATGGCTTTGTTGCTATTAAAAAATACTGGGAGAAGAAAAATTACAGACAGACGGAATACAGTGTTTCCTCTCAGAGCCTGTCTGGTACTGCCAGCCCACCCACCAGTGATCGGCTGGAGAACTGCACCGTCAGGAGCTACCATCTGCTACGGAGCCGTCCACGGCGTGCCGAAATTCACGTGTGCAGGGTGTGCGGACCACCGGCGGGCTGAGACCCGTGCTGTCTCGGCTTTGCTCCGTCCTTAGTGGAGGTAGCCAGAGGAGCGCGACATTTCATTTAGTATTCCGGTGTGGCTCGTTCCGGTCGGCACGACTCTCTGACGTTCGGTAGAATTGTGGGGTGGAGGAAGTTCACAGGTCCGGTGGCTGTTTGCAGAAAACAGGCAGTCTAGCTATCTACTGTTACGAGCTCTTTAAAATGAGTGGCAATTTGCATAAGCATTGAGTGTTGCAGATTTGCTATGAAGCGACATTATAATATTGTGCAGAAATAATCTTCATTGGCAGTGAAAGAGCAAAAATTACAATGATCAACAGATGGGATTCATTGTTCTCTACATGAAGGAGGGCTTTGTGCTAAAATTTATGGCACGGAACATGTAAAGAAAGTGATGTTACGAATAGTAAAATTTCTAAAGTCACTCGCATTATTCTGCTATCACTTGCAACAGTTTTCAATAGAATGGAGTGAAGAGTGTGGAGACTTTATATATAGGACTGCCAGTAAGTCTCCCCTGACACACGGTTCTGGGTGACTTTTCTAAACATTGCGGCTGTATTGGGCCATTCCTGACAGCTGAGGAAGCCGTCTGTATGGGCAGAGTTGCAACTTTTCTGCTGCTGCCAGAAATAATTCACTATACAATGTTCTGCTTTACCAATGGATTGCACGATGTTATTTTCCCTCTTCCAGCAGCATGCTGCGGTACTGTGCTGCTGGTAATCCAGTGTATATCAGTACTGCAGATATATACCTGCAGTCAGCAAACAAATAATTAATTACATAACCTTTTTTTTTTTTTGTTTTTTTTGTTTTTTGAGGTGGTAACTGAAACGCGGGACTACCCCTTGAAGCCCTGGTGCAACTCGGTTAGAAGATGATGGAAGCTTTAGAGTGTGAATTAAAGGTGAATTAAACAGGCACAGAAATTGACAGTGGGGACCAAGAAGTTAAGAAGTGGACAAATAAAAAAAAAATGTTCAGTGGGTAAGGAGCGGGGAATACAGTTAGAAAGAGAAGGGGAGAAAATAGGGTAATGGTGGGAAGATGAAGAAAAAAAAGTAATTGACTAATTAATGAAATTTTTCCATTGGGGAAAATAAACTATTGTTAACAGAGATTGACAGCAATTTTCTATGTAATTTATGGATTCGTAACATAAAAGGGAGTTCCTGAGAGAGTGCTGGTTGTATATGAATGAAGATCATATTCATGAGTTACAGACTGATACTAGTTGACAAGAAGAAGGTAGTGTCTGGGGGGGGGGACCTCGCTCTCTAGAATTTTTATGTCAGCCGGGCAACATTGCTGTGAGCATCGAGGAAATCATCCGACTGACACACTACGGTGAAGATAATCATTTAGTAAAACACCGTGTCGTGCTGCACACTCTCGTCTGACAGGAATCTTCGACTCTTCGAGGGACCGAAGGCGTTTTAATCACTCGGGGAGAGACTGAGACTATAGGGCAGACGCTCGAGTGTCTCCCATTGGAGTCGGTGTGACTTCTGCAGAAGAGGCTGGCCTACCAGATTGACCGGCACGTCTTGTCGAATTGCGAACTTGGCGCGCTGTTCCGCAGTGGTGGCTATCGACAGAAGTGCTGCCCCACACACACTCTTCGTTCTCTGACGGATTTACGAATAAGCACACATTGATCCTGTTTGGATGCATTTGGTAATAATGTTGCGACAGTTTGCATTTCCAGACTTACCACACACACGTCAGAAAGGCTCAAACGCTGCACTACTCCGTTGCTTACATGTCGGTGCTCATATACCGACTTTGGAGTCACGATACATTGCGTGTATGCTGTAGCAATACCCTCAAATGTAAACTTTGTAATTGCCTCTTATATTTTACCAAAAATTAAAATTTAATATTATGTTACCATTAATCTCAAACAGTAGCACTTGATATGTGTAATGTGAATCTGTAGTTAAATTTTTATCCAGACTGTGTGTGTGTGTGTGTGTGTGTGTGTGTGTGTGTGTGTGTGTGTGTATACATATTAATCCATTGCTATAAATTATTTGTATTGTTATAATAAGGTCTTGTATGAAAAACAGGGTACCTGACTCAAGATATTTTGACTTCCTGCGTTGTTCGATGTAGCTCACTTGTTCCGAATGTCTGTTTCTGAGGTGCACATAGTAGAATAGTTTAGTGCTCTCATATTGTGGATTTGATGCAATTATGGTTTGTGAAAGATGGCTTCAGTGAGCAATCATCTCAATTCAAATAAAAGCTGGTTCTGACTGTCCACTAACAACGTTAGCTATAGTATCTAATGGGGGAAACAAAATCAAAAACTGTAATCATTTGTCACAACAGATCAAGAAATATATTTTAAAAAAGTAGGGATGGAAGCATGAATTTTCAAGCAGTTTTTATTATTTTCCATTATGCACAAAATATACTTAACAGAATCGAAGAAATTTCAGCCAGAGGGAATCGGTTAGGTATCGACAGACTGCTTGCAGCTAGTTTTTGAATGTTGAGCTGGAGCATAGCAAACTCAGGACACTGGCTGACCTCTTGCCTGTGGTTACATGTTGCACTCAGTTTTGGCGAAATCTGAAACGTCGTATCTTGCTGTTGTAAAAATGTATCCAGAAAACTGATGCTATGAAGTGTAGTTCCAACTGATTAGCTCGAAAAAGAAATGGATTTCAAAAGATTCACTTTATTTGCACAGTACTGTAGTTTATGGGAAGTTCCAGTTTAATACGAGGGCAGTTCAATAAATAATGCAACACATTTTCTTTCTGAAACAGGGGTTGTTTTATTCAGCATTGAAATACACCAGGTTATTCCCCAATCTTTTAGCTACACAACACTATTTTTCAACGTAATCTACATTCAATGCTACGGCCTTACGCCACCTTGAAATGAGGGCCTGTATGCCTGCACGGTACCATTCCACTGGTCGATGTCGGAGCCAACGTCGTACTACATCAATAACTTCTTCATCATCCGCGTAGTGCCTCCCACGGATTGCGTCCTTCATTGGGCCAAACATATGGAAATCCAACGGTGCGAGATCGGGGCTGTAGGGTGCATGAGGAAGAACAGTCCATTGAAGTTTTGTGAGCTCCTCTCGGGTGTGAAGACTTGTGTGAGGTCTTGCGTTGTCATGAAGAAGGAGAAGTTCGTTCAGATTTTTGTGCCTACGAACACGCTGAAGTCGTTTCTTCAATTTCTGAAGAGTAGCACAATACACTTCAGAGTTGATCGTTTGACCATGGGGAAGGACATCGAACAGAATAACCCCTTCAGCGTCCCAGAAGACTGTAACCACGACTTTACCGGCTGAGGGTATGGCTTTAAACTTTTTCTTGGTAGGGGAGTGGGTGTGGCGCCACTCCATTGATTGCCGTTTTGTTTCAGGTTCGAAGTGATGAACCCATGTTTCATCGCCTGTAACAATCTTTGACAAGAAATTGTCACCCTCAGCCACATGACGAGCAAGCAATTCCGCACAGATGGTTCTCCTTTGCTCTTTATGGTGTTCGGTTAGACAACGAGGGACCCAGCGGGAACAAACCTTTGAATATCCCAACTGGTGAACAATTGTGACAGCACTACCAACAGAGATGTCAAGTTGACCACTGAGTTGTTTGATGGTGATCCGTCGATCATCTCGAACGAGTGTGTTCGCACGCTCCGCCATTGCAGGAGTCACAGCTGTGCACGGCCGGCCCGCACGCGGAAGATCAGACAGTCTTGCTTGACCTTGCGGCGATGATGACACACGCTTTGCCCAACGACTCACCATGCTTTTGTCCACTGCCAGATCACCGTAGACATTCTGCAAGCGCCTACGAATATCTGAGATGCCCTGGTTTTCCGCCAAAAGAAACTCGATCACTGCCCGTCGTTTGCAACGCACATCCGTTACAGACGCCATTTTAACAGTTCCGTACAGTGCTGCCAGCTGTCGGAAGTCAATGAAACTATACGAGACGAAGCGGGAATGTTTGAAAATATTCCACAAGAAATTTCCGGTTTTTTCAACCAAAATTGGCCGAGAAAAAAAAATGTGTTGCATTACTTATTGAACTGTCCTCGTAGTTTATATGTTACACAGTTAAAGGGTCACCCATCTGTACGCGCCCCCCAGAGATGTAGTCGGGATTGGAGAGCAGTATCGGCTTGTAATTAATACACAGTGTTCAGGTTCAGAAAAAGAATCCGTACCAGTCTATTTGCTCATCGTGTTTACGAGGCGAGGACTGTCAGGAGGGCGAGAGAAGGTAACTCTGGTAACCGTGGACCCACCTCGAAGGAGAAGGGACACTTTAAAGGTGGAGGAACTGGCGGTGACTCTGAACAGGAGAGAGAGTGATACACAGTGCTGGGACCCTCACACTCACCAGTCACCTGCTCTGCCGATACGATTCGATTGTCAGTGCGGCTCTGCTAATGACGGTTCGCCCTATTCCACTGCGAAGCGGTTGTTTTATTCACGTGAGCCGAAAGGTAATGGACAAAATAGGTGAACTCTTCGTAAAATTTAAATAATAAAAATTACTTTTGTTCGAGGTCTGGGGCACCTTCTACACATCTCTAACCTTTGCAGACATATCCGGAGGAAAACCAGTTTGCAGATATCGACAGTCCTAGGAAGTGTATTTACTAGCTCGTCCAAGATTTTGAGATACAAAGACGTTTCTGAGCTTCAGATTACTTTCAAACATATTTGGCACACATTTTTGTTATCTTACGGTACAGAATTACACTTTAAATGAAACAGGGATCTTGCCGGTCGCAGATTCTCGATCGAACCGACATCGTTACAATGCTACTTTTATGATCTCCGGTCGTAGACTGGCGATTTGGGATGAGATGCAGCTATTCGAAGACGTGCGTGAAAATGTGATGTAATTTCTGAAACTCTTAATGTCTTCATATTCTGCTTGGTTAGATTTTACTGTTTTGCATGGACTATAAAACTTCACTATTGTTTGGTGTACGAAAAATGTTTCAAGTTAGTAATCGACAAAAGTACATCAGACATTATTCTTACACTTTATGTGAAATTGCGTATATACGATTATGGCATCCGTCTTGAAATAAATGTTTTATGATTCAAAATTATTTGAAATATTAATTATTGACTGAATTAATTAGTGAGAGGTGTTATCTAATTAAAGAAAGATACAGCAATGAAATTATATTGTCAAAGTTTGGAATGTTGCAGTCATTAAAGTAAAATAGGCGACCTGAAGTTTGAGGGTCTGAACTATTAATGTTACTTATTTTGTAAGTTACTTAATTTCAGACAGTCCTTAATATGTCTTCAGAAAGTTGTGAATGTCTGCTTCCTTATGAGTAGCAACAATATCTTCCCAGCAGCTCAGTAGCTGATAATGTTTTTCAATTATATGACATTGTCGTGGCTCCAGTTAGCTGTAACTTTTAATTACTTTATTTTCCAGCAAAACTAATTGTATAACTAATCAGGAAGGTAAATATAAACAATTGAAATATAAGTACAACTGACGTTTTACATAAATAACAATTTTACATGTTCCTTTACAGATTACCTTTTACATGCCCAACTGCAACCCTTTCTCAGAAGAGCTTTTTATCGGTCTCGTGTGACTCGCTTTGTGGGATGCGATGACTGACCTTAACCGTAGACAGTTCACAAACGTAGCACTTGCACACATCAATGTTCTATGTGTCCCAGTTCTATGCCACTCTGACATTCTGCACAGGAATTAAATGAAAGTGTTTGTTGTTGTTACAGGAATTGGATTGTGTGACAATAAAGATGGAGGAGAGTGACAATTCGGAACAGGAGGAGACTGAAAATTCTGAACAGACCAGTGTCTCTGGAAAACTACAGGTAGGAAACTGATGTATATTTCATATTTTCATTTTAATTTTAGTCTCTCCATCATCGTTGACAGTGGACACCTCAGAGGCGTGCATCCACAATGCACACAGTTATTTGTAAGTAACTCTGGTGTTTCCAAAGACATGTATGTGAAAAGTAAAAGCTGTACAGCAAACAGAAATGTGTCAAGGGATAAAGTATCGTTCGAAGTTTTCAACTGGCATTACAGCTGCTCAATATGGGCACCGTCCTGACATCGCGAACTTCAGTACGATGATCGATCTCTTGTTGTACACGTCCCAAAATGTCACACTTAAAAGTGTGACTGCATTAATTCCTCGCAACTCTTCCAAATTAAGTGGCAACGGAGGCAGGAACATGTGATCCTCGACATAACCCCACGAGAAAAATATCACACAGAGTCCGGCGACTGTAGGGGTGCTAAAGAAGGGAGATTCATGATGGGAATGCTATCCAGTCTGCTGAGGCAGTTCAGTGTTTGAATGTCTGAAAGAAACTGTGGTGAAGCACTGTCTTGTTGCAAAAATTAAGTCTCCTCTGTCTTGGTGTAATTGTGGCATAAGCCACTGCTGCAGCATGTCCAGGTACACGTAACCAAGCACAGTTTTCTTCTCAAAGAAAAATTGTCTCTAAGCATTTGCAGAAGACGACACACTAAAGACATTAAGTTTAGGTGAATAACAAATGTGATCCTCAATTTCACACAAAGTTACTGTGCGCCAGACACACCTTTCGACAGTTCACCTTTCCACACATACGAAATGTGGCTTTGTCACTGAAACTCAGCTCTTTTTCTCACAATTTTCTTATTCACCGCCGACCGATGCACGGAACAATAGGGCAGTCTGTATTACACTACTGGCCATTAAAATTGTTACACCAAGAAGAAATGCAGATGATACAGCATCCCTCTCTTACCCCTTTGTGTTTGTTAGCATTTGATTATGTTTTTCATTTGTGTAACAATTATGTTGTTTGTGCATAGACTATTAATAGTGCTAATCACTACAGCACAAAGTTTCCCCGGCTGCCGCCGATCAGAACATGGGAGTCTAAGTGCCAACTTAGAAACTGTGACTTTAAAGACTAATAGTTAAAATTGTTGTTGTTGTCATTGATAATTTGTAATGCAAAAGCAGAGGAACATTGTAAAATTGACACTGTTCTTTAACTACTTCTTTTTTTTCTTCTTCACTTCATGGAGTAGGCTAACAGCTAGTTCTGTCCACACCAAAGCCTTCTCTCTCTCTCTCTCTCTCTCTCTCTCTCTCTCTCTGTATGTGTGTGTGTGTGTGTGTGTGTGTGTGTGTGTGTTTCCTATTGCTTTATAACTGAATACTTGTTTGTCTAATCTGTTTTTCCCCATTGTGTTGATTTGTTGTTTCCATTTTATGGATCCTGCCTCTATCTTTATTATTGTTACAGTATAAAGTAAGTTCTTCTCTTGCAATAGGTTTTGTATTTGACCTCTGAGGTTACACCCTTTAACTTTCCTCAAATGTCTCATTTCCGCCAATGTGTTCTTCTTTTGACTTCTTTAGTTATTGTTCAAGATCTGCTCCCATATATTGGAGTAGTGATAGCCATTACTTCGTAAAATTTTAACTCTGTGTCCTCCACTGTCTTGCGACTCAGTGTTCTGTGTATTGTGCCACATATCACATGATACTTGTTTCATTTATCAGTAACACCGTTTCTGTGATCGTTGCTAATATCACAGCCTGGCCACCTGAAGATGTGACACCAGTTTTATTGGCTGTTTGTCTAGTACCACTTTTGAGTGAACTATAAAATTATCCTTTGAAGGAAATTATAATGAAAGTCCTATTTTAAGTTTTTGTGCAGTCCATATCTAAAAAATGCAAAATTGGGCAAAATGCAGATTCAAGGAAAACATTAAAACCCCCAAAATACAAGCAAAAACATTTGTAATTAGTGTACTCGATTAAAAATCCTAATCCTCTCCAATACATTGTATAAAACCTGTATAAATGAAGGAAATTAAATGTACAATACAATGTTTATACAATAATTTGGTGTAATGAATATCATCAGTTATTAAAAAATGGCAGATGTGTAACAGCAAGCAAAAACTCCTCAAAAATTTGAAATTGTCATCTGGATACAAGGTGATCTAGCTATTTTCCGACATACTATGACCGCGAGTGGTATGACAAAACACGCGTTCTTGAGAGATTTTTCCTTTGTGCTCACCCAGAAAAAAGCAAACCGACAACTGTGAAGTACAGTGAAAGTTGACAGAATATAACTGGGAGGGGGGCTTTCCCTTCTGTAGCCAATAGCCGCGCAGCGTAATCTGGTGACGCGAGTGCAGTGACTTTAGTGTGTCGCTTGTAGACATGGAGCAGGCAAGCTCATTTTATGTGTGAAGGATTGAGTACATTTCACACAACTTTTTGCAGGATGTAGTGGCACTGTGAGGGCAGCCAGAAATGATCTGTGAAAAGCAGACAGAAATGTTAAACCAGATTGAATATTGCAGAACATACTCGTATTATTTTGACAACGAAGTCCCAGAATGTGTTAACAGTGCTAAGGTGGAAAAAAAGTTAGAAGGATGCGAACTTACTACGTCTAACTCTGTAGACTATGACGTTATTTCTTATGCTACAGATAAATCGTATAAATTTTGTCTCGTCTCAGTTATCATAATTTCTCTTGAAGCTTTGTGTCTTTGGTGCTTTATTAACTGATATTTAATGATAAGGGTGACATTTTTGTGATACATTTTCAATGTGTCACTGCTTTGAAACGGCATACTGTGCTACACACTCCACAAAGGAAATGAATAAGCGAAATGCCCACAGTACACACTGTGGTAGTTCACACGTGCTTGCAAAAATCAATAGTCGAAAGCTCACTAGTGACATCACAGCTGCAAAAAGTAGTGTGAAGTCCCTAAATTACACGACTACACCGGCTTGCATTACACAGCCACCAGTGTAAATACTGTTTCATCATTTCGTGAGAGCCTCTAAAATGAAAGTTTTAGCAGCTGTACATTTTGTGGTGCCGTTAATCTCGTATTACATTTCCCCGATTCTGACCGAGCACGTTCTTCGGAGCTCGGTGTTTGAATTTAAAGGTTGACGATCGACATTGTTGCTGGATACAGTACATCCGAAATACGTGCAAAAAGATGACACTGAGTTGTAAGTGGCACGAGGGAAGCTGGTGGCTGGACCCCTTCGTCACGTATTGGTCCGGTCTAGAACTCTTCGCGCCGACTGTCCCCTTTCTCCGTTGCTGCTGCAACCTAGCAGTATTTGCATCATAATTGTGCAGTGAAGCTAAACATTGCAAGTTATGTGGGCAAAACTGATCCTGCATTGCACCAGCATTTCCTCTCTCATGTCTCTCCTCTCCACAATGGCCTAAAATATTCCCTTAACTCCACGACCGCCCACTGTGTGAACAGTCTGTCTTTTGTGGCACTTACAACTCGTTCGGTCACATCAAATGTCAACAGGCAGGAAATGGGACAAAGTCAACCGAGACATCGGATAAGAACGTAAAATCGAGATAAACCTTACTAGGAAGAAACTTAAATTCGAGAATTTTTAGTCTTAATCCTATGGATTTTTCACAGGGGCTGCTAATTTATGGCATAGAATTGCTCAGAGAATGTAAAATCGAAGTTTCATTGTACTTAGTTTTTACTGAAATTGTTAGATGTACGTCCTTTCTTATTTCGTTTAGGAGATGTATTGCAAACTGGAAGTCGTTTTCTTTGTTGTGAATAATTATTTGGATATTGGTAGAGAATGGATTAACTATGTGTGTGCCCGGATATTAACTTCACACATTGGTTAACTTCTCATTTCCAGGGTCTAAGAATGTCACCTTGGTATATATTGAGTAGAGTGTGTGAAAGGCTATACCTTTGTCAAACTCCTCTGTTGATCTTTGTTGGCCCTGTCTTCTCATTCTCTGTATTTATCATAATTTCTGTATTAATATTATGAAAAGGAAAGCTCCTACCCACCATAAAGCGGAGATGCTAAGTAGCAGATGGACACAACAAAAAGACTGTCACAAATAAAGCTTTCGGCCATTAAGGCCTTCGTCAACAATAGACAACAGTTGCACGCGCGCACGCACACACACACACACACACACACACACACACACACACACACACACACACAGTCTGTCATCTATTGTTGGCGAAGCCCTTAATGGCCGAAAGCTTTATTTGTGACAGTCTTTTTGTTGTGCCTATCTGCGACGCACATCTCTGCAATATGGTGAGTAGCAACTTTCCTTTTCATAATATTTTTACATTCCATCACGGATTTTCCATTGTTTAAACTCTGTATTACTTGTATTAAATGTCTTTGAGACCCTCATTTTTGATGATGTTCCAAGTCTTGCAACTGTTCAGTGTGTTCAAAGCATTTCATACTCCATGAATGTGATGTGAGTGTGCAGGTTGTATTCTCATCATTTCTCTATTTACTGCAGTTCAGTGGTAACACAGTCACTACAAGATCAACTCTTTCTAAAGCCATTTTATTCCTCTATTACAAGTGCATAAGCTATCTTTCTCATTTTACTGTCACTATTTATTGTGTAGAGTTTGTAAGAACTATTTAGAAGCTTTATTCCTTTATATTTACCGTAGACTTTTCTTCTCCTTTTTTTTGTAGAGAGTAGTTAAATTTCATCCATAAAGTAAAATTACTGCATATATGTGCCGATACAACTACCAGAAAGAAAATAGCTCCTGTTATAGCACATAAAGGCAAATATGTCCTGGGCAGAGTTAGGGATGTAAAAGAAGTGAACTAGCTTTTCAACATAACTTGCAGCTTCAAAGACATTTAAATCAAAACATTTGCTTATTCATGCTTTTTTGCTTGTAGTGTAATACAACACAATGTAATGCATCCACTCTCAGATATTTTATTCCCCCTAGAAAAACTCTTTTAGCTATTACATCTATGCACTTCTGGTATTTCATATTGTATATTATTTTCTATAGCTGGCGAATCTTCTGAATTTTGGACACAGGATCAGGGACTGCAGCCTAAAAATTGCAAGGTGCAGGTGTCAAATGTTTGCAGCTATCAGAGCTTACTGCACCTGGGACAGTAGAAAAGTGTGAATATGTCAAGATGTTTCGATTCAAATGTCTTTGAAGCTGCCAGATTATTAAAAAAAGCTGGTTCCCTTCTTTTACATCCTAACTTTGCTCAGGGCATACTCGGCTTTTTTTTTCCCCTCCAATGATAGAAGCATTTTCAGTTATGGTTCCCAACTTCTATTCACTGTAATTTTGACATGATACTGCCGTAACTTGGCAACTGATGTCGACTTTTGTTGATTCAGGCAATGACTGGTCTGGTATAGATTACCTTTTTGTAGTCTTTTGAACCGTGTTGCTTATATTGTGGCAACAGGCTTTCACAAAACCAACAGGACGGCTGTGAATTACATGAATTTTTTTACTTTCTTGCAAAATTTGATCTGATTTGCATGACCCTGAAACATAGAAGTGATGTGGGGAAAAAAGGAAAAAAAAAAGAAACAGTTTTTTTGCACATAAAATATGACTGAGGATAGATGTTTAAAAGTGAGTTTTCAACTTTATTGTAAGAATGCATTTTTTATTAATTTCGTTCTCTTTAAAGCATTACAGTTCTTTCAATTCGCATAAGAACAGTTTTAAATCCTATGTTCAGCTCAACTTTAAACCACAGTATCATGACAACGGGTAAAGATCATTGAATTAGAAAAGTTTCGTTTTGACTTCATCCATTTATCTGTGTGCAGCGTATTCAAGCAGTGCAAAATTTTTTCAAACAGTTAAAACTTATCTTAGACCAAGGTTTGTTACACTGGTGGACAGATTTGAACTATTAGCCTCACTCCAGTCCAGAGACACTTAAGGCTGACTGTTTCACATGTAAAATCTGAACAGTACATATATAAATGATGCCAGTACCTGAACGTTAGTTTAAGTCCAATTAAAATATTTTTACAAAAGAAATTAATAAACTCACACAAGGTTCAGGTGGGAGCTCTGTTTCATCATTCAGATCTTGCTTAATAGGCAATACTGTAACATAGCTACAGTAAGACAGATGTCTGTGTTTTGGTTGGCAGGAGAGCCAACACCGTGTTACTAGAGAAGGCCAAAAGGCACGCGTTTTAGCTCACGCAGCCTGGCGTGAGGTCTGGAACAGGACAAGGAAATTAGAATTTAGAAAAACGGACGTAGCTGGTGGAATACTTAACTTTAATCCGTTAATGGTGAACGTCGGTCTGGACGGTACATGAATCAATATCAATAGTAACTGATAATGGCACCTTGCTAGGTCGTAGCAAATGACGTAGCTGAAGGCTATGCTAAACTATCGTCTCGGCAAATGAGAGCATATTTTGTCAGTGAACCATCGCTAGCAAAGTCGGCTGTACAACTGGGGCGAGTGCTAGGAAGTCTCTCTAGACCTGCCGTGTGGCGGCGCTCGTCTGCAATCACTGATAGTGGCGACACGCGGGTCCGACGTATACTAACAGACCGCGGCCGATTTAAAGGCTACCACCTAGCAAGTGTGGTGTCTGGCGGTGACACCACAGTCTGCATGGCTATACAAATGGCTGCTGGTCTGCACTAAATGAAAAACATTTTACTGCACATTTCAAGATGAAATAGGCAAGGCACTTAGTACCAAAGCACTTTGGAATAAAAAACTGTCCATTGCTGTCATGTAAATTGTGAGCATTGCTCATTGACGAGCACGCCAGGTACTATTACATGATGTGATTTAATACTAGCATACAGAAAAGAATAACACATTAAAGACTTTGTGCCTGTGCTACTCTTCTCAGGAGCATGGACCAAAGTTTCTGTTTGTGTTGCAGGAGCCGAACTGTGTAAGAGTGAGGAGAGAGCAACCCGATGTCGTCGGTGACGATGTGCGACAAAAGGTAGGGAGGCAACGTGCGCCTGATGTTGGTTGTTTATTGATTGTCATGCAGGTGTACACTGATGTGACAGCAAAAGATTCAAAGGCATGCTCTCATTCCTCTTAGCAGGAATCTCTCTCACTTAACACTGGTACGTTTCACAGTTTACTATGTTAGTTGTTGTCGTTTTCAGTCCAGTGCCTCATTTAATGCAGCTCTCCTTGCTACTCTATGCTGTGCTAGCCTCTACATCTTGATGTACCTGTTGCCACCTACATCCACTTGTATTCCAGCCTCTACAGCCCCGCCCCCCCCCCCCACCCCCCCAAAAAAAAAGAGAAATTAGCAACCTGATGATTTGTTGATCCCTTACCATCTTTTCTGTCAACTGATTACTTTCTTTGATCAAATTGTGCCATAAATTTATTTTCTCCCCAGGTTTGTTTAGTATCTCTTAATTAGTTTTTTCATGTACCCATCTAATCTCCAGCATTTTTCTTATATATTCAGAAACTTCTGTTATCTTCTTGTCTGAACTGCTTGTCATTCCCATATCGCTTCTGTGCATGGCTGCACTCTGTACAAATACTTTCAGAAAAGGCTTCCTAACATTTAAATCTACATTCAATGTTAACAAATATGTCTTCTTCAGAAATGCTTCTCTTATCGTTGCCAGTGTACATATTATATTGTGTTTGTTTTGCTACTTTTGCCACGATTAGTTATTTTACTGTCCAAATAGCAAACCTCATCTCATAATCTTATCCTCTCGGCACTGCCTGGTTTAATTCCAGTGCATTCTGTTACCCTTGCTTTACTTTTTTTTGGTAATCTTGTAATCAGTTTTAAAGATATGGCCCATTCCATTCCTTCTAAGTCCTTTCCTCTCTGTGACAGAATTACAATGTCGTCGGCAAACTGCCAAATTTTTATTTGTTCTACCTAAACTTTAATTTCCTTTCCACATTTCTCCACAGATTTGTATACTGCTTATTCAGTGTACAGATTGAATACCACCAGGCAAAGTCTAAAACCCAATCTCACTCCCTTCCTTTTTGCACTCCTTGACTCTGGTTTCTGTACAAGTTGTAAATAACACTTTGCTCTCTGAATTTTATCCCTGGTGCCATAAGAATTTAGTTTTTTTCAGCCAACAGTATTAAAATCTTTCTCAGAATCTACAAATCCCATAAAGGAACCTGTCTTGTGAGGTTAACCGAAAGGTCAGTATTATCTTGTGTGTTCATAAATTTCTCCCAGACTGGAACGCACACTCCCCTATGTTGGGTTGTATGATTTTTCAATTCTCCTGTAAATAATTTGTGTCAGTAATTTACGACTGAGACTTACTAAAGTAATGTTTTGGTAATATTCACACCTGTCTGTTATATGTGGAAGAAAGAGGCTTCATCTTCCAATTATAAAGGAGGTAGACTGGCTGGCCAGTGCTTGCTTTCATGAGGGGAAATGCCAAGTAGAGCAGAATGGGAGTAGTTCTTCAATGATTTTTGCACAAGAAAGTTTTAGAGCTATTTTAATGTGACATACATTATGATGCAAGACCATTATTATAGATTCACCTCATGTTTTTCCCTCATGCTCAGCAATCAGGAATATCACTGACTGGACTCAATTTCCAGCCATGCCCAATGGGACATGATGTTACAGTGGGTGGGGTAAGTTGTTGCACATAACGGAGCCTGTTAAGCATTGATAAAAATACTGTAGTTTTATATTATTTTTTGTTGTTTATTTTCTAACTTGTGATTAGATATCTGTATTGTAGAGAAGTCTGCTTTGTTTTTAAAAATTGCTGGAAGTTTGACATTACATCTTTTGCCATTTCTTTTTGTGTGTCTCTGTCTTCTTTTTTTAACTTCTCATGTTGTGTTCACGAGGAAAATACATAATACGAAACTGCATATGACACGGGGCAGGCTGTTACACTGTAACAACTAGCCCTGATGAAACTGTAACAAATCGTGCCATATATCACTATCAAAATGTATTTTTTATGTTTTTCAGTGTTTGCTCATTTTTTTCATGGTAGCTTGCTGTTGGGCCACTAGTTTCTGAAGACCAACTTCAACAAATTGATCATTAATTTTGCAGCAAGATAACAGAAAAAAATTCAACAAAAACTGGAAAAAAACATCAAAAACACATTCTGAAAGGCCAAATAAAAAGAATGACACCAAAAAATCCAAAGGACCACTCCAATTTCCTAACCAAAACTGCGTGCAGAAAATATTATATAAAGACCAGTCATGAGTTTCAGAAGTGCTCCGTACTACCACCTAGCCCGACATACACGTGCCTTGCTGAAGGAAATCCACACTTGTGAAAACAACAGCAACCCAGCAGACTTGAATTACTGGACAGAGCCGAGAACATAGACTTACCAGACGCAGCATGCCTTTATATCTTTTGCTGTCACATCAGTGTACACCTGCGTGACAGTCAATAAACACCCAACATCATTAACAAGGGTTAAAATGACAAGGAAACACACCAGACATGTACCCATCAGTGAAACAGAAATCGTGCTCCGGACCCTAAGGGCACAAAGTTAGTTTGTGCTCAACAAAGACTGTTATTGCCAAATTGAAGCTGTGCCAATGAGACTACTGATAGTGGCTTCCTAGTCAACATTTTCTTGAACACCTTAAAGAACAACAGCTTCAGATGCATATTAAAAATTTAAAAAAAATAGATTATGTAGATAACATAATATGCCTGATTCATGAACTGCACCCACATAGAACAGTTTCTCAGTGAGAAGAACAATTTACACTCAAAAACTTATTTTGTGTTAGAAACAAAAAGAGAAAATAGAGACAATTTTCTAAATCTTGTCATACAAATAATAAGGAAAACCCATGTGTCGTGACTGACAATTCACAAATTTTCACAACATAACTTTGATTGTTGTATGTTCACCAGGTTGATGACTGAACATACAAAGGAAAGGTAACAATAACAAAAAAAAAAGTCTCCTAATTGAGGCAAACAAAAGTTCACTTCTTATTTTCCACAAAGGTTTGTGGTAACACACTCACACACTAGTAATAGTCCAATTCCGAGACGAAGACATAATCTTAGACGATTGCAGTACACGAGGTCGGCATCTACATCTACATCCATACTCCGCAAACCACCTGACAGTGTGTGGTGGAGGGTACATTGAGTACCTCTATCGGTTCTCCCTTCTATTCGAGTCTCGTATTGTTTGTGGAAAGAAGGATTGTCGGTATGCCTCTGTGTGGGCTCTATCTCTCTGATTCTATCCTCACGGTCTCTTCACGAGATATACGTAGGAGGGAGCAATATACTGCTTGACTCCTCGGTGAAGGTATGTTCTCGAAACTTCAACAAAAGCCTGTACCGAGCTACTGAGCGTCTCTCCTGCAGAGTCTTCCACTGGAGTTTATCTATCATCTCTGCAACGCTTTGGCGATTACTAAATGATCCTGTAATGAAGCGCGCTGCTCTCCGTTGGATCTTCTCTATCTCTTCTATCAACCCTATCTGGTACGGATCCCACACTGCTGAGCAGTATTCGAGCAGTGGGTGAACAAGTGTACTGTAATCTACTTTCTTTGTTTTCAGATTGCATTTCCTTAAGATTCTTCCAATGAATCTTAGTCTGGCATCTGCTTTACTGACGATCAACTTTATATGATCATTCCATTTTAAATCACTCCTAATGCGTACTCCCAGATAATTTATGGAATTAACTGCTTCCAGTTGCTGATCTGCTATATTGTAGCTAAATGATAAGGGATCTTTCTTTCTATGTATTCGCAGCACATTACATTTGTCTACATTGAGATTCAATTGCCATTCCCTGCACCATGCGTCAATTCGTTGCAGATCCTCCTGCATTTCAGTACAATTTTCCTTTGTTACAACCTCTCGATATACCACAGCATCATCCGCAAAAAGCCTCAGTGAACTTCCAATGTCATCCACAAGGTCATTTATGTATATTGTGTATAGCAACGGTCCTACGACACTCCCCTGCGGCACACCTGAAATCACTCTTACTTCGGAAGACTTCTCTCCGCATCCGGCGTGAACTGAACTTCAGGTCTGGTTCTAGCCCCGAAATAGCTGTCTCCAGCCAATCGGATTTCAGCGTAGTGATACTTCCTGCAGGTCGTGGCTCGAGCTCCCCCTGCAGGAAGTAGTGGTCGGAATGTCCGTTTCCATTATCTTGTGTGTAAATAGCCGGTGTTTACCACGGTGCTTTTGGGTATGCCTTTGGGCATAGACAACCTCATCCTCTGTGTTGTTATATGGGTTGCCGGCCCTCAGGGGATACCTTGGTTCCGGTATAACACCGTGACTTTACAATATTCAGGAAACTGACGACAACGAGCGCCACCATTCACAATCTATTGAAACACTCGCTGACACATAACTGAGCAAGCTTCAGATTCGTGCACCGTAGAGTAAATGGAACAGCCGTATGCAAAGAGAACTAATCACAGGAGTTAAACACAATAAAACAAATAGCAGCAGAAAATGATTACCATACCCATATAATAGAGAAACTTAACAACAAATATGCAAATGAAAAAGGAAAGAACTGGCCACATTATACGAGACCTTACATGACACGCAAGAACACAATACACAAACAGTGACCACATACAAGACACACCAGGGCAATGACACGCACACAAAACTAAATGGCGCATACTCCCCTACAATAACAAAATTGTTCACAGAATAGAAAAACACATTAAAGAAACACGTACTTGGAATAGAATAGAGGACAGACACCACAAAACAGAAAAGGTGCAGAAGATGGGAAACAAAAGCAGATAAATTCAACAGATGTGGAATATGTGAACTCGCATGCAACATACGTCAATCAGTGTACACTGGTCAAACATGCAGGAAGTTTGCAACAACTTTACAACACCTCAGAACCCTAAAAAGTAGTAGCTCATGTAGCACATTTGCTGACCACCTTATAGCCCACAACCACAGCCCAACTACAATAGAAACAAATTCAGAAATACCAAAATCCAGCTACAGCCTTTCCCATAATTGACAGAAGAAAGCTTCCACACACAGAAGGCAGTAGCAGAAGGCAAACGAGTTATCAATGAATACACTACACTCTGCAAAGGCATGCTATTTAACACAGCAAAACAGCTTTACAGAAAAGACAATACAAGCAGGTAAAAAAATCACACACACACACACACACACACACACACACACACACACACACAGAGAGAGAGAGAGAGAGAGAGAGAGAGAGAGAGAGAGAGCAAAATTCAAATTCAATGCCAAACTTGCTTGAGAACAAGTGAACATCAACGGCTTTAGAGTACACAAAGACAATGTTTTGCACTGTGTTTCGGTGAAGTGAAAAGCTTTTGTTAAACCAAAATTCTGTAAAAAATGTGTAATATTTGTGTATGATGTTGAACAATCTGTCAGTTACCACAACAAGATTACGTTGAAGCATAAAGGAAAAAAAT
This sequence comes from Schistocerca serialis cubense, assembly GCF_023864345.2. NCBI lineage: Eukaryota > Metazoa > Arthropoda > Insecta > Orthoptera > Acrididae > Schistocerca > Schistocerca serialis. The sequence continues at coordinate 36,884,329 of NC_064648.1, read as the reverse complement.
ATTGACATTAACATTATTTGGTTGCAGGTTACAAATTATCAGTATGGGGCAATGTACAGATTGTTCTGCAAAACCATGTGATGTAAAATTAAAAGTTCATTAAATTTAAAAGTAAAATCAAAACTAAAAATAAACAAACAAAAATTGCCTTTGGACCTAGCCGGCCGGGGTGGCCAAGCGGTTAAAGGCGCTACAGTCTGGAACCGCCCGACCACTACGGTTGCAGGTTCGAATCCTGCCTCGGACATGGATGTGTGTGATGTCCTTAGGTTAGTTAGGTTTAAGTAGTTCTAAGTTCTAGGAGACTGATGACCTTAGAAGTTAAGTCCCATACTGCTCAGAGCCATTTTTGCACCTTATCTATGAGTCCTTATCTGCAAGTCTTTTGCCCACATCCATGGATTCTGAAATATTGTTAAGCACTTTAAACTGTTAGATACAGAGGAATTCTGACGCTAGTCTTGTTTCTGCCCTGAATTTTCATCTTCTTGTGTGTGACCTCGTAATTCACATTCCATAGACTAAGAATGAACGCAAAGAATCTTATGATTCATCCTGTCGTACTGCCATTCGTGAACAGCATTCCGGGGTGGTTGTCCACTAGGATAACGTCCGTCCACGTACTGCTTTTGTAAACCTACGTGCTCTACAGAGTGTCGACACACTGCCTCGGCCAGTTCGATCACCAGATGTCCCCAGTCGAGCACATACGGGACGTCATCAGACGACAGCTGCGATGTATTCCACGACCGGCATTAACCTTCCTCGTATTGACTGACCGAGTGCAACAGGCACGGAACTCCAGCCCGTAAACTGACATCCGGCACCTGTACAACACAGTGTGTGTATGTTTGCATGCTTGCGTTCAACATTACGGCAGTTAGAATGGTTATTAATATACCGTCATTTCACATTTGCAGTGGCTTATCTCACGATTACATAAATCTGTGATCCTGAAATGTTAATTGCTTAAATATATTACCTAGCCAACTGTAATCTCAAAATTTCAGTGGTTAGACACTGGACTCGCATTCGGGAGGACGACGGTTCGATCCCGCGTCCGGCCATCCCGATTTAGGTTTTCCGTGATTTCCCTAAATCATTCCAGGCAAATGCCGGGATGGTTCCTCTGAAAGGGCACGGCCGACTTCCTTCCCTAATCCGATGAGACCGATGACCACGCTGTCTGGTCTCCTTCCCCAAAACAACCAACCAACCATCAAAATTTCATTACTCTGCGTTAATTATTTTTTGGTGTTGTAATTTTTTCTATCAGTGTATCTGCAGATAAAACTGCTAATATAAGTATCGGTATGGGCTTTTACCCACAATGTCAGTATCCGGATCCGTGCTGGCCTCTAACAGAATAACGTTTTGCCTGTGGAATAAAAAAATTAGTCCAGTTAATAATGTGCACGGAGGTGACAAAAGTAATGGGATAGCAATATCCACATATAAAGATGGTGGGAGTATTGTAAAAGGGCAGTGGTGGAGCTGTCACTTGTACTCGGGTGACTCGTGTGACGCACGGTGGGGATTAACAGACTTCAAATACGGAATGGTAGTTTGAGCTAGATGCGTGGAACGTTCCAATTTGGAAATCGTTAGGGGATTTACTATTCTGCCATCCGCAGTTTCGAGAGTGTGCCGAGAATACCAAATTGCAGGAATTACCTCTCACCGCGGAGAAGGCAGTGGCTGACGGCCTTCACTTAATGACGGAGAGCAGCAGCATTTGAGTAGAGTTGTCAGTGCTAACAGACGAGCGACACTGTGTGAAACAACTGCCAAAATCAATCTGGGATGTAAGAATAAACGTATTTGTTAGGGCAGTGCGGCAAAATTTGATGTAATGAGCCACGGCAGTAGACGGTCGATGCGAGTGCCTTTGCCGGCAACTCGACGTCACCTTCACCGTCTCTTCCGGGCTCGTGACCGTATCGGTCGTATCCTAGAGGATGGAAAACTGTAGCCTTTTCCGACGAGTCCCAATTTCTGTTGTTAATATCTAATGGTGGGGTTCGAGTGTGGCAGAGACCCCGAGAAGCTGTGGACCCGAGTTGTCGACGGGGCACTGTGCGAGCTGGTGGTGGCTCCGTAATAGTTTGGGCTGTTGTCATACAGAATGGACTGAGTCCTGTGGTTCCAACTGAACTGATCGTTAATGGGAAACGGTTATGTTCAGCTGCTTGGAGACCTTTTGCAGCCATTTACTGATTTCATGTTCCAAAGCAAAGATAAAGAGTTTTTATAGATGATACTGCACCGTGTCACTGGGCCACAATTGTTCGCAACTGCTTTGTAGAACATTCGGGACAATTCAGGTGTTGATCTGGCCACCCAGATCGCCTGAAATGATTCCCACTGAACGTTTATTGGACGTAATTGAGAGGTCAGTTCGTGCACGAAACCCTGCACTGGCAACACTTTTGCAATTATCGACAGCTATAGAAGCGACATGGCTCAGTATTTCTGCAGGCGTCTTTCAACAACTTTTTGATTGTATGCCATGTCAAGTTGCTGCACTATGCTGGCAAAAGGAAGTCTGGCATGATTTTAGGTGCTATCTCATGACTTTTATCATGTCTGTACATCTCATTATTTCTGGTCTCTGTCTCACTTGAAGTGTAACTACCTATTGCAGTCAGGTAAACTGCGAGCATTGCTCGCTGACATCACACGAGACACTGTTGTGGGATCTGACTCGTTAGCATACAAAAATCAGTAACATATTGAAGACTTTGTACCTTGGCTACTCTGCTTATGAGCATGAACCAAAATTTCTGTTTGTTACAGGAGCTGAACTGTGTAACAGTGAGAAGCGAGCAACCTGAAGTTGTCAGTTACAATGTGCGACAAAAGGTAGGAAGGCAAAATACGCCTGCTTCTTGCTCTGATTGCCCTTAGCAGGGTTCTCTTTCACTTAACACTGCTACATTTGACAGTTCACTGTGTTTATTGTTGTTGTTTTCTGTCCGAAGACTGACTTGATGCAGCTCTCCGTGCTACTCTATCTTGTGCAAGCCTCCCATCTCTGAATAACTACTGCAACCTACATCATTCTTCCAAATCTGCTTACTGTATTCATCTCTTGGTCTCCCTCTACAATTTTTACACCCCCCCCACTCTTTCCTCGAGTACTAAATTGGCGATCACTTGATGTCTTAGAATGTGTCCTATCAACCGAATCCTTCTTTTAGTGTTAATTGTGCCATAACTTCATTTTCTCCCCATTTCTATTCAGTACCACTTCATTAGTTATTTTATGTACCCATGTAATCTTGAGGATTCTTCTGTAGTACCATGTTTCAAAAGTGATTATTCTCTTGTCTGAACTGCTTATTGTCAATGTTTCACTTCCATACAAGGCTACACTCCAGAAAATGCCATCAGGAAAGACTTGTTAACATTTATTTGAGGATTGACTGAAAAGTAATGCCTTCACTTTCATAACTCTTTCAACAGTTGGCAGCATCGGGATGCGGCAGGTACTCGCTTGTTCTGTAGCCTCTTCTCTCTAGCTCCAGTTGGCGGGATGCCTCAGCATTGAATAGTTGTGTTGTTACAGTGTAAAGTGTGGAACCCTGTGCAGACGGTCGGTCAGTGTGATTTAAGCAACATGCAGTCATTGAATTGTTGACAGCAGAAGGTGTCACCCCACAGGAGGTTCATCAGAGAATGAAAGCAGTTCACGGTGATTGTGTCGATGTGAGTACTGTCCGCCGTCGGATGAGTACGTTTAAAGATGTCGAGGCAGGAACATCTCACCTGCGTGGCAAACGAAGAGTTGGACGTCCTGTGACAGCAACAACTGAGGATCACGAACAAAATTTTGACAGATTGATTCAGGACTGTTGTTGTATCACTCAGAGAGAAATTGCAAGCACAATCGTTCACAAGAACGTGTGGGCCACATTATTGCTTTGCTCAGCTATCGGAAGATCTGTGCACGATTGATACCCCGGATGCTGACTCCTGAAATGAAAGTGCACAGACTTGTAATTTGCCAGGAACATCTCTCACATTACGAGAATGAAGGTGATGCCTTTCTCCATTCAATTGCGACAGTAGATGAAACGTGGGTACACCATTATGACCCAGAGACGAAATGTCAGTTTATGAAATATCGACACAGACTCGCCCCAGAAAAAGAAATTCGAGACGCAGCCCTCAGCTTCAATTTTTAATTGTTGAGAAATTTTAGACATTCGATCACTCACCTCGAGTCAAGACATCTGCAGCACTTGTATTAATATACGAATTGGCTGTGTTGCTATCAAAAAACTCTTGGAGGATAAAAAATTACAGATAGACAGAGTAATGTTGTTTCCTCTCACAGCTTCTCTAATGTTGACGGACCACACTCCAGCAATTTACAAGAGAACCGTACTGTCTCGTGCTACCATCTACTGGAAGCAAAGTACATTACATTTGTTCTCCAATACCGCCAGTAGAAACACTGAAAAGGAGTAAAAAAGATCACACTTTTTTTGGAAAAGGGGAGGGGGGCCAGAGAGAGAGAGAGAGGGAGAGGGAGAACACTGTTCTGTGTGACGAGTCTCCCCCTGTCTTAGCAGTGGAACTTCACTGCTGCTGGACTGCTCACAGCACTGTGAGGAATGTGGGGCCTAAAGGTTTACTTATCCTCAAAACTGGCCAACTGTGGGATAATGGTCATCAGGTTTTGGCCTCCCAGACTTTAATATTCAGTGTGGCGGGGCAGTCGTGTCACATGGCAAGCCCGGGGAGTGCTCGACCGTTTCTGCAGCCCAGCCTTGTTTCATTTCTTCACTTATCTTCTTTTGTGGTCCTTTATCTCTGGCAGACGTGAGGAGCACATCTGACACTGTCAACCAGAACAAAGTAATAAAAATTCTAAAAGCTGATTGAACTAAACTAAAGAGACAGAAGAATAATTAAAGAACTATAGTATTACTTGCACATGCAGCTATCATTTTTTCTTTGTTTCTTCTACAATTTCAACCTTACAAGGAGATCACATGCCAGTCAAATTTTTGTAATTTTGTGTGTGTGTGGTACTTGAAGGTCAGAACTCAAATGTCAGTTTCACAAATCAGTTCGGTGTCAAAAATTCTTGAAAAAATTGTCTTTAAAGTTTTCTCACGAACTTTGTCACTAAGCTGAGGAAATTTTTCACACCGGGCCGTGTGACTAACACCGTAGTATTGAATAATGGTAATTGGGTAATCTTCGGATTGTTGAGACCCGACTTTCTCCCAGCACGTATAGCGTACAGATAACTTAGGGTAATGCAGCGGTTGAGGTCGCCGACAGCTGCCGATATTTTGACAGGAGCACACCCTGCCATTTATAAGGTGTAACTGCAGTAAGTAAGCACTGTGCGAGGGAACTGGAAACCGCAGTTTGCAGAGAAACTCCACAAAGATGACGCACTGTAAACACTGGGACCATTGTACAAACTGAAGGTGACTGACTCCAGGTGTTACCAGTGGTGAAATCAATAATCAACAGGTCAGGTAGTATTAACTCTGTCCCTCTGTGTTTTGACAAAGGAGAGAGCAAGATTGCATGCAGGATTTAGATAAAAACAGTTATCTCTATTAACGAGGTTAATTGCCAGTTTAATGTCAACTGTTTCCATAACAACACCATCCCGGTTGCTGCAAATGTATGCCACAATCTCCGTGTCACTGTATTCTGTAGGATGACCGGTACCGAGGCAGTGTTCTGCAGTGGCAGATTTGTCTGACTGTCATAAGCGTGTGTGCCGCTCACACTCGGTATACTGTTCCTCCACAGTCTCGATGGTCTAACCGATACATCACACGCCACAACTGCAAGGAATACATACAGTAGACAACCACCTAGCGCCAAATGAGATCGTGTTTTACGTAACCTAAAAGGCCCACCAATCTTAGGTGGTGGTTGAATAACCCACTTCATTTGTTTTCACAAAATATGACCAATCCTGTTCAAAGTGCTCCCTGCATAAAAGCAAAAAGGCTGTAGACTTTACTGCCACCTCAGTATTATCATCACCCATGCAGAATACAGTCGATTAGTAGCACAGTGCGCGTCTCATCTGTCTTCCACTGTAACCGTTCTGATGAGGGGTTACCTGGAGATGGGCTAATTCGGCTGACACAACTCTCAGGGTCTGAGTGTCACCCAAATTCCCATTGCCACGAGACCGAACAACAAAAGTATCATCTGCATATCTGAAAAAACGTGCCGGTTTCAAAGCTGCTGACTCCGAGGCACCGTCTTTCGAGTCTCCGATAACCAAATTGGCAATAATAGGTTACGATGGGCTTCCCATTGGAACCTGTCTGCTCACAGTACTGGCCATTGAATAAAAAGTAAGTGGGTCACCGCATGTCGATATAGGTTCATTAAACCGACACGAAACCTAACCTCAATCGATTGTCAGGAATCACACTGAGGGACACGAATGAAAAGAGATGCCACTTCAAAACTTACTAAAATGTCAGAGTCATTCAAACACATTCCCTGTAATTGACATAAGAAATCTGCCGATTTCTAAGTGTGATGCTCACGGTGACCTACTATAGGGCTCAAGAGAATAGCAGTGTGTTTTGCTACTGATCAGCCAGAATGTCATGACCACCTACATAATAACCAGTATGTTCGCCTTTGGCACGGATGACAGAGGCGACGTGTCGTGGCATGGAAGCAGTTAGGCCTCGGTGGGTCTCCAGAGAGAGTTGGCACCACATCTGCGCGCACGCGCGCACACACACACACACACACACACACACACACACACGCACGCGCGCGCAAGTTACCTATTTCCCGTAAATTCTGGGGAGGGGCAATGAGCACCAGGGGGCAATGAGTTCTCGTGCCACGTTCAATCGCATCCCATCCCAGATGCGTTCGACCGGGTTCAAATCTGGTGATTTGGGGGGGCAGCACATAAATTAGAACACACCATAGACTTCCTCGAACCCGGCCACCACACTCCTGGCGTTGTGACTTGACACATTGTCTTGTTGAAAAATGCCACTGCTGTCGGGAAACATCATCATCACGAAGGGGGCGTATGCGGTTTGCAACCAGAGTACGATACTTCTCGGTCGTCGCAGTGCCTCGCACGAGCTCCGTCGGACCCGCAGATGCTCACGCAGTTGTGCCCCGGAGCTGCTGCCAGCTCGTCTCCGTCCTGCAGTGTGTAGGTGTCGAGGAGCCGGTCCTCGGGAAGATGACGGTTTCACTCCCTCCTGTCGGCCCGATAAAGAAGGTCTCGGGATTCGTCAGACCGCGCGACGTTCTGCCACTGTGCCGGCGTCCAGTGCCGACGGTCACATTGCCGTTTCAGTCGTAGTTTGCCGATGTTGGCACGTGCTCAGGTTGTCACCTGCAGAGGCCCACGGCTTGGAGTGTTCAGTGGTCACTGTGTTCAGACACACTCGTACTCTGCCCAGCATTAGTGTGTGATGCCGGTTCTGCCAGTTTCGCACCTGTCCCGTTTTACCGGTCTGCCCGGCCTACAACGTCTGACATCTGTAATGACGGGTCCCCTCCCCTACCTCACGACGTGTGTATGTGATTTCACCTCGTGTCGAAGACACTCACCACCGCACTCCTCAAACACCCGATAAATCGTGCAGTTTGCGAAACGCTCGTACCGAGCCTCCAGGCCGGCACAGTCTGCCCTCGATCAAACTCGGGTAGATTGAGTGCCTTCAGCATTCTACACACTCACTGATACTGCGTGCACCGTGCAGGTGTCTGACTGGCAGTCGTCCCTCAGCAGGTGACGCTGCTGTCGCCCGCACGGGTTCGCACCGGTAGTGGTTTGATGGTCGTAATGGTGAGGCTGATCGTTGTATGTCAAAACAACAGTATTATTCACAATCAGACAGAGAGGAACTCTTCTACTGTGGACCTTACAGAGGGCATATAATCTAGGAGGAACACACTAAGAATTAAGACTCTTCCTAGTCTCCTGAAACTGGGAACTTTCCTTCAGAAGGCCATTAATCCTCCTCCCGACACTTTTCATAGGGTCGGCACCGATCCGGTGATTCGATGAATCGGACAGTAAAAGCTGCGTCTTTTTAGTGTAATCCTGCTTGTACGAGACAGTGGTAGATTTTAAAACTATCTCCCGAGGTAGTAGAGAAGGCAAAAACAGAGATACGTCGTGTGTTGATTAGAGCACGTCCTCCCGAGAGTAATGCCACAGTGGCTAAGAGGGCTGCTTTAAGTTTACTTAGAGTTGATCTGGATATTGTTATTTTACCTGCGTGCAAGGGTATTGCTTCTGTTTCCTATTATTTCCACAAAAATTAAACTTAATGTTACATTGTTGCGATCTCAAAAAACAGCATTTTATGCATGCTATGTGAATCTGCAGTTAAATTTCATCTGGTAGTAGTAGTAGTAGTAGTAGTAGTAGCAGCAGCAGCTTCATTCATTCGTAGATCTCTTTTTACAAGGATATAGGACATGGCAAAATATTTACAACTTTAGACCAATTTAAAATAAGCCAATTTGTATACACATACATTTACAGACTTCTAGTTAGAGGCAATCGTTAGATTTACTCCTGGTATGCAATACTTTTTTTACAAATAAGTTATTAAATAGTCTAATGCCACACTGTTCACTCATATCTCACTGTCAGTCACACTAGACACACACGGTTTTGTAACACACACACACACACACACACACACACACACACACACACACACACACACACACACCGGTGATCTCTGGGCCATTTTATGTACTGCAACTTAGAGTGAGATGTTGAGTTCAGAAAGAGGAAGAAGTGTTAGTGTTGTGCTATGCATAGTTTGGGGGTAAGTATTTATAGAAAAGGGAAAAAGAAGGAAAAAAAACAGTGTGAAGGTATTATGTGGAATGCTGGATGTTTTATAATCATCATTATTTATTTGTATAACATTTTTTTTTACAAACCCTTACTCTGTTTTATCTAAGTAGTCCTTCAGTGTATAAAATGTATTGCATAACAGGTACTTTTTAGCTGCCTTTTTAAATAAGTGTATTTTTGCAGTTTTTTTAAATCTCTTTTGGTAATTTATTGTAAGTTTTATTCTTTGGTAGAAAATGCTGTTTTGAGTTTTATGTTTATTTTTTCTTGGTAAATGTAAGTCGAATCTAGCTCTTGTTTCATGGTCATGGACAGAGCTGTTTGTGCAGTAATTACCAATGTTATTTTTCATATGTACAACTGACTGGTAAATGTATTCACATGCCGCAGTTAAAATCCCGAGTGTTTTGAACAGATCTTTACAATGAGCTCGACTACTATTTTAGTTATTATTCTTATGGCTCTTTTCTGGAGTTTGAAAATTGTGTTCATATTTTGTGCATTTGTTCCCCAAAACAGAATGCCATAGCTAAGAATTGAGTGTACATGTGAATAATATGTAACTAAAAGACACTGCATGTTACACAGTGATAATAGGATTCTGCTGATGACATTCTGTTTGTAAGTACCATGCTGATGACATTCTGTTTGCAAGTACCTTTGTGTGGTCACACCACTTCATCTGTGAATCAATATTCATTTCTAGAAATTTTTCGTTTGTTACACACTCTATAGAGGTGTCATCTGTATTAAAATTCAACATAGTCATTTTCCCCCTTCAAACTGAAATTCATGGCATTAGTTTTCTTTATGTTCAAGATCACTTTATTGCTTATTGACCAATCGTAAACTTCCTTGAGAGTTTCATTTACTTTCTCTGCGAGGAGTTCTCTTGTTTTCTCAGTGGCTATAATATTGCTGTAATCAGCGAAGAGAATTTTTTCACCACGAGTAACACTACTTGGACAGTAATTGATGTATATCGGGAATAGTATTGGTCCTAATATACTACCTTTTGGAACCCCTATATTAATGCACTTTGGTTCTGATATGTGTTTTACTAAATGTTTGGATCTATTTGTAGTGTTTGTTATCTCTACTCTTTGTACCCTGTCTGCTAGGTATGATGAAACAAGTCATTACCTACCCCTCTTATTCCTAATACTTCTAATTTATTTAATAGAATCTTGTGGTTGAATGTATCAAAGGTCTTAGAAAGATCCAAAAATATGCCTGTGATGCACTCATTTTTATCAAGAGCATCAAGTACAACTTTTGTGAATTCTACTACGGCTGACTTCGTATTTTTGCCACTTCGGAAACCAAACTGTTATTCACTTAAAAGATTGTATTTATTTGGGCAATTCATTAATCTGTCTTTCATAATTGCTTCTGTTATTTTTGAGAATGGTGAGAGCAGGGAAATGGGCTGATAATTTTCTATGTCTTCTGCATTACCTTTCTTAAGCAAAGGTACAACTCTTGCCTGTTTTAACTGCTCTGGAAATGTCCCTGATGTGAAGGATTCATTTATTATATTTGTTAAGGAGCCTTTTATAATCTCTATGCATTGTTTCAGTACACACATTGGTGCTTTATCTAAGCCTACTGACTTTTTATTTTTTAGTTTTTGGGCAGTTTTATTGACATCATTCTCTGTGGTTGTAAGTGACATCATTGTATTTAGTGCAACATTATTTACAGTTGTTATATTTGTTTTGGGGAATTTTTGCTGTAACTTTTCAGTAATACTTGAAAAATGCTCGTTTACATAATTTGCTAAGTGTTGTGGATCATTTATTACCTTATCCCCCACTCTTAGAAGTACGTTATTCTGCATTTGTTTGCCTCTCCCCGTTTCCTTTTTTACAACATCCCAGACTGCTTTTCTTTTATTCTCTGCATTATTTATTATTTTGTCATTAAATGACTTTTTTGCAGCAATCAGCACCTTCCTATAGACCTTTTTGTATCTATGATAGAAATTTAAGAATTCTGGATCATCGCGGCTCTTTTTCCTGGAACTGAGGTATTTAAGTGTTTGGGAGGACTTCTTAATTCCTGCTGTTATCCATAGGTTTTTGTGTGATGTTGATACAGATATGCATACTTTTGGAAATGCCTTTTCAAAGTTCAATTCAAATAATGTGGAGAATTTAGAGACTTTCTTATTCCCATTGGTTTCCTTATACTCTTCATCCCAGCTTTTGAAAAATCTTTTGTTTTGATTTCTGATAGATATCGTTCGTAAGCTTGTAGTTTAGGGAATGATTCAATGCCTGGTTTTACTGTTGTTATTTGACAGATATGGTATGATAGTCTGAGATCTTTTACAGGTACATCACATTTTTCCGTGTCCATATTTGTGGCCACATAGTCAATTACTGATGAAGTCATTGTAGTAACCCTTGTTGCACTATTGACCAATAGGGACATGCTAAAACTGTGAAGGATATTTATGAGGGTACTGCTGGATTCATTTATGATATTAGTGTTGATGTTAATGTCCCCACCCAGAATTATGTTGACCTTTGTACTAGAGACTTTATCTAGAACTTGTGTTAAGTTATTGAAATAAGTGTCCACACTACCGCTGGGAGAGCTATACACACCCAAAATTATTAATTTCTTGGTGATATCAAGCTCTGTTAATTCAATAGCTGATATTTCAAAGTGTTTGTCTTCACTTAGTGTACTGAGGTCATGTCTTGATTTGAACTGTGTTCCTTTTCTGATATAGTTGCATGATCCTCCACCCCTTGAAGCAGTTCTGCAGTAAGAGTTTGCCATTCCATTCAATGATAATACTACATGTTGGATCTCTGTATCTCTACACCAGTGCTCAGTAACACAAACTATTGTGCAGTTCAAAGATTGGAGCTCAACTTCTAATAGTAGTATTTTATTTTTTATTGATTGCATGTTTTGATGGAGGATTGTTAAGTCTGTGAAATGGCCCATGGTTTGTTTTCCTTTGTGATATCTGGTAGGTGTGATATTTGAAGTGTTAAAATCTGTCTTGTGAGTGGTTGTTTCAGTATTTTTTAAACTGCTGGAGATACTCTTTAGGCAGGGGAACCTGTTGTCTGGATTTATCCTAAAAAAGACCCACTTCTCCTACCCATGACAACAGGTATTTGACCATGTGTGGCCCGAGATCCATCCCCGTACGGTTCCATGAATCAGCTGTACCAATCTTCCCTTCCCAGTCCTGTTTAGGTGTAGACCGTGCCTAGTGAAACCCGATCTGCTGATAACCCCGACGGGCACTAGAGAAACGTGAGCAAAGTTGGCTGCCCTCAGAGCCATCCCTAACCCCAGATTGATTCGCCTCGCAGCTCCACCGAGGTGCGGTCGATCGTGACGCCAAAACGGCGCGACAAAGTGTACGTCGGTGCCGTGAGTCAGGGAAGCTATCTCGTCCCGGTCACCACCTATGTCATATGCCCCATCCCTGTCCAAACTGTTTCTCACCCCACCCACTATCACTACATGGTCCTCTTTTGTAAAGTCCTTACATAAAGACCCTAGGTCCTCTATCGCATGACCTAGCCCTGCATTTGGCTTGGAGATACTGGTGGCCTGGTACGCTGCCCCTAAACTTTCCTGTAACTGAGGGCCTACTACCTAGCAGCAGCGCTTTCTTCTTCCTAACGCTTTGTCTATTCCTAGTCTTCTTGGCCTCGGTTGAACTGTGCTGCACATTTCTTGCACCTCATTCTACCTGAGGCTCCTCTGCACTTTCTCTGTTTCAGTGCAGTATTATAATATGGTCTCGGGTGAGAAAAGAACTACCTGAATCGAGATATTTTTACCTCTGAAATGAGGAAAGTAGTTCAGTGCTCTCATATTGTGGATTTGACACTGTTAGGATTTGTAGACGAAAATTTGCAAGAGCTATGATCTAAGTGCAAATAAAAGGCGGTTCTGTCTGTCAGTAAAAATTAACAACATTAACGATAGTATCCAACGAAAACAAAAATTGAAAACTAAGTGGCAGTGGAGGTAGGAAGACATGACATTTGACGTAACATCATGAAAAGAAATCACACACAACCTTTGACATGACACCACAAAAAGAAATCACATAAAGTACCCCAACTGTGGGGGCCCTGAACGAGAGGACAGTCACGATGGGAAGCTCGTCCAGTCTGCTGAGCCAGTTCATTTTTTTATTTATTTATTTACTCGTCAAGTTCTGTAGGACCAAATTTAGGAGCAAATCTCCAAGGTCGTGGAACGTGTCAGTACATGAAATTACAATGTAAACGTAATAACAGATCCCCCCCATGAACCATGGACCTTGCCATTGGTGGGGAGGCTTGCATGCCTCAGCGATACAGATAGCTGTACCTTAGGTACAACCACAACGGAGGGGTATCTGTTGAAAGGCCAGACAAACGTGTGGTTCCTGAAGAGGGGCAGCAGCCTTTTCAGTAGTTGCAAGGGCAACAGTCTGGATGATTGACTGATCTGGCCTTGTAACAATAACCAACACGGCCTTGCTGTGCTGGCACTGCGAACGGCTGAAAGCAAGGGGAAACTACGGCCGTAATTTTTCCCGAGGGCATGCAGCATTACTGTATGATTAAATGATGATGGTGTCCTCTTGGGTAAAATATTCTGGAGGTAAAATACTCCCCCATTCGGATCTCCGGGCAGGGACTACTCAAGAGGACGTCGTTGTCAGGAGAAAGAAAACTGGCGTTCTACGGATCGGAGCGTGGAATGTCAAATCCCTTAATCGGGCAGGTAGGTTAGAAAATTTAAAAAGGGAAATGGATAGGTTAAAGTTAGATATAGTGGGAATTAGTGAAGTTCGGTGGCAGGAGGAACAAGACTTCTGGTCAGGTGACTACAGGGTTATAAACACAAAATCAAATAGGGGTAATGCAGGAATAGGTTTAATAATGAATAGGAAAATAGGAATGCGGATAAGCTACTACAAACAGCATAGTGAACGTATGATTGTGGCAAAGATAGATACGAAGCCCGCGCCTACTACAGTAGTACGAGTTTATATGCCAACTACCTCTGCAGATGATGAAGGAATTGAAGAAATGTATGATGAAATAAAAGAAATTATTCAGATAGTGAAGGGAGATGAAAATTCAATAGTCATGGGTGACTGGAATTCGAGTGTAGGAAAAGGGAGAGAAGGAAATGTAGTAGGTGGATATGGATTGGGGCTAAGAAATGAAAGAGGAAGCCGCCTGGTAGAATTTTGCACAGAGCGCAACTTAATCGTAGCTAACACTTGGTTTAAGAATCATAAAAGAAGGTTGTATACATGGAAGAATCCTGGAGATACTAAAAGGTATCAGATAGATTATATAATGGTAAGACAGAGATTTAGGAACCAGGTTTTAAATTGTAAGACATTTCCAGGGGCAGATGTGGACTCTGACCACAATCTATTGATTATGACCTGTAGATTAAAACTGAAGAAACTGCAAAAAGGTGGGAATTTAAGGAGATGGGACCGGGATAAACTGACTAAACCAGAGGTTGTACAGAATTTCAGGGACAGCATAAGGGAACAATTGACAGGAATGGGGGAAAGAAATACAGTAGAAGACGAATGGGTAGCTCTGAGGGATGAAGTAGTGAAGGCAGCAGAGGATCAAGTAGGTAAAAAGACGAGGGCTAGTAGAAATCCTTGGGTAACACAAGAAATATTGAATTTAATTGATGAAAGAAGAAAATATAAAAATGCAATAACTGAAGTAGGCAAAAAGGAATACAAACGTCTCAAAAATGAGATCGACAGGATGTGCAAAATGGCTAAGCAGGGATGGCTAGAGGACAAATGTAAGGATGTAGAGACTTATCTCACTAGGGGTAAGATAGATACTGTCTACAGGAAAATTAAAGAGACCTTTGGAGATAAGAGAACCACTTGTATGAACATCAAGAGCTCAGATGGAAACCCAGTTCTAAGCAAAGAAGGGAAAGCAGAAAGGTGGAAGGAGTATATAGAGGGTCTATACAAGGGCGATGTACTTGAGGACAATATTATGGAAATGGAAGAGGATGTAGATGAAGATGAAATGGGAGATACGATACTGCGTGAAGAGTTTGATAGAGCACTGAAAGACCTGAGTCGAAACAAGGCCCCCGGAGTAGACAACATTCCATTGGAACTACTGACGGCCTATGGAGAGCCAGTCCTGACAAAACTCTACCATCTGGTGAGCAAGACGTATGAAACAGGCGAAATATCCTCAGACTTCAAGAAGAATATAATAATTCCAATCCCATAGAAAGCAGGTGTTGACAGATCTGAAAATTACCAAACTATCAGTTTAATAAGTCACAGCTGCAAAATACTAACACGAATTCTTTACAGACGAATGGAAAAACTACTAGAAGCCAACCTCGGGGAAGATCAGTTTGGATTTCGTAGAAATACTGGAACACGTGAGGCAATACTGACCTTACGACTTATTTTAGAAGAAAGATTAAGGAAAGGCAAAACTACGTTTCTAGCATTTGTAGACTTAGAGAAAGCTTTTGACAGTGTTGACTGGAATACTCTCTTTCAAATTCTAAAGGTGGCAGGGGTAAAATACAGGGAGCGAAAGGCTATTTACAATTTGTACAGAAACCAGATAGCAATTATAAGAATCGAGGGGCATGAAAGAGAAGCAGTGCTTGGGAAGGGAGTAAGACAGCATTGTAGCCTCTCCCCGATGTTATTCAATCTGTACATAGAGCAAGCAGCAAAGGAAACAAAAGAAAAATTCGGAGTAGGTATTAAAATCCATGGAGAAGAAATAAAAACTTTGAGGTTCGCCGATGACATTGTAATTCTGTCAGAGACAGCAAAGGACTTGGAAGAGCAGTTGAATGGAATGGACAGTGTCTTGAGAGGAGTATATAAGATGAACATCAACAAAAGCAAAACGAGGATAATGGAATGTAGTCGAATTAAGTCGGGTGATGCTGGGGGAATTAGATTAGGAAATGAGACACGCAAAGTAGTAAAGGAGTTTTGCTATTTGGGGAGCAAAATAACTGATGATAGTCGAAGTAGAGAGGATTTAAAATGTAGACTGGCAATTGCTAGGAAAGCGTTTCTGAAGAAGAGAAATTTGTCAACATCGAGTATAGATTTAAGTCTCAGGAAGTCTTTTGTGAAAGTATTTGTATGGAGTGTAGCCATGTATGGAAGTGAAACATGGACGATAAATAGTTTGGACAAGAAGAGAATAGAAGCTTTCAAAATGTGGTGCTACAGAAGAATGCTGAAGATTAGATGGGTGGATCACATAACTAATGAGGAAGTATTGAATAGGATTGGGGAGAATTGGCGTTTGTGGCACAACTTGACAAGAAGAAGGGACCGGTTGGTAGGACATGTTCTGAGGCATCAAGGGATCACCAATTTAGTATTGGAGGGCAGCGTGTAGGGTAAAAATCGTAGAGGGAGGCCAAGAGATGAATACACTAAGCAGATTCAGAAGGACGTAGGTTGCAGTAGGTACTGGGAGATGAAGAAGCTTGCACAGGATAGAGTAGCATCAAACCAGTCTCAGGACTGAAGACCACAGCAACAATAAAAACAGATAAAAATAAATGTTCATGAACCTTAAAAAAGTCACTCTATAAGTTTAAGTAAACGCTATCAGCAATGCAATAAAAATCAGCTTAATTTTTCAGGGAACTCATCTACAGAATAGGAGGAGTGACCCCTTGAGGAATCTCTTCAGTTTCGATTTGAAAGTGCGTGGATTACTGCCAAGATTTTTGAATTTAAGTGGCAGCTTATTGAAAATGGATGCAGTTTATACTGCACATCTTTTTGCACAAGAGCTAAGGAAGTCCAATCCAAATGCAGGTTTGATTTCTGCCAAGTATTAACCGAGTGAAAGCTGCTTATTCTGGGGAATAAGCTGATGTTGGTAACAAGAAACGACAATAAGGAATATAAGTATTGAGAGGCCAATGTCAAAATACCCATACTTGTGAACAGAGGTTGACAAGAGGTTCGTGAACTAACATCACTTATTTCATGAGCTGCCCGTTTCTGCGCCAAAAATATACTTTTAGAATGAGAAGAGTTAGCCCAAAATATGATAGCAGACGACAACAGCGAATGAAAATAAACAAAGTAGACTAATTTTTGTGTCGAACGATCACTCACTTCTGATACCATTCCAATAGTAAAAATGGCAGTATTAAGTCTTTGAACAAGATCCTGAACGTGGGCTTTCCACGACAGCTTATTATCTATCTGAACACCTAGAAATTTGAACTGTTCGGTTTCACTAATCATATGCCCATTCTGTGAAATTAAAACGTCAGGTTTTGTTGAATTGTGTGTTAGAAATTGTAAAAACTGAGTCTTACTGTGATTTAGCATTACTTTATTTTCTACAAGCCGTGAACTGAGGTCATGTACTGCATTATTAGAAACTGAGCCAATGTTGCACACAACATCCTGTACTACCAAGCTAGTGTCATCAGCAAACAGAAATATTTTAGAGGTACCCATAATACTAGAGGGCAAATCATTTATATAAATAAGGAACAGGAGTGGCCCCAACACTGATCCCTGGGGCACCCCTCACTTGACAGTATCCCACTCAGACCCCACATCACTGCCATTCTCAACATTGTGAATAATAACCTTTTGCTGCCTGTTGCTAAAGTAAGAGGTGAACCAATTGTGAGCTACTCCTCGTATTCCATAATGGTCCAACTACTGTAGCAATGTTTTGTGATCAACACAATAAAATGCCGCAGTTAAATCAAAAAAATATGCCAAGCATTCGCAACCTTTTGTTTAACCCATCCAGTACCTCACAGAGAAAAGAGAATATAACATTTTCAGTTGTTAAACGACTTCTAAAGCCGAACTGTACATTTGATAGCAAATCGTGTGATATAAAATGATCAATTATCCTTGGACGTAATTACAAATGTCTGAAAGAAAAGGTGGTGAAGCACCATCTTTTTGCAAAAATAAAGTCTCCGCAGTTTTGCTGTAACTGCAGCATAAGCCAGTGCTGCAGCATGTCCGAGGTCACAGTTTCTTGCTCAAAGAAAAATAGTCTGTAACCTTTCGAAGAATACAACACACGAAACACATTAAGTGTATGTCAATTACAAATGTGTTCTGTAGCCCCGTGTGAATTTTTCTGTGCCCCAAACATACACACTATGACGATTTGCCTTTCCGTGCACATGAAATGTGGCTTTGTCACTGAAAACTGACACTTGTGAGAAACCACCTTCCTGCAGTAGCCCTGCAGGCGACTGCAGGAGTCAGAATGAAGCTCTCCGTTACGAGTAACAACTGGAGCCTGTACAGTTTTACATGCGGACGTTTGTGTAGACCACGTCACACCGCCGACAGCAGAATCTGCAGTGTGCTGCCCGTACGTGTCGTAAGTGTCTTCGGGCTCGGGACAGACGATGTTCACTGTTTGACCATACCGACCTGTTTCCTACACACCACAACAGCAGCCTGTCTGGCGTGTATAAAATACAGTTAATTTGGCGAGCGAGAAAGGTATGATGCCAGTATCAAAATCGGCAGCACCTGTCGATTGGCAAAGTTTTTTTCTTTTACGCATACGCTTTGCAAGACACCACGATAGGCACTGCTTTCAATCTTCTGCAACATGAACTAGAAAGACATTGGTCTGGGAAGTTCTCTCCGTATTAATGATAATCACCTCTTCTCTCGCTCAGTACGACAATGCCGATGTCAATATGGTGGTCGTTTTTTTGAAGATTATTCTCGTGCATCCGAAGGTTTGCTGCAGTGGTTCACAACGTGCGTACGGGAGAACAGGTGTACTTGAAGCTTGTAGAAATTAAGTACTTTTCTTCCGAGAGCTATCCACTTTTCATTTGTTACACTCAAATAGAACAAAATACTGCCGTACACCACGTGGGATGAGTACAGAAGATCTATGTTACCTGCATTAAAATGAGAGAGGTGATGTAAAAAATCCCAAGGTACATTGTTTTTTAATTTTTCCGCTGCCCACTCAGATTACATTAATGCAGCGTAATATGAATTAATATATATTTGGCGCATTCAGTTAGACCTGTATGAATTAATGTGTATCGTTTGTCTATGTGGGTAAACCTTATAGGCACCTACACAAGTGGAAAGTGTTGTACCACCTTGGATTGTTCTGTCTGTTGGAGCTTTTATCTGACATTTACACTACTGGCCATTAAAATTGCTACACCACGAAGATGACGTGCTACAGACGCGAAATTTAACCGACAGGTAGAAGATCCTGTGATATGCTGCTGACGTGAGGAAAGTTTCCAACCGATTTCTCATACACAAACAGCAGTTGACCAGCGTTGCCTGGTGGAACATTGTTGTGATGCCTCGTGTAAGGAGGAGAAATGCGCACCATCACGTTTCCGACTTTGATAAAGGTCGGATTGTAGCCTATCGCGATTGCGGTTTACCGTATCGCAACATTACTGCTCGCGTCGGTCGAGATCCAATGACTGTTCGCAGAATATGGAATCGGTGGTTTCAGGAGGATAATACAGAATTCCGTGCTGGATGCCAACGGCCTCGTACCACTAGCAGTCGAGATGACAGGCATCTTATCCGCATGGCTGTAATGGATCGTGCAGCCACATCTCGATCCCTGAGTCAAGAGATGGGGACGTTTGCAAGACAACACCCATCTCCACGAACAGTTCGACGAGGTTTACCGCAGCGTGGACTGTCAGCTCGGAGACTGTAGTTGCGGGTACCCTTGACGCTGCATCACAGACAGGAGCACCTGCGATGGTGTACTTGACGACGAACCTGGGTGCGCTCAGCTCTTGTTCGCATTGACGGCACTTTGAACAGTGGATGTTACGTTTCAGATGTGTTACGACCCGTGGCTCTACCCTTCATTCGATCCCTGCGAAAACCTACATTTCAGCAGGATAATGCACGACCGCATGTTGCAGGTTCTGTACGGGCCTGTCTGGGTACAGGAAATGTTCGACTACTGCCCTGGCCAGCGCGTTCTCCAGATCTCTCACCAATTGAAAACGTCTGGTCAATGGTGACCGACCAACTGGCTAGTCACAATACGCCAGTCACTACTCTTGATGAACTGTGGTATCGTGTTGAAGCTGGATGGGCAGCTGTACCTGTACACGCCATCCGAGCTCTGTTTGACTCAATGCCCAGGCGTATCAAGGCCGTTATTACGGCCAGAGGTGGTTGTTCTGGGTACTGATTTCTCAGGATCTATGCACCCAAAGTGCGTGAAAATGTAATCACATGTCAGTTGTAGTATAATATATTTGTCGAATGAATACCCGTTTATCATCTGCATTTCTTCTTGGTGTAACAATTTTAATGGCCAGTAGTGTAGTACGAAATCATCGCTGAACTGTCACCACAGGCTCTCATTTAGTGAATCTGAGGACACACGTGCATACACCAAAGACTTGTATGCCGTACGTGAAATGTATCCGCAGTTGCAAATATGGACAATTGTCTGCCTTATAATGGAATGATGACAATGAAAATTTGAGCCAGACCAGGACTCGAATCCAGATTTCCCAATTTTGCGCGAGTGCTCGCCTTGCTGTTAGGCTATCTGAGCGTGACTCACAGCCAGACCCTAATTACCGTATTTCACCAACCGTGTGCCTACAATCTTCACTCCTACATTGCACACTGTATTGGTGAACATCACAGCCACTGCAATATCAAATTTATCTGTCGACACTGGGAAAGTGACTCCGAATTAAAATGTCCGCAGCTCTCGGTCTTGCGGTCGTGTTCTCGCTTCCCGAGCACGGGTCCCGGGCTCGATTCCCGGCGGGGTCAGGGATTTTCACCTGCCTCGAGATGACTGCGTGTTTGTGCTGTCCTCGTCATTTCATCATCATTCATCAGAGTGACGAGATTGAACTGAGCAAAGGTTGGGAATTTGTACGGGTGCTGATAACCGCGCAGTTGAGTGCCCCGCAATCCAATCATCATCATCATCATCATCATATTCATTCAATTAAAATGTCTCTCCTGTATGCAAATATACGCAGGTTGTAGACACACGGTTGACGACGTACGTAAGTCAGGATCTGGCAGTGGAGTATGCTCGGATAACCTAACGGTAAAACAACCACTCACGATAGTCGGGATATCCGGGTTCGAATCCCGGTGTGACACAAATTTTCATTGTCGTCCATACGTTACACGGCTGTCGGTTGTCCGTATCTGCAAATGCAACTCCATTTAATGTATTTCATAATGCTAGTAGTTGCTGCAGTGGCCGTACCTTCGGCCGTGCTGTGCATCTGGAGCAACTCTGCTCAGTACTTCTGAACAGCACAGGCACTCCAGCGTCATATTATGTGCCGTGTTTAAAAAACTGAATAAAGGCAGCAGCGACAGCCTGTTATGTCTGGATTGCTGACAACTGAGTGCTGCCATCGGTCAGTCGAATGTCGCGTGGCACAAGACAGCTATTTCGGGCCCAAGTAGTACATGAAAGTAAGTGGCAGAATTGACCTAATTAGTGGTTATTGTAGTATACAGGTGTGTGTGTGTAACTTAAGACTCATTTTATATTAAATTAAGACCCTAACAAAACGCGTCAACATTTCTGTGGTGAAGAACGCTGAAATGTTAGCTTTAAACTGCTATTTGCTGGCAAAGGTTGGTAGTAGGTTTCTGCAACTTCCACAAGGTGAAATGAATGCAGAAAGGTGAGAACTATGGATGCATTAAACTGGACGGGAAGAGAGTTTTCCATAACAGTCTGCCAGACTGTGTGAAATGGGCTTTCGCAACCAAAGGTTGCTTCACCATAATAGAGGGAAACATTCCATGTGGGAAAAATATATATCTAAAAACAAAGATGATTTAACTTACCAAACGAAAGCATTGCTATGTTGATAGAGACACTAACAAACACAAACACACACACAAAATTCAAGGTTTCGCAACCCACGGTTGCTTCATCAGGAAAGAGGGACAGACAAAACGATGTGGGTTTTAAGGGAGAGGTTAAGGAGTCATTCCAAACACGGGAGCAGAAAGACTTACCTTAGGGGGAAAAGGGACAGGTATTCACTCGCATACATGTCTGCTTGTGTCTGTATATGTCGGATGGATGTGTGTGTGTGTGTGTGTGTGTGTGTGTGTGTGTGTGTGTGTGTGTGTGTGTGTGTGCGCGCGCGCGCGCGCGCGCGCGCGCGCGCGCGCGCGCGAGCGAGCGCGAGTGTATACCTGTCCTTTTTTCCCCCTAAGGTAAGTCTTTCCGCTCCCGGGATTGGAATGACTCCTTACCCTCTCCCTTAAAACCCACATCCTTTCGTCTTTCCCTCTCCTTCCCTCTTTCCTGATGAAGCAACCGTGGGTTGTGAAAGCTTGAAGTTTCTGTGTGTGTTTGTGTTTGTTAATGTCTCTATCAACATACCTATGCTTTCGTTTGGTAAGTTACAGCATCTTTGTAGGAACCCCCATTTTTTATTACATATTCGTGTAGTACGTAAAGAATGTTTTAGTTGGACACCTTTTTTTGCTTTGTGATACATGGCGCTTTAATAGTCACAAACGAAAAAGTACATGGTATCACGTAACATTCCGCCAGTGTGGACTGTATTTGCTTCGTGATACATTGTTGTTGTTGTTGTTGTTGTTGTTGTTGGGGTCTTCAGTCCTGAGACGGGTTTGATGCAACTCTCCATGCTTCTCTATCCTGTGCAAGCTTCTTCATCTCCCAGTACCTACTGCAGCCTACATCCTTCTGAATCTGCTTAGTGTATTCATTTCTTGGTCTCCCTCTACGATTTTTACTCTCCATGCTGCCCTCCAATACTAAATTGGTGATCCCTCGATGTCTCAGAACATGTCCTACCAACCAGTCCCTTCTTCTTGTCAAGTTGTGCCACAAACTTCTCTTCTACCCAATTCTATTCAACACCTCTTCATTAGTTATGTGATCTACCCATCTAATCTTCAGCATTCTTCCGTAGCACCAAATTTCGAAAGCTTCTATTCTCTTCTTGTCCAAACTATTTATCGTCCATGTTTCACTTCCATACATGGCTACACTCCATACAAATACTTTCAGAAACGACTTCCTGACACTTAAATCTATACTCGATGTTAACAAATTTCTCTTCTTCAGAAACGCTTTCTTTGCCATTGCCAGTCTACATTTCATATCCTCTCTACTTTGACCATCATCAGTTATTTTGCTCCCCAAATAGCAAAACTCCTTTACTACTTTGAGTGTCTCTTTGCCTACTCTAATTCCCTCAGCATCACCCGACTTAATTCGACTACATTCCATTATCCTCGTTTTGCTTTTGTTGATGTTCATCTTATACCCTCCTTTCAAGACACTGTCCATTCCGTTCAACTGCTCTTCCAAGTTCTTTGCTGTCTCTGACAGAATTACAATGTCATCGGCAAACCTCAAAGTTTTTATTTCTTCTCCATGGATTTTGATACCTACTCCGAACTTTTCTTTTGTTTCCTTTACTGCTTGCTCAATATACAGATTGAATAACATCGGGGAGAGGCTACAACCCTGTCTCACTCCTTTCCCAACCACTGCTTCCCTTTCGTGCCCCTCAACTCTTAAAACTGCCATCTAGTTTCTGTACAAATTGGAAATAGCCTTTCGCTCCCTTCATTTTACTCCTGCCACCTTAATTTGAAAGAGAGTATTCTAGTCAACATTGTCAAAAGCTTTCTCCTAGTCTACAAATGGTAGAAACTTAGGTTTGCCTTTCCTTAATATGTTTTTGTAAGATAAGTCGTAGGGTCGGTATTACCTCATGTGTTTCGATATTTCTACGGAATCCAAACTGATCTACCCCGAGGTCGGCTTCTACCAGTTTTTCCATTCGTCTGTAAAGAATTCGTGTTAGTATTTTGCAGCCGTGGCTTATTAAACTACTAGTTCGGTAATTTTCACATCTGTCAACCCCTGCTTTCTTTGGGATTGGAATTATTATATTCTTCTTGAAGTCTGAGGGTATTTCGCATGTCTCATACATCTTGCTCACTAGATGGTAGAGTTTCGTTAGGCCTGGCTCTCCCAAGGTCATCGTTAGTTCTAATGGGATGTTGTCTACTCCTGGGGTCTTGTTTCGACTTAGGTCTTTTAGTGCTCTGTCAAACTCTCCACGCAGTATCATACCTCATATTTCATCTTCATCTACATTCTCTTCCATTTCTATAATATTGTTTTCAAGAACATCACCCTTGTATAGACCCTCTATATACTCCTTCCACCTTTCTGCTTTCCCTTCTTTGCTTAGAACTGGGTTTCCATCTGAGCTCTTGATATTCTTTTGAATTGTTCTCTTTTCTCCAAAGGCCTCTTTAATTTTTCTGTAGGCAGTATCTATCTTACCCCTAGTGAGATAAGCCTCTAATCCTTACATTTGTCCTCTAGCCATCCCTGCTTAGCCATTTTGCACTTCCTGTCAATATCACTTTTGAGACGTTTGTATTCCTTTTTGCCTACTTCAGTTATTGCATTTTTATATTTTCTCCTTTCATCAATTAAATTCAATATTTCTTCTGTTACTCAAGGGTTTCTTCTAGCCGTCGTCTTTTTACCTATTTGATCCTCTGCTGCCTTCACTATTTCATCCCTCAGAGCTACCCATTCGTCTTCTACTGTATTTCTTTCCCCCATTCCTGTCAATTGTTCCCTTATGCTCTCCCTAAAGCCCTGTACAACCTCTGGTTCTTTCAGTTTATCCCGGTCCCATCTCCTTAAATTCCCACCGTTTCGCAGTTTTTTCAGTTTTAATCTACAGTTCATAACCAATAGATTGTGGTCAGTCCACATCTGCCCCTGGAAATGTCTTACAATTTAAAACCTGGTTCCTAAATCTCTGTCTTACAGTGATACATTACCCGTGTTGAAATGGCCCGTTTACCAATTGCGGAAAAGGTCTATATCGTGTTGATGTATGGCTATTGTGATCAAAATGCCCAATGGGCGTATGCTATGTATGCTGCTCTGTATCCTGGGCGACACCATCCTAGTGTCCGGACCGTTCGCCGGATAGTTACGTTATTTAAGGAAACAGGAAGTGTTCAGCCACATGTGAAACGTCAACCACGACCTGCAAGAAATGATGATGCCCAAGTAGATGTTTTAACTGCTGTCGTGGTTAATCTGCACATCAGTAGCAGACAAATTGTGTGAGAATCGGGAATCTCAAAAACGTCGGTGTTGAGAATGCTACATCAACATCGATAGCACCCGTACCATATTTCTATGCACCAGGAATTGCATGGCGACGACTTTGAACATTGTGTACAGTTCTGCCACTGGGCGCAAGAGAAATTATGGGTCAGTTACAGATTTTTTCCACGCGTTTTATTTAGCGACAAAGCGTCATTGACGGACAGCGGTAACGCAAACCAGCATAATATCCACTATTGGGCAACGGAAAATGCACGATGGCTGCGACAAGTGGAACATCAGCGACCTTGGCTGGTTAATGTATGGTGCAGCATTAAGGGAGGAAGGATAATTGGCCCCCATTTTATTGATGACAGTTTAAATGGTGAATTGTATGCTGATTTGCTATGTAATGTTCTGCCGATGTTACTACAAGGTGTTTCACTGCATGACAGAATGGCGATGTACTTCCAACACGATGGATGTCCGGCACATAGCTCACGTGCGGTTGAAGCGGTATTGAATAGCTTATTTCATGACAGGTGGATTGGTCGTTGAAGCACAATACCGTGGTCCACACGTTCACCGGATCTGACGTCTCCAGATTTCTTTCTGTGGGGAAAGTTGAAGGATATTTGCTATCGTCATCCACTGACAATGCCTGACAACATGCGTCAGCGCATTGTCAGTGCATGTGTGAACATCATGGAAGGCGAACTACTCACGTTGAGAGGAATGTTGTTGCACGTATTCCGAAATGCATTGAGGTTGACGGACATCATTTTGAGCATTTATTGCATTAATGTGATATTTACAGGTAATCACGCTGTAACAGCATACGTTCTCAGAAGTGATAAGTTCACAAAGGTACATGTATCACATTGGACCAACCGAAATAAAATGTCAAACGTACCTACGTTCTGTATTTTAATTTTAAAAACCTACCTGTTACCAACTATTTGTCTAAAATTGTGAGCCATATGTTTGTGACTACTACAGTACCATCTATCACAAAGCGAAAAAGTAGTTCAACTAAAGCATTCATATTTCTTTATGTACTACACGAATATGTAATAAAAAATGAGGGTTCCTAATTTAAAAACGCAGTTGATATCCGTTTGACCTAAGGCAGCGCCATCTAGCGGGCCAACCATAGCGCCATCTGGTTTCCCCCTTCAAGCTAGACAAGTTTCATTCTTTGTAGTTTTTTCATTTGAGGCTTATTTCATGAGATATTTGGCCCGTTCACAATCAATGGACCACCCTGTACATAGATATAAAATTTCTGCAAAGAACAGTTCAATAAACAGATTCAATTATAAAGACGGAAATTGTATTTCTAGAACTATCCTGTTGCATATAGCTTTGTTTTTCTTGACAACTTGAACCAAACACGAAATGACTTCACTTAAAGATGAGAGAGATGATTTTTTTTTCGCAGCATGTTGTCAAGTTTATACAACTGTGCACTGTGACTGTGTAATGACGAGACACTCACCTTTCACGTAACGGAGAATGTGACTCAAACAGCATCTTTCCTACAGGGCCGTGAAAGGAACTGATTCAGCAGGAGGCATGCAGTTAATGTCGGTATCTTTAAATTCATTCGATACCTGGGAAATGTGCCCTGGATACCAGTTTTCATCGTATTTGAAAGCCACATAATGCCCAACTTGCAGTTGTTCCAACAAAGCATTTTCACAAGCTTCCACAGCAACAGTGCGCCCATTTGCATCTGTTTACAGCCTCTCCATTAGAAAGGTGTTAGTAGAAAAGTGCAAGAAGTGACAGTGTTCCTGGGTCTGTCCTCATTGTACCCCCCCCCCCCCCCCCCCCCCCCCACACACACACACACACACACACACACACACACACACACACATTCACTCACACAAAACACCTTATTCACACATGACTACCATCTCCAGCTGTGTGGACCAGAATGCATGTCACATGGAAGAGAAGCAGAGAGCTCTACCCCACAAGTTCAGTACAACCTCTAATCCCTGCTTAAAGCCTGACGTCCTTCCCGGAACCTCTCCCCTGAATCCATTTCTGTCCTCGCCGCTACGACATCCTGCATACCCACCTTCTACACCCTCCCCAAAATCCACAAGCCCGTCAATCCTTGACGCGCAATTGTGACTGCTTATTGCGCCCCCACTGAAAAACTTTCGCCCGTCATTGGCTGACACCTCCAACCGATTGCTCGTAGTCTAGCCTCCCACTTCCTTCGACCTCCTCTATCCCTACTCGTCACGGTGTACACCACCTCCCTGTGCACCAACATCCCTCACGTCCGTGGTGTTATCGCTATTACTCGTTACCTTTCTCGACGTCCTTCAGACTCCGAACCCACTACCTCGTTCCTAATTCACCTTACTACTTCTCCTTTGAAAGTAAGGTTACAAACAAATTCACAGCAGACCCACGGACACCTGCATGGAACCCTGCTATGCCGAGCTGTGTATACTTCATCTAGAGGAGACCTTCCTAGCCTCCCAAAATGCCAAAGCCGTGGTCTCATTAAGGTTCACTGGTGATACCTTCACAATCTGGACTCACAGGCGAGACAACGGATCTTCATTCCTTCACAACTTCAACACCTTCTCTTACATCCTCTTCACCTGGTGCTCCTCAACCCAGTGTGCCACCTTTCTGGGTGTTGACCCCCTCCTCTATGATGGCTCCATCCACACTTCTGTCCACGCGAAACAAACCAACTACCAACAGCTCCTGCGTTTTGACAGTTGTCATCCTTCTCTTACAGCCTGTTAGCAAACAGATCTTCTGTGCGATTTCCCCTCAGATCCCCACCACCTCCAAGAACCGTCCACAAAGGAGTGCCACCTTTGTCACCCAATACCACCCTGGGCCTAAACAAATGAGCTACATCCTTCGCCAGGTCTTCGATCGCCTTTGGTCGTGCCCTGAAATGAGGGACACCCTGCCCGAGGTCGTTCGCACCCCTCCTAAAGTTATGTTCTGTCTCCCACCCGACCTCTACGACATTCTAGCTGATCTCTGTGCCACTTCCAGACCCAAGCGTGAGACCTGGCCAGTCCACCAAGACAGCACTGCCTGTTCCAGTCCTGCCACAGCCTTATCTTCCCCAATCAGAGTCCAGGCCACCTGAAAAAGCAGCCGTGTTGTATACCGGCTCTGGTGCAATCATTGCACAGTTTTTATATCGGTGTGTATACCGACCGACTGTCCACCCAGATGAACAGCTGCTGCCAAAGTGTGGCGCAGACAATGTAGCACATCCTGTGGCTCAACATGCAGCTAAACGTAACTTGCTCAGTTTCAGTGGCTGCTTCATTGCACAAGCCATCTGGAGCCTCCCCTCTACCCACAGCTTTTCTGAACTGCGCACTTACTACTCATTCTCCGTACCCGAAATTATCTTGGCCTCTACCTACGGTAACCTGCCGTCCTCACGCCCTCCGACAGTTTGTACCCCTCCGTCCTGTCACCTCCTCCCTATTCTCTCCTCCCACCCTCTCTGTGTTCCGTCCTCTGCAAGTGCACCCACCCGTCATTCCCCACTCCTCCCCTTTTTGGCTCCTTTTTTCCTCACCTCCCTGCCCCATAGCCACCTGACACTATGTCTGTTGGAGGTCTAGTCCCTGCACACAGCCTCAGACAGTGCTCTTCTCTCCACCCCCACCCCTCTACCCCCTCACCTGTACCCTGCTATATGTTGTGCTTCCTGCCCCCTCCAGATGCTTGCATTCTATGTGACAGCTACATTCCTGTCCAAGCTGCCAGAGATGGTGGTCATGTGTGCATGAAGTATGCTTGCTTTTGTGTGTGTGTTTTTTCTTTCCTAACATAGGCTTTGGCCAAAAGCTAATTGGTGTTTCATTGTGCCTGTCTGCAACTTAACATTTCATTTTTACAGTAAGTAGCTCTCTATTTTTGCCTTATATTGTTGATAATCCTTACCCTTGTTTTACTTCTGTTGGTGTTCGTCTTATAACACGTTTTTCGAGACACTGTCCATTCCGTTCAGCTATTCCTCCGAGTCCTTTGCCATCTCTAACAGAATCACAATGGTGTCTGCAAACATTATGCCTCAGGTCTGCTCTGACTGGCGGGCCTCGACCTACCGCAAGCGATCTGTGGTCGTGGAACTCTCCCTGGATTTGATTGAATTTATTTACATAGTGTTTCAGTCTTCTTGGTCATACATGAACTGTGATTAGGGGTGGCAATTTTGTTAAAGACATAACATTTCCTATTTCAAGGAGAGGTGATTAAAAAGTATTTTTTGGAAAATGAAATATTTTCAAGTTTTTTAAATATGCATTCGACAACACACACTACTGTTACATTCCAAAACCTTGCAATAAAAATGAGATTTTTCTGGGACTCACACATCAGATTCTGTTGGTGACAGAAATGTAAGGTCGTGTGTTTTGGATAGCCCTTGGACCGGGGACCATTTGCATTCCCAGCAAGAGGATTGTCTTACTGTAACTATCCTACAGTACAAGGTCAACATTTGCTTTTTGAGTATCAAAACTGAGCTGCTTATTCCGAGATGGTTGTGCACACCAGACGGTTGTAGTCCTTACAATATATTCATAATATCCTGATGTTGAGCAACCGTGAAAATTGTTTTGATATCTTTACCCATTTCCAGGATACAGAGGTTCAAAGTTACTCTACTTATACACACAGAAGATGCACACGAGATGAAAATGTAGCTTACAAAGTGATTTAGTGACAAGAAATACGCTGTAAAGTATGTCTGTTATCGTTGTAAGGGTTATGGGAACCCCAAGTTGTGGCACTGAAGCACGTGCACATTTTTATGCACTTAAAATCCTGTCTGAGGTGCAAAACTAGTTTTGCGTTATTTCAGTTTCGTGTAAGTATACTGTCAAAATTTCAACGATCTGTAAAGTTATTTTCACATCAGAGACATGCCTTGCAGGCTAAAGAAGGGAACCAGTGGAAAGGCCGAATATGCTCCCGTTTGAGAGGCTCTCGGCAGAATATTGGGGTACTAGTTGCCTCGTCGTACGTTCCTCAGCACATTTAAAAAAATTACCAACAGTTTTGGCATGCAAACAGATCCGTGGTTAGAGAGGAAGAGACGGTGGCATTTAGAAAAAGACAGAAAATTAATAAGTACTGGAAGATAGTAAACAGTGGTTCTGCTCCAGAAAGAGTGAAGGAAAAAGTGTCTGTGTGTGTGTGTGTGTGAGAGAGAGAGAGAGAGAGAGAGAGAGAGAGAGAGAGAGAGAGAGAGGGAGAGAGAGGGAGGGAGGGACACTGCGGCAGTGGAACATAATTGGCAAATTGACAGAACAGTGCTCGGAGAAGAGTGAAGGAGACAGAGCCAGTGATAGAGAAACAAAGATGAGGGGGAAGTGGAAGTGGGTAAGAGACAGCAGCAGTGGGAAGGAAGTAATGAGGTGGTAGGTCTAAGGTAGAGGAAGACGGAGACTGTGATGATGATGACTGTGGCTGCACGAGTGAGAAAGGGTGAGTGGGAGCAGAAGAGTACAAATGGACTAGTGGGTGTTGAGTGCAGTACAGCAAGGGGAGGTTGTGGGAGTGAGAGGTGAGTTGCGAGCATGTTCAAAAGATCATCAATATGATCAAATGCCAAAATGTTTGAGAAAACTTGTAAAGGTGCTGAGGAAGGTAGACTGAGGTAGCCAGTACCACACTTTTCAGTCAGAGGCTTTTCAACAGGAGCATATTTGCCCTTTTTTGTACTCTGATAGGAGAATTTTTCCACTGGTGTATTTATTTACATAAATAACAGTTTTTTTTTATATGTCCGGCATGTGGAATTTCTGTTGGTTTTCAAAGGTTAATAACTGATGCTACATCTCAGATTTATGTTTAAATAAATGAGTAATTTTTAATCTAAATTTATTGAAGAACTGTTAGAAGTATTTTTTGTGAGAAATATTTGTCATGGGTCATTTGTTTTCTGTAAATTCATTAATATAGTTTCGTAATAAGAGTTGTCCTTGCAGTTATTGTACATCGTATTGAATTTATCGTGAGGATCACTTTCTATGGAGTCATAAGATTTCGTCCATTCCCGTGCCTCTGTTCATTTTGGTATTCTTCATCAGATGCTGAGTTCGCTATTAAGAAAACACCTATTATAAGCGTGGACAGAAAACTTAACTGAAAACTGCCTATTGGCACTCAAATAGCAAGCAAATATCGGAACGGCGTAACAGTGACGACAAATGTTAACAGAGCATTGTCAACAGTAACGATTTAACAGTGGCAAAACAGTTGAATGTTTTCATCTGGTTGCTCCCACATGTTGCTTTCATTCAAAGACTGAATGAATAATTGCAGTCAGTATGTAAAATTACAGCTGAATGAGTCGATTGTTTTCCACCAAATGACTGAATTGATTTTCATTTTATTTTTTCCATCCCTGTGTTAACAGATCTCCCTTCCTCGGAAACAATTTGAAGACGTTCCGGAAATCGAACCAGCTTCCTCCCGCACCGAGGGTAGCCACATTAACCGCCCATCTGTGGAGCCGGTACGTCATTAGATTTTTATTTCTATTCGGTGAGCTTAATTTCCTTTCTAAACAATTTTGAGGATAATTATGAGATGAATCACTCACTGTTCACAGTTTTGGCATATGTTTGATAGAATGCCCCCCTTCTCTAATGTACATTAACATGCCCCCCGTCGCCCCACACGTGTCACAGATTTCCTCTGTATTTTATTCTGTCTCTGGTCAGTAAATCTGAAACAAAAAATTTGTTTGTGTTGCAGGATTTTGTGTTTGTTGGAGTGAAGCAGGAGCCATTGGAAGACCGAGAAGCTGACGAATTCTTGCCACAGGTACGGAGACAATATACTCTTCCACACGTCTTCATGTTTTCTGTTGTGAATGCCTCTTTTGGAAACCAGAGTGGTGTGTACTCGTGCGACTCGCACAAAAGTGACACACAAGTCTGGGAGCACTAACTAGGAATGAACAGAACTATTAATTATGAGTAATGGCTTACAACATTATTTTTTTATAATCATTTGGGTGATCCTGATATTTTTGATGTGCTGATTTCAGAAATACCAAGGGATTCTCTCTGTCACATAAGGTTCATTTTACAAACTAATGATGAAGGTGCACAAAATTCATACTACATATATAAAAAACCAACATGTTAACGTATGGCACTCCTGACATTATAATGAAGTATAATGTTCTTCAGCACTAATACAGATGTGCAGCACTTAATATGTCTTGTTTTTCCATTTGAAACACTGTTTCAAGTTGGCTGCCCGGGGACATACCACGTGTAGCATCCAGCAACAGTCAGCTATCATACTGACATCCCTTCGGCTCTGATACCTTACCTTCCTTTACTCTCTCGGTGGAACCTTTCACACTGCTTCTCACTCAGAGCACCTAGATTGTTTTTGAAAAATAGGTAATTGGGAGTTCGTGAAGTGCAGCATTGAGACACCCAGTACCTTCAAACTATCCATCACATTTCTCATTATTTTGTCGTAACGGAGAGCTTGCCGAGAAACTTGCTGATAACTTCTTTAAAGGATATCTGAGTTGACCTTTCATTGTTGTCGGTCTTATCTTCAGATGTTTTATCTTTCATTAGTTTCCAAATGTCAGAGCTGTCGAAAACTACTCCATTCAGCTCGGCTTCTGGCACAACTTTGAGATATGGAAAAGTGCCAATCACGAGAGCCTTTATTAAACGTTACGTGTTTAAAGTTTTGTCACCAGACAGAAGATTTAAATCAAACTTGAGTAAAAGACTCATGAAGGTGAGCACATAGACAATATAATACAGGTCTCATCTCACACACTCATATTGGGCAGTGCTGTTGTCTATTCGAAGAATGTGTAAACTTTTCGAAGAATGTTACATTGTCACGACTGTTAGAGGGCTACGAGCCCAGATACATTTTCAATGCTTATGAGACTGACATCTGTTATAATTTACTTCCTGCAAAATCATATTCAGTTAAGGTAGAAAATTGCCACGGAGGAAAAAAAGGGTAACTATGCTGTTGTGTGTAAATAGCAATGGAAGTTGCCTCCACTAATGATTCTCAGGTGTTTCCAAAATGTAGAAATGCTGCTTTGTGCATATTAGTACAACCGCAGACCCTGGAGATACCAGAAATCCTTACGACTTTTTCAGGCATTAGATACCAAGATGAGTGCAGCAGAAAGGAATTGGACTTATTATTAACATATGCCCTGTACCTCCTAAGGAAACAATTTGTGAGGAATGTAAATGTTGTGTTCCTTCCTCCAAACTCTGGGCCTGGGCATAATACACTCTGTTCAAGATAAGCACAAAGTAGCAGTTTTGCAGAAGTCAGTTTCACTCTTTGAGAGGAAGGATGTAATAACAGTCAGCCTCATACAGCCTGTGCAAATGTTTGTCGCTGCCTGGAATTCTATAACACAACAGACAATATTAAATTGTTTCACAAAGGGTGGCTGAGGTACATCAGTTGCTGCTGAGGACGACCTTGTTCCAGAAGAAGGAGGGGGTAGAAAACTGATTTTTCTGAAAATGTTAGATTCCAGACACTGTTACACTGTTGTGATGAAGGTGTCCTGACTTCGATACCTGAGACTGATGCAAATAAAATGCTTACATTTATGCCTTTTGGGAGCTAGCGGTAACAATGAGGAAGAAGAAGAAGACAAAGAAGAAGAAAAATAGGAGGGCGTTGGGTCAGGTTTCACTGCTGTTGTACGAGGAATTGATACTGTCAGGAATTTCTTTTCGTCTTTTAATGTACATGACTGAATTATAAATTATATCAACCAGTTGGAGCAACTGCAGTCTGCTGGAAGAACAGACTGAACTAGACTTATTGATAAAAAAAAAAAAGTAAAATAAAATAAAAAATAAAATATTAAGGTTGTGTTCTGTGAAAAGTGTAATAATTGTCTGTGTACTGCATTCAAATTTGTGGCACAGGATATTGGCAATTTTGTAATTAAATAACGCTTATATCATCTTTTGGGATAGTATAAAGTATGCATAAGGAAGTTAATGTCAATAAAGCATGGTTAATGACATGTGAATATACATACAATCGCTCACATAAGCTAGTTGATAAAATCTGCTATATACAGGGTGGGCAAGAAGTCCCCATGAGTGTAACTTCTATTTAGTATAAAAAGTTTTTATGCAGTTTAGTAGCTCTGTTACTTCTTAAAAATTGTTCGAGTTCACGTTTACATGTTTTCGCAGTTGCAATAGAGTTCTAATTTGTAGCCACGGCAGATGTGAGTGGTCATAGTTAAGACTACTGAGGAAACCAGTGAAAAGTGTGTGGGTACATGAACGACGACACACAGAGCAGGCAGTGAGACAGATTATGGGAGCAGTTCTGCTGCGAAAGGCAACAAGTCTGGAGTGGAAAAGACGTGCATTAAAAACAGGCCCCGGAGGAGAATGAAGAAGACACAAGAGGAGACATTCGCCAACATATCTCCTTCGATTGACCAATCTCCTACGAAGTCGACATGTAAACATATATCGGAAGTCAGTACACCGAAGACAGCAATACGAGATTGTACAAAAAAAGACCTTAAGGTCTGACCTTTTCCACTGATGTTTGTAAAGGAGTTATCTCATAGGCACAGGAATGAGCAGTGTTAGCTTGTGGTGCTTTGTTGACTCGATTTCCAAATGCAATCAATCGTACGGAGGTCACATTTGCAGACAAATGCGCCATTTATTGCAGCTCACGTGCTAGACATGTTCTCGATTGAGCCAAAGAGAATTGTCATTACACAGTAGAGGTAGAAAGGACCTGTCTCACGTAACATTATGGGCAAAAAGGACATCACAAAATCTGCTCGGACAGTTCTTGTTTGAAGGGAATGTGAATGGCACAAATTTATTTACAGGTGTTACCTCAGGTTACCTCAGTTGTCTTGTGACAGCCAGAGCGAGAGCACCAGTAGCAGCGAGTACTGTTTGTATAAAGCGTTTATTTTGCATTTTGTTTACGACCTTCCACTAAGGAAGGGATTCTATTTGTGTTTATCTGCTCTGCATAGTAACTAACAGTTCTTGATAAAACTTTACGTAGTTTTCGTGTTAGGTTTCTTAGTGTTTTCTTGATCGTTTAGAACAGAAAGCGCCCTAAAACCGTCTTTTGTTTGTTTCGCGGCCGTTAGCCACTAGTCACTTGAATCAGCAGTTGTCTTGTGACAGCCAGAGCGAGAGCACCAGCAGCAGCGAGTACTGTTTGTATAAAGCGTTTTTGTACTTATTTGCTGCGCTTAGCTTTTAAATAGTTTTTCTGGGAAAACCTAGCGTAGTTTTCGCGTCTCGTATTTCAGTGAGTGTTTCTTGATTATCAGAGTAGCTCATCAGAAGATTATCTTGGGAATTTGTCACCGTATAGAGTAGGGTAAACATAGTCATGTGTAGGGACTGTGGTTGTTGTGAGCGGACGCAAGGAGAATTGGCCACTCTTCGGGGGCAGGTGGAGGCTTTGTCTGTTAGGCTCATCGAGCTCGAGGCGCAGGCGTCGGCTCGTAGTGGCGTTGGGGCAACTGTGGTGAGACCTATGCCTACTTCGGTGGCCTTGGAATCACATGGAACCCCTGATGTCGCTGCGTCTTCCGGCAGTGAGCATCTTACCGGTCAGCCATCACTCCAGGGTGAATGGCGGACAGTGGTGGGCTCGCGCGTGCCTGCCCGAAAGGCGAAGGTGGGATCTGGCCGCGTGGCAGCTGCCTTACCCCTTTCCAACAGGTACGGGGTGCTTCCTAGTGGTGATGACATCGTTTCCGAGCCACCACAGGATGCCTCGCCTGTTGGGCCAGTGGCCGATTCTCCGGCAAGGTCCCGACAGTCACAGAGGGCGGGCCTATTAGTTATAGGGAGCTCCAACGTTAGGCGGGTTATGGAGCCCCTCAGGAAAATAGCGGGTAGGTCGGGGAAGAATGCCAGTGTGCACTCGGTGTGCTTGCCGGGGGGTCTCGTCCGTAATGTGGAGGAGGCCCTTCCGGCAGCTATTGAACGCACTGGGTGTGACCGGCTGCAGATAGTAGCACATGTCGGAACAAATGACGCCTGCCGCTTGGGTTCTGAGGCAATCCTTGGTTCCTTCCGGCGGCTGGCTGATTTGGTGAAGACAACCAGCATCGCACGCGGAGTGCAAGCTGAGCATAATATCTGCAGCATAGTGCCCAGAGTCGATCGCGGTCCTCTGGTTTGGAGCCGTGTGGAGGGTCTAAACCAGAGACTCAGACGACTCTGCGACTATAATGGTTGCAAATTCATCGACCTCCGTTATTGGGTGGAGAACTGTAGGGCCCCCCTAGACAGGTCAGGCGTGCACTACACACCGGAAGCAGCTACTAGGGTAGCAGAGTACATGTGGTGTGCACACGGGGGTTTTTTAGGTTAGAGGGACCCCCCCTTGGGCGAAACGATAAAATACCTGACGGCTTACCAGAGAGGACATTATCATCGTTGATAAAGAACGTCCGTCCTCAGAGACCAAAAACAGGAAAAGTTAACGTAATATTGGTAAACTGCAGGAGTATCCAGGGCAAGGTTCCTGAATTAGTATCTCTTATTGAAGGAAATAGTGCGCATATAGTATTAGGAACGGAAAGTTGGTTAAAACCGGAAGTGAACAGTAACGAAATCCTAGACACAGAATGGAATATATACCGCAAGGATAGGATAAACGCCAATGGTGGAGGAGTATTTATAGCAGTAAAGAATTCAATAATATCCAGTGAAGTTATTAGCGAATGCGAATGTGAAATAATCTGGGTTAAGTTAAGTATCAAAGGTGGGTCAGATATGATAGTCGGATGCTTCTATAGACCACCTGCATCAGCAACCGTAGTAGTTGAGCGCCTCAGAGAGAACCTGCAGAACGTCGTGAAGAAGTTTCGTGATCATACTATTGTAATAGGGGGAGACTTCAATCTACCAGGTATAGAATGGGATAGTCACACAATCAGAACTGGAGCCAGGGACAGAGACTCTTGTGACATTATCCTGACTGCCTTGTCCGAGAATTACTTCGAGCAGATAGTTAGAGAACCAACTCGTGAAGCTAACGTTTTAGACCTCATAGCAACAAATAGACCGGAACTTTTCGACTCCGTGAATGTAGAAGAGGGTATCAGTGATCATAAGTCAGTGGTTGCATCAATGACTACAAGTGTAATAAGAAATGCCAAGAAAGGAAGGAAAATATATTTGCTTAACAAGAGTGATAGGGCTCAAATCGCAGAATATCTGAGTGACCACCATCAAACGTTCATTTCTGAGGAAGAGGATGTGGAACAAAAATGGAAAAAATTCAGAAACATCGTCCAGTACGCCTTAGATAAGTTCGTACCGACTAAGGTCCAAAGCGAGGGGAAAGATCCACCGTGGTATAACAATCATGTACGAAAGGTACTACGGAAACAAAGAAAGCTTCATCATAGGTTTAAGAGTAGTCGAATCATAGCTGATAAGGAAAAGCTGAACGAAGCGAAAAAGAGCGTAAAGAGAGCAATGAGAGAAGCATTCAACGAATTCGAACATAAAACATTGGCAAACAATCTAAACAAGAACCCTAAAAAGTTTTGGTCATATGTAAAATCGGTAAGCGGATCTAAATCCCCTATTCAGTCACTCGTTGACCACGATGGCACCGAAACAGAGGACGACCGAAGAAAGGCAGAAATACTGAATTCAGTGTTCCGAAACTGTTTCACTGCGGAAAATCGTAACACGGTCCCTGACTTCAGCCGTCGCACGGACGCCAAAATGGAAAATATTGAAATAAACGATATCGGAATTGAAAACCAACTGCTATCACTTAGTAGCGGAAAAGCATCCGGACCAGACGAGATACCCTTAAGATTCTACAGTGATTATGCTAAAGAACTTGCCCCCTTTCTATCAGCAATTTATCGTAGATCGCTGGAAGAACGTAAAGTACCTAGCGACTGGAAGAAAGCGCAGGTCGTTCCCATTTTCAAGAAGGGTCATAAATCAGATGCGAATAATTATAGGCCTATTTTGCTTACGTCAATCTGTTGTAGAATAATGGAACATGTTTTGTGTTCTCGTATTATGACGTTCTTAGATAATACAAATCTCCTTCATCATAACCAACATGGATTCCGCAAACAGAGATCATGTGAAACTCAGCTCGCCCTATTTGCCCAAGAAATTCACAGTGCCGTAGACACTGGCGAGCAGATTGATGCCGTATTCCTGGACTTCAGGAAGGCATTTGATACGGTTCCGCACTTACGTTTAGTGAAAAAAATACGAGCTTACGGAATATCGGACCAGGTTTGTGATTGGATTCAGGATTTCCTAGAAGAAAGAACACAACATGTCATTCTTAACGGTTCAAAATCTGCAGATGTAGAGGTAATTTCAATATACATAAATGACTTAGTTGACAACATCGGTAGCTCCGTGAGGCTATTTGCAGATGACACGGTTGTCTACAAGAAAGTAGCAACATCAGAAGACTCGTACGTACTCCAGGAGGACCTGCAGAGGATTAATGCATGGTGCGACAGCTGGCAGCTTTCCTTAAACGTAGATAAATGTAATATAATGCGCATACATAGGGGCAGAAATCCATTCCAGTACGATTATGCCATAGGTGGTAAATCATTGGAAGCGGTAACGACCGTAAAATACTTAGGAGTTACTATCCGGAGCGATCTGAAGTGGAATGATCACATAAAACAAACAGTGGGAAAAGCAGGCGCCAGGTTGAGATTCATAGGAAGAATTCTAAGAAAATGTGACTCATCGACGAAAGAAGTAGCTTACAAAACGCTTGTTCGTCCGATTCTTGAGTATTGCTCATCAGTATGGGACCCTTACCAGGTTGGATTAATAGAAGAGATAGACATGATCCAGCGAAAAGCAGCGCGATTCGTCATGGGGACATTTAGTCAGCGCGAGAGCGTTACGGAGATGCTGAACAAGCTCCAGTGGCGGACACTTCAAGAAAGGCGTTACGCAATACGGAGAGGTTTATTATCGAAATTACGAGAGAGCACATTCGGGAAGAGATGGGCAACATATTACTACCGCCCACATATATCTCGCGTAATGATCACAACGAAAAGATCCGAGAAATTAGAGCAAATACGGAGACTTACAAGCAGTCGTTCTTCCCACGCACAATTCGTGAATGGAACAGGGAAGGGGGGATCAGATAGTGGTACAATAAGTACCCTCCACCACACACCGTAAGGTGGCTCGCGGAGTATAGATGTAGATGTAGATGTAAGTCGAGGAAAGAGGCCTCTCAGAATGCGTGCCGTTGCAGCGAGATTGAGCGCCTCCTCGCTACACACTTGCAGTGCGTGAGTTACTTAATGAACACTGGATAGGTCACGGTTCATCAGCAACACCAGCTCCCTCGAAACGAACACCAAGGAGGTCTGACATACCACACCTGACAACTCGTTACGGGAATTCGTTAAGGCACACGTATCTGCACCAGTGAAGAACTGCATGATGCTGTTGAGAATGCATTTTTCACTATAACACCGGACGTGCTCAAAAATATGTCGAGAACAACGTGAAGGCGTGAGGAAATGTGTTTATAGGACAATGGTGAACATGTTGATATTGGACACTCAATACGTAAGTAAGTACTTGCGTTAAAACAGATCAAATCAATTAGCATTCGATACAGAGGGGGTATGAGGACTTCTTGGTCACCCTGCAGTTTGTTAGAGGGCAGGGAATGTGATCACGGGTAAACAGTTTTTATTTATTCTGCTTTTACATAGAAAATCCTTAACGTGGCAGTGAGACACCTGCCGTGTGATTAAAGCTACTGTGAATGTAACCAATGAGAATGATCGGATCTTTTGTATATTTTTAATTTTAATCAATATAATGAATTCATATTCGTACTTGTTTACTTTCAAGGAAATTTATTGTGATGTTACTTTTTAATAAAAATATTCGCTCCAGTCCCACCCAATGGAAACATCTTTGATCGTGTTTCTCATGTCCCCATTTGGACATTTGTGTGCTTCATTAATTTTCTACCGGTCGTATTTTGTTCTGTCCAACGTTGGTGCTGCGAATCTGACAGGCACCTGCGACATCTGTGTTCTGCTGTCATTGCACTCTACTCGGAGCACTCCGTCACTCATTCAGCTCACGTCAACAACAAAACTTCACTCGCAAAATGGCACCCGGTGCACTCTCCGCATCTAATGCAGAAGCCTAGAGGACGGAGCTTCCTTTGGCTTTTTGCGGAAGACCGACAACCGGCCGCTCGGGAGCTAGTGTGGCCGAATGTGAATTGGACACGACTGTACGGTGATCTCTTGTGTTCGCCCTCTGCTTCTGCGAAAGAGAATTCTCATTCGCTGATGCTCATTCGCTCGAGTTCTTTCCGACGTGAACCTGGCTAAACGAGTTCCGAGGCAGAACTCTCAGTGTGCCTGTTACAGTGACTGGGCATGATTGGTAATCGTTTCCTCAAAATTAGTGGAATTTTAACAGGATAAAGAAAAGCATTGTAATAAAAACTGAATACTTTTCTCACTGCCACCCAAAAATGAGGTGAATTGTTGAAAACTTGCTTTTTAGTCGATCACGCTTATCCTGTGACGTATTTAATACCATTGACCGTGGAACATATTATTTGCTTAATGCAGGGTGACACGTGGGAGGGAGACAGTTTTTAAATAAAGAATAATTCATCAATTCTTAAAAATTAATGTGTGTTTATTGACATTAAATCAAATGCCATTTAATGTAGGCCAGAAGTC
The DNA here is from genome assembly GCF_023864345.2 of Schistocerca serialis cubense. Taxonomy (NCBI): domain Eukaryota; kingdom Metazoa; phylum Arthropoda; class Insecta; order Orthoptera; family Acrididae; genus Schistocerca; species Schistocerca serialis. The sequence goes on along the minus strand of NC_064648.1, from coordinate 36,843,561 downwards.
ACACGCTGGTAAGTCTGGAGGTTTGGGAGGCCAAGAGACATTGCCAAAAGTGAGATAACTGTCCAGGAAATGCACACCAAAGAAGTGCAATGTGCGATGTAGCATCATACTGCTGAAACCAAACATCTTTTAAAGGGATTCTTTATCTTCTCACCAGGAGAGATCACCAGTGGTGGGATCGACTTTTTGAAACCATCTATACTATGATGTAGGTTAAGATCTCAGGTATCACACACCCTGCAGCCACTCATCCAGATGGGCCCTCATTTGTGGGTGATCGACGAAAAAAATTCAGAATTTTACTCGATGCTCAAGTAGTACACAGGGTGAGTCATTAACAGTTTCCACCTAGAATAACTCCAAAAGTATGATAGTACCTTAAAAGTTAGTGGGACAGAAGTTGAATGGGACAATGGGGGCCATAAAATGACTTTGGTTTTTTGGTGCTAGGTGGGGTCGCATCAGAGATGTGAAGGTCAACTTTGTTCCCTCTCTGTCTCTGTCTCTCTCTCTCTCTCTCTCTCTCTCTCTCTCTCTCTCTCTCTCTCTATGGGATGCTATAGTTTGGTACTTATTTTCTGACAGCAGCTATCGAGACGAATCCAATGATGTGTAACAGTAAGGTCTTTGAAGGTCAGCGAAGGTCACAAAGGTTGCATGAATGTCCCATTACAGAAGGTGTGCAAAGTGATGTGACCATAGGTATCAATGCAGTGCTGCAATCTTCTTATCAGGGATTGAGTGGCATTCCTTATCACTTCGGCAGTTATTGAAGCACATGCTCTTACAATTCTCTCTCGTATACAGGATGGTCCATTGATCGTGACCGAGCCAAATATCTCACGAAATAAGCCTCAAACGAAAAAACTGCAAAGAACGAAACTTGTCTAGTTTGAAGGGGGAAACCAGATGGCGCTTCCATAGGTCAAACGGATATCAACTGCGTTTTGTAAAATATGAACCCCCATTTTTATTACATATTCGTGTAGTACGTAAAGAAATATGAATGTTTTAGTTGGACCACTTTTATCTCTTTGTGATAAATGGTGCTGTAATAGTCACAAACATATGGCTCACAATTTTCGACGAACAGTTGGTAACAGGTAGGTTTTTTAAATTAAAATACAGGACGTAGGGGCGTTTGAACATTTTATTTCGGTTGTTCCAATGTGATACATGTACCTTCGTGAACTTATCATATCTGAGAACGCATGCTGTTACAGCATCATTACCTGTAAATACCACATTAATGCAATAAATGCTCAAAATGATGTCCGTCAACCTCAATGCATTTGGTAATACATGTAACGACATTCCTCTCAACAGCGAGTAGTTCGACTTCTGTAATGTTCGCACATACATTGACAATGCGCTGACGCATGTTGTCAGGCATTGTCGGTGGATCACGATAGCAAATAGCCTTCAACTTTCCCCACAGAAAGAAGTCAGGGGACGCCAGATCCGGTGAACGTGCGGGCCACGGTATGGTGCTTCAACGACCAATCCACCTGTCATGAAATATGCTATTCAATACCACTTCAACCACACGTGAGCTATGTGTCGGACATCCATCGTGTTGGAAGTACATCGCCATTCTGTCATGCAGTGAAACATCTTGTAGTAACATCGGTAGAACATTACGTAGGAAATCAGCATACATGGCGCTATTTGGATAGCCATCAATAAAATGGGGGCCAATTATCCTTCCTCCCATAATGCCGCACCGTACATTAACCCACCAAGATCGCTGATGTTCCACTTGTCGCAGCTATCATGCATTTTCCATTGCCCAGTAGTGCATATTATGCCGGTTTACGTTACCACTGTTGGTGAATGACGCTTCATTGCTAAATGGAATGCGTGCAAAAAAACTGTCATAGTCCTGTAAATTCTCTTGTGCCCAGTGGCAGAACTGTACACGACGTTCAAAGCCGTTGCCATGCAATTCCTGGTGCATAGAAATATGGTACGGGTGCTGCAATCAATGTTGATGTAGTATTCTGAACACCGATGTTTTTGAGATTCCCGATTCTCGCGCAGTTTGTCTGCTATCGATGTGCGGATTAGCCGCGACAACAGCTAAAACACCTACTCGGGCTCCATCATTTGTTGCAGGTCGTGGTTGACGTTTCACATGTGGCTGAACACTTCCTGTTTCCATAAATAACGTAACTATCCGGCGAAAGGTCCTGACACTTGGATGATGTCTTCCAGGATACCGAGCAGCATACATAGCACACGCCCGTTGGGCATTTCGATCACAATAGCAATATATCAACACGATATGGACCTTTTCCGCAATTGGTAAATGGTCCATTTTAACACGGGTAATGTATCACGAAGCAAATACCGTCCGCACTGGCAGAATGTTAAGTGATACCATGTACTTACACGTTTGTGACTATTACAGCACCATCTATCACAAAGCGAAAAAAGTGGTCCAACTAAAACATTCATATTTATTTATATACTACACGAATATGTAATAAAAAATGGGGGTTCCTATTTTAAAAAATGCAGTTGATATCCGTTTGACCTATGGCAGCGCCATCTGGCGGGCCAACCATAGCACCATCTGGTTTCACCCTTCAAGCTAGACGAGTTTCGTTCTTTGTAGTTTTTTCGTTTGATGCTTATTTCGTGATATATTTGGCCCGGTCACTATCAATTGACCACCCTGCATAGTGAAAATAGTAAATATTTGCCGAATACAGCATATCCATCTAATGTGCCAAGGATATGTAAACACCATTCGACGGTTTTGCAATACAGTACTAATAGGAATGGTAAGACTAATATTGTCGAGTTAAGCAAATGTGAATGATGTATTCCTTCAAGAACAAGTGGATTTGTTTCTCATTTACGGAGAATTTGCCAACGAAATTCAGTGTGAGCTAGGCACTTATATGCCGAAAGATATCTTCAACATACTCACCCTACACCTCATACATGTGTATGATAAATTGAAAACAACTGAATCTTTAACGCATCAGAAACATATCCGGCATAGGAAAGTTACTAACGAGAAAGTGTAAATTGGTACTCTTGGTATTGTGGCTTGAGATCCTTGTGTTACTTCGTGTCAAAGACATTATAACAAAGACATTCCAATTAAACTTGAAGATATGCGAAAGAGAATTTTCAGAGCATATGCTTTGATAAATGCCAAAGTGATAAGGAATACCAGTCAATCCATGATAAGAAGATTGCAGCACTGCATTGATACCAGTGGTCATCACTTCGAACACCTTCTGTAAATGGACGTTCATTAGCCGCTATCAGAAAATAAGTGCCAAACTATAGCATCCCATTAAAAAAAAGGGGGGGGGGGGGCGGCTTGACCTTCATATCACTGAAGCAACCCCATCTTGCAACAAAAAAACCAGTGTCATATTATGGCCCCTGTTGCCCCATGCAACTTTTGTCCCACCAACTTTTCAGCTCCTATCATACTTCTGGAGTTATTCTTGGTGACAATAGTTAGTGACTCACCCTGTATAATAGACTAGTTGTGTGGTGTAATGGATAGGATAAGCCCTTGACGTGCAGAAGGTTGTAGGTTCAAATCCCAGCAGATGCTTTCCATTTTATATTTTTAAATCTTTTCATTTTCTGTTTTTAAATAATTATTGAAATGACTTTGATCATTATTTTTCTACAGTTAATTGGTTTAAATGTAATTCTTTATTTTTATTCCTATGTCACATCTTTTTAGTCATTGTATGAATGTTGACATTTGTCTCGTTTTTCTCTTTATATGATTCTTTTTCCACTTGGAATTTTTGTGAATGTGAATCTTATTATGTTTATCTATCATAATATTTAAATATTTGAGAGTGCCAATCCATCGGTTAAAAAACAAAAGACGATATAATCTGTTCATATTCACTGTGCAGTGGTATCAAAAATATTTCTCATTACAAGATGCCAGATGTGCTTTCTTTTGGTGATTCTCATACAGACATTTAAAACATAGCCTAAATTCCCATTGCTCTATAGGTGGAACAAAACAGATGATGATTTAAACGAAAGAAGGGATTACAAGTAAAATTAAATGAGGAATAGAAATAATAGATGCAATAGCATCGACAAAAAAATAGGAAGTCAAAACACAATAAACTAGAGCGAAACTAATTCATAAATTAATTGAAATCACATAAACAAAGACTTCAAGCAAAAAAAAAAATATAGGAAAAAAATGAGAGCATATGAAGATGTTGATATGATAACTAAAATGATGTGACAAAAGGAATAGAAATAAAAAATTACATTTAAACCAATTAATTGAATAAAAGTAAAGTGAGGGTCACTTCGTCCAAAAAAAAAAAAGCACACGTGAGTAGGTCAAAGATCGAGGTGGTGTTGGTTGTGTTTTTTGACTACAAAGGTATTATCTATCACAGATTTGTGCCACGTGGTCAGATGGTAAACGAGGAAGTCTAACAGGGAATCCTAGTGCGCACGATGGACGCTGTGTGCAGGAAGAGGCCTGAATTGTGGGAAAAACCAGAGTCGGATGTCGCATCGTGACAGTGTGCCGGCTTACGCGTCACTCTTCGTCTGCAGTTATCTAGCAAAACCCCACATTCCCATTGTGTCCACCCACCGTATTCTCAGGACCTAGCCCCAGCAGATTTTTCCCTGTTTCCCAAACTGAAAAACACATTGAAAGGATGTTGTTTTCAAACCGTAGAAGAAATACAGGACAATTGGCGACAAACCTGTGTGCTGTCCCCCAAAATGCATTCCAGGAGGCATTCCAAAACTGGAAGAAACAATGGGAATGGTGTATTATCAGTGGAGAGGACTATTTTGAAGGGAACAGTGCTTGAGATGTTGTACAACAAGCAATAAAACTGATACAGCAAAAGTTCTTTTTTTGAATGCTGAGCTGATGGGTTACATTTTAAGGTGGCATAGTCACAGGGGAAATGATCACAAAATTTTTATTGCCTTTTATGTATTTTTACCTTTTATGTACTTTTGAAATTTATCAGTGCTTTAATCCATAATCATTAAGATATCCAGTTTTAGGTGAAACTAGGTTTCTTCAAAAGGCTATTTTTTAAAAAAAAATTGTAAAAATATAAGTCGAGCGGTGTCTCTTATCTTACTGCTCGCATCATGCAGGACTGGATTTGTGAGCACGAGGGCAAATTGTCGTGCCTCACCTGGCTGCCACAATCGTCAGATCTCAATGTTTCTGAGTCTCTGTGCTCTGCTTCAGAGAGACGGATATTCGGTCGCTATCCTTCTCCGTCATCGTTTTCTGAACCTGCTACTATTTTGCAGGAGGAGTGGTATAAGATTGCTTCAAAAATCATGCCGGAGCTGTATTTATCCGTTCCGAGATGACTGGGAGCTGTTTTGAATGTCAACAGGTTTCCTACACTGTATTAGGCATGCTAATGTCTTGTGTTTTTGGTGTTTCCATATACCCCCGTGTATTTCTTATTTATGTATGTGTGTTGTTCATTACTTTTTATGTTATTTTGTTACTTGCTACAATCCATCAAGTCATCTCCAAGTCCTGATGTCATGACGAATGGTGTCCCTTCGTGAACTCCCAGACATTGTTTTGTTCCTCAGTTATTCCAGTGTCCTTCCCAGTGGTTTCTTTGATGTCTCCTATCCACGTCATCCTGTCTTTTCCTCTCTGTGACCTTCCATCCTTCTGAGCAGTACATTTTATTGTAGTGAGTCTTAGGCTCCTTCTCCAAACATATATTCCAAAAGAATCACTTTTCTTGCTATCCACTTTTTTTATTGTCGACTACTCATATCTGTACAAAGCTGTGGGAAAGATCAAAGTTTTATGTATTTTTATTTGCTCAGTGTTGACAGTTTCACTGCCTGTAGTTACTTGCTTAATTTAATTTTAGTGGATTTTTCAAATTGTTCCATTCTTGCTTCAACAGTATACGAGCCGCTTTTTGTTCTCATGAATCCTAAATGTCTTTATTCCTGTTCTTACAAAGTCAGTAATATAATTTTTGAATCTTCTGTAATGCGGCACCTCTTGTCACAGGAACCCGAGTGTATTATCGTGCAGGGAGAAGATCTGTGTCACGACGCCTTGCAAACTGGAGCGCTACGACCCAGACAGGTAGGAACAAACTTACGTTTACAGACAGTTTTCTTCTTTCCTCTTCATAGCCATTTATATCTAATTTTAAGACGAAGTTTTGTAGTACTGACAAAACCTGCCACTGGTCTTTAATCGCACTTGACTCTTGTTACGATGATAGACACTAGCTCGTGCTAAAGTGTGTACTGCTGCTACTAGTAGGTGCGAGCGTCACATGCGTGCAAATATTGGCTGTTCGACTTCAGAATGTGAAATGTAACAATATTTACACACATATTTATTTTACTCCTGTATAACTTCTAGGATTATTTTCAGCGACATCAAAGTCCATAGTTTCTGACTTCGTATAAACCCAGACACGGAAAGAAAGAAGCTCAATCAGTTATATTTTCCTCTCTAGTATGTTTATTTTACTGCTAGCTGTAAGATCTTACTAATATTTAAATAAAGTAAAGTAAAACTGACTTGTATACTTTGCATAGCCTAACATACAATTCATGGTAACAGTGTGGTCAAAGCCAGGATCACATTATATTTTTGCTGAAGCACAGTAATTGGGTGTGAAACTTTCCCACTTCAGCAAAGACATCGTCAAGTTGCTACGAATCGGAATCTCTAGCTGCAATGACAGTTCCGAACAGTACCTGCACTTGTCGTACAGTATACACGGTATATAAAAAAGAATCATCCTATTTGGCACTACTGTATTTCTGAAAATAATAAACATATACATTGAATTTTGTTTTTTGATGACCTCAAAAAAAAAAAAAAAAAATATTTTATATATATAGGTGTTAAATACGCTCCCCTTGAGATGCACGGCATGTTAGTGTGGTATTCAAATTGCTCCCACACATGCAGTGAGCATGTCAAGTAACGGCTTCCACAGCTGCTGTTATGCGATGTCTCATTTCACTTACTGTTGTTGGTAATGGAGGCACATAAAGAAAGTCTTTTATAAATCCTCACAAGAAATAATCACGTACCAGCAGGACTGGTGACATAGGAGTCCAGTAATGTAAGGCCGAATGGTTTGGTCCAGTGCAGCCGATCCGTCGTTCACTAATCCTTTGACTTTTAAATTCCCACACTTCCAGATGCCAGTGTGGAGATGGCCCATCCTGTTGGTAAATGAAGTCGTTCGAATCAGTCTCCAACTGCGGGAAAAGAAAGTTCTTAAGCATATTGAGATATGTGCTTCCTATAACACTGTTCTCGGAAAAGAAAAATGGACCGTACATCTTTTCCTGCGAAGCTGCTCAAAACACATTAAAATTTGGAGAGACCGTCCCGTGTTGTACAACTTCATATGGTTGTTACATACTTCAAATTCTCACATTATGACGGTTCACCATTCCATTTAAATCAAATGTTGCCTCGTCACTAACCACTAAGAGTGCAAAAAAACTGTCATTCGCCATTTTGCCAAGAATGAAATTACAGAACTCCACACATTGTTTGTCACCTTCACGAAGGGCTTGCATTGCAGTAGCTGCATTTTATGTGATTTCATGTGTAAACATCGAGCAACACCTGCCAGATGGACATTGAGAGCATGCTGAGATGTCGAAATGCATAGTGAATGGATTTCAGTTGACTCCTTGTGAAACTACGGTTGACGCATTCAACGTCTGTGTCAGACACTCAAGGACTTTGTTTTGTCTTTACACAAACAACCTGTTTCTTGGAATTGTTCATGCCATCATCTAATGCTCTGTATTACTGACACGCACTGTGCAAAATGTAGAACACAAAACTTTTGTTGTTGTTCTGACACCATTTTTACTAGAACTGAAGTGGGTGCACACTGCTGACCTAGTGGGAACCATGGAAAACTCGAGAGATCGTTCTTTCCAACAGTACATTGTTGATGCACATATCTCAACTAACATAATAGTTCGGTTTTTTAAAATCTGATGATTCTTTTTGATTCACCCTGTAGTACTAACTGAGCCTCGAACCGCAGCTGCTTGCAGTAGTCTGCATTTTGGCAGTATCCTTATAGATAGAAAGGAGGAACATTTATAGGAATATAATTACTATTATATCTTGCCTCTGTGGTTTTGTAAATGTTGGCTAAGTTCTTAGATGGACTTAACATTCATAAAACTTAGGAAATACAGTTTTGTAATAAATTATGCTCCTAAAGATTTTTTGAAATAAACTAAAACAATCCATCAAACAATGTAAAATCCTGGATGGAATATAACAATATTATGAAAAGGAAAGTTTCTACTCCTGCTGAGTCGTAAATAGGCACAATAAAAAGACTGTCACAAATAACCTTTCGCCCAGCAAGGTCTTCGTCTGTTACTAAAACAATCCATGTTAGATACTGGAACCTTTCTTTAAAGAATTGTTCCACCTGGAAATCAGTCTTGATTTTTTTCCCCTATCAGGAATAACTGAGTCTGCCAGATTCTTTAAAATGGCAGCTATTTATGCCAACAGCTCTTCAATAAAAAAAATTGGCAAGAAATAATTAAATTATTCAAAAAAAAAATAATAATAATGTGTACATATAATAATCTTCCACTTGCAGAATATTTAAGATAGGGATCATTTATTAACTGTCTTTCATAACAGATTTGGTTTTTTGTGTATAAAAGCATTTAAATGAAAGCTCAGTTCGTGAACTACATTTACGTTTAAAGACCATTCAAACACATTGCACAATACCCCAGTTCAAATTTATTCTTATCAGTATGAAAAAATACATATATGATAATTATTGGTTGGTTCTGATTGATTATAAGTCCCTGTGTTCACTCATCAGTATTTCACAAAATGACTACTAGCAGTACACAGCGCATTGCCTTATCAGAGCCAGCCCAGGGAAGGACGAGAAATCAAGGGAGTAAAATTAAGCTTCCTCCTCCACACACTTAAGTTTCAATGTCAAGTAAAATTGTGGCTTTTGCCGTACAAAGCTATATACTATAAATACATTATTTTTTTCCCCTTCTTCTTCTTGTTCTTCTTCCTCCTCCCCAGGCCCCCTCCCCACCCGACACCCCCACCACACTCGTAAATGTACTTGCACATTTGAAACATGCAAAGACAGTAATTCCATGTTGTGGGCACTCCTGGAAAGGATGATGTAACCTGCTGGCCGGTAGGCGTGCCTCACAGTTTGCAGAAAGCCAACAGCACAGGAAGGTATTTTTCTTGTGATGAAATACAGATCGTAGTACTGAGAAGTGACAAAAAGTGTTAGTATTTCTTCTTATCAGCTAAAGTACATACTACAACTTTGTAATAAAATCAGAATGAAGTAACAAAATTGGTGCTAGGATCCTTCCCCAAACTAACATTGAAAAAGAATTGATTTTCTTGCTATCTATTCTTTTCATTGCAGGTGAATCACATCGATATGACCCTGTGGAATCACCATAGTTTCAGACATTTTTATTGTGGTCAGTAGTGACAGTTTTGTTTCCTTTAGCGAGAGGTTTAATTTAATTGTAGCCACATTTACAAGCTATACCGTTCTTATTTCCTCATTGTGGAGCTGCTTTTTCTCGTCATCGATACTACAAAATATATATTTAATGATTTTCTTAGTGGTTTCTCCACCTAGCACCACAACAGTCATAATTACTGGTACTTTGGTGTAAATAATGTAATTTTTTAATCATTTCATAATGTAGCACCTTCTGTCACAGGAACCCGAGTGTATTATCGTGCAGAAAGAGGTCGATGACGTGGGACCCAGACTTCTGGAAACCACACAGGTAGGAAGGACTATTTATATCTCATTTTTAGGTACAATTTTGTTGTGCCAACAAGAAACCTATCTCTGATCATACTTAACTCTCGTGTGTAGCTTGTTTAGCTCCAGCCCTACATGGGCCAGCAAAATGAGAAGTCATTACTTTCCAGCAGTTAAATTATACGTGTTTCACGGAGATACTGAAATACCTGAAATGTCAAACCGTGGGAAAGCTAGGTCGATGTGTGTGTTCCCAATAAACTATACACGTGCCCCGTTGTATTTGTCGAGCTGCCAAGCTTCGCAGAATCTTGATTTGATGCCGATGTCAACTGAATCTGAACTCTGACAACTTGAAGGTGCAATTGGACTTTATTACAAGTTCACTGTGCATCAGACATTAATGTAGTATGCATCTTTATGTTGGACACCCAGTTAAAATTATAACATTCAACCATTTAAACAAAATGCTATTATAAAAAGATTCAGTGTATCTTGACATTATTATTATGTTCGCCTTGTTGTTATTCCTGGGAGCCGGGCACGGCACAGCAGTCTCTTGCTGCACTTGCAGTGACGTCAAGCATAGCGCTACTCCTTGTCTCTCCATGAAGTCCATCAGGAATACCTCATGCAAATTAATATACATAATATAGATAGATTTAACTCTCAAAATGACTTTTCTAGTCATTTTTACCAAAACAAATAAGTATGTACACATGTTCATTTATATGTCAAGTAAGTACAGAATTTTCCTATCAATTGAATTGTTTCCTTTTCTGAAACACTTATCGATAAAATAATGGGAAATATCACAAGCTCTCAAGCTCTGAATGTAGATGCAAACTATCCTGCTAAAGCTTCCTAGTATTGTTCGGGGAACCAACATCGACACTTTATAGACCAATCCTGAGCGTAGGTCGGGCTGTGGTTTTCTCCATGTGTGAGTAATCTGTCACTCTAAAACTGAACTGGTTGCGTACGACGATGACGTACGTATGTCTCACTACCAGTGGATGCGTCTCTGTGAACAATCTGGTAAGCACTTAAGTGTGAATTGCAGAAAAGTTGCGCAATGCAAATGTACCTTTCTCTCTCTCCCTGTACTTTATCGTCATTGCTTTCAGGACTTCAAAAATCTAATTCTGCCTTTCACTGTTGTTTGATACTGTGAAGAGACAATTGTTTCTCCTTCTTTGTCTATTATTACTTGCAAATTCAGAATTCCTCCTCCTGGTTTCTCACTGTTTCCTAGAGTCATATTGATCTTAGCTGAATTTGTTGAGTAGATGGACAGTTTGTCTCTTCCCCTCCTATTGTTGTTGTTGTGGTCTTCAGTCCAGAGACTGGTTTGATGCAGCTCTCCATGCTACTCTATCCTGTGCAAACTTCTTCATCTCCCAGTACCTACTGCAACCTACATCCTTTTGAATCTGTTTAGTGTATTCATCTCTTGGTCTCCCTCTGCGATTTTTACCCTCCACGCTGCTCTCCAATACTAAATTGGTGATCCCTTGATGCCTCAGAATATGCCCTACCTTCTTCTTGTCAAGTTGTGCCACAAATTTCTCTTGTCTCCAATTCTATTCAACACCACCTCATTAGTTATGTGATCTGCCCATCTAATCTTCAGCATTCTTCTGTAGCACCACATTTCGAAAGCTTGTATTCTCTTCTTGTGTAAACTATTTATCATCCACATTTCACTTCCATTCATGGCTACACTCCATACAAATACTTTCAAAAACGACTTCCTGACACGTAAATCAATACTCGATGTTTACAAATTTCTCTTCTTCAGAAACGATTTCCTTGCCATTGCCAGTCTACATTTTATATCCTCTCTACTTCGACCGTCATCAGTTATTTTGCTCCCCAAATAGCAAAACTAATCTAATTCCCTCAGCATCACCCGACTTAATTTCACTACACTCCATTATCCTCGTTTTGCTTTTGTTGGTGTTCATCTTATATCCTCGTTTCAAGACATTGTCCATTCCGTTCAACTGCTCACCCAAGTCCTTTGCTGTCTCTGACAGAATTACAATGTCATCGGCGAACCTCAACGTTTTTATTTCTTCTCCATGGATTTTAATTCCTACTCCGAATTTTTCTTTTGTTTCCTTTACTGCTTGCTCAATACACAGATTGAATAACATCAGGGAGAGGCTACAACCCTGTCTCACTCCCTTCCCAACCACTGCTTCCCTTTTGTGCCCATCGACTGCCATCTGGTTTCTGTACAAATTGTAAATAGCTTTTCGTTCCCTGTATTTTACTCCTGCCACCTTAATTTGAAAGAGAGTATACCAGTCAACATTGTCGAAAGCTTTCTCCAAGTCTACAAATGCTAGAAACTTAGGTTTGCCTTTCCTTAATCTGTTTTCTAAGATAAGCCGTAGGGTGAGTATTGCCTCACGTGTTCCAATATTCCTACGGAATCCAAACTGATCTTCCCCGAGGTCGGCTTCAACTAGTTTTTCCATTCGTCTGTGAAGAATTCACATTAGTATTTTGCAGCCGTGACTTATTAAACTGATAGTTCGGTAATTTTCACATCTGTCAACACCTGCTTTCTTTGGGATTGGAATTATTATATTCTTCTTGAAGTCTGAGGGTATTTCACCTGTCTCATACATCTTGCTCAACAGATGGTAGAGTTTTGTCAGGACTGGCTCTCCCAAGGCCGTCAGTAGTTCTAATGGAATGTTGTCTACTCCCAGGGCCTTGTTTCGACTCAGGTCTTTCAGTGCTCTGTCAAACTCTTCACGCAGTATCGTGTCTCCTATTTCATCTTCATCTACATCCTCTTCCATTTCCATAATATTGTCCTCAAGTACATTTCCCTTGTATAGACCCTCTATATACTCCTTCCACCTTTCTGCTTTCCCTTCTTTGCTTAGAACTGGGTTTCCATCAAAGCTCTTGATATTCTTGCAAGTGGTTCTCTTTTCTCCAAAGGTCTTTTTAATTTTCCCGTAGGCAGTATCTATCTTACCCCTAGTGATATGCGCCTCTACATCCTTACATTTGTCCTCTAGCCATCCCTACTTAGCCATTTTGCACTTCCTGTCGATCTCATTTTTGAGACGTTTGTATTCCTTTTTGCCTGCTTCATTTACTGCATTTTTGTATTTTCTCTTTTCATCAATTAAATTCAATATCTCTTCTGTTACCCAAGGATTTCTACTAGCCCTCGTCTTTTTACCTACTTGATCCTCTGCTACCTTCACTATTTCATCTCTCAAAGCTACCCATTCTTTCTTTCCGCCATTCTTGTCTATTTTTCCCTAATGCTCTTCCTGAAGCTCTTTACAACCTCTGGTTCTTTCAGTTTATCCAGGTCCCATATCCTCAATTTCCCACCTTTTTGCAGTTTCTTCAGTTTTAATCTACAGTTCATAACCAATAGATTGTGGTTAGGGTCCACATCTGTCCCTGGAAATGTCTTAAAATTTAAAACCTGGTTCCTGAATCTCTGTCTTGCCATTATATAATCTATCTGATACCTTCCAGTATCTCCAGGCTTCTTCCATGTATACAACCTTCTTTCATGATTCTTGAACCAAGTGTTAGCTATGATTAAGTTATGCTCTGTGCAAAATTCTACCAGGCGGCTTCCTCTTGCATTCCTTGCTCCCATTCCTTATTCACCTACTACGTTTCCTTCTCTTCCTTTTCCTACTGTCGAGTTCCAGTCACCGATGACTATTAAATTTTCGTCTCCCTTCACTATCTGAATTATTTTTTTTTATGTCATGATACATTTCATCAATCTCTTCGTCATCTGCGGAGCTAGTTGGCGGATAAACTTGTACTACTGTGGTAGGCATGGGCTTCGTATCCCCTCCTATACACTATCCTAATCCATTTGCAAGCATGAGACATCAGAGAGACTTGGTCCATTTCTGCGATAATGGTGGTTACACGAAAATGTGGTTGTGTGGCCACAAGTAACGTCACCTCAGATTTATACCGATAAAGATAGTAGACAGCGACATGCAATCAAACAGTCTTGCTAGTCAGTATTTGAGAATCAAATTAATGAAGGCTTCTGTAACAGAATGCAAATGGCTGATTCACTTGCCAGCTCTAGTACATATTCCCAGTAGGCAGTTAACAAGTAACTGCCAGAGACGTGTCTGTATCTACATCTGCGTCTACATCCATACCCCGTAAGCCAATGTTCAGTCTGTGGCCTACAGTACCCTATACCATTACTAGTCGTTTCCTTTCCTGTTCCATTTGCAAATAGAGTGAGGGAAAAACAACTGTCTATAGGCCTCCATGTGAGCCCTAATTTCTCATATCTTATCTTCACAGTCCTTACATGAAACGTTTTGGTGGCAGTAAAATTGCTTTGCAGTCAGCTTCAATTGCCAGTTCTCTATGTTTTCTCAACATTGCTTTTTGAAAAGAACGCCACCTTCCCTCCAGGGATTCCTATTTGAGTTCGCGAAGCATCACCGTAACACTTAACTTGCCATTCAGACATACTGGTAACAACTCTATCCCCCCGCCTCTGAACACTTCGATGTCTTCCTTCAATCCCACCTGGTAAGGATCCAAAACACACGAGCAGTATTCGAGACTAGATCGCACCAGTGGCCTATATCCGGTCTCCTTTACAGGTGAACCGCTCTTTCCAAAAATTCTCCCAATAATTTCACCTTCCCTACCACAGTTCTCACACGCTCGTGCCACCTCATTCGTATCGCTTTGCATCGTTACGTCCAGATATTTAAACGGCTTGACTGTGTCAAGCAGGGCGTTAATAATTCTGTATCTGAACATCACAGGTTTGTTCTTCCTACTCATCTGCATTAACTTACTTTTGTCCACATTTAGGGCTAGCTGCCATTCATCGCACCAACTGGAAATTTTGTCTCGTATCTCCCTTCACTCACTCAACTTCGGAACCTTACCATGCACCACGGCATCGTCAGCAGACCACCACAGATTGCTGCCCACCCTGTCTGCCAAACCATTAATGTTTATAGAGAGTGTTATCTGTCCTATTACACTTCCCTGGGGCACTCCTGACAATACTCTTGTTGCTGTTGAGGACAGTATACTGGGTTCTATGATTTAACAAGTCTTTGAGCCATTTGCATGTCTGTGAACTTGTTCCGTACGTTTGCACCTCCGTTAACAGCCCACAGTAGCGCACCGTGTCAACCACTTTTCGGAAATCTGGGAATATAGAAACTGCATTTTGCCCTTCGTCCATACTTCTCAGTATATCTTGCGAGAAAAGGGTATGCTGAGTTTTGCACGGGTGATGCTTTCTAAAACCGCATTGATACATGGACATAAGTTTCTTGCTCTCAAAAAAGTTTGTTATATTCGAACTGAGAATATGTTCAAAAATTCTGCATCAAACAGAAGCTAGGGATATGGTCTGTAATTTTGTAGGTCCATTCTTTTATCTTTCTTAACGAACTTTTTCCAGTTGCTTGGGCCTTTGTGCTGGGTGAGAGATTCACGATAAATGCCAACTAAGTAAGGGGTCAGTGTCCTAGAGTACTCTTCGTAAAACCGAATTAGGATTCCAGTGGACCTGGTGATTTATTTGTTTTCAAATTTTTCGGTTGCTTCTCTAGGCCAGATATTTTTATCATGATGTCGTCCGTATGGGAGTCTGCCTGATGGTCAAACAACAGTATGCTTGTATGGTTCACCTGTGTGAGTAATTTCTTGAACGGGAAATTTAAAACATTGACTATTGTTTTGCTATCTTCAACTGCCACACCAAAGTGGTCAGTGAGGGACTGAACAGAAACCTTAGGCCTGCTTAGCGGTTTTATGTAAGACGAGAATTTTCTCGGGTTCTCTGCCAGATGTTTTGCTAAAGTGTGACGGTGATAGTTGTATGGTTTGTGCATAGATCTTCCCACAGAGGCACGAATCTCTACTAGCCTTCCCTTGTCATCATTTGTGCGTTCCCTTTTGAACCGAGAGTCTAACTGCCTCTGCTTCCTCAGTATCGTACGAATTTCGTTATTAAAGCGTGGCAGGTCTCTACCATCCTTTATCCACTTATTAAATGCAGACTGGCAATGGCAAGGAAAGCGTTTCTGAAGAAGAGAAATTTGTTAACATCGAGTATAGATTTAAGTGTCAGGATGTCGTTTCTGAAAGTATTTGTACGGAGTGTAGCCATGTATGGAAGTGAAACGTGGACGATAAATAGTTTAGACAAAGAGAGAATAGAATCTTTTGAAATGTGGTGCTACAGAAGAATGCTGAAGATTAGATGGGTAGATCACATAATTAATGAGGAGGTATTGAATAGGATTGGGGTGAAGAGAAATTTGTGGCACAACTTGACTAGAAGAAGGGATCGCTTGGTAGGACCTGTTTTGAGGTATAAAGGGATCACCAATTTAGTATTGGAGGGCAGCGAGGAGGGTAAAAATCGTAGAGGGAGACCAAGAGACGAATACACTAAGCAGATTCAGAAGGATGTAGGTTGCAGAACGTACTGGGAGATGAAGAAGCTTGCACAGGATAGAGTAACATGGAGATCTGCATCAAACCAGTCTCCGGATTGAAGACCACAACAACAACATCCACTTACTAGGCACATAACTCTTGAGACTTCGATTTACAACCTGCTTAAACTTTGCCCATAATTCCCCTACCTCTATCTTACTGGTATTACGTGACGCCAATTCACTGTCTAAGTGAGATGCTAATAATTACTTATCCACTTTATCTGGCAGAAACACTCACCTATCTTTCTCGGCTGATTTATTAGCTTTCATAATTACAGTCGCCGTAATGATATCAGAATCACTCCGTCGATAACATCTGGCACTACAAATATGTAGTTACAAGGTCTAAGAGATTAGGTCTGAGGTATTTCCATTATGTGTGGGTCACAGAAACAGCTGCTTAAGGCTGTTTTCAAAAAATGTGTTCGAAAGTACTTGGCAAGATCGTCTGTGTGTGCCCTCCCAGAATGAATCGAAAGACCTCTTCGTTTGTACTCGGTCGGCTGAAGTCGTCTCCGACTAGTATTGCACGATCTGAGACTTTACACGCTACTGGCCGTACACTTTCTTACAATGGCTCTAGAACTCTCACAGTGGAATTTGGTAGCTGGTAAAAACATCCAACAATTCACTTGATTCCACCTAGACCTGTTATACGTGATGAGATAATTTCACTGTCACGTTTAACTTTGGCCTCAACATTGACAATATTTTTGTCGACTACAGTGAACACTTCGCCTCTGTGGCTTCTAATCTGTCTTTATGATATATGTCCCGTGACTTTCTAAATATCTCAGAGGTTTTTACTTTAGGTTTCAGCCAGCTCTCGCTCTCTAGTAATTTGATTGCTAAAAGTTACCTGGAGGGCAGTAAATTTGAGAACTTTGTTACGAATACTTTGAAAAGTTACAAATGAAATTTTTATAGTTGAAGCGTCTTTAATCTGAATGTGATCTGACTTTTCTTTCTGTGTAACATCTGGTGATAGTCCACCGAACAATCTCAAACTACCGCCTAGCTCCGTGTGCACTCCACAAGTACTCTGCTACCCGAGCAGCTGCTTCCTCTGTGTGGTGCTCCCCTGACCTGTCGAGGGGAATCTTACAGACCTCCAGCCGATAATGCGGGTCTAGAAATCTGTAGCCGAGACTCTCGCAGAGTCTGCAAAGCCTCCGGCCGAGACCCTCCGCTCGGCTCTGAACAGGGGACCCCTGTCGGCTCTCGGAACGGTGCTACAAACTGCGAGCTCCGCTCGCACCCCGCGTGCGAGGCCGGCGGTCTCCGCCACCTCTGCCAGCGAGACGTACGAACTGAGGACGGCCTCGACCCACGCCGCAAACACTGTCGGCGCTGACGCGAGCCACTACTCGCAGACGACCGCGCCCCTCACGCTCGATAGCCGCAGGCGGGGCACCCTCCACGTCTCGGACGGGGCCCACCGGCACAGCCGTAACGAGTGTACACTTGCTTTCTTTCCAGACCTTAATGCTGTCTTCCTAAGGGGCACCGTAAAGCACCTGACATCGGAGCTCCCGGTAACTATCGAACCCCTGGCCACGTGTGCCTGCTCAGACCGTGCCGAAGGGGCAGCCACGTGTCCACTCGCAGCGTGAATAGGCAGTGTGGGTCACTCGGCCTTCTGCCTCGAGTGACGCGAACACGTTGCCGCCCGCCACTCGCCCTGCCGTGAAGGCGGATCCACTGCATCCGGGTCACTAGTAGGTACCTCGGCAGCAGAGTTCCGGACAAAACGAGTGGCACCTCGTGTGTCCTGTGTGACGTGCCAGGTTCTCTGACACTGCCAAGCTTTGTGAGGCAGCAGACTGAAGGTGGCCGACTGTAGCCAAAAGTGCATTCGACTGTTCGCGAACTGCGGTCAGCTCCTCCCGAGTCTGCGCCCGGCAGGGCACACGTGTTATCTGTCCTAGCGAGACTAACTGAAGAAGTGAACTGTAGAACCGGACAGAAACCTATATATGAGGGTGGTTTCTAAAGTTCTCGGAATGGAATAGAAAAATAATTCTTACATCACTGAAACTTTTTTTTATTTTTCAGTGTAGTCTCCTTGCAGGTTTATGTACTCTATCCGACGATGTTCCGATGCCTCGATCCCATCTCGAAGATGAGTTTCCTCCAGGTCTGCAAAATAGTTGTCAACTTGGGCTGTCAATTCTTTGTTTGGAGTGAATCTTTTGCCACCGAGAAAAATTTTCAGTTTTGGGAAGAGATGGAGTCATATAGATGGGTGTGGCAACAATTCGTACCTTAGTTCGTGTAATTTTGCCATGGCGACGGCACGTGTGTGCGGGCGCGCATTGTCTCGATGGAAGGTGACTTTCTTTCTTGCTAAACCTGGCCGTTTTTCACAGGTCTTTTGTTGCAACTTGTCCCTGAGGTTGGCGTAGTATTCTCCAGTAATTGTTTGCCCAGTGGAGAGATAATATACAAACAGAATTCCCTTCACATCCCAGAACACTGGTGCCGTGACCTTTCCCGCCGAAGGAATTGTCTTTGCTCTCTTTGGTGGCGCAGAATCATCATGTTTCCACTGGTTTGACTGTTGTTTTGTCTTTGGGGTATACTAGTGCACCCAAGTTTCATCTGTGGTCACAAACCGGCACAAAAAATCTTGTACGTTTCACCTAAAACGGATCAAACATTGTTCCAATATGTCCGTACTTGTGCGTTTTTGATCCAGCGTCAATAGTCGTGGCACCTATCTTGCAGATAATTTTTTAATTTCTAATTCTTCAGTTAAAATGTGATACACCCTTTCAGATGACGTCTGGAAAGCGTGAGCAGTTTCACACACTTTCGATCGGCAGTCCTTTGTAACCATTTTGTGCACTTTTGCAATCATTTCTGGAGTAGTGACACATCTTGGCCGACCTCTGCGCGGGTCATCATCTAAGCCCTCCCGGTCAAATTTGAATTCATTTGTCCACTTGGCAACAGTTGACTATGAAGGAGCAGAGTCCTCAGTGTATTCTGGAGGTCGTCCTTTGCTTTCGTACCTTTCTTTATGAAGTACTTAATCGCTGCTCGAATCTCGATTCCCCCCCTCCCTCTCCCGTCTTCGCAAATCACTACGTGGAAACAACAGAGCCACATCTCTAGCGCAGCTCTCTTCCGAGAGCACTGACCGTCACGTGTTTACAGGCAACAGTCCAATGAACATGTGAACAACTCGTTGCGCTAGCACTGACCTCTCGTGGTGATTCCGAGGACTTTTCAAACCACCCTTGTATGCACTTGCTTCCCTCCTGATGTGTCACCACTGGACACTGATGTTTTAAGGGGACCAGGACATTATGAGGACCCAAAAAACTGAAGTTTATGCAATAAAATTTGTGATTGTTCCTGTTCTAAAATTATATAGTTTATATATAGTGTAGTGCCTCATCATTTTTATGTTTAAATGCCTTTCTAAAGCAGATTCAGCCCATGAATGCCTAATTGTCTCATTACTGTCAAACACAAAACCTTGTCTAAAATGTCTCTTTATTTAATTTTGGCACCGCTATTTCATGGCAACTCGTTTGTGTAATATCCTTTAAGGACATATTGACTGTAGTATGAGCAGGGATTTATCGCAGTCGATCTTTCTGTCGACAAAGGTAGATTACTCGAGTTTATTTACATTTCTTACTTGACTGTGTATTTCAACCATTTCATATTCTAAAATCCCAAAAATGAGTAAGTTCAATTCCAGTCCTAAATTTTGCGGTAATAACCACGAGTGTGCCATTGGAAAATGTAAAAATGAAGAAATTGCTACACTGCAGCAAAGTGGGTTTAGGCCTAAGAGCTCACCAGGCAGTGCTTCAGAATGCAAATTGCAACATCTTACTGAAAATGTACTTGAGGTTGGTGTTGTCAGAGATGAAAATAAAGGTTACATTTTAATTAGTAAGTGGAAGTTTTCAGAATTAGTTTTGTCTGTTACTAAAAGTTAATACTGTAAGTTAAAAATCCCTTACGTGTAGTGAGGATGTAAGAGAAGAGGCCTATTCAGCAAAATTGTAGTGGAATGTCAAGTGTGTGAAGTAATGAAACATACGATGTCATCTGCGATAACATGCAACATGAAGTGGATATTCTCCTTGCTTATGCCACGAGGTATTATTGGGAAGGGGAATAAAGCAGTCCAGATGTTCTGTACTACCGTGTATCTCCCACCGCCACCTGTTAGATTTGAGAGGTATTATAAAGGTTTGCGTATTGCCGTAACAGAAGTCAGCGAAGCATGTGTACAGAGGCCAGTGAAAGAAACTAGAGATATTTGCGAATCTACTGATATTGTTGCTGTGTTGGACAGTTCCTGGTAGAAGAGAGGCCATGCCATACATAGCAGAATGGAGTTGTCACAATTGCCCTTGTATATACGGGCAA
Organism: Schistocerca serialis cubense; assembly: GCF_023864345.2. Classification (NCBI taxonomy): domain Eukaryota; kingdom Metazoa; phylum Arthropoda; class Insecta; order Orthoptera; family Acrididae; genus Schistocerca; species Schistocerca serialis. The sequence goes on along the minus strand of NC_064648.1, from coordinate 36,822,872 downwards.
GGTGCTGGACTATCAATGTCTGACAGAACTCTGCCAAGGCTGTGCCGACAAGGTAAATGAACACGAATATGTCAAAAACTTCAAAATTTTCAGTGGTGGTATGGAAAGCAAGGGGCAGTGTGTATTTTTAGTAGGTCAATTGTTAGATGTGGTGTGTGATACACTCACTATCTTGGTGGTGGTGGCTGTAATGGCTTCAGTAGTGCTGTGACTGCTAAACCATATGGGAGCAAGACTAAGGAAATTTTGCAAGGATATGTGGAAAGGGGGAGGGGGGGGGGGGGGGAATTCTCTCATGACAGTGCAATTGATGTATGAGGCAGGACGAAACATCAAATCAGAAATTGAAAACATCACAGAGTATTATGGTCTGACAAGCTGGAGAGGCAGCAAAAATGTTAGTGGGGTGAGGAAAGTGATTTGGGCAACTTTGTTTCACAGAATATCCACCGTTGAGCATCCACAGCATGGCCTCTTCCCAAAAGGAAACACTTTGTGGTGCAAGTATTGTAGGTGTGAAGCAAATGGACAAAATCGTACACCTGCATACGCCATGCCAGAAACTGTTATGGTAGAACTAGAGCCAATATATCAAGATCTTTCAGGTCCTAAACTCTTGGAAAAATTTTTACATGGCAAAACACAGAAAGTTTCAGTAGTTGCATTTGGGAATGTTTGCCAGAAATTTTTTGTTAGCCTGCCATAATACATTGTAATGATGGAATAACAAGCTGATAAAAAACCACGAGCAGACCAGGCATCAGAGCTGGGGACAATATGAAATGCAGGCTACTATGAGTGGACAGGCAGCATGTCGCTGAAGCTGAAAAAGCTTCTCAAAGTGTGACAGAGAAGCCCAGAATAACAAGGAAAACTAAAGAAGATGAAAAGGACACCAAGATTACGGAGCGGGAATGTTTGGACACATTATCATTGAGAAGAAAATGACATGTGCAACAAATACTAACAAAGAGATAGAGGGGCTGGCCAGTACTTGCCTCACCTCAGTACAGCCGATAGAGTCACAAAACAGAACAGAAAATTTACGTTCCTAGCTTTCGGAACTTTGTTCCTTCGTCAGGGAGGAGAGAGGGGGAAAGAAAGGGAAGAAGGGAAAGTGGATTCAGTTACTCACAACCCAGGTTATGAAGCAACAGGGAAAGGTAAACAGGGAGGGTAGCAAGGATGGAGGCATGGTTGTCAGAGGGAAGCCAAAGATATTCTACTGTAAGTACTGTGCCACCTTCAAACCAAAGAGGATGCGTACAGAAGTAAAGAGGTATATTGTATAAAGATAAACACAACTATGTAGGATGAAAAGATGCGTGAATGGCTAAAGAGGAAAGGGAAAGAGGAGAAGACTGAAGAGTAAATGGGAGTGAGGTTGTTTAACGTAGGTTCAGTCCAGGCGGATGGCGGGTTGAAAGGATGTGTCGGAGTGCAAGTTCCCATCTCCGCGTTTCAGAGGGACTGGTGTTGGGTGGGAGAAGCCAAATGACACGTACATTGTAGCAGGTTCCTAGGTCCCTAGAATTATGCTGGAGGGCATGCTCTGCTACTGGGTATTGGACATCTCCTAGGTGGACAGTTTGTCTGTGTCCGTTCATGCGCTCAGCCGGCTAAGTTGTTGTCATACCGATGTAAAAGCCTGTGCAGTGTAGGCATGTCAGCTGATAAATGACATGCATAGCTTTAGTTTCAGTTTCCTGTAATCATCGTTTTTGCATACTTAGGTATCGTTCTCTTGTCCAATATTAAAGCAACAAAAACAAAATTTTGCACAAATAATAGTTTAGTGTATGCTTACACAGTAAACCACATTATATAACATTCCATGAAATATTGTAAGCTGGAGCATATCATATGTTCTTAAATTATTAAAAGAAACATTGAGTTTTTAAAAGCAATGGAAAAACCAGGGTGGAATGTGACAGTATTATGAAAAGGATAGTCGGTACTCACCATACAGCAGAGATACCGAGTTGCTGAAAGGCACAACAAAAAGACTGTTGGAAAGTTAGCTTTCGGGCAACAAGGCCTTTCACACACACACACACATACACATACACACACACACACACACACACACACACACACACACACACACAATGACCACAGTCTCTGGCAGCTAGAGCCACACTGGCTCCAAATTTCTTTCACGTGTAGGTTACAATATACAGTTAACAATAGTTCAGAACAGCCAGCACAAGAAACTTGCAATATTAATTTGGCTTAAGTTTCATTCCAATATCTATCAATGTTTTTAAGTTACTACATTTCAAAATGCTAGTAATAACTACAGGCCATGAGGTCCAGATCCTCTTAGTGAGCTGCTCATAGAAAAATGAAAACTGCAGTACAGATTGCCTGAATTTACACTTGCAGCTACAGAACGTGTTATGAAGCCTCTGAAATACAAAAATATGCACATAATTTAAGAAATATGCTACTAGTAAAACACAGAAATAGCTAAATATTTAACTTGCTGCTTTGGAGTTGTGAACAGGTGACAGCAGAGGGCCCGGTTGACCGTCTCTGTCACCACCCTTTTGAGTCACAGCTGCTGAAAGTGGAACTTGTAGACACACACACTAATAGGAGTTGAGGAATGTCCTATCTTTAAAGAAATAGCAATTTTTCTTTCTTGGGTCATTCACTGTTTACACTGGTCAACAATGAAAATGTTTTGGGCTCAAAAATAGTTGGTTCTTATGTACGTCCATCTCCTGAATTAAAAAAACAACCATCAAATGAAAGATTAGCTCTTGCTTTTGAGATAAAGTGACATTTCATTTTTATAGTCAACATTTTCAGTTTTGGGGGAATTTGTTATCGGAGTTGGCAGACCTGTCCAATAACAAAACACAAATGACATTAAGCTGTTTGTAAGTCATAAACATAGGTAGTGTTGCTGTGGCTGTGTGTTTTATACAGTTTCTGCTGTAATTAAAGCAGAATTTCTGGTTTGAGAGTGCTTTTGTAGTGTAAAATTTGTAAAAATGCCACGAAAATGTGCAAATAAGGGGAATAATTTTTGTTACATTTGTGGCGAAATGACATTTTCTTCGCAGAAACGCAAGCTGACGCCTCTTGTGAAGATTGCCTACCGGCGTTATTTCGGTATGGAAGTAGGGACCAGGATAGGTCTTGGGCCCCACATATATGTTGCAACGCAGTGTTCAGTAACACTGCGAGAATGGCTGAAAAATAAGAAATGACCTATGGTTTTTGCTGTGCCTGGGGAATGATTGGAGCCTACAAACCATACAGATGACTGCTATTTCTGCTTGACTCCACTTATAGAGGCAGGATTGTGTGTGAAGAAAAGAAGAACAGATCAGTACCCGAATGTTTGATCTGCTAATCGACCCATTCCGCATCCAGATAGTTGACTAGTTCCTACTCCACTTGAAAATTGTCTCCACATGAAAATTGTGTATTTGAAATAGAAAATAAAGACAGTGTGGAACAAAAAGAAAAAGAAGAAGAAGAAGAAGAACCAAACAAGCTTTCAACATCATATGACCCTGATTTTGAGGGAAAAGATGATAAAGCTCACAGAGTGAGTCAAGCGGAATTGAGTGATCTCTTTAGAGACATCAAAGGAAAAGGCAGAAATTCTTGGGTCTCGACAAAAGCAATGTAATCTTCTCGAAAGTGATGTCACAGTCTCACAGTATAGAAAATGTCACGTGGAACTGCTTCCCTTTTTGGAGAAGATAAACTATCTTGTTGTTTGCTGCAACATTGATGAAATCTTTGAATTTGAACCGTGATCCAACTGAATGGAGGCTGTTCATAGACTCCCCCGAGCTTAGTTTGAAACCTGTGTTACTTCACAATGGCAACGGTCTTCCTTCTACTCCTGTTGGTCGTGCTGTTCACCTGAAGGTGATGTATTCAAATAGGACAGCCATGTTGGACTCAATCAAATATCAGGAACACAAATGGTTAATCTGTGATGATCTAAAAGTCATTACCATACTCCTAGGACTGCAGCTGGGGTACACAAAACATTGCTGCTTCTTATGTATGTGTGACAGTAGGGATAGGAAATAACATTATATTAAAGCAGACTGGCCTGCAAGAAATCTTAACCCTTGCGAGAAAAATGTCCGTGCCGAGCCTGTCGTGGACACAAAGGTTGTTGTTCTCCTACCCCTGCACATCCAGCTGGGTTTGATGAAAAATTTTATCAAATGTATGAACCAAGAAGGATGGTTCTTTAAGTAAATAATAGAGAAATTTCCGAAATTAAGTGATGCAAAAGGTAGGGCAGGTATTTTTATCGGGCCACAAAATTGAAAACTTGTAAAGGATCCTGCAGTTGACCGAGTTTTGGAGGGGGAAGAAAAGGAAGCTTGGGAAGCCTTCCAGGGATTTTTAGGTAACAAAAGAGATGATAACTACACTCAGTTGGCGACAGTGCTCTAGCAAAAATACCACAACCTTCGATGCAATATGTCCCTTAAAATCCATTTTCTCCACTCCCCTCTAGACTTTTTCCCTACTAGTTTTAAAGCTGACAGTGATGAACATGGAGAAAGATTCCATAAGGACATTTCTGTTATGAAACAAAGATATCAGGGCGATTGGAACAAAGCAGTGTGTGTGGATTACTGTCTGTCTTTGTGTAGGGATGCTATGGAACTCCATTACGACAGACAAACTAAAAAATGACGGCCTCGTGCAGCCGCTACACAATTCTGTTCAGACCCATGCATCTGTAAAGTATTGTTCCAGCAATTTAGAATTCTTAAAATGTAACTACCATTGAAAAAATTCGAATACACTTTCAGGCTTCTTGTTATTGTCTTCAGTCGTGAGACTGGTTTGATGCAGCTCTCCATGCTGCTCTATCCTGTGCAAGCTTCTTCATCTCCCAGTACCTACTGCAGCCTACATCCTTCTGAATCTGCTTAGTGTATTCATCTCTTGGTCTCCCTCTACTATTTTTACCCTCCACGCTGCCCTCCAATACTAAATTGGTGATCCCTTGATGCCTCAGAACATGTCCTACCAACTGGTCCCTTCTTCTTGTCAAGTTGTGCCACAAACTCCTGTTCTTCCCAATTCTATTCAATACCTCCTCATTAGTTATGTGATCTAACCATCTAATATTCAGCATTCTTCCGTACCACCACATTTCGAAATCTCCTATTCTCTTCTTGTCCAAACTATTTATTGTCCACGTTTCACTTCCATACATGGCTACACTCCATACAAATACTTTCAGAAACGACTTCCTGACACTTAAATCTATACTCGATGTTAACAAATATCTCTTCTTCAGAAACGCTTTCCTTGCCATTGCCAGTCCACATTTTATATCCTCCCTACTTTGACCATCGTCAGTTATTTTGCTCCCCAAATAGCAAAACTCCTTTACAACTTTAAGTGTCTCATTTCCTAATCTAATACCCTCAGCATCACCCGACTTAATTCGACTATATTCCATTATCTTCGTTTTGCTTTTGTTGATGTTCATCTTATATCCTCCTTTCAAGACACTGTCCATTCCGTTCAACTGCTCTTCCAAGTCCTTTGCTGTCTCTGACAGAATTACAATGTCATTGGCGAACCTCAAGGTTTTTATTTCTTCTCCACGGATTTTAATACCTACTCCGAATTTTTCTTTTCTTTCCTTCACTACTTGCTCAATATACAGATTGAATAACATCAGGGATAGGCTACAACCCTGTCTCACTCCCTTCCCAACCACTGCTTCCCTTTCATGTCCCTTGGCTCTTATAACTGCCATTTGGTTTCTGTACAAATTGTAAATAGCCTTTCGCTCCCTGTATTTTACCCCTCCCACCTTCAGAATTTGAAAGAGAGTGTTCCAGTCAACATTGTCAAAAGCTTTCGCTAAGTCCATCATTTCTACGGAATCCAAACTGATCTTCCCCGAGGTCGGCTTCTACCAGTTTTTCCATTCGTCTGTAAAGAATTCACGTTAGTATTTTGCAGCCGTGACTTATTAAACTGATAGTTCGGTAATTTTCACATCTTTCAACACCTGCTTACTTTGGGATTGGAATTATTATATTCTTCTTGAAGTCTGAGGGTATGTCGCCTGTCTCATACATCTTGCTCACCAGATGATAGAGTTTTGTCAGGACTGGCTCTCCCAAGGCTGTCAGTAGTTCTAATGGAATGTTGTCTACTCCCGCGGCCTTGTTTCAACTCAGGTCTTTCAGTGCTCTGTCAAACTCTTCACGCGGTATCGTATCTCCCATTTCGTCTTCATCTACATCCTCTTCCATTTCCATAATATTGTCCTCAAGTGCATCGCCCTTGTATAGACCCTCTATATACTCCTTCCACCTTTCTGCTTTCCCTTCTTTGCTTAGAACTGGGTTTCCATCTGAGCTCTTGATATTCATGCAAGTGGTTCTCCTTTCTCCAAAGGTCTCTTTAATTTTCCTGTAGGCAGTATCTATCTTACCCCTAGTCCTGTTAGCATATGTAATTAAAATGTATCTTTTTCTCTTAATCCATTAATATGAAATACCTGCACTTAGTGTGTATCACGGAAACTAGAGCTAAGGAAAGTTTTTCATTGTCATATTCATTTTTCTCAGCCCAAAATTAGTAAGTACTGACTCTTTGAAATGGTTTAGTGCAATACAGTGATTTTTCTCGATTGCAGGTACACGAGAACGGGGCGCGGCAGAAGACGGCGCGTAACCCGGCAGGAGGAGCTGAGGAGGAGGAGATGATTCTCGGCTTGGAGCCGGAGATGGAATGGGTGAGAGGAGCTCAGTAATTCTCCTCTTAAAGCCGTCCACAGGCATTTATGTCTCACGAGGGACGGAGGCGATTTTCGTAAGGAAGGTCGTAAATACAAAAGAAACAGTCTCGTCTTTCAAGTTTACAAGAATTTTCAATTACTCCAGTGTAGTGCCAAACACAATAATTTTCAATTCTTCGCAATTTCTGCAAGCTGTCGAGTGATTAACCGTAAAGTTCCCTTCTGAAAACTAAAATGTTACAGCAGATCTCTCGAACCTCGAGCTTCACTTCTGTAATACTAAACTGAGGCACACGGTCGAGAAATGTTTGACGCGAATAAAAATGGAACTCGTTGGCAGTAGGAATGGCAGTTGTTGCTGAAGCAACTGATTTTTGGTTGTCTTAAACGCCAGTTTAACCGTACCGTTAAAAGTGCTCGTAATAACCAGTTACTGAAATAGCCAATTTTTGCTATTTTATTCCTTTTATTTCCTGTATTAAATATGGAAACTGAACAGAGTTTGAAAAATTTTTACTCCCTCTGTTTTAGGGTACGTAGAATCAAAATATTAAATTAAACAGTCAAATAAAACAAAAGTTAGTCTGTCCATTGTTGGATGCTTTTCTCGGAGAGTGGGAAGTGGTTGACTATTACAAAAAATCTCAGGTATTCTCCTGTTGATTCTAATTTTTTAGAACTCTACTCAAAAATCATTTAATCTGGGATCGTACCACAATTTGGACATTGCGAATAGTCACTTCTGAGATTGGAAACTTAGATTTGAGAACTATATTTTTCGTGTTAATTTGTCCATTCTCAAGGGCTGCAGGCAGACAAACAAATTATATAGACGGAGGCAGCCAATCAGCTGCTTACTGTTTTTATTGCAAACTGTGAGTGATCTGTTAAGTTGTAAGTTTTCTCCTTACATTATGTCACAAATTCGTTGTGGATCCTCCCGTTTTTAAACTTTTAAAGCAAATGAAGCATTTTATTTCATTGTTCTGCACTTCATAAAATTTTCCAGACTGTGGATGGTCTCATTCTGCAATAAAATGGATCTCCAGTGGCGACAGCGAGAAACTACTGCGTAGACAAGGTGGGGGCAAGTCTTGCACACTACATGTACATGCGTACCATTTGGTAGGCCACATCCTGTGGTAACAGGGACATAATCATCTCAGCAGTGCTGTACCAGATCTTACGCCGTGTGTCTGTTCCTCATTTCTGTCGGTATTGTTGTTAAAATAGCACTTATCGCCTTCCCATTTTCTGTAATAATGCAATATTTCAAAGCAGTGCAAATTTATGAATTATTTGTTCTTTAAAAAAGGTCTATTTAAAAACAAAAAACTTTAGCACTGCTGCAATGACTAATTGATATTTCGGTATTTTTATCCGGTTATTAGTAAAAAATAAAATCATCTGTTATAAACGAGACAGACACCGGAAGATACTGGTTATTCAGGGCTAAAATACTGGTATCAGTTTTAACCCATCGGTTTTTCCCATCCCTTGCAGCCAGACCCAGAATGTTTGTTAAAATTACCTAAAAGGATTTGGAGGACATGATGCAACAGCCGTTGAAAACTTGGTTTTGGATCCAACAGTCTGCAGTGGTTTAACTGAAAAGTCAATACCAAATGGTTTATCTGATCATGATGGTCTCATTTTAATAAAAAATTTTACTGACCATTTAGGTACAGATGATAGAGGAAAAGGATTGTAGTGTAAAATCATAAGCAGTGACTCGACGACAGAATTTACAGAGAAATTACGAGAAAGTGCAGGGGATAAATTTTTTCTTAAACATATTCCTACAACACTTTGAATCTTGTTTTTTTCCCTACAGGAAATAAGGCTGAAAATGAAGAATAGCGATGATAAGGCTATAAATCTCCTGGGTTTAAAGTATCTATTAGGAAGCAAGAGCTCTGCAAAATTCAGCAGACGGGATGAAGTCACAAGTTGCAATTTCAGTAGCACCTGTGTTGTAAAAGCTTCCAGTCCCGTGTTCCTTTTTCTTCTTCTTTCTTTGAAGAAAAAAAAGAGAGATAAAGGAAAAAAGAAGGAACCTTCTCATGTACTATGCTCAAAAAACAAGGCACAAGCAGTTTGGAACATTATTAACCCTCGAGTGGGCAAAGTGCACCAACCACGAACAAAGTTGTTTTGTACCTTTCCATTGTTGTTGTACAGTTGCGAGCGTGCTTCCATTCCTGCATTATTGCTTCAGCTAACCCAATGATAAACTGTGTTGTTGTACACCCACGTGGCAGTAGTAATATAAAATAAACAGTGAGCTAGGTGAGAAAAAATTTACTGTCCACGCAAGGAAGTGACTAAAATTCTGAGCTAGCAGCACAACCCTCCAATGAGGCAGTTGCAGTTAGTGATTGAACAAGTATTTGCAGGATTGCCACAAGTTATGGAAATCAGGGTTTCAAACATATCAAAGAAATTTGGGGGGGGGGGGGGGGGGGGGGGAAGCTGGAAAAATCTCGTTTTTGTCTCAGTAGCATGAAATTGTTTACCGAGATGTCACATGTCGTCGCTGGCTGGGAGCAGCTGAGTACGTGCGCCACTTCCCTACTCCCTCATTCGTACTGCTTCTCCCCTTCCCACCCTACCCCTCCCCTCAGCTTGCAGTCAGTGCTGCCACCTTCACACGGAGTGGGATCTGGTAATCCGTTTCGTGAAACAGCTGCTCCGCATTCACTTCACTCACACTGGGACGTCCGTTCCTCTTTGCCGGGCACAAGCACCCTGTCTTAGCGAAGTTGTTGTGCCAGTGGCAAATGGCCTTCCTTGTCGGTGGCTTCTTACCGTACTCAGTTCTAAATATCCGTCGAACAGCTGTAGCACACTCATTTTTGTCGAACTCTGACACACAGAAAGCTCCCTTCTCACTCGAACTCTCCACGTTTGCGACTAGCGCTGACTGTCTGCAAATTACCAAACTACGCTGTGGGGGTATACGTGAAAAAGAACTTTCAGAGTTTCTCTTCAAAATGACATCTGTAAGATATCTGTACAATGTTCGGTTCTTGCACAATAAATAATTGAAAGTGTTCCCGGACTGTGTACACCCTGGACCGCAGTGTCGCTGTCTGTTAACACTGACAACTCTACGCAGATGCCGGTGCTCTCGGTCATTAAGTGAAGGCTGTCAGCCCCTGTGTTCCCTGTGGTGAGAAATAGTGCCTGAAATTTGTTGTTCTCAGCATGATATTGACACAGTGGATGTCAGAATATTGAATCCCTTAAGGATTTCCAAAATGGAATGTCCCACGTATCTAGCTGCAATTACCATTTTGTGGTGAGAGTCTGTCAATTCCTGTCGTGCAGCCGTAATCTAGTCGGAGAGGTTTTCAAATGAATCACTCGAGTACAGACAGCGGGTCTCCAACGTACTGCCGTTTTGAACTTTGTGCACGCGAAACTGCCACACTCTGTGCACGTGCAGATCGCTATCCCACGACTTTTGTCACCTCGGCGTATTAATAAAAGAAAGGAAGACACTCGCAGAAATCACGGCAGTGTGAAAAATTCTGAGGTTAACATTGTGCTCACATTCGAGCGTTAGGAGGTGGAGTACGAGGTTCGACAGACCGAAATGAAAACGTCCCAAGTTCCTGCGTGTTTGGGTCGGTGAACAGTTGAAAACCCCACAGAGTCTTTCAGAATTCTCGAATTATCTCAACATTTCCCCGAGTTTCAGGTGAAGTGAATTTTGTTCGACAATTCCAAATGGTATCTAATCTCAGCTTTGTGCTAAGTGATGCAGTATATCCTTAGAAGCTTTTTATTACTCAAAATTGCCGCAATGTTTTTTAGCATAGTAGTTTATCACCAGTTAGTTGGTTATTCTGCTCCACAGGTTCTTCCAGTTGGACCTGCCAGTGATGAGCCCTTGAGTGACCCCCTGGCTTCTGAGAGAGAAGTGGTGAGTGCTTCACTTGTGGTCTCATTAATTGTATTCGTATCTAGCAGGCTGCATTGCTGCACACATTGTGCTTTGTATTTCCTCAAGCAGTGTTTTCCCCACTGTGTGACCAGGACTGCAGTCGGCCACACTCGCAGAATACGTGGTGATACCAAAACGTCCTATTTTACAAGCTCGTATTTTTGCCGTGAATGAAGATACAATTTTGCGCTAAATTCTTGCTTGTGCACAGATATACAAAATTTTCTTATTTTTTTTAAAATATTTAAAAAAGAAAGACCCATCTGATTTCACAACAGTATATCTTTTACATGCTTGCACATACAACCTTGGAGTGCATTTAGGACAAACTTTTCACTTACCATTCATGAATTTTCAATATCCCCTCCACCAGATGCATAAGAAAGATCCAGGCCGTATGTGTTCAGCATCATTTGACAAAACCTTTGGGCGCGCGCACGTGCACACACACACACACACACACACACACACACTGGGTGATAGTTAGAATTTTAAAATAAATAAATAAATTGGTTAGAAGTGGTAAACAGTTACTGTTTATTGCAGTGCTCCCCTTTTAGGTATGCACGTGTCAAGATTCAAATTTGTCATTGTCTTACTACAATATACATCTAGCAACTAACAACTGAATCATATAATGTCAAATTATAAAGAGTTTCCGCAAACTGCAGTTTTCTTGCTTAGTTAGAAATAAATTTACTTCAGAGACAGTAATATTTTAAGCTGTGCTTAATTTTAATTGAAGCTTGTGAATTCGACTGTGAGCTGAGGAAAGTTGGCCACTTATCTCGGGGGCAGAACGGTAAGTCACATCGCCACTGCGGGGCTATAGGTTGTGACAGATGGAATGTTTGTCTTCCAGTAATGACAACTTACGGGACTGCGCAACTCGTACTGAACAGTTGGTGTGATATAAATTTTGAGACAATAGTAACACTGATTTGTGAATCTGTGTTATAGACGCAGTCATCTCCAGTACTGGTACATATTTGCAGCAAGTTATATAAACTAAACCGAGTCTGTTGTAATACAACGCAATGAGTGTCTGGCACCTTGGAACTTTTTCCTGCTGTCTTGCTGGTAAGCGCTGTGCGAATGAAGAAGACCTGAAGGATGCTGTCGCAATCTGGTCGAATAGTAGGCGGCTAGACACTATAAAGAGGGCACACCAAAACGTGCCGAGCTATGACAAGTTCCTTAATGCCAAAGGCCGCGTTATGGAAAATCAGGCAAAGTATATGCCAAAACATGTATATTCAGTTTCTATATCATTAAAGAATATCTTGGTGTGGAAAAATGTTCTTTATGTTCCGGATGGCTCTCGTAGTAGTAATATCAATAATAACAACCATTATTGAAGCCGTTTGTTATTATAAAATGGTGTTAAACATGAAAATAGCAATGTGGTCGTGCCCCATCCTGTTGAAGGTCGAACAGTTATCTGTGACAAAGATTTGTGCTACAAGAACTGTAGTTATGTGCAATTACATCTCCACATAATACCTGCTTGCCATCTAGGTGTCAGTGTGGAGAAATACAAACATAAAAGGGTGGTGTTGCCCGACTATAGGATTAGAGAGCTGACTAGTCATTCGTGCCACAAAAACATTTGACTTTACCACTGAGTAAATATTTGAAGTGGAACAGCCACATACACTCAGTTGTAGGGAAAGTGAATGATCCTCAGCCACAAAGCTTTGTTGTCACTCACGGAGTGTGGATGCAGATGTGACGTTTTATTTAACAGTCCAGCAATGCTGTTTTCAGGGATTTAGCTGGAGCTGTGCACAGAAACCTCCATCTAAATTGACACACATATTCAACAAACCAGTGTGAAGTGCATGGCAGAGGGTATTCCCCGTTGTACCCCGTACTAGGCTTTCTTCCTGTCACATTCACATACGGAGTGCAGGAAGAACGTCTGTTTAAATGCATCAGTGTGTGTAACGAGTCAAATTCTGTTCTCGTGACCTCTACAAGAATGGTAAAAGCAGGTAGTTGCATATTCATTACTTGAAGGCATTTCAAAACTTTGTACGAAGGTTTTTACGAGATAATTGGCATCTACCATCAAGAGTCTCCTAGTTAAGTTTCATCAGCATCCCCCTAAGGAACTACCGTGGGTCAAACAAACTTGTAACCATTTGTGTTGCCCTTCTCTGAATATATTCAATACCCCCTGTTAGTCCTGAATGGTACGGGTCCCACACACTAAAGCAGTATTCAGACAAGCACTATTCACACAAGTGTTTTACACTGTCCTGTCGTATTTATGTGTCCACCTGTCGAAAGCTCGAATAACCGCGTATTGCAGCGTGGACAGTTCCGAGATGTGCAGTAAGAGCCAGTCGGGTTCTGTAAGGTGCCGACACGGATGCGGTGCCGTGTCAGCTCCAGTGCCGTGGGCAGGTGCTCTAGGTTTCACGGTTGAGAATCCACGTGCAAACAGCACAGTCGAGCTGTTCCCACAGATTCTCAATTTTTTTTTAACCCGGGGAGTACGATAAACTAATTCTGGTGTTCTTCAAACCAAACGCGTACACCCTGGGCTGTGTGACATATGCTGCATTGGCAGTCTGGTAGATGCCATCGTGCCGGGGAATAACAAACTACACATTGTCGTCTAACTTCGATGAAGGCCTTACTGGCCGAAAGCTATATTTGTGACAGTTTTGTTGTGCCTATCTGCGACTCAGCATCTCTGCTATATGGCGAGTAGCAACTTTCCCTTTCACAATATTGAAACAGCATGTAGAGGTGGACACAGTCTGCGAGGATAGATGCGTGCTTTTGTTGTTCCATTGTGCCCTCCAGAATGACGAGATCACGCAGACGGTGCCACAAAAATGTTCCCCAGGCCATATACACTATGTGACCAAAAGTACCTGGACACCCCCAAAGACACGTTTTTCATATTACGTGCATTGTGCTGCCACCTACTGCCAGGTACTCCATATCAGTGACCTCAGTAGTCATCAGACATTGTGAGAGAGCAGAATGGGGTGCTCAGCGGAACTCACGGACTTTGAACATGGTCAGGTGATTGGGTGTCACTTGTGTAATACCTGTGTACGTGAGATTTCCACACTCCTAAATATCCCTAAGTCCACTGTTTCTGATGTGATGGTGAAGTGGAAACGTGAAGGGAGACGTACAGCACAAAAGCGTACAGGCCGACCTCGTCTGTCGACTCACAGAGACCGCCGACAGTTGAACAGGGGCATAATGTGTATTAGTCAGATACGTATGTAGACCATCTCACAGGAATTCCAAACTGCATCAGCATCCACTGCAAAAACTATGACAGGCGGGAGGCGAGAAAACTTGTATATGACGGTCGAGCAGCTGCTCATAAACCATACAGCACATCAGTAAAAGCCAGACAACGCCTCGCTCGGTGTAAGGAGTGCAAAAATTGGACGATTGAACAGTGGAAAAACGTTGTGTGGAGTGACAAATCACGGTACACAATGTGGTGATCCGATGGCAGGGTGTGGGTATGGCGAATGTCCGGTGAACATCATCTGCCAGCGTGTGTAGTGCTGACAGTAAAATTCGGAGGCGGTGGTGTTATGGTGTGGTCGTGTTTTTGATGGAGGGGGCTTGCACCCCTTGTTGTTTTCGTGGCACTATCACAGCACATTGATGTTTTAAGCACCTTATCGCTTCCCAGTGTCGAAGAGCAATTCGGGGACGGCGATTGCATCTTTCAGTACGATCGAGCACCTGTTCGTAATGCACGGCCTGTGGCGGAGTGGTTACATGACAAGAACATCCCTGTAACGAACTGGCCTGCACAGAGCTCTGACCTAAATCGTATAGAACACCTTTGGGACATTTTGGAATGCCGAGTTCGTGCCCAACCTTACCGATCGACATCGATACCTCTGCTCGATGCAGTTCTCCGTGAAGAATGGGCTCCCATTCCACGAGAAACCTTCCGGCACCTGATTGGACGCACGGCTGTGGGAGTGGAAGCTGTAATCAGGGCTAAGGGTGGGGCAACACCATATTGAATTCTAGCATTACCAATGGAGGGCGTCACGAACTTGTAAGTCATTTTAAGCCAGGTTTCCGGATACTTTTGATCACATAGTATAGCTCCCTCGTGTGGCCTGTACTCTTCTGACAATTGTTGCTCGGTGTTTGCATTTATACATTTCACGCTATATACACCAGTATCTGCAAGACGGATCATAATACTTGATTCATCTGAAGAAGCCACACGTCACCAGACACCGTACGTCCAGTTGCGATAGTGGCCCACAAATTCGGCCGTCGTCACCGCGGAACGGCAGCCGGCACGGGTGAGTTAAGCGGGCGCCTGCTGCAGAAGCCCACGTGCAGCGACATTTGCCGAGCAGTCGTGGAGGAGGCAGTGTCGGTAGCCCCTCGGTTCATCTGGGCAGCCAGTTGCTCAACAGTTGCACGTCTGGTAGTGCGTGCACATATCCGCTGACGTCGTTTACCCCTGTCGTCTGTCCACCACACTTACCTCGGCACCAGTATCTGGCAGTGGCGGTTTCTCGTGCAGATATACTTCAGCCGTGGCAGCACGCAAACAGTTTACAAACTTAGCCATTTCGGAAATGCTTCAACCTTTGGCCCCAAAGCCAATGATTACGTCCTTGTTTTGGACATGGGATAAATCACTCCATTTGTGCCATTACAACAAAGACTGTACTGTTGTCCTCATCCACAGAGCCTCCTCTGCTAGTGCTGCCACCAGCTGTCTGAGTGGTTGGTCCACATTGACTTCAAACGTGGCCACGTTAACGTGACTGGACCTGTTTAAACAATCTCCTTTGAAGGCTGACTGCATTTTCCCAGTGTCCTACCAGTGATTCAAAGTATGCCACGTGCCTTACCTACAGCTGATCCTAAATTATCATTTCATTTTGTATACTAACAAATTGTTATGCCCTGATATTTGTATGAGTATATTGATTCCAGATGCTGAAGTTATGTGCACTGTGTGATCAAAAGTATCCAGACACCTGACTGAAAATGACTTACAAGTTCGTGGCGCCCTCCATCTGTAATGCTGGAATTCAGTACGGTGTTGTCCCACCCTTAGGCTTGATGACAGCTTCCATTCTTGCGGGCATACGTTCAGTCAAGTGCTGGAAGGTCTCTCGGGTAATGGCAGCCGATTCTTCACAGAGTGCTGCACTGAGGAGAAGTATCGACGTTGGTCGTTTTATAGGATTCGGGTCAGGACTCTGTGCAGGCCACGTTACATTGTCATGTAACCACTCTGCCAAAGGCCGTGCATTATCGACAGGTGCTCGATTGTGTTGAAAGGTGCAATCGCCATCCCCAAATTGCTCTTTGACAGTGAGAAGCAAGAACTTGCTTAAAACATTAGTGTAGGCCTGTGCTGTGATAGTGCAATCGTACAATGTCTACGCTCCTTACACAAAGCCGGGCATTTACCAGCGTGATGTGTGGCTTACGAGCAGCTGCTCGACTGTCAGATCCAAGTTTTCCCGCCTCCCGCCTAACTGTCGTAGTACTTGCAGTGGATCCTGATGCAGTTTGGACTTCCTGTGTCAGCCTATTACACGTTACGACCCTCTTCAACTGTCGGTGGTCTCTGTCAGTCGACAGGCGAGGTCGGCCTGTACGCTTTTGTGCTGTACGTGTCCCTTCGTGTTTCCACTTCGCTATCACATTGGAAACAGTGTACCTAGGGCCCTTTCGAACTCCTCGAGTTCGTGGAGCGCCCCATTCTGTTATCTCACAATGTCACTGATATGGAGTACCTGGCAGTAGGTGGCAGCACAATGCACCTAATATGAAAGACACGTTTTGGGGGTGTCTGGATACTTTTGTTTACATAGTGTACCTATGGCTTTTCAAGTTGTGAAGCGCACAATTTTTAATTTCTTTTCCAATAAAACAAATTGCCAGTCTTTGCACCACTTTGAAATCCTATTGAGATCTGGTTGAATATTTATGTAGCTAGAATGAGATTTTCACTCTGCAGCGGAGTGTGCGCTGACATGAAACTTCCTGGCAGATTAAAACTGTGTGCCCGACCGAGACTCGAACTCGGGACCTTTGCCTTTCGCGGGCAAGTGCTCTACCATCTGAGCTACCGAAGCACGACTCACGCCCGGTACTCACAGCTTTACTTCTGCCAGTATCTCGTCTCCTACCTTCCAAACTTTACAGAAGCTCTCCTACAGGAGAGCTTCTGTAAAGTTTGGAAGGTAGGAGACGAGATACTGGCAGAAGTAAAGCTGTGAGTACCGGGCGTGAGTCGTGCTTCGGTAGCTCAGATGGTAGAGCACTTGCCCGCGAAAGGCAAAGGTCCCGAGTTCGAGTCTCGGTCGGGCACACAGTTTTAATCTGCCAGGAAGTTTCATTTATGTAGCTGCTTTGAGACAGTACCTCATTGACATAACTACATCGTGTGAAAAAGTGTGAGGTTATTATTAACGTTCTCATAATGCAGCACCTTTACTAACCTCTGTCTTTGATAAATTTGTTAAAATGCCAAATACACTTGTCATGTATTTGAGTAACTAAGTGTAGAGTTGTAACGCTTTGCGTTGAAGTTAAGCTTGTTCATTCTGACAATTGTTGTTCCTAATGTTTCAGATACCCGATTCCACGAATGAGGGATTTTATCCGACGGGGTAAGTTTTCATTCTTCTCTGGAAAGTGTTTCATCGTGATAGGTGTAGAACACTTCTTTTTAAATGAAATGAAGAATTGAAGGGCTTAGTTGAAGAAGAAGGTATCCCTCAAAAGTGTACTTTGGAGATATTTACCATTTTGTTAAGTAGCCTGTAACTTTATCATAACAGTAAGAATCAGAAAATATTTTATGGGTTAGGTTATGTGGGTATTGTGTTAAATTCCTGCAAATGTGGCACAGAATGCATTGATTATTATAGGGAAAACTGTCACCTCACTAATGATACAATACACATTTTGAGATACAATAGAAAAACAATAAGTAACATCATTTTCATTAATTGCATTTTCTTGGAATCATACTCGTTATTTTTATAAAAGCTGTAGCGAACAGGAGGCACAAACTTCAACATTGACATTATATGACACACTTTCGGAGCTTTGGCGGACCAATCATTAAAACACTAATGTTCCAGAACAGTGTCACTTATTTTCTATGCCCTACTTTTGCCCCACTGCAGACTTACAGTAGTACACTGGTCTGTATCACTGTATGTGAACTGTGCACGGACTTCATGTCATCACTGGAATCTTGCCTTTCAGGAGTTCTCAGTTGTGCCAGAAGTGTTTTCATTTTTGTGGGCTGTTTTGTTAATGGAATTGAACTAACTAAATGTTCTTTCTACTTTTCTACTATATTCCCCATTATTGTCCACTGTCACATGCCCGTTATCTGCTCCTATCTTTTCTCTTTTCTATATTTCTCTTCCGCATTTTACCTTCAGTTTCTATACTTTCACCATTTATTACCAAACTGTCACTTGCTGTGTCAGCCATGTTAATTATATACTGACGTTATAAAGCTGTTCTCCTGCTGGTCAGTTAGCTATCCAGTTAGCCAGTTACAACCCAGGTATCAGAGCGATGCAGGATGCCGCCTTATTCCGTCAGAAGTTTCAGGCTGCTTTGTAAGGCTTATTACCTTATTCTCCTCAGTATTGACATGGAGCTATCTGACATTATGACAGTTCAATAAATGGTGCCAGATGGCCCCAGCTCACATAATATGCACCAAGTTCAGTTTTCATCAAACTGAGGGATACACTTGTATTTCATTAAGCACTTCAATAGTGCTCAGTAGATAGTGAGTCTACTGGGACTTGAAATATTGTCAACTTTCCAAGATACTAGTGAATCACTCAGAGGTAGTGTCCAATCACTCATGGACAAGACGGTATGTCATCCCCCTTACTTTATGAATGCATATGATTTATTTACTGGTGCGTTAATATAATTACTTATGTATTTGCACCTGGAGTGGACGTAAGTAAGGGCAATGCATAACGAAGTATTCTTGTTGTACTTATCTTGTAATTTGCCTGAGTCGGGTAGCTGGTGATTCCTTCTAATTAAAACTCCAGGTCATACAATTTGCGGAGATTTATTTGTTGTTGATAACATTTTTCCAAAGTCGTAGCAGAATACATCAAACTTCACTTATAGTCTGTTTGACAATCCAACAGCTGACAGACCGACTTACTGACTGAAAAGACTTGACTGCAAAGTGAACTCCTAGGTGAACTGACACTCCATTGCCACATTTGCTTATATATATTCCAGACAACGTGTGTTCATTACTTCAATTGTTACACCATCGTGAAATTCATAGTTACAATTAAAAGTTACAAATATACAAAAGGTTGACAATCAGATTACTTACAGCATAAAATATTAGTTCATTACATATGAGTTTAAGGTTAGAAATTGTACGATTTAAGATTGAAAATTAAATATGACTTTTTTACAATAATGTGTTTCATTAATTTAATAAATACAATACTGGCCATTAAAATTGCTACACCAAGAAGAAATGCAGATGATAAACAGGTATTCATTGGACTAATACATTATACTAGAACTGACATGTGATTACATTTTCATGCAGTTTGGGTGCATAGATCCTGAGAAATCTGGCCGTAATAATGGCCTTGATACGCCTGGGCATTGAGTCAAACAGAGCTTAGATGGCGTACACAGGTACAGCTGCCCATGCAGCTTCAACATGATACCACAGTTAATCAAGAGTAGTGACTGGCGTATTGTGACGAGCCAGTTGCTCGGCCACCATTGACCAGACGTTTTCAATTGGTGAGAGATCTGGAGAATGTGCTGGCCAGAGCAGCAGTCCAACATTTTCTGTATCCAGAAAGGCCCGTACAGGACCTGAAACATGTGGTCGTGCATTATCCTGCTGAAATGTAGGGTTTCACAGGGATCGAATAAAGGGTAGAGCCACGGGTCGTAACACATCTGAAATGTAACGTCCACTGTTCAAAGTGCCGTCAATGCAAACAAGAGGTGACCGACGTGTAACCAATGGCACCGCCAGTATGGCGATGACAAATACACGCTTCCAATGTGCGTTCAGCACGATGTCACCGAACACAGATGCTACTGTCATGATGCTGTAAACAGAACCTGGATTCATCTGAAAAAATGACGTTTTGCCATTCGTGCACCCAGGTTCGTCATCGAGTACACCATCGCAGGCACTTCTGTCTGTGATGCAGCGTCAAGGGTAACCGCAGCCGCGGTCTCCGAGCTGATAGTTCATGCTGCTGCAAACATCATCAAACTGTTTGTGCAGATGGTTGTCGTCTTGCAAACGTCCCCATCTGTTGACTCAGGGATCGAGACGTGGCTGCACGATCCGTTACAGCCATACGGGTAAGATGCCTGTCATCTCGACTGCGAGTGATACGAGGCCGTTGGGATCCAGCACGGCGTTCCGTATTACCCTCCTGAACCCACTGATTCTGTATTCTGCTAACAGTCATTGGATCTCGACCAACGCGAACAGCAATGTCGCGATACGATAAACCGCAATCGCGATAGGCTACAATCTGACCTTTATCAAAGTCGGAAACGTGATAGTACGCATTTCTCCTCCTTACACGAGGCATCACAACAACGTTACACCAGGCAACGCAGGTCAACTGTTGTTTGTGTATGAGAAATGGGTTGGAAACTTTCCTCATGTCAGCACGTTGTAGGTGTCACCACCGGCGCCAACCTTGTGTGAATGCTCTGAAAAGCTAATCATTTGCATATCACAGCATCTTCTTCCTGTCGGTTAAATTTCGCGTCTGTAGAATGTCATCTTCGTGGCGTAGCAATTTTAATGGCCAGTAGTGTACAAATGAATCATCGATCGGAAAATATTGCTAACATTTATGTAATATATGCACAAGTTGTTTAACCTCTTTAATGGCTCATAACTTTGAAATATGCATCCAAACGTAAGTAATGGAGTTAATTACATTTGCTGACAATGATCAATTAATTATTTTAGTAATGGTATTAATTCTGGTTTACAAATTTGGGTTTGAAATTATTTGTCACTTGAAATTACGTGAATTTAAATTTAGTTTTTGCTTTTTGATCGATTTACAATAACGTTTTCCAAACTGAACTTTCGAGATCTAATTGCAGTTAATTAACAAAAGTAATATCGATGCTAACATTTTTAACTACTACTTAGCAAATGAATTACATACTGATTATTATAGTTCTGAGTAAATGTTGATGGTTCATAGTGATTATTATGTTACATATTATTTAATTATTTGTAAATTTTGTTTATATATCATTCATAGTATTATATAATACAATTACATAACAGGAAAAGGTGCCATAGTGGCATGTTTTTTATTCTTTGTGTAACAGAAAGTACCGATACCCGGCTACAAATTCTGGGTATTGAATATTATAGTAATGCTGTATGTTACAACGGGAAATAAAATTGAGAGTAGTAAAGCCAAAGGAGAAACACCTAACTCTTGTGTTCAAATATTCCTTGGCAGAGGAAAGTCCAGAATTATTGCCTCACTTTTATTTCGTGCCACTGAGGAGAAAATAGATTTTAGTGGCTGCTGCATTGAGAAACAGCTGAAATCGTTAAAACTGAACAAAGCTCCAGGGCCCGACGGAATCCCTCTCAGATTCTATACTCAATTTGTGGATGAGTTAGCCCGTCTGTTAACTATCATCTGTCTTAGATCCCTCAAACAAAGCACTGTGGCCAGCTCCTGGAAGAGAGCCCAGACGACACCTGTCAACAGGAAAGGTGGCAGGAGTGAGCCACAAAACTGCATCCAATATCCGTGACATCGATTTGTTGTATAATCTTGGAACAGATTCTGAGCTCAAACATAATGAGGTATCTCAAACGGAATGTTCTCTTCAATACCAAACAGCACAGGTTCCGAAAACATCGATCGTGTGAAACCCGACTCGGACATTTCTCACATGACATACTGAAAGTATGTACAATATTTCTCGATTTCAGAAAGGCATTTGATTCAATATCACACCTACACTTATTTTTAAAAAATACAGTCATATGGCTATCAAGTGAAGTTCGTGACTGGAATGAGGATTTTTTGGTAGGCAGGACGCAGCATATAATCGTGAATGGAGATTCGTCAACATGTGTGGAAGTAACTTTGGGTGTTTCCCAGGGAAGTGTGTTGGTACCATTGCTGTTTATGTAGTATATGAATGACCTTGTGGACATTATTAATAGCAACCTCAGACTTTGTGCAGATGACATAGTTATTTGTAATGAAGTACTGTCTGAAAGGAGCTGCATAAATATTCAGTGATAAAATTTCCAAGTGTTGCAAATATTGGCAAATTGCTTTAAATATTCAGCAGTGTAAAATTGTGCATTTCACAAAAGGAGAAAAGCCTATTATCCTTTAATATCCATGAGTCACAGTTGGAATTGGCCAGCCCGTACAGATACCTGGGTGTAACGTTTTGTAGGGGTACGAAGGAATGATCACGTAGTCTCAGTTGTGGGAAAATGCTGGTGATAGATTTTGGTTTTTCAGTAGGATACTGGGGAAGTGCAGCCATTCTACAAAGCAGATTGCTTACAGATCACTCTTGCATACCGTCCTAGAATGTTTCTCAAGTGTGTGGGCCTGTACCAGATAGGACTAGCAGGAGATATTGAATGTAAACAGAGCAGCAGCAACAGCAGCCAACCGGTTGTACACAGTTTGTTTACATTTTTAATTTTAGTGCTATTCTAACTTACTTCTGAGCAGAACTGAACAGTAACTGTTTATTTAGCTATTGTTAGTAGTGCTGCGTAATTTTGTTGCAAGAATTTGCTTATTTTTCGATCTTTTGTCTCGAGTGAGTTTACTTTGTAATGAAGTTTTCTGCCGCAGGCATTGCTAGTGTGGCTTTATGTACTCGATTCAATGACCTTTGCGTATAATAAATATTCGGTAGACCTGAAGCCTCAAATTCTCAGAGTTGAATCTCGTGTTTTGTAAGTTTTTATTCAATTAGTCAGTAGTGCAGTAGAGTTACTCAGCTGTTAGTTTTGAGACCAGTGACCATTCTAATCAGGCTGGTTAGGCACTCAGTTCAGTGCGAGCTGCTGCCTGTGGCACATCTCCGGGGCATCAAGCTACGTATTTAGCTTTTCCTGTGTTTTCTTAATGCTATGTATTTGTATAATTACTTTAGGAAGTTTTCTCTCGCCCTCCTTTTTTGCCCTGTAAGTGTAAATTCAGACAGTCTGTAGCTCAGTTGTCATTTCTTCAGAACAGCCAGCTGCACAGTTCATTGAGGGATCAGCACCCCTTGGGGGTTACACCTTCTACATCTACATCTACATCTGTACTTCGCAAGCCACCCAACGGTGTGTGGCGGAGGGCACTTTACATGCCGCTGTCATTACCTCCCTTTTCTGTTCCACTCGCGTATGGTGTGCGGGAAGAACGACTGCCAGAAAGCCTCCGTGTGCGCTCGAATCTCTCTAATTTTACATTCGTGATCTCCTTGGGAGGTATAAGTAGGGGGAAGCAATATATTCGATACCTCATCCAGAAACACACCCTCTCGAAACCTGGCGAGCAAGCTACACCACGATGCAGAGCGCCTCTCTTGCACAGTCTGCCACTCGAGTTTGTTAAACATCTCCATAACGCTATCACGGTTACCAAATAACCCTGTGGCGAAACACGCTGCTCTTCTTTGGATCTTCTCTATCTCCTCCGTCAACCCGACCTTGTACGGGTCCCACACTGATGAGCAATACTCGAGTATAGGTCGAACGAGTGTTTTGTAAGCCACCTCCTTTGTTGCGTTCCGCACGGATACTCTCAGATATTTTACAGAAGTAACTGCTACCAGTGTTTGTTCCGCTATCATATAATCATACAATAAAGGATCCTTCTTTCTATGTATTCGCAATACATTACATTTGTCTACGTTAAGGGTCAGTTGCCACTCCCTGCAGCAAGTGCCTATCCACTGCAGATCTTCCTGCATTTCGCTACAATTTTCTAATGCTGCAACTTCTCTGTATACTACAGCATCATCCGCGAAAAGCCGCACGGAACTTCCGACACTATCTACTAGGTCCTTTATATATATTGTGAAAAGCAATGGTCCCACAACACTCCCCTGTGGCACACCAGAGGTTACTTTAACGTCTGAAGATGTCTCTCCATTGATAACAACATGCTGTGTTCTGTTTGCTAAAAACTCTTCACTCCAGTCGCACAGCTGGTCTGATATTCCGCAGGCTCTTACTTTGTTCATCAGTCGACAGTGCAGAACTGCATCGAACGCCTTCCGGAAGTCGAGGAAAATGGCATCTACCTGGGAGCCTGTATCTAATTTTTCTGGGTCTCATGAACAAATAGGAAGGTAACAAATTGCTTATCTAGCTTTCCAGCAGCTGTTATTGTTTACTCTTCAGTTAGTCTTGCTAGGATGGCTAGAATGTGTGCCTGTTGTGGGGATGCAGGAGGAGCTGGTTGCAGTTTGCAGAGAGTTGAACGTGGTTTTATCTGTGATCACTCGCCTTTAGGTTGCTGACTCAGGGCGTAACGGTGGTGGAGATTGTGGTGTGTCGCACGGGATACCTCGGGTGTCACTCGTTTCGCCCACAGGCTCCGCTTCCGAGGCACCTCGTAGTGCACCCGATGTGTCGGATCCGCCGTCACAGTAGGTCGAATGGCAGGTGGTAATGCATTCGTGTCGCTCGAGGCAGAGGGCCGCTGTGGAGACCGGAGGCCTGACCTCGCCGATAACCCTACGAGTGTACGGCTGGCCACTCCTTCGGCAGAGTCCGAGCAGGTACACGGGGGGAGGGGTTTGCTAGTCATTGGAAGTCCCAGTGTTAGATGCATTTGGAGCCCCTTAGGCGGATAGCGTTTGGGACTGAAATGAAAGCCAATGAACACTCGGTATGTCTGCCAGGAGTCCTCATCTGAGGCGTACTTGCCTGTCGCTATCGAGTGAGCAGACTGCAGTCGTCTGGAAGTGGTGTCTCACGTCAGCACCGACGACGCCTGTCGCGTGGATTCTGAGGCCACCTCAGTTCTTCTGTGCAGCTTGCAGAGGTGGTGAAGACTGCTGGCCTCACACAAGGGGTACCAGCAGAGCTCACAGTTTGCAGCATCATTCCCAGAGTTGATCGGGGTCATTTGGTTTGAGGCCAAAAGGAGGTTCTCAGCCAAAGGCTCTGTCTTCTCTGTGACAGTCTTGGCAGCAGATATCTGGACCTGTGTTATTGGTGGGGGTTTGCAGGACTCCCCTGGATGGGTCAGAGGTGCACTACGCAAAGGAAGCAGCTACTCGGATAGCAGAGTACTTGTGGAGTGCACACGGGTTATTTTTAGGCTAGGCGGTAGTTTGAGGTACTCCACTGCGAACTACGGGTACAACCGTGCATACGGGATAGGTTCCCAGGTATGTGTGTGGCTCAAAGACTTCTTAAGTAATATTATCCATTATGATGTCCTCGACGGTGAGTGTTTATGGGAGGTGGGGTAATGTCAGAGCTCCCCAGGGAAGTACGATAGGAGTCTAGCTATTTTCGGTATACACGAATGATCTGGCAGACAGGGTGGGCATCAATCTGCAGTTGTTCGCTGATGATGCTGTTGTGTACAGGAAGGTGTCGAAGATAAGTGACTGTAGGTTAATACGAGGTGACCTAAACGAAATTTCTAGTTGGTGTGATGAATGGCAGCTGGATCTTAATGTAGAAAATTGTAAGCTAATATGGATGAGTAGGAAAAACAATCTCGTAACATTCAGATGCAACATTGGTAGTGTCCTGCTTGACACAGTCATGTTGTTTAAATATACGGGTGTAACGTTGCGAAGCAATACGAAATGGAACGAGCGTGTGAGGATTGTGGTAGGGAACGCAAATGGTCAGTGTCGGTTTGTTGGGAGAACTATAGCGAAGGGTAATTCATCTGTAAAGGAAACTGCATATATGATGCTAGTGTGACCTATTCTTGAATACTGCTCAACTGTTTGGGATCTGTAGCAGGTCAGATTGAAAGAAGCCATCAAAGCAGTTCAGAGGTGAGCTGCTAGATTTGTTGCTGGTAGGTTCAATCGGCATGCGAGTGTTACCGATACGCCTCGGGAGCTCAAGTGTGAACCCCAGAGGGAAGATGACATTCATTTCAGAGAACACTACTGAGAAGATTTAGAGAACCGACATTTGAAGCTGACTGCAGAACGATCATACTGCTGCCAACATATTTTCGTGGAGGGACCACGAAGATATGAGATGAGAAATTAGGGCTCGTATGGAGGCATATAGACATTTGTTTTTCTTTCACTTTATCTGTGAGTGAAACAGGAAAGGAAACGACTAGGTGTGGCAAAGTATACCTTCCACCACAACTCGTATGCTGGCTTGCAGAGTATGGATGTAGATGTAGATGTAGATGTAGAGAAGGGGAACATGAATGGTCACACAAGTTTTTTTCATGACCTGTGCAAGAGTGTCACCGAGATGCTGAAAGGACTGAACTGGCAGACTCTTGATGAGAGATGGAAACTGTCCCAACAAAGTTGATTTACAGTATTTCAAGAATCAGCTTTAAATGATGATTCTAGGAATATACTACAATCCCCTACATACCGCTCATATAGGGACTGTGAGAATGAGATCATATTAGTTACCAGTACACAAAAGCACTCTATCAATCATTCTTCCTGCGCTCCATACGTGAATGAAACTGGAAGAAACCATAACTGGTACAATGGGACGTACCATCTGCTGTGCACTTCACAGTGGTTTGCAGAGTATAGATGTAGTTGTGGCTGTAAGTGACCTCAAAATTATTCATTGTTTTCATCGTGGTAGCAATACCAGCAACCGTTACGAAATTGTTTGGAATGAAAAACAGCCCACAGTTGCACTAATTATGTTTATACCACATCTTGACCATGGTTTCAACTATAATAATATAGCCTTCTTCAGGAATCCTAAAAAGTGACCAAAATAACATGTAGACCAGTAATACAATGTATACATAAACTTCTAAGATTATGTATGTGATAAAATATTACTTACATGAGCTTTTAAAAATGAAAAACGTCTTAGCCCAGTGGCTGCGTCACAATGAATAAAATAACTTCAACAGACATAAGCCTGTTTCAATCATAAGTGAAACTGCATATGGCACAGAAATGTTGACTAAAGTGTTACAGGATGGGTGTTTAGGAGCATTGTGTTTCATAAAGGGTGGAGGAAGTTTTTAGGTGTGTGGAAGGTGGAATATGTCATTGAGGCATACTCAGGGAACTACTAAGTGTTGGGGGAGGGGTTGGATAATTTTGGTAGTCACTTTCTCAGCTATAGGTAATTCTGGAATAGGACAAGAGTACCTGTGATACTTTCCTGAGATGGTGCTGGGAATGCCGTTCCAACTGTTGAAACCCCATAAAAGGCAGGGCCACGTGTGAAAGCAACTATCCTATATACCAGTTGTGCTGCAGTTACTATGCAGCATTCTGTGTGGGCACGAGAAGTAACCTACTGTGTACTTGCACAAATGGCCACTGCCAAACTGCGGCAAACCACAAACTCGACCGTCCAGTTGTCGAACCTGCTGCACGCCACAATACAAAAGACTTTAACAGCTGTTTCACTGTGCGAGCCATTTGGATTCTCCCTTCCAGCAGGAGCTTCTCTGAACTATACAGGTGGGGACTGTCTCCCCTGTGCTCCACACCTCTCCTAACTTGCTCCCACTATCTCACCTTACCTTTCTCCTACTCTCTTCTGCCCACACCACTCCTCCCCTGCCCAGACTGTCTACTAACTCCCCCCCCCCCCCCCCTGCAATCCCATGCAGGATGCAGCAGATATTCTCTCTCTCTCTCTCTCTCTCTCTCTCTCCTTCCCTCTCCCTTCCTCTCTTCCCTCCCTGTCTCCTCCTTCATCTCCACCTTCCTTTCCTTTCCTCCCCTCAGTACTTGTCTCTGCCTCTTATATGCTCTCCCCTCGGATGAAACCTTGTTGTGCAGGCACTGTGTCATCTGTCAAAGCAGCTGCCTCACACCACCCCACTACCCTCTCTTCATCTTGTATCCCGTTTCCTAGCCCCTTCCCTCCATCTGACAGCCAGCTGCTCCCAATAATTAAGTTATAATTAACAGTCAGTCTCACTGTGGCCACAGGTGTGTATACAGGGTGGCCCACTCAAACCTTCCTGATTTCAAAGAGAGGGGGGGGGGGGGGGGGGGGGACATGATACGACAATGAAAAATGCACCACATCGTAGAGCATCTCAAAGAATTTATTTATTTATCACAACACACCTCTACATGTGAACCATTTGCAGCACGAAGAATATCAAGTATTCAATTTCTTGCCAAGTTCTTTGTAACACATTGAAAAATATATCAGTTCAACCACTTGTTTATAGTGTAAAACACTAATATTGACGCGTTTCGGAAGTCAAGCTTCCATCATCAGAATAATAAAAAGTAAAAGAACCTGTTAACACTCGCTAAAATGGAACATGCACCGGGCGCAATAAAATTGATAATAAAATTAAAACATTGTGGCTACTTCCCTTTTTGCAGCCAGATCTTCCAAGGTGCATCTCCACATAGTCGTCAAAATATAGAAAACTCTAAAATGGTGTCGCCTATGGTGTTCAACTTCCAACCACACGGCTCTCTCCTCTATCGTCGTAAACCGCCTGTGCGTTTAAGTTGATACCACACACCACGTAGCCAAACACGACACTGAAACGTGAGTGAGCTCACGCGTTCCAAGGACCTCATGAAATGATGGTATCCTGCCAAATGCTAAAAATGTAGTTACTAAAAGAAACCAGTGAAATGTTTGAAAAAGTTATTTGTATCACCAGTTAGCTGTTCATTCAGTGTGTTCTGATTATCCACGCTATGTATCATAATTTCCAGCTGTTCTAGTAGATTCAGCTTTTTGCCTTGTCCTGTCTATGTAAAATAACAAGATCCTGATCTATTCCCAACATGGGGTGTCCCGTTTCCCAAATATGCGTGGCTACAGCTGACTTTTCAAAATTATGAAGCCGTAAAGCATCGCTATGTTCTTTGTAACATACTTTAAAGGACCTACCAGTTTGGCCTACATAGCTTGCCTTGCACGTGTTACACTGAATTTTATAAACCCCAGCTCTCTCATATTTATCGCTTTCCTGCTGTAAATTATTTCTTAGTTTAAACCGCAGCGTATTATTGGTGTGAAAAGCGGTATCAACTTTAAAAGGTTTGAAAATGTTAGCCACTTTTTGCGAAATATCACCGAAGTATGGTATTGTGACTCTCGTAATATTATTTGCGGTATTCTTCCTTGCATTCGCGCGCTGTTTCTGTGGTATTAATTTATTGACAACGTTTTGGTGATATCCGTTAGCTCTGCGTAGTTGTTTCATGATATTCAGCTCAGTCATTCTGTCTTCTTCATTCATAGGGACTCTAAAGGCTCCATCTATCAAAGATCTAAAAGCAGAAAGTTTCTGGATATTAGGATGGCAGGAATTATTTTGTATCAACACATCAATTGTGGTTGGTTTCCTAATATTTTAAAAACATGTTTTGTTTCCTAATACTTAGGTCGAGAAATTGCAGTTCACCATTTTCCTCATCTTCCACAGTGAATTCAATTTTACCATGTAACTCGTTAAATTTATTTACAATTTCTGCAACTTATTTTTCTTGTCCATCAATAAGCAGCAGCGTATCATCTACACAGCATTTGTAATATACAAAAAGAAAAAGAGATGCACCTTGGAAGACCTGGCTACAACAAGGGAAGTAGCCACGATGTTTTAATTTTATTATCAATTTTATTGTGCCCGGTGCATGTTCCATTTTAGCGAGTTTTAACGAGTGCTTTTACTTTTTATTATTCTGATGATGGAAGCTTGACTTCCGAAACGCGTCAATCGTAGTGTTTTACACTATGAACAAGTGGTTGAGCCGATATATTTTTTAACATTGACATTCACAACCACAACCTCTCATCCAGTATGGATATAATCAAAGTTCTTTGTAACATTTCCTCCGTTATTGTTGCAATCGCATTAGTGATACAATGTCGCAACATAGAAATATCGTCCACTTTGGTCACATACACGTGGTCCTTCGCGAATCCCCACATTAAGAAATTAAGCAGCATAATGTTAGGTGAACGTGGTGGCCAGGCAATGGGTCCTCCGCGTCCGATCTGACGATTGGGAAATTTCGTATCCAGGAACTTGTGAACACCCGTTGACCAATGCGGTGGAGCTCCATCTTGTTGAAAAATGATGTTGGGTTGCAAATCTTGTATCTGAGGGTTCAGAAACTGCTCCAACATGTCGAGATACACTGACCCATTCTCTATTTGTTCCGCAACGAACAACAGTCCAACAATCGTGTCATGCAATAGCTTGCACCGGACATTTAGTTGAGGGCTATCACAAACTTGTGAATATTATTCCTGTTAACCCTTCCTGATTGATGAAAGGTTGCCTCATCTGAGAATAAACATCTTTCCAGGAAGCTGGCGTCCATATCAATACCCTGCAGCATGTCTGCAGCAAATTGTTGTCGGCGTGGTTTGTCGTTTGGCATTCGATATTGTAGAATTTTCACTTTGTAAGCACACATACGAAGACGCTGGTGAACCACACGATGCGATGTTGATCGAGAACATAAAGTTGCCTAGATGCTTGACGAATTGACTTGTGCAGGCTTCTGAGAAAAGTTTGTCTGATGTCTTCCACTGTCTCTTCTGAAACTCTGTAACGTGCACCACCAGAATGTTGCCGGAAACTTCCTATAACATTCCTTAATTGTTTTCACATCATACACTTGACGATAATTTTTTTGCACAGAAATCAGTGATTTTGTTTCTGCAAACCCTACTACTGCTTGTGTGCACTGCTGTGGAGTCACCATTTTCACTTCATGCGACCATGCTGCACTCTGGCGACAATACTTGAGACTTCTGACGCGGGAATATAGATTCTTTGAGATGCTCTACAATGTGGTGCATTTTTAATTGCCGTATCTACTGTGGTTTTTCTTTCCTAGGTCCTTGAAATCAGGGAGGTTTGAGTGGGACACCCTGTATTTTGGGTATCTCTCTGGTTTGCGTGTGTGTGTGTGTGTGTCGCATGTCCGTATGTACCACGTATCAGTCAGTTTTTTTTTTTAATGTTCAGTTCTGTTATTGTGCTGAAGATTACATATTTCTTCCTCTTTCCATGAACTATAATCGATGCAGCTAGTATCTTCTCCACTCCTGAATTTCTAATGAAGCTAAAGCTATATCTGGGATTTCCTGAGGAAGTGGTGTTGGCCCACTGCTGTTCTATATCTATTTAAAGAATTTGGAAGACCATTTTAGCAGTCCAGATGATGTCATAATTTACTGTCTAGTGAAACCATTAGAAGAACAAAATGAATTACAAAATGATTCAGACAAAATATCTTCACGGTACCAAAGGTGCCAGTCGACCCTGAAAAATAAAAGATGTGAGCTTCTCCGT
Source organism: Schistocerca serialis cubense (assembly GCF_023864345.2). Classification (NCBI taxonomy): domain Eukaryota; kingdom Metazoa; phylum Arthropoda; class Insecta; order Orthoptera; family Acrididae; genus Schistocerca; species Schistocerca serialis. Next base: position 36,791,656 of record NC_064648.1, on the reverse strand, counting down.
GTCATCATCATCAACATCATAACAGTGTTGTAGAGTTTCCAGCTGCTGGCTTTGACTGTTTGGAACATAGGCCTCCACATCTGCTTCTGTCTTCCCACCGTCTATCCATCTCCACCTTGGTCCAGGCTGCTCCTCTCTTTCACTCACTGTCCTTCACTCTTTCCTCTCCCCGTCTCTCAGTTTTTTTCACTTTCCTTTCATATTACATATCCATCAGGATATCTTCTTCTCCTCCATTCGCTTAACCCGTTTATGCTACCTAAGCCTCAATTCTTCTGTCCTATGCTGTAATGCTTCCCCTTTCACTAAATACCTGATCCTTTCATTCCTCAACCTGTCATCAAGCTGGATAGTGCAGTGTTTAGCACACTGGACTTTCTTTCGGGAGGACGACACTTCAAACTCTTGTTCAGTCAGCCTGATTTAGGTTTTCTGTGATTTCCCAAAATCGCTCCTTTCAGAAGGACACGGCCAGTTTCGTTCTTGATGCTTCCCCTAATCGAAGCCTCTGCTCCATCACTAATGACCTCGTTCTCGACAGGATGTTAAACACTGATCTCCTCCTCCTCCTCCTCTATCCAGTATAATTTCCCAAGAACTGCACCTCACTACCTTGTATTTTGCTTCTGTCTCTTCCTTTACTTACCCAATCTCCGAGGCACACATCGCAATTTGAACCTAGTACACTCGATGTACACAGTGCACTCACATCCGTGTGACCTTCGCCTACGTTTGGCGTCAGCGTGCAGTGACGACTCACAGGTGTCAGGTGGCAGCATTAGTAGTGAAAGGTAGAAAGGGCGTTCCAAAAGTTTTGCACAGTTGTCTCTTTTTTTTTTTGCAGGAGGAGACTGAAATTGTTTGTGAACAGACTTGGAACATCTAGCTATACATTGAGACTACTCAATGTAGCATCCATCAGCTGTGACACATCTGGCCCAACATTCTTTCCGTGATGTAAATGCACTTTGGTAACACTCTGGGGATTGACTTTTACACCATTGCTTGACACAGGAAATAAGGTCTTTCTCACTGTCACATGTTTTACTGTGCAGGTGGGCCTTCAGACGACCAAAGAGGTAAAAATCAGACGGAGCCAAGTCCGGACTGTAGGGTGGATGAGGAACAATTTTCTGACCCATTTTCGTGATTTTCTCCTGCATCATAAGGGCTGTACGGTGTCTGGCATTCTCACGGTGTAGTCCGATGAGCTGACCCTGAAGCTGTGGTCTGTGAGTCTTGATGGCACGCCGCAGTTTGTCCAATGACAAACAGTAACGGTCCCGGTTAATTGTGGAACCGGGTTCCAAAAAGTCAATGAAAATGACATCACACTGGTCCCAGAAGAAGGAGGCCATCACCTTTCGGCCTGCTGTTCGTCAAAGTCTCGTTTTGTTGTACTGAGGGGAACCCGGATGACGCCATTCCACAGATTGGGTTTTGCTCTCAGGTTTGGACAGAAACAACCGTGTTTCAAACTGGGTAATGACGCCGTCAAAACACTGTTTCCACTCTCCAGTAATGGTCTTCACGAGACCCTCGCACACATTCTTCCTCATTGTCTTGATTTCACTTGTCAGTGATCCAGGCACAGATTTTTCTGTACCCTAGTGGCTGTACCAGTAATACCACACTACCCACTGACGAGGAATTTCAGCAAGCTGTCGTGTCATCACACATCTGTCATTTTGGATGATTTGCTCTCCTTATTCACATCACTCACTGCCGTCGATGGTCTACCGCTTCGTGGATTGTCCAGTAGAGAGAAATCACCTTCTTTAAACCTCTGCAACCACTGCTGAATACTGCTGCGATCCACTGTGTCTTCCCCATAAACAGGGAGCAACTTCCTGTGAATCGATGTGACAGAGTCATCGCCACTCTTGAAGAGGAACTCCATCACCGACCGTTGTCGCAACCTGACATCTACTTCACACTCCATTATGACTCACCTGTAAATAAATGAAAATACTTTCGTATACCAACTTATAGCTAAATGTTCCAAATATGGTCACAAAAAATTTCATTCTCTTCCTGCCAAAAATGAAAAATTAGAGATGACTGTGCAAAACATTTTGAACGCCCTTTGTGTATAAATCGGTGCAGTGCAGTCATTATCGTAATGCAGAAATGGAGTGATTTATCTCAGGTGCAAAAGATCACGACTGTTAGGTTTCGGCCCGAGAGTGGAAGCATTTCTGAAACAGCTAAGTTTGTAAACTATTTGTGTTCTGCCGCGGTCGAAATATATCGTGCGTGGCAAAATGTCGCAATCCGAAACCGGCACAGAGGCAACTGCGTGTTCCGAGGGTTATTATGACGGGAGTGAACGACATCTGCGGAGATGTGTACGGGTGAGCAGACGTGCAACCGGTGGGTAGTCGACCACCCCGATGAACCTAGGGGCTACTAACAGTGTCTCTCCGATGACCGTTCGGTGAATGTCGGTGCATACGGCCTTCACAGGAGACATTTAATTCGTGCACCCGGACTGACTGCTGTTCGGCAACAGAGGTTGTAATTTGCATGCCAATACCGCAGCTGGATGTCCGGTGATCTGCATTAACTTCTGGCGCTACAAAGAATTTCTCCCACCGTCCTTACGTCTCAGTCCCGTTGCTCTCCCATTCGTGGAGACAACAAAATTTTTAGGTGTTACATCTGACAGGAAACTTAGCTGGTCTCCACATGTCATATTTGGCTGCCCGTTGTACCCGTTCTCTAAATGTCCTCCGTGTTCTCAGCGGTACGTCATGGGGAGCAGATCGAACCGTGTTACTTCGCCTATATCGGTCGATCGTCCGATCAAAGCTGGATTATGGGAGCTTTGTATACTCCTCTGCACGGCCGTCCATCTTACGCCACTTCAACTCTATACTAGTCCCTTCGAGAGTCGTCATGCTGAAGCCGGTGAATTGCCACTAACCTACCGACGCGATATACTGCTTTGTCGGTATGCCTGCCGGCTATTGTCAGTGCCCGACCACCCGTCTTATCGTTCCTTTTTTGACGACTGTCTCGACCGTCAATAGGGGTTGTATGTATCTGCCCTGCTACCCCCTGGAGTTCACTTTCGTCGCCTCCTTCAGCACCTTGATTTTTCACTCCCTGCAACCTTTCGAGTGGGCGAGAGCCAAACGCCACCTTGGCTCCAGGCTCAGGTTTGCGCTCACCTTGACCTCAGCTCGCTCCCAAAGGAGGTTACCCCCGCTTCAGTATACCGCTCCCACTTTGTCGAACTTCATTCGAAGTTCATTAATATGTTCTTCATTTATACAGATGTCTCTAAGACCGATGATGGTGTCGGGTGTTCCTTTATTGTTGGGGCACACAGTTTCAAATACCGGCTCCATGGCCATTGTTCGCTCTTCACAGCTGAGCTATTTGCCCTCTCAGGGTGTCTACGACCCGGGACAACTGGGAGATCCAGGAATAACTCAGTAATTTTTTCATCCAGGAGGAAACCAGGAAAAACCCGGGATTTTTTTAGAATTCCAGGAATTTTTCGTTGTTTAAGTTTTCAGTTAATTTTTTGTAATTCTGACTGTTAAGAACCGATACTCTAACAAAGCATATTACTGTATCCAGCTACTACAGAATAATACTGCAGCATTAAAACATGAACAAGAGAGGAGAAACGAAAATAAAACTTAAATTGCAAAGGAAATGCGCCATATAAAATGACAGTGCTCTTACAAGCGTCTGCCAACAGCAGAATATGTCAAAGGCCTTTTAGTACCTTCTCCTGCTCCTGGCTACTTTTAGTACCTTCTCCTGCTCCTGGCTACAGAAATTTGTCTGTTGGCTGTCTAAGTAGCAGTAGCAGTAACCAGCCACGTGGTACCCGGAAAAATTTACTGGCGCGCCCAATCTGTCAGATTCACGCGTGCGCAGCAGGCCCGTATCTAGGCAAACCGGGGTATCTGAACCGGGTGGCAATTTCGGGGGGAGGGGCAAATTTATATTCTTGAGGGAAAATCCTTGTTTCACATAGCATCTAGCATCCAGAGCATGTCAGTCTATCGATGATTCATATGATTTTGAAACACACCCCTGCTGGTATTTGAACACATTCTAATTGATTTCTGAATGAATTAGTTGATTTTTGAATGCGTGCATATTGTACGTGATGTCTCTACCAACTGCAGACAAAATGGGACGGGGCTATACGAGCTGAGCGGAATAAAACCGAACCGGAGAATGCCAACTGCTGCTTGTTTATGTGGTTGATTCGGTTTGCAAATGTTCAGCGTTGTTATAATCACTAGCGAAATCCGTAGATTCAGACTACCAGAGTGGAAATAAACGACTAACAGGAATAACGTGTAAGAAAGATTACATATTATCTCCTCGGTGTATCCAAGAAAGTAAAATTTTGACAGAAAATTTTTGTCCAGATCATTACACTAGAGAGTGCCAGATGCAGTCCCCGGCTAGCAGCCGCTTAAGTTCCATTCTGGAAGTAGCGCGGGAAACGCATTTTACGAACTCGTAATAACGCCTAACCGGTGAATAATCGCTGGATAACTAAACCGGTGATTGTGGCAGGGTTAGTAAAGTTAACCGGAGAATGAGTTTTGACAGTCGTAGGAATAGTTACAGAATTAGTGATGACGAGACTGTTTGTTAGAATGAGGAAGGAGAAGAAACGGGGACGTCAAACAGATTATGGAATAATATGACGATTCCAAATTTATACAAAAATTTCGTTCTACTACTTTTTGGTCTCGTGCATGAGAAACTGAAGCATATGTATGAAATTTGAAACTATTTCCTAACATAAAGCTTTTTGATTGTAGTATGCCAAATAGGTATTTCATATTGGTACTTTGTGAATTATATTCTGTTGTACTACAAAAATGATCGTTATTGCCAAAACAGTCTCACTTATTTGGTGTGTTTTACAATTGCTGCAATATTAGAAAGGCCTATTTTGTTTCATCCAGCAACAGGGGCAACATAGATGTAATCAGATCGAGAAACCACACCAGGGTTAAGTACTATTTCTATTAACAGCTTTTTCAGTATTAGACAACGCTGCTGTATAAAACCATATCCATTCAAAGGATACGTCTTACAGTTCCGAGAGAAAGTATGCTACTACTTTACACAGAAAAAGTGTATTTTCATCCGGAAGAAAATTTATTTTTAACCGGGAGATCAGGTAAAAATCCGGGCATTTTTTTTTCCTTGTCCGTGTATACACCCTGCCTCTACCAGGCTGTTCTTTACACCCTGCTGCCACCGACATTCTGCTTATGTCATCTGCTCCGATTCCCTGAGTGCCATCCAGAGCCACAGTGGTCCGTATCCAGTTCACCCTTTCGTGCACCGGATCCAACGCTCTCTTCAGCAGCTGGCAGACGACGGTTCTCCGATTAACTTTATGTGGGTTCCTGGCCATGTCGGTATCCCTGGGAATGAAACTGCAGATGTCACGGCCAAGGCTGCGGTCCTCCATCCTCGGACAGCTTCTTGTTGTGTGCCTTCATCTGATTGTTGTAGCAAGGTCATTTGTCAGCGCATTTTGTCACTGTGGCATGCCGATTGGGCTGCACTTACGGACAACAAGCTTCGGGCCTCGAAACCTCTTCCCACGGCTCGGACGACCTCTTCACGCCCTTCTCGGCGGGAGGAGGTCGTTTTGGCCCGGTTACGAATTGGACACTGCCGGTTCAGCCACCGCCATCTACCGACGGCTGTACCGGTGCCATTCTGCCCGTGTGGGCGATTGCTGACGGTACTCCACATTTTAACATCCTTTCCGAATTTTAATACACTGCGCGTTGATATTGGCCTGCCGTGTACTCTGGATGAAATTTTAGCGGATGACCCAGGAGCAGCTGCTCGCATTCTTCGTTTTATCCACTTGACAAACCTGTCTCAGGACATTTGATTATGCTGTTTTCTTTTAATCCCTTGCCTGTTAATGTGCTTTTAATAGTGTTGTCCCTTTTAGTTGCTGTTTTAACATTGTGCCTCGCATTGCATGCAGTGTGTGAGACGAGCCACTGCGTACGTGTGTGGTTCGAAGAACACCGAGACGAGTTTACCGTACTCCCCTGGCGACCGGCCTCCTAGTGCTGTCTGCTACACGTATGCGAAGTGCAAGTTATGTAGTAAACATCTCCCATATGTTCTTAATATTATAGTTCTTAAATTTGAGTGTTTTTTTTTTTCTCTATTTATGTGGTTCATTCATGCTTTTCTGTAACTGTAAAGTGTTGTCAGGCAGCCTGTAGCACAGTTTTCATTTCTGTTTAACAGCCAGCTTCATCTCTCCTAAGGTGTCAATCTCCACAGCTGACCCTTCAGGAGGTTAGCAAGTTGCATATCTAGATTTCTGTCTGCACTTTCAAAACTCACTTTTTCACTTAGTCTCGCTAGTATCGGTAGGACGTGTGCACGCCGTGTGCAGATGCGAGACCGGCTGGCTACAGTTTTTGAACAGCCGAGTGTTCTTTTGGCAACGGTCAGTCGTCTTCAGACTGCTGCCTCGTGTATAGTGGTGGCGGAGATTCTGACATTGCACGAGTTGTCTCAGATGTCGCTCGTTTTGCCCCTGGGTCCGCCCTCACAGCAGGGTGAGTGGTGGGCGGTAACGCGTCTGCGACGCTCGAGGCGGAGGTCGGTGTGGAGACTGGCCTCCTGGCCCCACCTCTTCACTCTGCGGCTGGACAGCTGGCTGGGTCCGAGCAGGCACACGCGGGGAGGCTTTATAAGTTATTGGAAACTCCAATGTTAGGTGCACTATAGAGCCTCCTAGGCAGATATTATTCGAGGCCAGAAAGAAAGTCGGCGTGCACTCGGTATATGTGCCAGGGCGCCTCATCCGAGACGTGGAGGAGGCCTCGCCTGCGCCTATCGAGTGTACGAGTTGCAGTTACCTGCGAGTTGTGGCTCGTGTCGGCACCGATAGTGCCTGTCGCGTGGGTTCTGAGGCCGTTCTCAGTCAGTAAAGGCTGCCGGTGGAGGTAACGTGCGAGTGGAGCTCGCAATTTGCAGCACCGTTCCCAGAGTCGGCGGGGGTCCTTCGGTTTGCAGCCGTGTGGAGGGCCTCGGCCAAAGGCTTTGTTGTCTCTCTGACATTCTTGGTTGCAGTCTTTTAGACTTGCATTATCCTGTAGGGAATTGCAGGGCTTCCCTTTGATAGGTGAGGGGTGCACAGGGCTTCCCTTTGATAGGTGAGGGGTGCACAGGGCTTCCCTTTGATAGGTGAGGGGTGCACAGGGCTTCCCTTTGATAGGTGAGGGGTGCACAGGGCTTCCCTTTGATAGGTGAGGGGTGCACAGGGCTTCCCTTTGATAGGTGAGGGGTGCACAGGGCTTCCCTTTGATAGGTGAGGGGTGCACAGGGCTTCCCTTTGATAGGTGAGGGGTGCACAGGGCTTCCCTTTGATAGGTGAGGGGTGCACAGGGCTTCCCTTTGATAGGTGAGGGGTGCACAGGGCTTCCCTTTGATAGGTGAGGGGTGCACAGGGCTTCCCTTTGATAGGTGAGGGGTGCACACACAAAGGTAGCAGCTACTCGGTGAGCAGAGTGCTTGTGGAGTGCAAATGGGATTTTTTAGGCAAGGTGGTAGCAGAGTGTTTCCAAATTTACTGCCCTTCTCATGCTCAAATCATTTTCAGAACTGAGAACTGGCTGAAACTCGAAATAGGAAGATCTGAGATGTACAGTGATTCGTGGCATACGTATCGAAAAGGCGGATTCGACACCGTGGGTTGGGATGTGATATAGCAGTCGACAAAAATATTTTCTCTACTGATGTAGAATTTCAGTGTGACAGTTACTGTATCTGGTCACGTATAACAGCCCTAGATGAAATCGAAATAATTGTCGGACGCTTTGACCGGCTACCCGATTCCGCTGTGACGGTTTTAGAGTCATTTGTACAAAGTCTTAAGGTCAGCAGTGCAGAAATACCCAGATCGTGCAATATTAGTTGGAGGTGATTTTAACCTACCAAGTCTAGACTGGGACATTGCAGGGGGTACAGTGTGAAGTTCTTTTGAACACATTTTCTAAAAACTGTCTTGATCAGCTAGTTTGACAGCCCACTTACAGTAGAAGTATTTCAGACCTCATAGCTACAAGCACGCCTAACCTAATAGACAGCATCAGTATAGAGACAGGAATTAGTGACCATTATGTCGTCATAGCGAGTTTTGGTTGCTAAAGTTAATAAATCAGTCGAGAAGGGTAGGAGAGTATTTCTGCCAGAAAGATCATATAGACAGTTGAAACTTACTGGCAGATGAAAATTGTGTGCCAGATCGATACTCGAACTCGGGAGATTTGCCTTTTGTGGGCAAGTGCTCTACCAACTGAACCATGTCTCCGCAATATCCGTTCGTTCAGGAGTTCTAGTCCTGCAAGGTATGCAGGAGAGCTTCTGTAAAGTTTGGAAGGTAGGAGATGAGGTAGTGGCAAAAGTAAAGCTGTGAGGACGGGGCGTGAGTCGTGCTTGGGTAGCTCAGTTGGTAGAGCACTTGCCGGCAAAAGGCAAAGGTCTCGAGTTCGAGTCTTGGCCCGGCACACAGTTTTAATCTGCCAGGAAGTTTCATATCAGTGCACACTCTGCTGCAGAATGTAAATCTCATGCTGGATATAGACAGTTGTTAGAATCCCACTGAGACAATGAACTGACATCATTTAGTTCCATTATGATGGATGTAGAGGAATTAAGGGCAAGGTTTAAATGGATTGTAAATCCTTCTCTGAAGAAGGATCTGCCAAGTAAGTGGATTAAGGATGGAAAAGACCCACTGTAGTTTAACAATGAAATTCGAAAAATGTTGATAAAGGAAAGGCTGTTGCACTCTCAGATCGAAGGAGAATGTGCAAATGATGACAGGCAGAAGTTAATAGAAATTTGTGTGTCAATAAAAAGACAGATGCACAAAGATTACAACAGTTACTACCGTGATACCTTAGCAGTGTATTTTGTCGAGAAACTGAGAAAATTCTGGTCCTAAGTAAAATTGATAATTGGATATAAGGCTTCAGCCCAGTCACTTGTTGACCAGTCTGGTGTGGCAGTAGAAGACAGCAAAAGTGAAGAAGTAGTTTTAAATTTCGCATCTCAGAAATTGTATACACATGAGAATCGATCAAATGTACCGTCATTTGACTGTCGCATCGACTCCCGTGTTGAGGACATAATAATAAGCATTTCTGGTGCAGAAAAACAACTGAAAGAGTTAAAAGCAAATACGTTGCCAGATCCAGATGGAATCAAAATTTGGTTTTACAAAGAGTACTCTACAGCATTGGTCCCTTATTCAGCTTGCATTTATCGCAAATCTCCTGTGCGGTGCAAAGTACTAAGCGACTGGAAAAAGGTGCAGGTGACTTCTGTGTATAAGAAGGGTAAAAGAACGGACCCACAATAATTACAGACCAATATCCCTAACTTCTGTTTGCTGCAGAATCCTTGAACATATTTTCAGTTCAATTATAATTAACTTTCTTGAGACTCTTAATCTTATGTCCGCAAATCAATATGGTTTTAGAAATCCTCATTCTTGTGAAACTCAGCTTGCCCTTTTCTCACATAATGTACTGCAAACATTGGATGAGAGGCAATGGACAGATTCCGTATTTCTAGATTTCCATAAAATATTTGACACAATGCCACAAAGCTGAATTTGAACAAAGTCACAAGCATACACAATGGGTTTTTAGGTATGTGAGTGGCTCAAAGATTTACTGAGTAAGAGAACCCAGTAAATTGTCCCCGACGGTGACTCTTCGTCAGAGACGAGGGTACGAGGGTATTGTCAGGAGTGCCCCAAGGAGTGTGACAGGGGCGCTGTTACATTATACGAGGTCTGTCTAAAAAGTATCCGACCTTTGATTCCACCCCCCCCCCCCCCCCCATCCCCCCCCCCTTTCCAGGTCAGATTACAGGAAAATATCGAAGTAATTCGAAGGCGGGCTGCTTGGTTTGTTACCGGTAGGTTCGAACGACACGTAAATTTTCTGGGGATGCTTCAAGAACTCGAATGAGAATCCCCAGATGGAAGGCGACATTTTTTTCCGATAAACACTGTTGAGAAAATTTAGAGCACAAGCGTTTGAAGCTGACTGCCAAACAATTCTCCTGCCACCAACATGCATTGCGCATAGTGGCCGCAGAGATAAGATTAGAGAGAGTGGGCTCGATACGGAGGCACAGAGACGGTCGTTTTTCCCTCGCTCTGTTTGTGAGTGGAACAGGGAAGCATATGACTGACAGTGGTACAGCATGCCCTCTGCCACGCAACATACGGTGGCTTTGCAGTATGCTCGTAGGTGCAGACGTAAGCCACTAGGACGGGCTGCTTGCACCGCAGATCTTCAGCCCAGAAACCTAGCGCAGCTGGCCACATCGCGGAGTCGGCATAGCTGGACACCCCTGTCGGTATCTGCCCAAATGTCGTTTGCACACTTCTTGCACGTCGCACTGTGGGACTGTGATTGCTGTGTTCGGATGAGGGCTGAGTTGGCATCCCTTCGCTCACAGCTGCAAGCGGCGCGGACTTCGGTCGCGCAGCTTGAGGCTGTTGCCAATGGGCACCACTGTGGGGAGCTGGACTTGGGTATCACGGGGATGTCAACCTCGTCCCGTCTGTCCCCAGATCGGTCTTCCGCTGTGGTTGCCCCAGTTGCTGCCTGCAGTGGGGCTGAGCCCTCGCCTGTGGTTGACTGGGAGGTCGTTCCAAGGCGTGGCAGGCAGCGAAAGACGTCCCCGGAGGCTGATCGGAAAGCCTCCCCGGTGCGTCTGACAAACAGGTTTCAGGCACTGTCCTCTGGCTGAGCATGATGCAGCTGCCTGCCCTGTTTCAGAGGATGATTCTCAGCCTTCAAGGTCCGGGCAATCGCAGAGGGTGGGCTTATTGGTAGTTGGGAGCTCCAATGTTAAGCGCATAATGGGGCCCCTTACGGGTATGGCAGCTAAGGAGGGGAAGAAATCCAGTGTGCACTCCGTGTGGATTCCGGGTGGAGTCATTCCTGATGCGGAAAGGGTCCTTCCGGATGCCACGAAGAGCACAGGGTGCAGCCAGCTGCAGGTGGTGGCACATGTCGGCACTAATGACGTGTGTCGCTTTGGATCTGAGGAAATTCTCTCTGGATTCCAGCGGCTATCTGATTTGGTGAAGGTTGCCGGTCTTGCTTACGAGATGAAGGCAGAGCTCACCATCTGCAGCATCGTTGACAGAACTGACTGCAGACCTTTGGTGCAGAGCCGGGTGGAGGGTCTGAATCAGAGGCTCAGACAGTTTTGCGACCGTGTTGGCTGCAGATTCCTTGACTTGTGCCATAGGGTGCTAAATAGGTCAGGAGTTCACTACACTCAGCTGGCGGCTACACGGGTAGCGCAGGCTGTGTGGCGTGGACTGGTCAGTTTTTTAGGTTAGAAGGCCTCGGGAAAGTACAGGGTGGGCTGCAATCTCAAAGGGTGCATGGCAAATACAGGACGTGCTTGGATCAAGGAACAGTCGGAATTGTAGTTGTAAATTGTTGTAGTTGTGCTGGGAAAGTCCCTGAGCTTCAAGCGCTAATAGAAAGCACAGAAACTGAAATCGTTATAGGTACAGAAAGCTGGCTAAAGCCTGAAATAAGTTCTGCAGAAATTTTTACCAAGTCTCAGACGGTGTTCAGGAAAGATAGATTAGGCAGAATTGGTGGTGGAGTGTTTGTGTCTGTCAGTAGTGGTTTATCTTGTAGTGAAGTTGAAGTAGATACTCTGTGCGAATTGGTATGGGTGGAGGTTATACTTAACAACCGAACTAAGTTAATAATTGGCTCCTTCTACCGACCCCCAGACTCCGATGATATAGTTGCTGAACAGTTCAGAGAAAATGTGAGTCTCGTAACAAATAAATACCCCACTCAAATACGGTTATAGTTGGTGGGGACTTCAACCTTCCCTCGATATGTTGGCAAAAATACTTGTTCAAAACCAGTGGTAGGCAGAAAACATCTTCTGAGATTGTCCTAAATGCTTACTCCGAAAATTATTTTGAGCAGTTAGTCCATGAACCCACGCGAATTGTAAATGGTTGCGAAAACACACTTGACCTCTTAGCCACAAACAATCCAGAGCTGATAGAGAGCATCATGACTGATACAGGGATTAGTGTTCACAAGGTCATTGTAGCTAGGCTCAATACCGTTTCTTCCAAATCCACCAGAAACAAACGCAAAATAATTTTATTTAAAAAAGCGGATAAAGTGTCACTAGAAGCCTTCCTAAGAGACAATCTCCATTCCTTCCGAACTGACTATGCAAATGTAGACGAGATGTGGCTCAAATTCAAAGATATAGTAGCAACAGCAATTGAGAGATTCATACCTCATAAATTGGTAAGAGATGGAGCTGATCCCCCATGGTACACAAAACAGGTCCGAACGCTGTTGCAGAGGCAACGGAAAAAGCATGCGAAGTTCAGAAGAACGCGAAATCCCGAAGATTGGCTAGAATTTACAGCCGCACGAAATTTGGCACGGACTTCAATGCAAGATGCCTTTAATAGGTTCCACAACGAAACATTGTCTCAAAATTTGGTAGAAAATCCGAAGAAATTGTGGTCGTATGTAAAGTACACAAGCGGCAAGACGCAGTCAATACCTTCGCTGCGCAGTGCCGATGGTACTGTTACCGACGACTGTGCCGCTAAAGCGGAGTTATTGAACGCAGTTTTCCGAAATTCCTTTACCAGGGAAGACGAATGGAATATTCCAGAATTTGAAAGACGAACAGCTACCGCCATGAGTTTCTTAGAAGTAGATACCTTAGGGGTTGCGAAGCAACTCAAATCACTTGATACGGGCAAGTCTTCAGGTCCAGATTGTATACCGACTAGGTTCCTTTCAGATTACGCTGATACAATAGCTCCCTACTTAGCAAGCATATATAACCGCTCGCTCACCGATAGATCTGTACCTACAGATTGGAAAATTGCGCAGGTCGCACCAGTGTTTAAGAAGGGTAGTAGGAGTAATCCATCGAACTACAGACCTATATCATTGACGTCGGTTTGCAGTAGGGTTTTGGAGCATATACTGTATTCAAACATTATGAATCACCTCAAAGGGAACGATCTATTGATATGTAATCAGCACGGTTTCAGAAAACATTGTTCTTGTGCAACGCAGCTAGCTCTTTATTCACATGAAGTAATGGCCGCTATCGACAGGGGATCTCAAGTTTATTCCGTATTTCTAGATTTCCGGAAAGCTTTTGACACCGTTCCTCACAAGCGACTTCTAATCAAGCTGCGGGCCTGTGGGGTATCGTCTCAGTTGTGCGACTGGATTTGTGATTTCCTGTCAGGAAGTTCGCACTTCGTAGTAATAGACGGCAAATTGTCGAGTAAAACTGAAGTGATATCAGGTGTTCCCCAGGGAAGCGTCCTGCGACCTCTGCTGTTCCTGATCTATATAAATGACCTGGGTGACAATCTGAGCCGTTCTCTTAGGTTGTTCGCAGATGATGCTGTAATTTACCGTCTAGTAATATCATCCGAAGACCAGTATCAGTTGCAAAGTGATTTAGAAAAGATTGCTGTATGATGTGGCAGGTGGCAGTTGACGCTAAATAACGAAAAGTGTGAGGTGATCCACACGAGTTCCAAAACAAATCCGTTGGAATTCGATTACTCGATAAATAGTACAATTCTCGAGGCTGTCAATTCAACTAAGTACCTGGGTGTAAAAATTACGAACAACTTCAGTTGGAAAGACCACATAGATAATATTGTGGGGAAGGCGAGCCAAAGGTTGCGTTTCATTGGCAGGACACTTAGAAGATGCAACAAGTCCACTAAAGAGACAGCTTACACTACACTCGTTCGTCCTCTGTTAGAATATTGCTGCGCGGTGTGGGATCCTTGCTGGGTGGGATTGACGGAGGACATCGAAAGGGTACAAAAAAGGGCAGCTCGTTTTGTATTATCACGTAGTAGGGGAGAGAATGTGGCAGATATGATACGCGAATTGGAATGGAAGTCATTACAGCAAAGACGTTTTTCGTTGCGGCGAGATCTATTTACGAAATTTCAGTCACCAACTTTCTCTTCAGAATGCGAAAATATTTTGTTGAGCCCAACCTACATAGGTAGGAATGATCATCAAAATAAAATAAGAGAAATCCGAGCTTGAACAGAAAGGTTTAGGTGTTGGTTTTTCCCGCGCGCTGTTCGGGAGTGGAATGGTAGAGAGATAGTATGATTGTGGTTCAACGAGCCTTCTGCCAAGCACTTAAATGTGAATTGCAGACTAATCATTTAGATGTAGATGTTTTGAGGTCCGTCCGTGCGCCTTGACAGGCTTCTAACACACTTCTGGAATGCTTCTGCTTGCGTCCCCCACTAATTTATTTCTGGGGTATCTTTCATTCTCCTGCATTAAGCTTCCCAAATACTTCAAATTCTTCATCTTCCTCAGTCGTTTCCCTACAACTGTGGGTTAGTTGGTGCCCAGATTAGGTACAGATTTTACCAGTGACACAGAATCTTACTTTATAACTTCTAAGCTTTATGTGAAAATAAATAAAGAAACTTTTATAAGCAGCCAAAACAGTGTTTTTCACAAAATACTCACAATGATCGTGGACCGTCGGGAAATTCATATCCTCGTTTGATTACCGTTGCTTGCATCTTTCCTTCACAAATTACTGTTCTACTCTTATCATTATCTTATCCATCACCACAGTGAAGAGCAGAGGTGAAAGTGCACTTCTCCGCCTCAAGTCATTTTTCAGTTACAGCCAGTCCGATCTCTCTCCCCTTCCACTTCCACACAACTCAAGCTCCCATTGTAGATTTCACTATTTCTGCTATTCCACTCCTCTGTTGCCCAGAGAGTTTCATACTGTATCTATTCACACACATGCAATGCATACATCCGTGCCCCCCCACCCCACCCCCGCCCCACACACACACACACACACACACACACACACACACACACACGCACACACACACACACACACACACACACACACTTTTTTTTTAGTGTTTAGAAAGTCCGTCAGTAGACAAAGACCTATTTCATATTCATGGTGGAATTCCTTTAGCAGTCTTACAGTGAAAATTTGTTCTATACATGTGCATTAAAAATAAGTTTCTGGTAAATTTTGGTTACACAGCACTTGACACAACTGTAAAGATTGTCGGTTTAAAATAATACCTGCAAATTACGATGGTAAGCAACCTAAAGTGGATGCATTACGTAGAAAATAATGTGCGGAGAGGGGTGGGGGAAGGCAAACTAAAGACGGTGTTTTATTGGAAGAACTCTTTGAAGAGGTACCTACAAGTGAGAAATTACTATTGTAATAACATAAAAGGAATTGTAGTTTGCACGGAAACATTTAAGTGTTCATTTTTCTCATGTGCCATTTGCAAGTGGAACAGTAGAGAAATAGTCTGAAGGTGTTGTAGGAACACTCGTCCAGTCGTTTAAGTGTAAATTGCAGAGTAGTTTTTTTAGAAGTCAACGCCAAAATACAGTGCATTGCTATGTCGGTCGAATGAAGACGACGTATTTTGACACTATTTTGTAGCACGGCAGCCTCGTGTCCTGGTCACGCTGTGGCCACACCCTGTACCTCCCACATCTCTGCCAGACATCTGTGCCACGCTATTTCTGCCTGAGAGGAAGAGATATACAGATTTCCAAAGTAATGCTTTAGTGCTTGTGGATGTACATAAAAAGTAATTCCCATTACTGTACAAATGAATAAATTAGCAGTGTGTAACTGTTTGTAAGTATTAATTATAGAAATAGCTAACAGTGGTCGCTTCAGTCTGTTAATGTTTTACTGGACTCGTACTGCGTCTGTGCAGTTCCTCTGGAGTGGTGAACAAATGAATGACACGGAACAGAAGTAGTATCTGAAGGACCTGAGCTGGCAAAACCACTGTCTGAGCCTTATCACCCGTATTCTCACCGTACGTAAAATAAGTGGCCCAGTTCTGTGACTGTTGCTGTTCTAGCACTTAACTTTTTGTGATTATGTGGTCACCGCACGAATGCGAATATATTTCTCGTAAATTTGTAAGATCTTATAATTACTGTGTACTGTATTCCACAGGTGGAGCCACACGTCGGACGAGAACCGTTGGGCCGCTTCAGGAGAAGCGGATTACGACCGTCCGGCTTTCGTTATCGCGAACGGCGGAGGTCCGTCGTACAGTAGTTTCGTGTCGAGGAGCTGCAGGAGCGACGGGAAGGAAACGGTGCAGCAGGCGTTCAGGTGCGACTCGTGCTCCGCCATCTTCTCGACCAAGTACCACCTGGTCAATCACGTGTTCGTCCACATCCGGGAGGTGCCTCCGCCGTCGCACGTGTGCAGGCGGTGCGGAGAAGTGTTCTGCGACACCGCATCCCTCATCGACCATTCGAAGGGTCACGAGAATAACCTGCGGGTGCCCGCAGTCTCCTCGAAGTGGAACAGGGGAGACTCCGGCAGACCTTCCAAGCACCAGAAAAAGCGCAGGATTCGGAAACGCCCCGACACCAAGCCCCACATCTGCGACCTGTGCGGTAAAGCTTTCCCCCTCGTCGGGAGCCTGAAGTCGCACCAGCGGACGCACTCCGGCGAGAGGCCGTACGGGTGCGACCTCTGCGGGAAGACGTTCGTGCAGGCGGTCCACCTGCGGAACCACAGAGTGACGCACACAGCCGAGAAGCGCCACTACTGCGAGTTCTGCGGGCGGCCGTTCGCTCTCCTCCACACCCTCAAGGTGCACCTGCGGATGCACACGGGGGAGAACCCGTACCGCTGCGAGATGTGCGGCGAGTGTTTCAACTTGCTCGGGAAACTCAAGACGCACAAGCAGATCCACACCGGGAAGAAGCCGTACAAGTGCGACGACTGCGGTAACTGCTTCTCCGCCCCGAACAGCCTGAGGCGGCACAGGCGGATGCACTCCGGCGAGAGGCCGTACAGCTGCGACGTGTGCGGCGAGTCGTTCATGTGGTCGGCCACCCTGCAGAGGCACAAGCAGCTGCACACGGGGGAGAAGCCGTTCAAGTGCGACTTGTGCAGCAGCTCGTTCGCCGAGCTCGGCGGTCTCAACAGGCACATGCGCATCCACACGGGGGAGCGGCCGTACGCCTGCGGCGTCTGCGGCGCGTCCTTCTCGGCGACGAACCAACTGAAGCGCCACCTACACCGGCAGCACGTCGAAAACCCGCCTTAAAAGTCCGAACCGGGTCGGAGCTCGGCACCCTCGGCAATCTTTAGTTTCGTGCGTGACGTCTCGCGTCCTAATGCCGGACACTCCTTCGCGGGCTACGGAGACTCGGTAGCTTCTAGCTGAGCGAGCCGACCTGTTCGGACCTGTCGACGTAACAGTTGTGAGCTCGTCGGACCACTTCGTAAGATAGCGGAGTCGTGCAGGTGTGTGTTCCGGAGCCTCTGTTGTGTAAGAGTTAGTGCTTGTTGCTTTATTTAACACTCACGTCTGCAACTTGTCCAATTCCGATCCTTGTTCTTTGCTGTTAATATTCGTTTTGTACTTTTGAATTTCTGTGGCCTCTTGTCCGTCCTGACACAGTAATGCTCGGATCTCGATAAAACTGTGCGACTGGAGAAATGAATTTGGTTCTGTCCTAGGCCTAGTGCACCTTCAGCTATTGCTGATTTATCTGTGTTGCCCAAACAACAGTTGCTGTTATGTTCTTTAAGTACGGTATTAAATTCTTCTGTTAGGAGTCCTTTTGCACACCTGATTGCCTGTGCCAAAGGTTTTATATACTCCTGCCACGAAGAATGGTGGGCTTATTCAGATATCGAGTCACTTGTCAGTTTATTATTTTCTGTGATCTGGGTTGCTTTTACGAATGGGTGGAAAACTTTTCCTCGGTTGGTTCTTTCCTGCCAAAAGCTCCAGATCATTTAGGATGACGTCTGCTATATATCGCTCTCTCTTTTTGACACGTGCTCCGATATTTCATAACTGCGAAGGTCTTGTGCTCGCCGCTTGCCACAGTAGGATTATATAAAATCTCTTGCACTTTGCAACATTCTCCCCTTCAGTTAATAAAATGTTTTTGCTGCAAATTGTTGCTTTCGAGTCCTCACATGTGACGGGACAGTTTATAAATTGAACTGGTGAGTTGGAAAAGGGGTCGTATCCCAGAAAGGAAATTTTTCAGGAGATACAAAAAACCGTTTTACTGCACAGTGGGTTTAAATATGGTGTCGTTGAGTTTCTGTGTAGCAGGTGGTCCCAGGGTGAAACAGTATACATAATTACAATACCCTTCAGCCACCAATGTGATCAGTAATCCAGTTTAAATGTATGGGAGATGACCTTTTTTCGAACCTGTTGATGCTGGTTAGGCAAGTAGCATTTTTGCAGCAGGAAGGTTGTGTTATAGTTTATATTATTCATCTTCATTGTAGCAATAAAAGAGTGTACTATGAGCATAAAGGTTAATTCATAATGTACCCAATATACAACCACAAACAAAATACAGCAGGACAGACAATGGTGGGTATGCTTCATCTTTATCCTGTCCATCCTTTGCTGGCCACAGTCAGATACTGTTATAAAATGCTCATCAGGTATGTATCGTATAATTTTCATTACATCATCTAATTTCTTCTTTTTTATTAGAACAAATCTACCATATGCTTGTTTATATGGACATGGCCCCTTCTCTAACTCAGTACCCATCTAACAAACACTTATATTCGTGGGAGGGATATGACCCCTTGTTATATACCAAACAATGTGTACAGACGTAAAAATGATTTTGGTGGTGTTATGCCAGAGTAAACCAACTACAAATTTTTCTATTTGGCATAATAGTTTATACTGCAACTCAAATTGGGATAAATTACATTTATTAAATGTGTTTATCAATGTTTATTGCATTTTAAACTTTAAGCACACGTAATGATGTACAGACATTATTATAATCACAATTATCAACGTAAAATTTGGAATAGAAGTTAAAAGTTACTTCATTACTTATTTAAATAGGTTTATATCAGCACATTCTATATTTAAACAGTTATAAATTCATCAGGAGATGTTACTTTGTAAAGTAGCAAACGAACACCATACAGTTGAAGTTAATTATTATGTTGTAGATCAGTTCTGCACTCTCTTCGCTGCTACTTGGCAAATTCTTATAAAAGTCATGACATATTGGAGGAATGAGACAGAATATATATTTAAAATATTGTAGCTGTGGAGAAGTTAGTGGTTTCCCTTCAGGGTGTTTAACTTTCAGAACAATATTGTGAAGTTCAGCTGTTCAGCCTCGGATCCTTTTGGTAAACGTAACCTCACGACACTCCGTTTCCTCATTGTAAGTGTATTTGAATTCCAGTACATTCACATTTTGATGGCAGATATGAATACATCCAATACTCACCCACGATAAAGGGTGGCCATCAACTTTGTTTCTAAGGGTTAATGCTGATGTAATGTTTTCTGATGAATAAAAGTCTTTTGTTTCTATCTCCACCATTCAAATGCTTGCTCTTGAACTCTGCAAGTTTTTGTTACATTTTGTAGCTCAGTAGGGTGGCAAATATGTTGATGCTTTCTAACTTTGCTCTCAATGGAGACAAAGTCTGTAGCAATGGGTAAATGACTGTACCCTGTAGTTTTGAACTTATGAGTGATCTCCTTGATATTGTTACTAGGATCTTGCAAGAAATGCATCAGGAGGCTTACTATTTTTAAGCTTCTGTTTTGGCCACCATAAGAGCCAGGCCACAATATGACCTTTCCTTTCACAGGATGCTCATGTAAATATTTCAAAAGACAGAAACATATTTCATTGAGTACCTGACCTGCAACACCTTCATGCCAGATGTTGATTGTACCTTTGTGTGTAGCCGAATGATGTATGCCCAATATGAAACAAGAAAGCTGCCGTTTACTATACACAGAAGCAATGCTCACTTTTGGAAGAGGAAAGGTCTTTTGTATGTCAAGAGAAAGTACAGTGCATTCTCTCTTCTTTGTCCTGTGTGTCGTTCCATGTAATCTCTATGTGGTGGTGGTGGTGGTGGTCCGGGAGGGGGGTGGGTGGGGGCAACAATGGAAAATAGAAGAAGGAAAAACAGGGTTAATAACGACATTAAGTTGGGTAGATCACAAGAAGCAATAAATTGTCTGGCCTTTGCAGACGATCTCGTAATAATAGTTGGAACCTCAAAGAATGCAAAGAAAAGATGAGAACTTCTGAAGAAAACAGCTAAGAAGACACGTCTACAAATATCATTTTAAAAGGCTGAATACTCCAATGAAAGTAACTCACCAAGAATTTTAAAGACCAAGTATGACAACATCTAGAAAACTGACATCTTTAAATATGTGGATGAAAATGTAATCATAAAAAGTGAAACATAAGCTATCTGTATCTGGACTGAAAAAATGAAAAGGGCATACATTGAAGTGAGAAATCTGTACAATAGAAATGTTTTTAAAAAGATATGAAATTAAGGCATTATAATAGAGTTCTAAATCAGTGAGTCCTCTGTGGGTTGGAAACACCACTTTTATCCAAATGCAAAAGGTCATTAGAAGATTTCGTAAAGATAGAAAGAAGAATCCTGCGAGAAATATTCAGTCCAGTCAAAAACGAAGGTGTCAATTTGGTTTTGAGACCAAGTAAGGAAATACACTCATCATGCCCTAAAAAAACAGACGAGGTCAGGAAAAGAAGTGTTATGCTGCTTGGACATGTAAAGACAATGAAGGAAGATCCACATATTCATTTAAAATGGAAAGTGGACAAAAAAATTTTAGTGTAGTCAGGAGAAACAAATTCAAACAAGATGTCAAAAAATGGAGAGGGTTTCAGGATAAAATGAACAGAAAAACAGCTTTTGTGAAATGGTAAGATGAGAGGAAAAAAGGTCATTCTGATAAAGTGAGAGAGTTTTGGAGGAAGCGGAAGGAAAAGAGAAATAAAATGTTATCTTCATTTGGTCATTAGTGGGCGTGTAATGATTTATGTATCAATAAAAGAAAGAAAAGGGAAAAAAATTCTACATCAAATTGTTCCTATGAGTTTTAGAATGTGTGTTGATTTTTAGAATGAGATTTTCACTCTGCAGCGGAGTGTGCGCCGATATGAAACTTCCTGGCAGATTACAAATATGTACCGGACCGAGACTCGAACTCGGGACCTTTGTCTTTCATGGCAAAGTGTTCTACCATCTGAGCTACCCAAGTACGACTCACAATCTGTCCTCACAGCTTCAATTCTGCCAGTACCTCATCTCCTACCTTCCAAACTTCACAGAAGCTCTTCTGCGACCCCGTGTTGATTTTTAATTGTTTGGATACATTAATGTGTAGAGGACAACCAAACACTTTTATCACATTATTCTCGTGATTAATTACACAAAAGTTCAATAATTAAAAAATATGCTGGCCGGCTTTGACTGTGCAATGAAAAATAAATAATGTTCACTAGTCACTGAAATTTTGATTTAAATAAAAATCAGGGTTTATCGTTATCTTCTTTAATCTGAATCAAAGTAACGACTGAGCTGTAAAGTAAAAGAAACTAGAGCTGTGTATCACAGTAAATAATGAGTAGTACTGATAAAGTACTGAAAACTTTTGAGTTCAATTGAGAGCTCCACACGGTCAAACGAGCTAAAATGACAAGTTCAGAACGGTTACAAACCCACAAAAATGTTTTTGAGTTCTACCCTTCACATCGTGTGAATTATTCCAAGTCTGCACTGTCACTCTCTCGACGGAATATTCCTGTATCCACACGATCGTACGACCGCAGATTTTCTAAGTATCTGCTGCCGACCCGCACGAATCCCGGAAGTCCGAGAATACAGAATACTACAGAAATGCGACCCGATCGCCCTCCCCGATAGGTACGTGTTCACTGCTGCAGCTGTGGCCCGCGAATGACTCGAGACAAGATGGCCACCGGCTATTTGTGCCCCCACACTGTTTTTAAGAATATTCACATACTTCCATTTTGTATACATACTTAAAAACAATCTTAATCAATACGTGTGTATGCTACATAAAATTAAATGGAAAGTTTCTCATCTTTTGGAAATTTACTCATCTTTTCACCGCTGTCCTCGAGTTTTTCTGCCGGGTCGATTAGTTTGCTCGATAATCAGAGTTTTGTACATCCAAATGCTACTTTAGATTTACTATTAATAAATCAGAAAGAAATAGAACTTAATGCCTAAGTCCACATTGATATGCTGCTACTGCTTTCATTGTATTATTAACAATTTTGCTGAAAATTTACATTTCTCAGGCTCAGAGTACATGTTCTGGAATGTAGTCTATAATATATAAGGTTTGTAACAGATCCACTTGTCTGTTTTGACGGAGCTCCACGATCGGATGTCACTGAATTTAGGTTTACGTAATGGACGGGCACTGTAGGCACAGCCACTCCTTCCACGTTCCTCGACAACGGATAAGTGCGCCAGACTCTTCCAGATCGCGTGCCACACCTGCAGTGTGCCTGCTGCACTCCTGCTGCCACAGTGTTGCCCGTACTGCAGTGTCCTCCAGTTCTGTCTGTCAATGTATTCTTGTGAAACACGATTACAGTGAAACTCATTGTTAATGCTGAAAACTTTCAGATTTTCTCCCATAACGGCGTCAGAAGCTGTCGACATATTGAGAGAACAGTAAATGTACAAGGGTGGTTTGAAAAGTTCTCGGAACGGAATAGGAAAAAAGTACTTACGTCACTGAAACTTTTTTTATTTTTCGAGCTCGTCTCCTTGTAGATTAATGCACTCAGTCCAACGATGTTCCGGTGTCTTAGTCCCATCTCGAAAATGGGTTTCCTCCGGGCCTGCAAAATAATTGTCAACTCCGGCTATCAATTCTTCATTCGAAGTGAATCTTCGTCCACCGAGAAAAATTTTCAGTTTTGGGAAGAGGTGGAAGTCTGATGGAGCCGTATCAGGTGAATAAGGCAGGTGTGGCAAAAATTCGTACCTCAGTCGGTGTAATTTTTCCACACCGATGTAACGTGTCTGGGCACACATTGTCTCGATGGAAGGTGGCTTTCTTCCTTGCTAAACCTGGCCCTTTTTCGCGTATCTTTTGTTGAAATTTGTCCAGAAGGTTAGCATAGTATTCTCCAGTAATTGTTTGCCCAGTGGGGAGACAATCTACAAACAGAATCCCCTTCGCATCCCAGAATACTGGTGCTTTTACCTTTCCCGCCGAAGGAATTGTCTTTGCTTTCTTTGGTGGCAGAGAATCAGCATGTTTCCACTGCTTTGACTGCCGTTTTATCTCTGGGGTATAGTAGTGCACCCAAGTTTCATCTGTGGTCACAAACAGTGGCAAAAAGTCTTGTTCGTTTCTCCTAATACGGGCCAGATATTGTTCCGATATGTCCATTCTCGTGCATTTTTGACCCAGCATCAAGGGTGGTGGCACCCATCTTGCAGATAATTTTTTCATTTCTAATTCTTCAGTTAAAAAGTGATACACCCTTCCAGATGACATCTGGCAAGTGTTAGCAATTTCACACACTTTCGATCGACGATCCTCCGTGACCTTTTTACGCACTTTTGCAATGATTTCTGGGGCAGTGACACACCTTAGTCGACCACTGCACAGATCACCATCTAAGCTCTCCTGGCCGAATATAAATTCGTTTGTCCTCTTGGCAACAGTTGACTATGAAGGAGCAGAGTCCCCCAGTGTATTCCGGAAATCGGCACGAATGTCCTTTGCTTTCATACTTCTCTTTACAAAGTACTTAATCACTGCTCGAACCTGAATTTTTTTCCATCTTCGCAAATCACTGCGCGGGAACAGCAATAGAACCACACCTCTCTTCCGAGAGCACCGACGTGGCACATGTTTACGCGCAACAGTGCAATGAATATTACGTGAACAACTTGTTGCTCTAGCACTGACCTCTCACGGTGATTCTGGGAACTTTTCAAAGCACCCTCGTATAACACAGAAGAGAGACCAGTTTGAACCACCACGCCCGAAGCCGAGAAAGCAAATGGCACTACCGGGACAATATGTCTAGAGTATTCACAAAAGTCGACACACGTCTACAGTCATCTTCGATACGGCGTCACGTCATACTGACGGAGTGAACGTAATGCCCTCCTCTGCTGAGCTCAGTGACTCAAATGTGCCGTCACCTACTGGCAAATGCCCGAACTCTCGCACGGCTGCACGTGGCCCGACCTGGCTCGACCATCGTGCCCGTTCCAGCTGTCAGATAAATTGCAGACACTCTTTTAAAGTTTTGGCCTTCGGCCGTATAGGGCTATACCCTCATTACTCGTGACTAAGTGTACGTAGCAACTACCAAAAGAGCAATAACACCCGGCTCGAGGAAAACGAGACCGACTGTCGTGTGGACGGCACGGATAAATTGGCGGCAGCAGCCGATTGTGCACTGGGAGTCAGGAAGAACAATCCATTTAGCTGGTAATATAGTTTTATCAAGTTTCAACATTACTAGGGTGTACAGAGAGGCCCTAGAAAAGCAAAAGCACAAAAACAACAGCAACAGAAAAGGGGAATGACTGAAATATCACTAGCTGTGGGCCTCACAATCAGTGCTGAATAGAGCAACACTACTTTGAAGATTGTGTCGGTGCTATAATGGACAGTACGAAAGATACACGGAAGTTTCCGATTGTTTTGTGACGACTTTCTTTAATGACGTGTTTCGATTTATACGTCGGTGTAAACTGAAAAGCATCATTAAAGGAGAAAGTCAATTTATACATCTGCATACATCAAAATGTGTCATTATAAAAGGTAGCCTCTTTATTTTTTGTACCGGCCATTATAGCACCGATACAATCTTGCAATGATGTAAAAATGGGCACGTGACTTGACGTCACACCTCGTCGGGTGCCTGCATCGCGCACTGTCACGACTCTGCGATCTTAGGAAGCGGTCTGACGATGATGTCACAACCGGACCGTCGTGTGGACACTTAGAACCAGCTTGCCGTGCTGAGCTTGCTCACTTTGAAAATCGACCGATGAACTCTGCAGCATTACGAGATGGAATGTATAACAAAAGTCACCACACGTGCAAAATACTGCCGGTATAACCTGCATTTTGTGTGTTGGCGATTTAACTGAGCAGTACAGGTGTTCGGAGCAGGCACACGGACTGTGTACGAATTTGGCTCAGCTAGTTGGTCAACTGGGAGAATGTGCTGCAGTTTAACAGCTGTGCAGGAAAAGTTGTCTGAGCGGTGTGTGCAAATCGGCCACCCTTAGCCACTCGAATTGTTTGGTTCATTGAAAATCCACTAGCGAGAAAGAATTTCTTTGTTTAACGATCACTAATAACTGCCAGTTCCAAAATACTCTTCTAAAGAGTGCATTTAGCAAAACTTTGTAATTATAAATAGACAGTGCTCTTTGAAGCACTTTTGTTAAAATTGAGTAACATTTTCAGATATTCCAGTTTGAAACCCACCTCAGTGCAGCCACTGGTTCATTGATATATATGTTCTATGTCAACCTTAACTTCTATTTTTAATGACCGAGGATATCAGTTCGTAGTATAAGAGAAGTACTGTGCTCCGGTCAGTAGATGGCAGGTAAAAATAGCGTACTTATTATAAAATGAAAGACTGGCGGATGTACATGTAGGAGTGACGTGAGTACTGATCTGTAACAGTCAACACTTCCTTCCTCGAGGCATCGGTGTGAGAAAGGAAGCACTTAAGGTCAGAAAAAAACTGTTACCTTAGGGTTGAAATTTACTGTACGGTCCGATCTTTAGCTTTCAATACAGATGATACCGTCGGTGGAAAAATTACTGTGGAATTGTGGCAGTGGGAATCTCCAATTTACCCGATGTTAGAAGAATATTAACATAAAGAGAGAAAAATTGATATGGAGCCGAATAATACAAATGAGACTGTAGCCTTAGAGGGCCAATAGCTTTCTAGGGGGAGTTGAAGAGTGTGATGATGGAAAATTCTGTTTGTTATACCCGTATGAGGTAAAATTATCACCGGCAATGCAGAGGAATGTTAAGCAATAGTTAGGAACGCCGCTAGACTCGGGCATTCGTGTTCACGTGTAAGCGGCCGAACTCCCCTGAATGGGCCCTCCCGGCCAACCATTCCGTATGTTCATTTCATTTTTTTATGTCTAAGTGTAAGAAATTAAGTAGGGTATGTGTTTCTAAACAGTTGGTAGAGTAATTGTTCTCAGTTAGTCTTCCTTTCTGGACTGTGTTCCCTCAGAAATGACATTGTGTGAAACAAATTATTTACGGCTACAGAAACATCAGCAGAACTGCCTTTTTGCAACCACTGTGTCAACATAATGAAATACAAAGGTCCAAGACCACGAGTTGGAAGGACGTGCCCTCAGAATGCTACACGGAACTTCTGTATTTTGGAAATGGACTGTCACAGTAAAACATTTTTATTTAAAAGTAACAATAGTATTATTTGAATAAGAAATGGTTTTGACCAATTCAGACTGTCAAGGAACCTTCATGGGGTATCCTGAGACTGAGGTTTTAGATTTATGGTCTAGCAAAACAGTTTTGTACTCCACTGTTTCCTATTTGTAAAATACATTGTAGTTATGGTTGAATTTAGAATTGTCACATTATCTGCAAGGCTCCAGAATAAGGGAACTTCACTGGAATGAAATTAATGTTTCTGTGCCCTCACTTGTATGAGGTACAAGAGCTACACAGCCACCTACATCACTAATTTTCTGTTTCTGGAAGTATATTGTGATTTGTATGATGTCGGAGCAATTTAAATCTTATCTCCACATAGCAAACGGTATGTTGCTGGCAATACAGTTGTCGGATGAAAACAGAAAACTTGAAGTGGTGAAGGGTGTTTATGTCTCACATTGGACGGATCTCCAAATTTCTTATTAATATTACTTGTGGTCTTGTAAAGTGTTTTTCTGAATTGTAAACTCATTGTTTGTCACTGTCACTGTATATTTGTTAAATGTGACAGCAAGTGTGCAGGTGTATAGAAGAAAGAGGCAAAGTGTGTACGTGGTGAATCTGTACTTCAGAATTAGTGAAACAGTCAACGTAGTTCTTCTCTCCCGGAAAGGTCAAGGGGGCCTCAGCAGTGTTTTTCCTCGAGTAGTTATAAAGTTCCTCGTCGGTTTACTGTGCACGCACTTTGCTCACTCAAGTGACGTAAGATCTGAGTTAGTGTTGTAAGCAATCTGTGCTGTACACTTACAGAAAAAAATCACAATACCAAAAGTAATTATGTAGAGTAATGAAATTTTGAGAATACGTCTGTCTGGAGTTCCGCGCCTGTCGCACTCAGTCGGTCGGTACAGGGACGGTCGATGCCGGAGTTGTCGTGCGATGACGTCTCGCACGTTCTCAACTGGAGGCGAGTCCGGGGATCGAGCACGCCGAGGCGACACGTCGACACCCCGTAGAGCGTGCGAGCGAGCGTTATCCTGTCGGAAAACACCCCCCAGAATGCTGTTTGTGAGTGGCGGCACGACAGATCGAACCGTATTAGTGCGCACGAATTTGCAGTCGGGATTCGTATGATAATCCTGCTGTCGTAGGAAATGACATACAGGATCGTAACTTCAGATGTAGATCCAGTGTGTCCACCAAGCAGACAGGCCTCAACTGGCCTCCTCCTAACCGACACTGGCACTGAGGCAGGACCACCTTCGATCAGAAAATAACTTCCACCCTGGCCTCCAGTGAGCTCTTGCTTGACACCAGTGAAGTTGCAAATGGTAGTGGTTCAGAGTCAGTGGAACGCACGCTACGGGGCGTCTGGCTCGAGGCTGTCCTCGGAGTAACAGATTTGTAACAGTTTGGTGTGTAACTGTGGTGACAACTGCTGCTGCAGATGCAGTGTGACATACGGGAGCCACGTGCCGTACACGTCGGTCTTCTGTCTCGGCAGTGCCGCTCGGCCGTTCTTGCGACTGTGCATTCCTGTGACCACTGCTGCCAGCAGTCACGTACAGCGGCCACTTTCCTGCTAACTTATCCTGCAATATAGCAGAAGGAACATTCAGCTTCTCGTAGCCCTATTACGTGACCTCACTGAAACTCGGTCAGGTTTTGATAATGGCGTCTTTGTCGCCTTAAAGCATTTGTAACTAACGTCGATTCACCGTGTGCAATTTAAAAGCTACCTAATGCTCACAACCGTTACAGTACATATTTAAAGCAAGTGTCATTACTAGCGCCACTCTTCTGCGACTGGCACGGAATTTGAATGGATGTCATTTTCCGGAAGTAGAAACGTGCCTACCAAATTTCTTTATGTTGCACAACTCCTTGATGTTCTGATTTTTTTCTGTTAGTGTAGACAGTTTCTCAGAAATCAGTGCACTGAAGTGACATAAGATCTGAATTAGTATTTGTAAGCACCCAGTGATATATATAGCTTCTCGTATATTAATACAATCTTCTGTAAAAGTGAGAATAAATTGTATGTGGTTGGTTGTTACAGTCTGGGAGTGGGCTAGACATATTAAAGGGGCATAATATTTTTTGAAATTGAATTTTTAATTGCTGTACCATTACCACTTTTAGACTTTAACTGTCCAGTGATTTCCTGGGTCATATTCACTAACATGACTGTCAAGTGTTCATGTGTAAGTGGCCTCTAAAGTGTAAAGGCGCATACAGGATGTGCTTCCATTTCTAGACCTGCTGCGCACTTGTGTAATGTTAGGTGCTCCTTTTTCGCTGGGTTACTGGCCCGGTATAATCTATTTAATTTCAGCAATCCGTCAGAGTACCGACTGCATCAGCAACATATTTCTTGAAATCGTCTATCATATACTCGGGTTGACTGAAAAGTAATGCCTCCACCTCCGTAACTCTTCAACAGTTGGCGGCATCGGAATGCGGCAAGTACTCGCTTGTTCTGTAGCCTCTTCTCTCTAGCTCCAGTTGGGAGGAAGCCTCAGCATTGAACAGTTGTGTTGTTACAGTGTAAAGTTTGGAACCCTGTGCAGACGGTCAGTCAGTGCGATTTAAGCGACGTGCAGTCATTGAGATCTCGACTGCAACAGGTGTCATCCCAAAGGAGATTCACAGAGGATGGTAGCAGTTTATGGTGATTCTGTCGACGTGAGTACTGTGCGCCATTGCGGGAGTAAGTTTAAAGATGTCGAGGGGGGAACATCTGACCTGTGTGGCAGACGAAGAGTTGGACGTCCCGTGACAGCAGCCACCGAGCTTCACAAGTAAAATGTTGACACATTGATTCAGGATGATTGTCGGATCACTCGGAGAGAAATTGCAAGCACAATTGCCATTTCACAAGAACGTGTGGGTCACATTGTTGCTTTGCTCGGCTATCAGAAGATCTGTGCACAATGGGTACCCCGGATGCTGACTCCTGAAATGAAAGCGCACAGACTTGAAATTTATCAGGAAGTCCTCTCATGTTACGAGAATGGTGACACCTTTCTCCATTCAATTGTGACAGGAGATGAAACGTCATTCTGTGGAATATCGACTCAGACTCGCTCCAGAAAAAGGAATTCGAGACGCAGACCTCATCTGGAAAAATCGTGGCCACAGTGTTCTGGGATGCAGATGGTGTTATCCCTGTTGATTTCCTTGATCTTGGAACAACAATATTCAGAGCGTTACATCACAACGCTGTGAACTCTGAAACGACAGCTAATGAGGGACCGAAAGGAAAATGGAAATGTTTTCCTTCACCTTGACAATGCCCAACGACACACTTCACGTGCCACCACAGCAGAACTTTTAGAGACTGAATCGCACTACCGTACGGCATCCTCCATACAGTCCACATTTAGCACCGTCTGACCTCCGTCTGTTCCCGATAACGAAAGACGATCTGCGGGGACATCATTATGCTTCTGATGAAGATGTCGAGAGTACTGTGTGAGACTGTGGTTGTGCAAACTGTGTCGACTTCTTTCGTGACGGCTTCAGAAACCTTGTTCATCATTGGCAGAAATGTGTCCAATTGGCTGGTGATTATATGGAAAAGTGAATATTGGTCATTAAAGATCACGTTCTAAGTATTATTTCTGCATTTGATTTATTAAAATATTTCCATCCAAACCCAATTAACGAAGGTAGAGGCATTACTTTTCATTCGACCTTCATATTATTCGACCTTCATATTATATGAACGGATGATGTCTGTTTGCTTCGATGGGTAACGAATCTACAACCTTCATTGCAGTTGCACATTTACGTTTGACCTCCACTGAGAATCTAAAATAGGCAAGCGTGGAGGATACGGATGGGGAGTACAGGCTGTAGGTGGGAATCTGAGTTAGATGTGGAGTGTACCAACATTGTCCATTCATTTGTGATAAACAGTGTGTGTGGGTGGCACAGCGGTTAACGCAACTGCCTAGTAAATAGGAGATCCCGTGTGGGAGTCCCAATCCAGCACACACTTGCACTCGTCGCCACTGATTCCACATAAAAGTCGCAATACAGCTGAAATCGTTAGTTCCTTTCCTTTTGTCCGTCCCCCCCCCTCCCCCCCCCCCTCCCCTCCACCTCCAATATACATAACTTGTAACATATGACCTATCAAATAAAAGTTGTGATGAGACTGAGGTTGAAGATTCCTCAGTAGGGAGGCAGCGGCACGTTATCTCGGCTGGAGCACCGACGACACAACTAGAAGTAGTTCGAGGTGTGAGCCCAGAGAAGTGTGTTGGGTACTTAAACGTTCATTTTCTGTACAGGACATTCCACAGTTGCTATTACAAGCTTCCAGGGATGTAGAGGGGACTTAGTAGATCAAAGTTTTGGTAAGGAATCCGTGTCCAGAAATGTACTGATTGAATATAAAGTAAGTTTGAAGATAGATCTGCCCACAAATTGAGGCAAGGGCACCGTTGTCAGCCTCTTTTGTAATTGTGTTGTTGCATACTGTTTTTGGCCAACTGCAATGATGGATACGAGAAACCCGTATGTCCACAACTGGGGTCTTCGCTGCTCCACAGACGAGCCACACACTCGACGTCAAAGAATGTAGATTTCCTCAATCGTAGAACAACGATATATTCAGCACGTTACATCACAACACTGTGAACTCTGAAACAACGGCTAACGACGGTCTGAAAGGAAAAGGGAAATGTTTTCCTCCTCCGTGACAATGCCCAACCACACACTTCACTTGCCACCACAGCAGAACAGCTTTGTCACATAGAAGAGGACGCGTGCCATTGGCTCCTCTAAAGTGCACACGTCAGAGCTCATTTGTCTGTACTGTGTGTGTACCGTGAAATGGGATCCTATCTTCCTTATCAGAACTTCAGCTACAACCCCTAGAAACCTGTAAAAGGAATTGTGATCGAGCAGACAATATTAGCAGCAACCTCAGACTCTTTGCAGGTGATTCAGTTACCTATAATGAAATATTAGGCGAAGGGAGCTGCTCAAATATCCAGTCAGATCTTGATGAGATTTCAAAGTGGTGCAGAGATTGGAGAAGTGTAAAATTTGGTGCTTCACAAAATGAAGTACTGTATGATTACCAGTACATTGCCAGTGTCACAACTGCAATCAATTGACTTGTACATAACTTAAAACACATCACTTAATGTGCAACTGAGGGATGCATAACCAGTGTTGACCAATGTATTGCTGCTTCGTCCTTTCAATCTATATGTACATTACCTGGGAATGACAATTTATAGGGGTATGAAATGGAAAGGTCACGTTCATTTGGTTCACTGGGAAAATGCAATCAAGTCTAGAAATGACACTTGTTAGGGAAGTGTGTGGGACCTGTATCAGATACGACTAACAGCGGATACTGAAGATTTACAAAGAAGGGTAGTGTGAATGGTTTCAATCTATGATTGCCTCATCGTCACAGACTAAGATTCCCTCAGAGGAGGGTGTCATGGAAGTACTGAAGAAACCTGAACTGGCAGACATTTGAAGATACGAGGGCAGTTCAATAAGTAATACAACACATTTTTTTTTCTCGGCAAATTTTGGTTGAAAAAACCGGAAATTTCTTGTGAAATATTTTCAAACATTCCCGCTTCATCTCGTATAGTTTCATTGACTTCCGACAGGTGGCAGCGCTGTACGGAACTGTTAAAATGGCGTCTGTAACGGATGTGCATTGCAAACAACGGGCAGTGATCGAGTTTCTTTTGGCGGAAAACCAGGGCATCTCAGATATTCATAGGTGCTTGCAGAATGTCTACGGTGATCTGGCAGTGGACAAAAGCACGGTGAGTCGTTGGGCAAAGCGTGTGTCATCATCGCCGCAAGGTCAAGCAAGACTGTCTGATCTCCCAGGTTATTCTGTTCAATATCCTTCCCCATGGTCAAACGATCAACTCTGAAGTGTATTGTGCTACTCTTCAGAAATTGAAGAAACGACTTCAGCGTGTTCGTAGGCACAAAAATCAGAACGAACTTCTCCTTCTTCATGACAACGCAAGACCTCACACAAGTCTTCGCACCCGAGAGGAGCTCCCAAAACTTCAGTGAACTGTTCTTCCTCATGCACCCTACAGCCCCGATCTCGCACCGTCGGATTTCCGTATGTTTGGCCCAATGAAGGACGCAATCCGTGGGACGCACTACGCGGATGATGAAGAAGTTATTGATGCAGTACGACGTTGGCTCCGACATCGACCAGTGGAATGGTACCGTGCAGGCATACAGGCCCTCATTTCAAGGTGGCGTAAGGCCGTAGCATTGAATGGAGATTACGTTGAAAAATAGTGTTGTGTAGCTAAAAGATTGGGGAATAACCTGGTGTATTTCAATGCTGAATAAAACAACCCCTGTTTCAGAAAAAAAATGTGTTGCATTACTTATTGAACTGCCCTCGTAGATATCAGTAACCCTGCAAAAGCGTACTTACACACTTTCAGGAACCAGTCTTAAGTGAATAATCTAGAGATGTATATCTCTACTCTGCTAACCACTGTGATGTGCACAGCAGAGGGTATGTCCCATTGTGCCATTTGTTAAGATTTCTTCCCATTTAATTCACATATTGAGCGCAGGAAGAATGATTGCTTAAATGCCTCTGTGTGTGCTGTACTTAATATAATCTTCTCACAGTCCCTACATTAGCAATGTGTAGGGGGTTGTAGTATATTTCTAGAGTCATCATTTCATGAAACTTTATAAGTAGGCTCTCTTGGCATTCCTTATGTCTATCTTCAAGAGTCTGCCAGTTCAGTTTCTCCCGTGTCTCTGTGAGACACTCCAACGGATCGAACAAACCTGTGACCATTTGTGCTGCCCTCTCTATATACGTTCAGTATCCCGTTAGTCCTGTTTGGTACGGGTCCCGTGAGTTATTTGTAAGCAATCTCTTTTGTAGACTGATTGCGTTTCCCCAGTGTTCTACCAATAAACAAAGTCTGCCACTTGCATTACCCATGATTCAGTCTATATGATCATTCCATTCCATTCCATACACTTACAAAGCGTTATACCCTGATATTAGTCTGAGTTGGACAACCCCAACAGGGCATTGATATCATAACTGTGGGATACTGCGTTTTTTCGTTTTCTGAAGTGCACATTTTTACATTTCTGTAGATTTAAAGCAAGTTTCCAACATTTGCACCAATTTGGAACCTTAATCAAGATCTGACTGAATATTTATGGAGCTTCTATCAGACAGTACTTCATTACAGATAACTGCATCATCGTCACGAAGTTCTGAGGTTACTATTGATATTGTCCACAAGGTCATTAATATACACCATGAACAGCAAGGGTCCAAACACACTTCCCTGGGGGCACACCACAAGTTATTCCTACATCTGGCGTTGACTCTCCATCCCAGATACCGTGCTGCATCCTCCCTACCAAAAAGTCCTCAGTCCAGTCACAGATTTCACTTGATACCCCATGTGATCGTACTTTTGACAATAAGCGTAGATTGGTACTGAAACAAATGTTTTCCAGAAATATACTGCATGTACCGGAGTGCCTTGATCCAAAGATTTCAGTATGTCACATGAGAAAAGTGCGAGTCGGGTTTCACGTGATCAGTGGTTCTGCAATCTGTGCTGGTTGGCACTGAGGAGATCATTCTGTTCGAGATACCTCATCACGTTTGAGGTCAGAATATCTTCTAAGATACTGCAACAAATCCGTGTCAAGAATACTGGACGGAAGTTTGTCGAGGATATTGGAAGGAAGTTTTGGGGATCAATTCTACTGCCTTTCTTGTAAATGGATGTGACCTGTCCCTCTTCCAAGAACTGGGAATGGTTTTTTGTTTGAGGTGAGAAGAGGCACTAACTCACCTGCAAATTCAGCATAGAATCTGACAGGGATTGTTTCAGGGCCTGGAGCTTTGTTCAGTGCTAACGATTTCAGCTGTCTCTCAACACCACTGACACAACTACTAATTTCACTCATCTTTTCAGTCATACAAGGTTTAAGTCCTGGGTTTTCCTTTGTAAAGAAACATTTGAAAACAGAGTGAAGCATTTCATCTTTTGCTTTGACACCCTCAATTTCAGTTCCTGTCTCAATCGCTAGGGACTGTACACTAACAGCTTTTACATATGGCTAGAATTTCTTTGGGTTTTGAGAAAGATCATTTGATAATGTTCTGCTACGGTAGTCGCTGAAGACTTCACACTTTGCTGTCTTCACTGCCATATGTGTTTTGTTCAGCATCTCTCTATTGGTAGCCATATGCTTTGTTTTACACCTATTATGCCGTAGTCTCTGTTTATTTTGAAGTTACCACTTAGGATCCCTTCCATTATGAATTGTTCTGTTCGCCACATATCTGACCAGTATGGTCAAACAGTGGAAAATCCAGTATGGAATGTAACAATATTATGAGAAGGAAAGATGCCATTCACCATATAGCGGAGATGCTGAGTTGCAGATAGGCGCAACAAAATGACTCACAATTAAAGCTTTCGGCCATGGGCCTTCATCAACAGTACACACACACACACACACACACACACACACACACACACACACACACACACGACTGCAGTCTTAGGCAACTGAAACCACACTCAGTGTGGTTTCAGTTGCCTGAGACTGCAGTTGTGTGTGTGTTTAGTAATGTTTTGCAGGATATCTTGTCGTACCCACCACTAACAAAACTGTAATTTTCCAAATTGATTGTTGGATGATTAAAGTCTCCACCAATGATTAGTGTATGATTGGAGAACTTAAGTATAAGTGAAATGAGGTTTTCTCTAAAGTTTTCAGTTACATCAGGAGACGAGACTGGTGGGCGATAAGAAAGATTCGATTATCATTTTATGCCCACCACTGATACTGAGCATTGCCCAAACAATTTCAAGTGTAGCTTGCTCGTTCGACCTATACTTGAGTATTGCTCATCAGTATGGGATCCGTACAAGGTCGGGTTGACGGAGGAGATAGAGAAGATCCAAAGAAGAGCGGCGTGTTTCGTCACAGGGTTATTTGGTAAGCGTGATAGCGTTACGGAGATGTTTAGCAAACTCGAATGGCAGACTCTGCAAGAGAGGCGCTCTACATCGCGGTGTAGCTTGCTGTCCAGGTTTCGAGAGGGTGCGTTTCTGGATGAGGTATCGAATATATTGCTTCCCCCTACTTATACCTCCCAAGGAGATCACGAATGTAAAATTAGAGAGATTCGAGTGCGGACGGAGGCTTTCCGGCAGTTGTTCTTCCCGCGTACCGTACGCGACTGGAACAGGAAAGAGAGGTGATGACAGTAGCACGTAAAGTGCCCTCCGCCACACACCACTGGGTGGCTTGCGGAGTATAAATGTAGATGTAGATGTAGATGAAATATCTATCTTGGTGGATCTGAGTTTGTCGTCTACTGACCAGTACACGACCTCCATTTCCTTTTGATAAAGACGAACGTTTTCCCAAAAAAAATCTCACTACTATCAATTTCACATTTCAACCAGCTTACTGCACGTAGTATTATGTGATCTTCACTGATTTTCAGAAGCACTTAAAACTCTGGCACTTTGTTGTGAATGCTTCGGCAGTTAACCACAAGGATTTTAATACTCTCACTTGTGTCAGTGAGCGCGAAAGGTGTTAGCTTGTGTTATTTCTTGTAAACTTGCAGCACTAGTGAGCACGTAAAAAGTGTGAAAGCTTAATCCTAACCTAAGGCAGACGGAGGTACGAAGCATTTGGTGAGGAGACCAGACATGTGCCAGGCTGCCTGTCTACGCTCGGTTGCTGTGGTAGCCGTGGCCTCAGTATTAGGAATATAAGAGGGGCTACAGGCTGTCATAGCTGTGTTGCCACGCAATTCCATGGCAAGGGAGACCAGTACACTCTGCACCAGATATCTGAAAGCATAGGCGATGTCACGGAGAGAACTGCCGCAGAGCTCGACACGAGCATATGCTCACTGGACAGGAAACGTCAAGTGCAAGTACTCACCGATCACTATATTATTATTTTATCTATCTCATTGGCAAAAAAGATTTCTTGCTGTGTGTATTCTTGCTTAATTACTTTAACATATTCCCAATCTTGTTTAATCATTGAATTAAATCTTTCCTCGCACAAATTTTTCAGAGATGTTTCGTTGCAGAGGTGTTTCTTGGCAGAGGTGTTACCTCGCAGAGAATGTTCCTAGAAGTTACTCAACCTTATACAATAGACCAACTATTCTCCATTGTATTTAATTCCGGGTGGTAAGAAAGGAAGTCCAAAGTAACGTGAACGGCAGCTTGTAGGATCTTATCGATGGAATACCTGGCGGTCCTCGGTGGCTCGGTTCTCCGATGAGCTCATATAGAGTAGGTTTCGGCATGTCACCCAAGAATGGGGTACATTGCATTGCTAGTCACTTTCTGATACTATCTTTAGTAGAATTAAGACACTGGAGCGTTCTTTATTTTAATATTGTGATATGAAATGGAGTAGTGTTGAGAATTAGTGCAGAGTTAGGTTTTAAATTGGGGATAACTTTTTCTGTGAACCACTTAATTTTGTTGCTTCATGTGGTTGTGGTGATTTGCTGTTGCTTGATTTGACTTCACATGACAAGTGAATTAGGATAAAGTCCTCTTCACTACATGCACGAGTTACTACATGTTGTCCCTTTGATACCGCTTGGAGGGGATCGTGAGTCCATCACTCCACGATTCCCAACTTCACGTGTGATGGTAAAATGAAGGTTTCGTCAGCAAAAGCAGTGTGTGTGTTCCCGTCCCAAAATTTTTTTAATTGCCTCAAAATCCCAATTATTTTTCTCAGATGTCGCATCTCTCTAACGATATGAGCCTGCTTCATTTTTTCCCCCTAATTCCATTAATAACAACCTTACATTTGCGTTGCTATCTTGAAAGTCTATAGCTTCTTTCAACTTCTTTTTAATTCCTTCACTCATAGAAAAGTGGTAAGCAGTTCTCCTAACAATGGCCTCATGAAAAGTATCAGTGTCTACAACTCTTTTGCGTTTACGTTTTTTATCTGGAGCTACAAATTTCTGTCCTCCACCAGATTTCGATAGCCTGCCTTCCCTTCTAATTTTCGGTAGAGTGATAAGCAAAATGCCTGCGGCCACTTGGGCTCTCGGCTGAACTTGCTGCACTGGAATGTCTCTTCCCTGAGTGGACTCATCTTCCATAAACATTAAAACATCATGTATAATCTCCTAAGACTGACTGTTCAGTTTTCTGCTTTCCAATTTTCATTTACTAGTAGACGTCATAATTTCAGTATGAAGTCACTGCACACTAATAATACACACAGAGGAAAAAATAAAGGATGATCAAACTTGTACTGTACTCACAACAGACACACGAGGCAAACTGAAGACGCGCGAGCTGTACCTCTCTGTGCATCTGTGCATGCGCAGTGACCGCCCGGCAGTTGCATTGTAACGTTCGCAACACTTGCAGGTATCTGGGTGTGGGGTGTAGCTGTGGTGCTGGCCTATAGTTTTCCCTTATGTTAATTGTCCTGTGTACAGTGAATATGTATGAAGCCCATCCTTGCACTTTTCAACATTGAACTGCTTTTCAACATTTTTCAGAAAAAAAACGAATGATGACATTTTGCAACAATTTTGCCTCATAATTGATAACTTACATGAAAAACTTAAATAATGAAGATAAATTGAGAAACTTTTTACATTCTGTGAAACACCCTACTAAATCACAAGCTGAAGTTTCCATGAACAGAGCTGAAATGGTGGTTGAATACAATGGCAATTCATTGATGGCAAAAACACTGGCGTACTTAGAGGTGTTGGATAATACTGTGACACAATCGGGAACAAGATTTTCACATTATGATAAACTGCTCTTCCTTAAATTAAGCATTACTGTTCGCCAGTTATGCTCATCACTTCCATATAGACTGTGTGGATTCTTTATTAGACACAAGATGCAACCTTAAGTTGCTTGCAGTTGCAGAAACTGTATTTTATTCCCAGCATAAAGAAACATTTCTGTCAATTTGGGAGATGTTAGCAAAGGTGGAAGTGTTACCAAAAGAATGATTGAGAATGAAATAAACCAAATTCTTTCAGAAGCTTTCAGCTATTTGGCTAGTTACAACCATTCCTGCAACAAATGCTTCACTTGAATGGAATTTTTCTTGTCTTAAGGACATGAAAATGCATTTGAGGAACAGTATGGCCCAGGATCGCCTAACGCCTCTTGTTTGTCCCTCAGTTGAAAGACCAGTACTGTGAATACTTGAAAGCCGAGGCACACAATATGACTAGGTCATTGAGAGGTTCGGGAAGTCGTGTTAACTTTGTTTTACAAGTAACTATGCTCAGATGCCCAAACTATTTGTAAGTAAAAGTGGGTGCCGCTATTATTATTATTTATTTCCTTTCTCAGATATTATGTCTGGTTAATATTATTATTATTATTATTATTATTGTTGGCGAATTTTCCCTAAAAGGAAATCGTTAAGCTTATGACTTTGAAGGCTTGTTCTTCTTGTCCTTCCAGTACTCCTTCATTCTCTTGGAGAGGACCTCTTTTCTCTCCTCAGACCATTCTTGTTTGGTCCGCTGTTTTAGCGCTTCTGACTTTACTTCCCAATTGTCTATGTGTTTTCGGAAGGTGCTTCTGTCTGTGGTGTTTGTGGTGCCAATTGCTTGTAGGTCTTTTCGGACTCCTTCCATCCAGGGTGTCGAGACTTTAAGTGTCTTGATGCGTTCTAGAATTTTCTTGGCGAGTCTTGTTTCAGGGAGTCTATCTAAATGTCCCTAGAATTTAAGGCGCCTTTTTCTCATATCGTTCTCGATGTTCGAATATGCTTCTACTGTTGAGTTCTTCTGTAGTCTGTAGCCATCTGGTGTGGGTCTTCCTCCTAAAATTTTCCTCATGATTTTGCGTTCTTCTTTTTTGATTTCTTCAATTTTGATTTTCCTGTTGAGTGCTAGTATTTCGCTGGCATACAGTACGGCGGGTTTGATCACTGTGTTATAGTGTCTGATCTTGGTGTTTCTGGAAATGCATTGTTTGTTGTAGACGTTTCGTACCATGCCTAGTGATTTCCGTGTCTTCTGTTGTCTGTCTTCGTAAGCCAGTTTCTCTGTTCCGGTCGGTTCGATGATTTCGCCTAGGTATCTGAAGTGTGTGACCCCTTTAATTTTGCCGTACTTGGTTGTGATGTCGTCGCCTTCTCTTGTTAGGACTTGCGTTTTTTCAAAAGAGATTTGTAGGCCGACTTTCTCGGCGCATTCTTTCAGGATTTCGATCTGTGTTTTTGCTGATGTTGGGTCATAGGTCAGTATCGCTAGGTCGTCTGCGAATGCTAGGTAAGGGATTTCCAGTCTTTTCCTTCCTAATGTGACTGGTCTCCAGGTGTTTTGTCTCCTGACTTCAGCTTCCCATTCGCTCATTACTTTGTCCAGGACGATGTTGAACAATAGCGGGGATAGTCCATCTCCTTGTCTTAGGCCAGTGTGGATTTCAAAGGGGTCCGAGATTTCGCCCATGAATTTGACTTTGGATTTTGTATTGGTTAGTGTCTGTTCGATTAGTCTTCGGGTCTTTTGGTCTAGGCCTTTTTCTCTGAGGATTTGGATGAGGGACTTTCTGTCGATCGAGTCGTAAGCCTTTTTGAAGTCGACGAAAGTGCAGATGATTTTTTTGGGGCTTGCCATGTGGGATTTTATGATTGATTTCAGGTTGAAGATTTGTTCGGGGCAGGCTCTGTTGGGTCTGAAACCCGCTTGGTATTCCGAGATGGCGGGTTCCAGTTGTCCTTGCGTTCTGGTGAGAAGGCAGGTTGATAGAATTTTGTAGATGACCGGTAGCAGGGAAATTCCTCTATAATTGTTTGTGTCTGTCCTGTCACCTTTCTTGTGTAGCGGGTGAATGAGTGCGGTCTTCCAGTCGTCAGGTATGATTTCGGTTGTCCAGGTGTTCTGTATGATTTGTGTGATTTCGTTTAGCGAGTTTGGTCCTAGGTTCTTCAGCAGTTCTGCCGTTATTCTGTCTTCACCGGCTGCCTTGTTGTTTTTCAGTTTCTTTATGCAGTGGAGGATTTCTTCTTTTGTTGGTGATGGTGAGTCTTCCGGTGCGTTGGCCGGTTCTCGGGGTTCGAAGGTTGAATTAGGTTCCGGGCAATTTAGTAATTTTGAAAAGTACTTCGCGAGCTCTTCACAGTTTTCTTTGTTGGTAAGTGCCAGTTTTCCGTCTTCTTTTCTGAAGCAGAGGTTCTGTGGTGGGTATCCTTTGACTTGGTTGGCGAACGTCCTGTAGAAATCTCGTGTGTTGAAATTTCTGAAGTCTTCTTCGATGGAGTTTAGCTGATCGTTGATGTATTTGCATTTCTCTTGTCTTATTGTTTTCGATGTTTGTCTTCGAATTTCATAGAAGTTGTCCCGTGTTTCTTGTGTTTTGTTGCTGTTGTAGTTTGTGAAAGCTGTTCTTCGATTTTGTAGGGTGATTTCGCAGGTAGTGTTCCACCAAGGGTGCCTGGGTTTTCTAGTCAGCGGGATCAGTTCTTTGGCTGTGTTCACAATTTTTTGTTTAAAGCTGGTCCAATCTTTCGCCTCTTGTTTTTCCCAGTGTTCTGTGATGTTCGATTCTCTGATCTTTCTTGTATCAAATTTCGGTGAGGTCAATTTCTTTTTGTGTTGTCTTCTTGGTGTGAGTTTGATTTTGATTCTTGTTAGGTAGTGGTCCGAATCTATGTTGGCGCCTTTTCTCACTTGGACGTCGTGGATTTCTTTCTGGTATTCATAGGAGATTGCCACGTGATCTATCTGGAATTCGCCTAGTGAGTGGACTGGTGATCGCCACGTCTTTTGTTTCTTGGGCTTTTTCATCAGGGAGGTTGACATGATTTTGAGGTTGTTTTGCTGGCAGAGTTCGATCAGTCTGGTGCCGTTTTTGTTGGTGAATTTGTGTGCAGGGAAATTTCCTACTGTTTTTCTGTAGCGTTTTTCTCTGCCGATTTGTGCGTTGAAATCGCCTAGTAGAATTTTCGCGTTGTCTTGGGGTATTTTTGCCAGGGTGGTTTCGAGTTTGTCCCAGAATTTGTCTGTTTCTTCTGGTTTGTCCTTGTTGTCTGCGTTCGTGGGGGCATGTACGTTGATGAGGGTGTAGTTCTTGTTGGCGTGTTTGATTCGCATGGTCATGAGCCTGTTGTTGATCGCGTTGACTTCTTTTACTGAGTCTAGGATGTTTTTGTTTACTGCGAAGGCCATGCCGAGGAGTGCTCCTCCTTTGCCGATTTTCCTGTTGGTTCCACTCTTGAAGAATCTGTAGTTTCCGTAGTCTATTGTGTCTGAATCCGTGTATCTTGTTTCTTGTAGCGCTAGGATCGAGATCTTTTGACTGGTGAGTTCCGTTGTTAGATTGTGTAATTTTCCCGTTTGTATTAGTGTCTGTATGTTGAAGGTGCCAAAGTATGTGTGTGTTTTCTTGGGTAGTTTGCCAGAGCGCTCCGACTCGCCCTTTAGTACATCTCCAGGTCCCCCAGAATCCGAGTGCCTGGTTGCCGTCTTGCGACGGGTGGATCGTCCACCTGGGGTAATGTTGTTTTTAGGTGTACTTGCCATTATGCTTGTAATTCGTCTGGCTTGTGCCAGTTTGGTAGAACCAGGGATTTTCAGTTCCTGGAGCTCGTATCAGCCGCACCATTGGTGACAGACGCTGGCCAGAGTACCGGTGGTTACCACACAGACGTGTCTGGGCTTTTGTGTTAGTTTTCTTCGTTTCGCCGGTTTTTACTCCGGGTACTTATCCTCGAGGATGTGATAGTTTTGGTCCGCCCCGAGTATTTGATTTCCTCGGTGCCACCCATATCTGGGAGGCTTTCCCCTATCCGCCACCTGGGGAGGCGCCCGATGGAGGATCTATCAACCTCACACGGGTTAATATTATTATTATTATTATTATTAATATTAGCAATAGTAATAGTAGTGATAGTTGTCATCTTCATAGTAGTAGTGGTCATTAGGAATGCTATATATACATTAAAAGTGAAGAAAAGGAGATTTTCCAAGATGTTTCCTGGCCTCCCAAGAATTTATGCCCATGATCTGCCATTGATGTGCACCCCACAAACTGTCAGCTACCTGGGTAGCAGCCTCTGATATGCAGCGCACACCTGTCCCATGTAGGAGGACCCTACTGTTCTCAACCCTATGGCGCGAGTCCGGGAAGTCGCAGCGTAACTTGCCATAGGACTTTCAAATCTCTGGTTCGTCCTCTCGACTCAGAAACGGGTGGCGTTGATCAGTTCAGGAGACAGTGAAACTCCGTGTGAAGGCTGGCCTTCTCAACGTTCTGTGCTAGATGCTGCAGTGATCCAAATATGACCTTGGAGTCCAAATGACAGGCATCGTTTGTTCCAATGTGTGCCACAATCTGCAGTTGCTTGCAACCTGTTCTCTCAGCGGCTTCTGGAATATTCCCAAAGGT
Source organism: Schistocerca serialis cubense (assembly GCF_023864345.2). Lineage (NCBI taxonomy): Eukaryota > Metazoa > Arthropoda > Insecta > Orthoptera > Acrididae > Schistocerca > Schistocerca serialis. Next base: position 36,748,834 of record NC_064648.1, on the reverse strand, counting down.
GTACCATTATTCACTCTACATTTGAACGGATGATTAATAGACTCCTACCCTTTTGCGTTTGCCACATCTCGACACAGGACAAAGCGGATTTCACAGAACAGGTGAAGTGAATCCCCCTGATTCAGTTTTAGGAAAAGACAGCACCAAACTTGTTGGTTAGGGTGATCGGTCCCCATGCACTCCGCATGTGATGCCTAGATCTACCACTGATATGCCACGTGCATTGAAGTGGAGAGTTAGAGACAGATCCCATACTTCCTGCAATGGAGACAGGGTCACAGAAGAGGACTGTACTTGTGGTACCGTTGTTACCACAAGTTCTCGACTCTCGGGAGCTCTTCTGAGACACCGATTCGCAACAGTTGCCAATCACTTTACGGTAGTCCGAATGATTTCCAGCTGCTCAAGAACATCGACTAACACATCCCCTGCTTGAGAACAGTGTCCAAAGTGAGGCTTAATTGTCACGGGAGACTGAAGGTCGATTGTAGGAAAAAGAAGCAAAAGAGAAGTAGTCGGTGAATATGGACTGGGATAAAGGAATGAAAGAGGAAGCCACCTGGTAGAATTTTGCACAGAGCATAATTTAATCATAGCTAATACCTCGTTTAACAATCATAAGAGAAGGTTGTATACGTGGAAGAGACCTGGAGACACCGGAGAGTTTCAGACTGATTGTATAATGGTTAGAAAGAGATTTAGGAACCAGGTTTTAAATTGTAAGACATTTCCAGGGGCAGGTGTGAACTCAGAACACAATTTATAGGTTATGAACTGTCGATTACAACTGAAGAAACTGCAAAAAGGTGGGAATTTAAGGAGGGATAAACTGAAAGAACCATAGGGTTTCAGAGGGAGCTTAGGAAACAATTGACAATAATGGGGGGGGGGGGGGGAGGAATACAGTAGAAGAAGAATGGGTAGCTTTGCGAGAAGCAGAGGATCAAGTAGGTAACAAGACAAGGGCTAATAGAAATCCTTGGGTAACACAAGAGATTTTGAATTTAATCAGTGAAAGGAGAAAATGTAATAAATGAAGTAGGCAAAAGGGAATACAAACATATAAAAAAAGAGATTGACAGAAAAGCAAAATGGCTAAGCAGGAATGAGTAGATGACAAATGTAAGCATATATACAAGCATATGTCACTAGTGATAAGATAGACACTGCCAAAAGGAAAATTAAAGAGAATTTGGAGAGAAGAGAACCACCTGTATGAATATCAAGAGCTCAGTTTAAAAACCAGTCCTAAGCAAAGAAGGGAAAGCAGATCGGTGGAAGGAGTATACAGAGGCTCTAGACAAAGGAGATGTACTTGAGGGCAATATTAAGAAAATGTAAGACCACATAGAGGAAGATGAGAAGGGAGATATGATACTGTGAGAATAATTTGACTAAGCACTGAAAGACATAAGTCGAAAAAAGGCCCCAGGAGTAGACAACTTCCATTAGAGCCACTGATGGCCTTGAGAGAAAGCCATGACAAAACTCGCATCATCTGGTGAGCAAGAGGTATGAGACAGGCGAAATAGCCTAAGACTTCAAGAAGAATATAGTAATCCCAATTCCAAAGAAGACAGGTGTGAAAATTACCAAACTGTCAGCTTAATAAGTCATGGCTGCAAAACACTAACATGAATCCTTTGCAGCAGAATGGAATAACTGGTAGAAGCCGACCTATGGGAAGATGAACTTGGATTCTGGATAAATGTAGGACCACATGAGGCAATACTGACGCTACAACTTCTTATAGAAGATAAGTTAAAGAAAGGCAAACCTATGTTTATAGCACTTGTGGACTTAGAGAAAGCTTTTGACATTGTTGACTGGGATACTTTATTTTGCCCCTGCTAACTGTAGAATTTGAAAGACAGGGAACAAAAGGTTATTTACAATTTGTTCAGTAACCAAATGGCAGTTACAAGAGTTGAGAGCCATGAAAGGGAAGCAGTGGTTGGGAAGGGAGTGAGACATGGTTGTAGCCTATCTCTGATATTATTCAATCTATATACTGAGCAAGCAGTAAAGGAAAAACAATGGAGTAAGAATTAAAGTCCAGGGAGAGGAAATAAAAATTTTGAGGTTTGCCAATGACACTGTATTTCTGTCATACATAGCAAAGGGCTTGGAAGAGCAGTTGAACAGAATGGATAGTGTCTTTGCCGATGTCACTGTATTTCTATCATACATATCAAAGGACCTGGAGAACCAATCGAACAGAATGGACAGTGTCTTGAAAGGAGAATATAAGGTGAACATCGACAAAAGTGAAATGAGGATAATGGAATACAGTCTAATTAAATCAGGTGATGTTGAGGAAATTAGATTAGGAAATGAGACACTTAAATTAGTAAATGAGTTTTGCTATTTGGGAAGCAGAGTAACTGATGATGGTCGAAGTTGGGAGAATATAAAATGCAGACTGGCAATGGCAAGAAGAGCATTTCTGAAGAAGAGAAATTTGTTAACATCGAGTATAGATTTAAGTGTCAGGAAGTCGTTTCTGAAAGTATTTGTCTGGAGTGTAGTCATGTATGGGAGCCAAACATGGATGGTTTACAGCTTTGACAAGAAGAGACTGGAAGCTTTTGAAGTGTGGAGTTACAGAAGATTGCTCAAGATAAGACGGGTAGACCACGTAACTAATGAGGAGGTACTGAATAGAAATGTGGAGAAGAGGAATTTGTGGCACAACTGACTAGAAGAAGGAATCTGGTGGTAGGACACATTCTGATGCATCAAGGGATCATCAATTTAGTACTGGAGGGAATTGCAGAGAGTAAAAATTGTAGAGGGAGACCAAGGCATGAATACACTAAACAGATTCAGAAGGATGTTACTTGGAGATGAAGAAGCTTGCACAGGATACAGTAGTATGGAGAGCTGCAGCAAACCAGTCTTGGGACTGAAGACTACAATAACAACAGCTACTATTGTTTGGGAGTAACAGTGAGTCACAAACACTCGTTTGTTATGAGGTAAGTTATCCACAACTTAAAAAATTTTCAAAAATATAGTTTTATAAGGATTCAAAAATTCTCACAAATAACCTTTTTTTACAATAAAATTATATAACTGTTGTTTTGTATGAGGATAGGCCTACTGTTCTCAAAAATTTTAAAAGAGCATAAATACATTCAAGCCTGCAGTTGATGTTAACAGTATGAGTTTATTGTGGTACTCACAAATATTAAAAAATTCACAATACAGGGTGTGTCAAAGTATCATCCAATTTGGCACATCAATATTTCTGAAACTAATAAATAAATACAATGAATTTTGTTGTTTGATGAACAGGAAACTCAAAAAGCTTTTTTCATACTTTTTCATAGGTGTTCAATATGCCCCCCTTGGGGTACATATGATATGTCAATCAATACTGGATTCAAATTGTTCCCGCACTGCAGTGAGCATGTCGAGTTACAGCTTCCACAGCTGCTGTTATGAAATGTTTCAGTTCATTCATTGTTGCTGGTAATGGAGTCACATAAGCAGAGTCTTTTATAAACCCCCACAGGAAATAATCAGATACAGTTAGGTCTGGTGACCTTGGGGGCCAGAAATGTAAGGCTGAATCATTTGGCCCAGTACAACCGGTCCATCATTCAGTAATTCCTGAAGTGGGTGCATATTGTTACTATGTAGCAGGAACCATGTAAAACTTGAGAGTTTGCTCTTTCCGACAGTACATTATTCATACACTTATCTCAAATAACATAATAGTTATGTTTTTTTTAATCGGATGACTTTTTTCATACACCATGTATATCGCAATGCAGATGAGTATTAATGCAATCAATGACAGGTTATGCAGTAAAATACGTGAATCTAAAATTTCAAATCGATTCACCAAGTGACAGCAGAACACACATATAAAAGGCAGTTGTAAATTAGGCAAGGTTTCAGAGTCAGTGGCTCCTTCAGGCTGAAGGGAAAGGAAGAGGCTTTAAGGAAAAGGCCTGGAGAGGTCTAGGAAAGGGGGTAGATTTCGGGAAAGTCACCCAGAACCACGGGTCGGGGGAGACTTACTGGACAGGATGAGAAGGAACTAGAGCTACAACATGTCCTCGGTTCTCACCACCCACCTGGCCCTTAGTTTAACTTCTTCTGTCTCAGCGCTTCTTCACAGTAACTACTTTCTTCTTCACTCCGTTTTACTTTTCTACATTTTTCATTTTTACACTTATTAATTCATGCATGATGTTTAAGCAGTAATCTCTGTCTTGCATATTATCCTTCCACCTTTAAGCTCTCAGGTTTTCAAATCTCATCCGATGCAGTCCCCAGCAATCAGTCTTTTCTCCTCATCCTGTCCAGTAAGTCTCCCCTGACCTGTGGTTCTTGGCAACTTTCCCAAAATCTACCCCTTTTTCTAGACCTCTCCAGTTCTTTTCCTTCTCCCCTCATCCTTCCCCTTCAATCCTTCTGCCTGAAGGAGTCACTGGCTCTTGCCCAATTACAACCTTCTTTTATGTGTGTGTTCTGCCGTCGCTTGGGGAGTAGATATTTTAACTATCCGATTAAATTATTTTCTCGAAAATTGGCAGCTTTCGTTGTTACAGAATTTCAAATTGGAATACAAATGTGACACGTGCAATCTCGAACAAAGAAAAATTGTAAATTTGACTTTTATGTATAAATAAACGTGCAGACTGCACAGATTTTTTATGTAGTTGATTTTTTGACAACTTCTACGCTTGCGTGCTGAACAAAACGCGTCTTCTGCCCTGAGCAGGTAACAGGCCTCACCATCCCACTATGTATTGCTCCCACAGCTGATTTAAGCACATAGTCCATAATGTATTCTCACTGAGTTCAATTTTGTTACTGAATTTACACTGCTGTCCTCTCACTTTCAAAGACTTTCTGTGATTTGATGAGGTAGCATACGTACCATTAACTAAGTATCTGTTTATTATTCTTTAAATAACAGTTCCTGTTCATAATTTTCCATTGTTGCTATTCATAGATTGAAATTTCCAAAATCCTTTAGTTATTGGCCTCTCCCATCCCCCTCGAAACCTGCAATAGGCCTTAACCCTCGAGCAGGCATTTTCGTAACATGAGCAGGCGCGTGGCATACTTTGTAGACATGTAAAGAATAGTTGTTTTTATGCTGCCAAGGTAAACATGTATGAGCAAAATCACAGTTTAACTAACCGATGATAAAAGAAACGTATTATGTGAACTAAATCACTGTTCAATTAAAAGAAGCTTTCATTATGTCACTCTGTTGCCACATACAAGTGTTACCCCACAGTAATGATCCACTTGAAACATTAAATGGTGCAGTTGTATCAGATCCCAGCCAAAAGCTTATTCTGTTATTAATTACCTCGTAGACAACTACTTCATTGTGGAACTGTGCTGCTAGCTCAGAATCTGAGCCAGTTTCTTGCAGGGATCGTAAATTTTGTCTCTCGCTGTTTACTTCATATTACTTTTGCTCACTTGAATATATAACAGCACAACTTATCACTCTGTTAAATGAAGTAGTATTGAAAGAATAGGTATGGGCTCATAACAGTAAAACAACACTGGATCTAGAAGACAACTACAGATAAAAAAATATTTTATTACTGAAAGCAAAGTAACTTAAGCCCAGCTTGAATTACTTACATATGCATCCCCCCCTCCTTTCCCCATGACTACCCATACTTGCAAGTTAGGATTCCCAGTCATTAAAGCTGGAGACACAAATTTCAGTATGGTGACAAGTGAAGCTTTTCACACAGAAGTTAATACAGCTGCACAGCTTTTAGCCAAAGAGCTTACAGTGATCTCGATGAAGAAAAAATGGACCTACAAATGTTGGGCATGGAAATGGGTATCTTGTAAGAATTGTTTGCCGATATCCAATACGCTAAAAAGAACTATTTGACAAGGATGAAGTTTTGTTCGGAAATCACTATCAAATTAGTATAATTAGTTTTGAATTGCTTTTGAGCCACATTTATGCCGCCATACAAAAATTTAATTGCACATATGCAAGATGCCATGCTGGCTCGCATGAAATTACAAGTAACATTGTGATATATGACAACAGGAGACACTTTATTATCATGGCAATACGTGTACTAGTATTAAATTATGAATTTTATGTGGATTACTGGGTGCTTTGTACAATACACAGAAGGTACATTGGAAAGTAAGGTTTCTATCTCAACAGTTTTACTTTATTTTTAATTCTAGAGGTAGTAAAAATTCTGATAGGTTGCAAGTTCTGTAAACATAAAATTCCCTTTACCCATTACTGTACTTAATTTTGTACCCAAACCTTGTACTATAGGGCAGAACAGTCATTACTCAGTGACCACCAGTACCAACACTGTTTTATTTACATAGGATTTTAATTAGGGTCAGGAGCAGCTTTAAATCTCAAATCCACAAACAAGTTTTCTATCTCCACTTCACCATAAAGGCGCGTTTCACCAGCAGTATTTGCAAGCACTTACTGAGGTGTTTGTATTAGAACAAAAACTTGTGAAAGCTTACTTCTGCAAGTACTACCATTAGAGTTCCGAATGTGACAGACAAGTTCTGTATCTGTGCTAAGCCAAAATATAGTGTCAGCTCCCAAATTATCTGTCACCTTGATACTGTTTGTGATAACTTTTACCCCTCTCTCTCTCTCTCTCTCTCTCTCTCTCTCTCTCTCTCACTCACTCACTCATTCACTCACTTTCTCCACCTTTCTCAAAGTTTCTTGGTGTATTGGACCTGCTATAAAGTGCCACAAAATCTTGTCATGTGACTTCTCCATCTTCTGGAGAGGGTCAAGGGCTGTAAGAGAGCTACTAAAAGATGTAAAAATATTTCAATGGCTCTTTTGTATTTCATATCCATTGTATAAGGGTATTTACAACTGTGGGTAGATAGATCTCTTTTCCACTCTCAACTCTCATAAATCATTGCATGTAATCATTTCCATGCAGAATCTCAGAACAGAATGATTTTTTTTGCTAAGCTTTCTTCAACCGATCCCAGGCATTGTCACTATGAGCAGCAGGCCTCGCTCTGTGCCTACCGAGACACTGCCAGTCTGTGATGCCAAACCACAAGCAATCCTGCCAAGACAAATGGAGACGGTTGATTGCCATTGCGGCTTGACAACATTCTGTGTTCACACTTCTCTCACCGCATCTGTGCATACTACCCCACAGTGAGCACAGCAAGAAGTTCTCTTCTTAAATACTATGTAAAAAATGTTTACACACACACATCTTTCGTTGGCTCGAGAGGGAGAAGTGTAACACGTTGTTCTGAATGAATGACACGTCATGCCAAAAGCTGCATCGCGAGCTAGACAAGTGGAAGTCCACGTTGTCGTGCACAGACAACAGAGCAGTTGCCACAGTTGTTCTATTACATTCACTGAAGAAAAATCGTGACACAAAACAAAAAGTTAGGAGAAAAAGAAATGTTTGGGTAAAGAAGTGGATGCAGAGTCATACACATTTGTCATGAAATACTGTTGAATGAAATAAAATCAAAGGACTTGTCTCCAATTAAAAACTTTCTGAGATTCTCGTATCCAACTTTTCAGGTGTACTGTGCAATCAATTATTCAAAAACGTGATACAAAGATGCAGCATGCTACATCACCAAGTGGTCAACTTTTAAATACTCTTCAATTTTTGCGAAAAGCATTTATTACAAATCAGGGTGGCTACTCAAACTTGTAAAAAAACAATTCGCTGGGAATTCAAAGTGTGCGCAACAAGATGGTGTCAGGAAGGTCCTGGTATATTAATGGTGGCAGGGAGGGGGAGGGGTGGAGCTTGCCACAATATTGACTTTCCTACCTCTCATTTGAGGCACTTGTACCAGCCGTAGACAAAAACAGTAGTCTAACCAGTTTTTAAACATCAGTAATTTATATGGAATTATATTGATATAATTGACACACTTTGAAATGTTGAGTATTTTAAAATTTTTTATTTATAAAACTCAATAAAATTCAATTTCATTGTTAGGATATATCTGATTTTTCCAGGTAAAATGTAATTCCATGAGAATTCCAGGTGAATTGCCGCCCTGTAAATGTAATACATTTGTAATACTCGTATATGGTTACAATAAAAAAATTTTTGACTAAAGGTGTCTGTACTGCCATTCTACTCCTACCCCTGGTGAAACAAGGTAATGGATAAATTAATTTCACACTTCATCAGCTGATAGTGGCCAGTCATATGTATTTAGTCATTCCAGTGGTACATTTGTTTAGGCACATCCATCTGTGCCATTCTCATTTTCACACTGACATTTTTGTACCGGCCTCGAATACATAAAACTCCTACAAGTTTGAGAAACGCATCCGTCAACTGGCAAGTTCAGCAAGTACTTGGAGCGAGATGCGAGGAACTGTTCCCACTGACTTGAATACCTGCTCGCCACGTTCCCATGTCAAATAGCTTTCAGGAGTACAGGAGTAGCTTCTGCAGGTTATGTGTGGAAGTTCACTCGACACTTGCCTGTATTCTTACACTCGGTGCCTGAAACAAAAAAAAAAGTCTTTATACTGAAATAAAAAAAATCGAGTCCATAACCTCAGTTATAATACCTTTCAGATCAGTTTTGCCACTAACCTGCCAGGTTAGCTGAGAGCACTAATGCGCTGCTTCCTGGACTCGGGTAGGCGCGCCGGCCCCAGTTTGAAACCGCCCGGCGGCTTAACGATGGAGGCCGGTGTGCTGGCCAGCCCGGATGTGGTTTTTAGGCGGTTTTCCACATCCCACTAGGTGAATACCAGACTGGTACCCACGTCCCAACTCAAGTTACACGGCTCACAGACATCTGAACACATTTGCACTATTCCATGGATTACACTAGACACAGACAGTTGGGGAACACTAATTCCGTCCCAGGGCGGTACAGAGTGGCGGCAGGAAGGGGATCCGGCCACCCCTTAAATTAACCTTGCCAAATACATTTAACCATGCCGACCCTGCGTCATTGCCGGACAAAGGCACACACAAAAGAAGGAGATCAGTTTTGTCACTAGAAACAATGCTGTGTTAATGTATTACAAATAAGTGATTGTAAGGAATTGCCGAATGCCTGAATAAGTTTCTTATTGCACGGTTTAAAAGCCTTTTGCCAATTTACAAGGTGCCTAACTATTTAGTTTAAGACATGCCCACTATTTTGCCACGATGCTAACTATTCTTGCACCAGTACATGAACAAACAATTCAAGGTGTGTGATATCAATACAGCCAGTGGCAGTTGCCGAAGCCCACGGGTGACGGTAGGGGAAGAGAATTTTTGCCAGAAAATTAAACGCCTTTTAACTTTTGTAACGTATTCCTAAGTTGGCACAGATCTCATCATCTCACTCGTTACACAGGGACACTGACTCACGTTTTTTCAGGCTAGTATTTGGAAAGTCGCAGTACACAAAATGGGAGCATCATCACTATGGTCCTGATGTCAGCAGATTGTGTGTAGTGACTGGTAGTGAGAAAGTAATCTTTTACATTACAAAATATTATTTTACACAAACAGTATTGTACCCTTAGAGTAAATTGGAAAGAGGCTGTGCTGTTTTAAATGGTCTGGCCTTTTAGTCGGGACAGAGGAGATTGTAGTATTCATCCGGCTATCTGCACTCAGGTTTTTCGTGATTTCCACAAGGCCGCTGTCGACTACCTGTCCTATCGAACCAGACTCGTAAGTATGTAAATGGCTGTATATAAGGATTATGTTATTACTTTTATTGTTCTTGAATTGTAATGACACTATGGATGTATAAAACTATTACAGTTACTTGTCTCTCTCTCTCTCTCTTTGCTTCTGTCTCTGTCTCTAAGGAAGACAAGGACTGTAGCAGCTTCTGACCTGCCGACAACTGTGTCAGCGACTGCGACGGTCCGGCTCTCACCCCATCTGGAGCTGCATCCGTCAGACAGCTTGACGACCCACAATCAAAAAAATTATCTTATACAGCCTGAGTAGTTTTTAATAGCCCAGAAGTAATGGGAAAAAAGAGTTGCACCATTTCTGGACTCAAGGTGGCCTCGATCTTCCTGCATAGTTCTCGAAGAGGCCTTTCACCAGGTTGCCGCAGAAAAGTTCTGTGACACTAAACTGACCTGCAGGCTGGCGCCTTGTTCACACAACCTGCACTACCGAGTTGGACTACACAAATGGCTCGATAAATACGGACGTGGATAGTCTCCACACTTAGCACACAAACAAGTTTATCCTCACGAGATGAGCAATTAATATTTATGAATAGCCACTTAGTTTAAATAATCTGTTTCTAGTGTGTCCAGAGTTACGAGTGGAGCGTTAGGTGACGACTGACTGGAATAAGCGTATGGCTTATTTCACATTTACCCGGCAGCCGAGTGAGGCGCTTACGGGATGTATCACACGAGGTCGATAGACAACAGCCGAGCCGAGGCTATGGGATGCCGGCGGCCCTCGCTGTGTCGTGCAGGTGGTGGGGCATGAGGAGCAGTAGAGCGCTACACATCTACCCGAGAACTATCGTGTGTTGTGTTCAGCTTTGTTGGCGATTCAGTCTGTTCTTGACATTTCTAGTCTACTCTATCATGGCGGAAATTGATATCGAAATCCTTATAACATTAGTTCAGGGACGACCAGTTTTGTGGGACAAGGCTTTAGGTACTTATAAGGACAAAATACAAACAACGAATGCATGGATCGAAGTTTGCAAAGAACTGAACAAAGGCTTTGAACGGATGTGTGACAAAGACAGAGGCGACTACGGTAAGTACAAATCTTTATTTTTTACATTAAATACAATTTTTTTTTTTTTTTACGTCAGTGCCACATTAAATTTCACAGATCCATCAGATGTAAAATAATCCTTTGTCATTTTTCGTACATTATTGGTACAAATTCCCCCATGTACACATTCACTTCTTGTTATACTCTCAAGTCTAGTTATGGACAGAGTATCCTTGAGGTTGTAGCCTTCTTTTTTAAGAATGGTAGTGTGCAAAACAACGCATTCCTTGACAATGTCAAGAGCAAAATCGGGTTTTAAAATTATAGCTATTTGGAAAATCCTCCATTTATTAATCAGTATCCCAAAGGAACATTTACATACCTCTGGACAATTGAACACTCCTTTAGCTACTGTTATTTTCTGTCCAGACTGTGGTCGTAGAAGGTGTTGATGCAGTCCAAACACTTCATCACCAATAAACAAATAAGGTATCTTTGCACTTACTGTACTGCAAAGGCACCTCTCTTCAGGAATTACCAATTTTTTTGCCATCAGTGAATTCTTCAAAGAACATTCTTTAAAAACAGTACACTCTCTTTGCCGTAACTGCCGATAATCTACGTGGATAAATCTATAGTCAGCCAGCCACAGCCATCACCACTATAGATGAATATCCTTTGTTATTGTAGTACATTGAGTTAAATCGATGGACGATACGAATGTGCTTTTCATCTACAGCTCCAATGCAGTAAGGAAAAGCTGCTGTTTGCTCGAATTTTCCAGCAATGTTCTCAAAGTTGTCTTTTGTGGGTAGAAGTATATATACATTCATAAGATAGAGACCAAATAGCTCGGCACACACATCTGACTATTTTACTGATTGTGGAAATCCAAGTCTGTGACATTAATGAAGATCTGTGAACGTAGAGCCACTGGCCAGATATCCGGAAAAAATATAATTTTCAGTAGTAGTACATTTTTATATCTCTTCGGAAAAGTGGGTAGTGGAAGAAATAAAGTGAACAATTCTGCATTAGGCCTACTCCGTGCTCAATGGTCTAAAATGGGAAAGAATTCCCGCATGATCATCATAGTTATTGATGAAACTATGTACAAACATTTGTACAGATCCCCAGTTAACAACGGCAGTGTTCTACTTTTGCGAAACAAATACTGGTGGAAATAACAGTCACTTGTTTCACCCCACAGCGCACCTTTACACAGTGCGCCCACTCCTTTCGACAACATTGAGACATACCTCCGGCAATATTTTCGTGGAAGAAGCAACTCTGTGATATGTTGTACAACATTTTGCACGCTATCAAATGAAATAATGAAAAAAGACTGCATTATCAACTCTCATATTGATAACTTAAGGCTGAGCTGATAAAAAAATAGCCCCCTGAAAAAAGTGTGAAATTTGGCCATTCATATCTCGGGAAGAAATTGAGAAATAAACATGAAACTTTGTATATAATAACTTGCCGACATATGGTTTTATTATATAAAATTTTTAACTCTTACTGCTCTCCGATACTTTTCAAATTGAGGACAAAACTGACTGGTTTTGTAAAAGCATTAACTTTTTTACCACTAGATCATTTAACTTTTCTGCTTTTGATGACACTATTATTGCAGACACGCTGAAAACCATTAAACTTTCTTGTAAGGATAGTAGTGTGATGTACCACTTCAGATAGTATTCTTGTTTCAGGAAATTTGTTATGAAGAAGTGGGCAAATACTCACGATTCCTTTCACAGAAGTGGGAGGATGTATAAGTCATCCGTACATTCTGGCAGTGAGAGGCAGCCACCCAGAACATATACACACAGTCAACACCTTCAATTTTTGAAGAAAACCACAGGACGACGTCCAACTGCCGACAGTTTCCCACTCACTGACAATCACGAGTTTACGGAAAGATCACTTTCTGATGACACTTTTTCAGTCATTGATGACACTGAGCATCGAGAAAATGGTGGTAATGAGATGATCACAGAGGAAGTGGTTTTAAAACAGTAGAATCACGCAATAATAAAAACAGGAAACTTGATCCTGTAGAGTTAGAGCAGATTAATGCGCTACACAGAAAACCCAATCAGCATATGTCTTTTTTTCAGCGGGATAGTTCCAACTTTGGACACATCTGATGACGATGAGGCAGTCGAGTCTCAGTTAAGGGTTATGTAGCTAGTTTCCGAAAGTAAGAAACGTAAAAGGTCATCGGAAAACATTAATATAACCGCTCACCCTAATACATCATGTACGTGCACCTCAATTCTTCCTATCTATCACGAACAACAATCTACAAATGTTGCAGTAAATAATCAAATAGTAAATACTGACACACAGTATTGTGAACAAGCAGTGGAACAAATTTCAGGAATATCGTCCGGATCCTCACGCTTCATAAGTCTCTGAAAATTCAGTATTGGATCGCTTAATGTTCAACCAATTTTTTAAGGTGATAACAAAAATGTACATCCTTTTGGATAATAATTTTTTTTTTAATTTTAGCTATTGTTTTCCTTCCCATTCACTTGATTGTTAATTGCCGATATTTTTATAGGCTGGATACATTCTCGGAAGGATGTATTACGGCGTTGAATGGAACTCTTCATTCGTGCATGTAGACCGTCAAAAGTTCGTAAACTCGTCCATAAATAATTTAAAAACTTACCTTCATCTCCCCTTAATTTCTCAAAAAGAACAAAGAATGCACCCACTTCGTCTCTTCTCATACTGAGTGGGTGGACCCAGTGCACTCTTCTCCTCCCCCTCCAGTTTTTCCAAACGTCTGTACAAGAGTACCACGCTAATAGCTGGTTGTGCTCCATTTGTAGTCGAGGTCAACTGAATATGCACAAGACACAGATGGACTGCATGGCATGCCGTGCGGCTGTCAGCCAGCTTCGTGTGGAGAGGGCAAAAATGCCGGCTTGATGTGAAATAAGCTTAAGAAGGTAAATCTGATGAAGATGGGACTGAGACAGGGGTATAGTCTATCCCTCACATTGTACAATCTGTATGTAAACCAAATGATAGAGATTTATTAGAAATTTTGAAGAGGGATCAAATTTCAGGGACAAGAAATAAAAGTTTGGTTTCCCAGTGACATTATAATTCTGTTAAGAGACAGAAAGGACATGGAACATCAGGAGTTTTTATTTATTTATTTATTTATTTGTGTTGTTGATAAAGCGGCTTTACAAGTAAAGATCTGCTTACCTTGTCCAGACCCATGTTGACTGTCTGCAACTGTAATGCACATTGATGCTCATTTCAGCCCAACATCACCATAGCAATACCATTACCTAGTGGCAAGTCATGGTGCTAACAGTACTAGGAATGAAGGTTCTGCAGGGCACAATCTCTGATCGTCATTGCTATAAAGCAAGCTATAAACCAACAGTAACTACAGACATTAAAAAAAGTGATGCTTCACCACAGTTCTAAGAATTCCTGAGCCGTTACGTAAAAATGGAATAGAAATCTACAAAAGCAACATTTCAGCTATCTTTATCACTCATGAAAAACTAAAGCTGTAAATTGTATAAGAATAATGTGTTCCAGATAGCACCATACACCAGTTCCTCTAATACCTACTAACATGTTCTCTTGCATTAATGCACGCCAGTATTCATCGTAGCATACTGCCCACTAGATCATCAAGCCACTGTCGGTCCAGAATGTCTCATTCCTCAACGAGAATTCTGCACAGATCTCTCAGATTGGTTGGCGGGTCATCTCGTCAAAAAACAGTCCTTCTCAAGGTATGCCAGGTATATTTGATAGGATTGATGTCTAGAGAACATGCTGGCATTTCTAATATAGCGATTTCATTATCAAGAAGGAACGCATTCACGAGATGTGCGCAGTGAACCTAAGAATTGTCGCCTATTAAGATGAATCCCTTTCTGAAATGTTGCCAATACAGTTGTACTAATACGTCGGAGGATGTCATCCCTGTACCGTGCAGCTGTTTTATTGACTTCAGTGACCACCAGTGGCATGCATTGGCTCCACATAATAGCACCCCGAAACATCAGGGTACCACCGCGCTGGATAGTGCATCTAAGTTGTTCAGGTCGACCAGACTGCCTCCAAAAATGTCTCCGGTCCAAGGCATACGCTAGTCTCGTCTGTGAATAGAACTCGATGCCAATTCTGAGGAGTCCATTAAGAATGCTGTCGGGCCCATCTGTACCACGGTGTGTGGTGTCTACGTGTTAAAGTTGGACCCTGCCACAGACATTGGGAGTGAAGTTGCAGATCGTGCAGCCTATTTCGTACGAGTTGAGTCAAAACACAGCTTTCTGTGGCTGCACAAAAATGATTATTTAGCGCAGTGGCGTTCATCTCACCGTTTCTCCGAGTTGAAAAGCTGAAATCTGTAAGTAGCGGTCATCAGCTGCAGCAGTAGCCTTTGGACAGCAAGTCATTGACAGTTCCCATACGTCTGTACTTCCTCTGTGTCACTTTGGTTCACTCTGAGACATCTGGGAGCTTACCTCCATGTGAGCCCTTCCTGACACAGTGTAACAATGTGCATACGATCAAACTCCGTAATTGACCTTTTAGGTGTGGCGGAACTACAGACAGCACAAGTAGTGCACGTCCATCCTGGTGTTAGGACTGGAACTGATTGGCTGTCTTACCCATTCCGTCACACAGGCACTGTGTGTGCACGGTTGTTTGCATCTTTGTGTGGGTCGAGTGATGTCTGCGACCAACATGAGGGACTGAGTTATTGATGCAATATATACATCCATTGCTTGTGAAGTTTTCCATCTACACTAGCCCAAGTAGAGAAAGTTTAATTGTAACCACACTGTACATGTTAGGAGTTCTTGCCTGACAGTATTTGTCCGGAGTGTAGCCTTAGATGGAAGGGAAGCCTGGATAATAAACAGTGCAGACAAAAGGAGAATGTTTCTAGTGTCACAGAAAAGTGTCTACAGTCAGTTTAACATATTGAGTAACTGGAGTGTAGACCAGTTGAGTTGGTGGAAATTCTGCAATAAGCAACAGCACCACTCGGTGCACCATTCCAAAACAGTGGTTTCATCAACATTACAGGTGAACACACACACACACACACACGGAGTCACTCACTCACTGACAGACACAGAGGAGAGGAGAAGGGGGTGGCTAAGGTATAAGTAAACATTTGATGAATTACTGCTGTCAATTAGGCCCACATTTTTCATAACATACCAATATATAACTTGTGATGGAGTCAAGTCTGTGGTTGTTTACACAATGAAAGTCCAGGAAACAAACGTTGATGTGTTTATGCATACAAGGTAATAAAAAAAGTATCTACTCGAACGCCGTTCAGTCCGCAATCGGTATGCCAGTCAGGCACAATCGTCACGAGCATTGAGGCTACCCCCCCCCCCCCCCCACCCGTTGCACCATGGTGAAACCTGAAACCCAATTGGTGAAACACAATGTCCTGTTCCATGAAGAACTTTGTAATTGTAGACTGGACATCTTTGTCCGACCGTTCGAGGCCCTTTTTTTTTAGGGGGAGCCGGAGGTGGTCAAATCCAAAAAATTACGATTTTTTTTTTTTTTGCTACCGAAAATTAATTGGAACATCCCTCTTTAATGTAAACTTTGAATTATTGTTCTACTCGCCATAGAAGTGGAGTTATTACCATTTTCCCCCACGCCTGCAGAGGAAATGGGCGGCCACTGAATGCATCTAACACCCTCTTGTGACTTCCTGGCGAACTGCTTGGGATTTTCTCGGCCTGTTACGCATACAGCGCCTTATGTTACGCGTACAGCGAGTGTGCAAGGGTTGGCTACATTGTTTTCTGTGACAAATATTACCCTTACAAGTCTGTGACAAATATTACCCTTACAGCTTACTCCTATTTTCCTCAGAATTTCGAACATCTCGCTCCATTTAATATTGTCGTAAACTTTTGTTCTGGTTACGATGCCACGTTTTAGTAACCGTGTATATAAGAAGAGGAAGAATGTAGGGAAAAGAAAATTAACACTAATACCAAGTTGCGATACTACAATAAGAGCGCAGAACATCGTCTCTTTGCTGTTTACCGTTTCGAATTAGTTCAGTGTTGCGCCTGTTGTTGGTAGTATTATAATTCTTGTCTAAAGCGGGTAATATGCAGTATGTACAAGAATCAGGAGGGAACAATAAAACCAATTTTTCATGACTTAGCACAGCCAGAATTGTTACACAAATGTCTACACAGAAAGATGCAGAATCCTAATGAGAGCGTTAACAATTAGATTTGGAAAGTGATTCCTAAAAGGGTGTTTGTAAGCATAAAAACACTGCACTTTGGCATTTATGATGCAATAGCAACCTACAACCAAGGGAACAGTGTGAAGTGTGAAGTTCTGAAGGCATTAGGATTTACAGCTGGGGTGAACACTGTACGAGCACTAAGAAATATTGACAGAGAAAGGATAAGAGGAGCAGAAAGAAGAGAAAGGCATATGAAGTATGATGGAACAACAGGCCAGAAAAGAAGACAGAAGAGGAAGCTTTTGGAGGATGAAGAAGAAGACCCTGATAATCCATCCTATAGTGCAGGAATGTATTGAGAAACTTTGATAGTCATTTCCCGTAAATTAGAATTTTTCAAATATAAGGAACATTTTCTCAAAATCCACTCAAGCTAGAGAGATGAAATTTTTATACAGCACTCCTAGTGGTCAAACTTAGATTGTAACACAGCCATTTGGCAATATGTTCAGTAGTTTCATTTCGGTTTAATTATAAAGCAATTATTTGTAAAAAAAATTTGGGTCATTAATAAAAAAATAATTGGAAGGAAACTAGAAAATATACTCCAAAATCCCTCCGTCATAAGTGCAATACTAAACCACTCTATATGTAAAAAAAAATTCAAATTTTTCTATTTGGTAGTTTATTCATAAATGTTCCTCAAACTTAGTGATTTTAACGTGGGCAGCATAGGCACCTCCGGCTCCCCTTAAGAGACAGAAAGTGTGATAATCGCACGAGGAGAGATCAGGGCAAATGGCGGGTGCTCAAGTGTCGACCAGCTGAGCCTGTGTAAGTTCTACAGTAAGCAGCAGCACCCCTCGGTGCACCATTCCACATTAGTGGTTTCTGACACACCTGCTCCCCCGTACACATTCTTCACTCTCCGACAGATGTCTACTGCTGTTTGTCCTTCAGCATGCGTGAAAAGAATAACAATACGTTGATCTCGTTATTTACGCATTTGATGATAACACTGCCACAATCGACGTTTCCACATGTACTGCACGTACGTCGGAAAGACACGGAGGCCACACAAATCCCTCACTTACGTGTCAGAGCTTATATAGATGCATCAGAGCCACGTTACGTTGCATACTTACTGCGGTAACTCTCTCAAATGGAAGCTTTTTTATTGCCGCTTACACAAATATCAAAAAAAGTTTTGCATCATCTCGGTTCCGAGAGTTTCAGAACCTGTACAGAAAATTTAAAAAAAGATATCAAGGTAAACATCATTTCCGCCCTTTTTATTGCTTGTCAAAACCACACATTGCATGTTGTACCACCATACAGCGAGACCTTCAGAGGTGGTGGTCCAGATTGCCATATACACTGATACCGAGTGGTACAGGAATATGATAATCTTATTAGGCGCAGACTGAAACTTGACTATAGACTGGTACAGACTAAGGCAGACTGGTGCAGACTGACTAATCGGAGGTCTGTACACTCGTTATAATACCTCGAGCGTTCAGGTATCACTGCGCGAGTGTGATCCGCGAGGAGAAAAGGTTCTACGTTAGCAGCAACCTCATTGGCTGCGTGACATATTAATACGCGGATCGGCGGAAGCAGAATTTGGTCCGTCTCTAAGATAGCACCATCTCGTAGTGCGGAGACGGACGAGCGCTGCACTGTTGCACTTAGTGGTTCGCGCTCTAGTGGGAAAGTTGTGTACGCGCTGACTAAGCTGAACTATATACACAACAACACTTGTCTACATTGAGATTCAATTGCCATTCCCTGCACCGTGCGTCAATTCGCTGCACATCCTCCTGCATTTCAGTACAATTTTCCATTGTTACTACCTCTCGATGTACCACAGCATCATCCGCAAAAAGCCTCAGCAAACTTCCGATGTCATCCACAAGGTCATTTATGAATATTGTGAATAGCAACGGTCCTATGACACTCCCCTGCGGCACACCTGAAATCACTCTTACTTCGGAAGACTTCTCTCCATTGAGAATGACATGCTGCGTTCTGTTATCTAGGAACTCTTCAATCCAATCACACAATTGGTCTGATCGTCCAGGTGCTCTTACTTTGTTCATTAAACGACTGTGGTGAACTGTATTGAATGCCTTGCGGAAGTCAAGAAACACGGCATCTACATGTGAACCCGTGTCTATGGCCCTCTGAGTCTCGTGGACGAATAGCGTGAGCTGGGTTTCACACGACCGTCTTTTTCGAAACCCATGCTGATTCCTACAGAATAGATTTCAAGTCTCCAGAAAAGTCATTATACTCGAACATAATACGTGTTCCAAAATTCCACAACTGATCGACGTTAGAGATATAGGTCTATAGTTCTGCACATCTGTTCGACATCCCTTCTTGAAAACGCGGATGACCTGTGCCCTTTTCCAATCCTTTGGAACGCTACGCTCTTCTAGAGACCAACGGTACACCGCTGCAAGAAGGGGGGCAAGTTTCTTCGCGTACTCTGTGTAAAATCGAACTGGTATCCCATCAGGTCCAGCGGCCTTTCCTCTTTTGAGCGATTTTAATTGTTTCTCTATCCCTCTATCGTCTATTTCGATATCTACCATTTTGTCATCTGTGCTACAATCTAGAGAAGGAACTACAGTGCAGTCTTCCTCTGTGAAACAGCTTTGGAAAAAGACATTTAGTATTTCAGCCTTTAGTCTGTCATCCTCTGTTTCAGTACCATTTTGGTCACAGAGTGTCTGGACATTTTGTTTTGATCCACCTACCGCTTTGACATAAGACCAAAATTTCTTAGGATTTTCAGCCAAGTCAGTACATAGAACTTTACTTTCGGATTCATTGAACGCCTCTCGCATAGCCCTCCTCACACTACATTTCGCTTCGCGTAATTTTTGTTTGTCTGCAAGGCTTTGGCTATGTTTATGTTTGCTGTGAAATTCGCTTTGCTTCCGCAGCAGTTTTCTAACTCGGTTGTTGTACCACGGTGGCTCTTTTCCATCTCTGACGATCTTGCTTGGCACATACTCATCTAATGCATATTGTACGATGGTTTTGAACTTTGTCCACTGATCCTCAACACTATCTGTACTTAAGACAAAACTTTTGTGTTGAGCCTGTAACGCTGTGCTACTGCACACGATACTTATTAAAGCCTGTACTATGGTAAGTTGACGGGCTTCACCTTAACAGAAAGGATTTTTGTATAGATATTGACCGCGTGTACCTGAACGTAGGCAAATCAGACTTACACTCACTCAGTAATAACAACGATACGTCAAGCAAATACGAAATGCAACTACACGTCAGGACGGACAAGAAACAACACAGAAAATGCTACCAATTTGTTAATAATACGGTCGCCAGCCTAATTAGGCATTAACTAAGTTTCTTCCCTGTACAAGTTGATGTACGTTCATACCAAACAACACGTAATAATACTGCATAATCTGGTAAATTTTAGAACCAGAAAATCTACTGAACTGATAATTTCACTTTCTGTACCAATATGGATAAACCATAAATACACAACATTACACTACAATGTTTACTACAAAACTTCGTACTGTCCATTGATTTGATTAAAATCGGGCATAGGTTACCCTAGAAATAGCACTTTCGAAACACACACACAATGTCAATTTTGATAAATGTAAAACACTGATAAATTTTGGTTTTTATATTGGCTTTAACTTTGCTAGTCTAATCAGTTTAGAACACTTCAGAATTCAAATGAATAAAAAAAGGGGGGGGGGGACCCTGAAACTGTTATGATCACTGTATTAAAACAGTTTATTATTGAAATCATTAAGCAGTCAAGATTTCCAATATATGATTTACTACTCTTTTTATCTTATTTCCTGCTCATTTAAATACCATTATATCTGTCTCGAAATAGTTAAGCTTCATTACTAAGTCAATAATTTTATCTTCCAACTTTGTCAGAGCTTTGTTATTCGTCTATTAGTTCATTAACAAAACAGTTCTTTAAACATCATTCTAACATAGCCAGGTCTGCAGGTAATTATTATTAACACAAACTTTAATTCTTCATTTCAGGACACTCGGATTGCACAACATTTGGAAAGGACCCTGGCTAGGTTAGTTGTGAGGATAATTAAATGATAGGACAGTTCTGGTAAAATTTAAGTTGTTATTGAACAGTATGGAACAAAAGTAACACTGGTCCACACGAATACAGTACTAAAAGTTTCAACCTGTTTGTATCGATGCGGCGGTTGGCAGGCGACGAGATGGCGAGGCACAGAGCACACATACAATCACAGCAATGGCTATTGATGGATCGGCACTTTACTTCTTCATAGCGTCGCAAGACTTTTCCATTTAGTGCCTATGGAATTTTGCCATGCTGTAAGGGTGTTGGGGCGGCTTATCCGAGGCTCAATGAAACTGCGTCTTCCAGGAGAGCCCCCTCGATCCAGAACGTGTTGCTCAGACCGATGCCCAACTCAGACTACTACTGCTGAGCCCGCTATGCCGGGCAGCGCCCGTGTGCATTTTCCCACGCTCACCTGCCATCCACCTTTTACCGCTCCCCTACAGACAGGGTATGCCTACGTATGGACCAGATGCACAATTACAACTATGACATCTTACAACAGTCTCCATAATTGTTACACTTCAATTCTATTGTAACTTTGCTTGACATTTGACATAAACATTAATATTCACATCGAAATTTGTTTACAATTTTTTTAACACAATGGCAAGAAACAAAAAAGAAATGAAATCAGAACATCGATTACACTAATGTATCAAAAATCAGAAGAAAAAATTATTATATGTACAATAGTACAGCGTCGTTGTTGTTACAAGCCGTCAGGTACTCTGTAATCTGCTTTTTGTCACTTTTGCTAAACAGAAAAATCTTCCTACCTTTTTTAATATTTCTATTTACGGCTGAAATCATCGATGCAGTAACCGCTTTATGATCGCTGATTCCCTGTTCTGCATTAACAGTTTCAAATAGTTTGGGTCTGTTTGTCACCAGAAGGTCTAATATGTTATTGCCACGAGTCTGTTCTCTGTTTAACTGCTCAAGGTAGTTTTCAGATAAAGCACTTAAAAAAATTTCACTGGATTCTTTGTCCCTGCCACCTGTTATGAACGTTTGAGTCTCCCAGTCTATGTCCGGCAAATTAAAATTTCCACCCAAAACTATAACATGGTGGGGAAATCTACTCGAAATATTTTCCAAATTATCCTTCAGGTGCTCAGCCACAACAGCTGCTGAGCCAAGGGGCCTATAGAGACATCCAATTACCATGTCTGAGCCTGCTTTAACCGTGACCTTCACCCAAATTATTTCACATTTCGGATCTCCGCCAATTTCCTTCGATACTATTGCACTTCTTATCGCTATAAACACGCCTCCCCCTTCACTGTCCAGCCTGTCTCTGCGGTATACATTCCAATCTTAGTTTAGGATTTCATTACTGTTTACGTCTGGTTTCAGGCAGCTTTCTGTCCCTAGTACTATATGGGCATTGTGGCCTTTAGCACTAAGAAATCTTATAACAGCCCGTACTTCACAGTCGGCGTGACTCACGATTATCGGAGGCATCTTAAATACTCAGTACACAACGTAAACAAGGAAGAATCAAACTGTAATGGCGTCAGTGCGTAGATTAAGGTACAGGCTTTCATGTAAAAATAAAATTATTCAGATATCTTAGCACGTCTTTTTTTTTAATTTTAAAAACGGTGCTTACTTAAAAAACACGCCTAATAGTACCGTGCAGAAAGAATTTAAACTTTTACACAATGATAGAGCAAGAAATTACAACAACTGAAGGACAGGATTCATTGTTCTGTACATCAAGATGCACTTTGTGCTAAATTTGCAGACATTGAACACTTGAAGAAATTGATGGCACAAACAGTAAAATTTCTGAAGTCACACCTATTATTTACTTTTCGTTTGCAACAGTTTTGAATTTGAATGAATGAAGAGTATGGGGACTTCATATATTGCTGAAAAGTACGTTGGTTAAGGAACATGCCTGGAACGATATTTCGATTTAAATCTCGCTATTGTTGAATTTATGAAGCAAAAAGGAGTGCAGGAATGAGAATTAGGACATCCAGAATGGGTTGCAGACTTCACATTTTGAGTGGACTTACCGCACACTGCCTACAGGAAGACACTGCGAGGTAACTTATTTCTGATTTGATACAGATATATCTAAAATGAAAATCTGACAAAGACAATCCAGTTCCCCAAGCTCACTGGCGTTAAAGAAGTCGCGAGGTCTGAAGAATTCATTGTGCCCTTGCAAGAAATACAACGATAGTTTTACAAAGCTTTTGATTTTATTTTATTTCGTGTTCCATAGGTCCAACTGTGTTGGTTTCACAAGGACGTGGAACGAGTCAGTTTTTTACAAATACAATATGATAATCTTATAGCATATACAGACATTTGAGTATATAATTATGTAAAAATGTGTACAGTAAATTCTGTGAGCAGCAATACAGAAAAAAGAAAATACATATTTTCTTAGAATCATTAAACCACTACAGAAAACGGATACAGAGCGCACACAGATACAGAGCTCATGTTAAATACATTCTTAGTGGCGTTATGTCAACTTGTATTATGTAATATTAAAATTTTACAATTTATTTAATTAAAAATTCAGCTTGACTGTAAAAAGCTTTTACTAGCAGAAATATTTTACTGCTTTCCTAAACTTACTCTTGTTATGAATCTCTGTCTATTTCAGGAGGAAGAGCAGTGAAGAGTTTTGTTCCAGTGTAGTGGACACCCTTTTGCGCCAAACTCAAATTTCTATGCTCGCTGTGTATGTCAACTTCCTCCGTTGTCACTCTTACATCCGGGGGCACTATTTCTGCACACATTCATTACGAGATATTTGCACAGCACAAAATATCGACAAGCAGCTCCACGATCTGTGGAACAATCCCATGACGAATCTTTGCGTCCAACACGGGCTCGTACTGGGTGTGTCTCATCAAGTTCTCTGTGACACCTCACAGAACTGGACGTGCCCACGCCCCCTCACTCAACCTTTCTGTTGCCTGATCTTTGAGCAATATCACTATCTTGCACATCCTGGTGCGTGACGAATCACACACTTGTCACTGAGATTTTTGTTTAGTCAGACATCGAGAAAAATGGTAAGTTGTGAACAAGAATGTGTGTTCCCTGTCAACGAAGCAAAACCTGACGATACACCCACCCACCTGTGGCCACTTTGAAATAATGGAGGGTCCGTTCCAGCACGTACATGTCGACCTCATAGCCTCCCTGCCTCTCTCAGCTGGCTACCATTATATCTTGTCGGTCATTGACCACTTGACACAACTGGGAGAGGTGACATTGTGCCAGAAACTGTTGCAAAGGTTCCGGTGTCCACTGGGTTTACTCGTTTTGGATGCCCCTCGTCCATCACCACTGACTGACTCTGAGCCCTCTTTATTCCTTGAACTTTGCAACTCGTGCGGATTCACTCATTCCAGGATGACAGTATTTCTTGTGCAAAGTGACTGGTTCCTCAAGAGGTGGCACCGTAGCGTCGAGGCGGCCCCAATGTGCCACAGAGGTGAGTGGACTGACTTCCTCCCCTAGGTACTTCTCAGTGTGCACTCGGTTCACAAATGTAATCTGGACTCCTCACTTGCCGAGCTGCTTTACGGCGAGACGTCGTTACTCGCAAGCAATTTCGTGCCGCACCGACCTCCCTTTGTGACGACGCCTGTTCCTACCCTTGTCGACCGAGAGAGAAAGACATCTCCCACCTCCACGTATGTCCCCCCAACTCCCCTCCTCTCACTCTACTTGGAAGGTTTTTCTTGTTCGACGAACTCGCAGGTAGCCAATTTGTCACGCTTTGCGACAACGTGAGACGTGCGCCCCTCGGATCTCCCAACTCTGGCCCCGACAAAGTGCATTGTCACGATGCCCACACGTTTGAAATCTTTCTTCATAGGAAGCCTGTCACAGTCCCCCTTGGCAGACTCAAAGCAGCCTGGACACCCAATAATGAACTTGCAGCTGCCGACTCCTCATCACCTTTGCGCCCCATCGTCTGATGCTTCCCCCTCTCCTTCGGACGCATCAGTCCCCTTGGAAGTGTGCCCAGCTGTGCAGTGTTCCATCCCGAGGAGCTCCAGCTCACCGGTGCCGGTCTCATCACCGAAGGGACGCACGCAGGCTGCGAGGCTCCGTACGACATTGACCGACGCGGCATTTGTGAAACATTTACACTACCTGCAGATGTTTCAACCCTTTCTGCTCACTTCATTGATGGAGGCCATCTCACAGCTACTGCACTGTGCTCGCTATGCCTCAGGCCAGGTACTCGCCTCGGTCTCACCGGGCCCCGAAACGCTCGCAAACGTTGCTTCCTCTCCATCAGCCACTGCATTTTCTCACATGGGCCGTGCCATTCATACAGCTGCACATGTGTGTGATTTCGAACTCTGTGCCTTACGGCGAACACCTGCTACTTGTGGTAGTGCCCCTGCCCCACCAGCTACCATACTCTGCATTACCAGTGGAGATGAGGGGGAGGGGGAACTTACTCTGTGGGATCAACAATATTGCCGACCAGTGAGAAGTACAATGTAGACTCTCTGATTGAACAATTGGGTCATTCACATAGTGGTACACAGCTGTGGATTCTTATATGTATAATAATGTGTTTAATAAAAAGTGCTTTGTACTCCATACTTACAGTGTCGTTTATTATCCATCACTATTACATACGGGAGTTCCACGAGTATAATATAAGAAACATTGATTAAGAAAGTTTTCGTCGACATTAATAAATTGTTCCTATACAATTCTTTGTCACTAAACTTAAAAAAAAAACCACACTACATGCAGGAACTTGTAAGAAGTTTCTCATCAGTATATGCCTAAAATATGATACCAAACAGATGAAAGACGTTGACAGTGGTAAATTCCTGGGATTACAGTTTAATAATGAATTGAACTGGGAGGAGCATACCACAGAACTGCTGAAGTGTCTTAACAAATCCGTATTTACAACACAAATGTTGTCAGACATGAGTGATATTAAAATAAAAAGCTGGCATATTGTGCATACATATTTCACAATGTCATACGCAATTATTTTGTGTGGCAACTCATTAAGACAAGCTAAAGTTTTCTGCATTCAAAAACATGTAGTAAGAATTATTTGTGGTGTGAATACTACAACATTCTGTAGAGGTCTGTTTAGGAAACTAGGGAAACTAACCACCGCTCCCCAATACATTTAGTCCTTAATGAAATCTTCCATTAAAAATATATCTTTTTTCAAATAAATACTCAGTTCCCGGAATCAATACCAGAAAAAAAGAATAATCTTCACAAAGATTTAAAGTCACGTACTTTAGTCCACAAACAGATTCAGAAACACATATTTTCAGCAACTTGCCAGCAGCCATAAAATGTTTCACTACCAATAAAATTCAGTTTAGAGGAGCCTAAACGATTCATTGGTAGCAAACTCTACTTTACTGACGAATTTCTAAGTAGAACCAGCTGATGTGTATATGTTACTAATAACCTCAGATAATGCAAGTACCAGTACAATCTGACTTCTGTACAATTTCAGTGCTGCAATACGATTATTGTAAATCAGTGTTATAAAATGATATTGCTATTTGATGATGCATAGCTACATATAGCCTAAGAATTATCATATGCACCACAGTGCATTGAACATTTACATGTTATGTGACAGCTCATTTATTACCTTTTAAACAAAAATACATCTCATATATATAAGATTTTTTCCGCCATGTACAAACTCTAGGGATTGATCGATGAAAGGGTAGGGAACAAAAAAGATCTAATGAAGTTACGTCTGGAAGTGTATGGTTTCCATGCTAGAAACCATTTATTCAATGATACTTTGTTAGAGAGACTGCAGTCTGATATGTGCTGTACCATGCAGTCACAGTTACAGTATGCAAGTTTTCCTCCTAGAGTGTGGTATTGTTCCTCATGTCATGCCCTAGTGCTCTCTCTTGCCACAGTCACTGGTAATGTTGTATCCGATTCACTTCTCTTGCACTTCTGTGCACAATGTTGTGCACGGTGGTTCCGTATTTCAATCGAAAGCTTTCCAACATGGTGTTTACATACAGAAAGGCAAATGGCAACAGGCGGTGGGCAGTAACCGAGCATTCAATGTTTGCAACAGTGTATCACCATTTGCCTGAGACAGAGTCATTCCAGGAAGCAGCAAATTATGAAGGATGTGCCTGAAATGTTCGGACACCAGACTGGAGGAAAATGTGATAAACACTGTGGAAGGCAATTGCTGTGTCAGTACCAGGCAGTTGGCTTGCCAGCACAGGGTACGCCAGACGACCACGTGGAACATTCTCCGTGACAACTGTTACTACCCTTATCGTTTACAGTGTGTGCCCGACTTACTATTGACAGACTTTCCACATCGGGAGCACTTTTGTCACTAGTTTCTTCACCGAGCAACCACGATTCTGGGATTTGTGTCATTCATTCTATTCACAGGCCACCTTTACGTGGAGTCGTATCTTCAACTTTCACAACAGATCTGTGGGATGAAATGCAGAACCGCCACAGCATCCGTGCAGCCACAATGTGTGGGCTGGGATAATTGGTAACCATATTTTGGAACCAATGTTCCTTCCACGTCCCCTACTAGGCCACAATTATTGGTGTTTCTTGCAGGTGACTTTGCCTCCACTGTTGGAAGAACTGCCATTGATGATTCGAAGGGTTATGTGGCTGCTATATGATGGTGCTCCAACCCACTTCACCCTTAACATCCCAACGCATCTCAATCGTGTCTTCCCCGGTCGACGGATCGGATGAGAGGGTCCAGTTGCACGGCTTGCTCGTTCACCGGGTTTCAACCCATGTGATTTCTGGTTATGGGGCCATCTCAAAATTATTGTGTATGCCCATTTCTGATGTGGAGACACTGGAGCAGCATATTCGTGCTGTCTTTGACACTGTTTGGGTGCAACACGGCTGATGTGACATGGGAGACAGAGCATGCTACAGGCATGTGTCGAGGCACATGGAAACCATTTTCAACATATACTGTACATGGAATAGCGTGTATTAGACTGGAGTCTCTGTAACAATGTATGATTGAATAAATGGTCTCTAGCATGGAAACCATGCATTTCCAAACATAACTTCAGTAGACCTTTTTTGTTCCATATCCTCTCATAGACTGTGTGTGTGTGTGTGTGTGTGTGTGTGTGTGTGTGTAAATTTTTTACTCCACATCCGTGTGTGTGAATGTTTTCATTCCACATCCATGAGGACCATGTTACTCAGTATCTTTGGAAAATACATCAGCATATCTACTGTTACCTGTAAATATTTATTGTGTATTCTTGTTTTCTGACACGTTCTATGCCCTGGAGGGTCTCATCACTGTAGATCTATATTGGAGCGAAAAGTAAATCTCATCTAATCTTGCACACAGATGAAATTCTTATTGCTATCTTTCTTGTGTGTTCTCTCCACTTCAGTTCAAATACACATTGTTTGGACTATCTTATATTGTAAATAAACCTTTCTTTTGTAAAGGACAGGTTGCTACTCACCACATAGAGAAGGTGTTGAGTCACAGACTGGAAAAACTCAGTATTTAAGTTTTGGGACAAAGTATTTCTTCTGAAATACAAAATACACACACATCCATACAAGCACAGCTCACACACACAGATGCCCACTCTTAGTTTTCTGTGAGTTGTGCTTGTGTGAATGTGTGTGTTTTTTATTGAATGTGCGAATGTGTGTGTTTTGACTTGAAAGCTTAAATATTGAACCATTCTTTTTCACTCTGGCTGTCTGTGACTCATCACTTCCTCTATGTGGTAAGTAGTAATCTATCATTTCCATATTATTGTTGTTCCAACCTGGAGTTTCTGCTGTTTGATTTTAAATGTTTCTTTCATAATATGTGTACGTAAGTTTTTCAAGTTTCTTTTCGCTGTAATGTGTAAGACATTTTTCTCACTTGTATTTGTTTGTTTGAATGGGTATAAATAGAAAAGTTATGTGATGTTTTGATGGACAATTTTTCATGGGTAATGTGAATAATGTTATAGGGCATGTCAGTTAGGCATTTTTAAGAATGGGCTTGTAATTGTACAATGGTGGTACTTACATGCTACTGTGATGCATCTCCTTCAGAATAGTCCCCTTCTGACTGAACACACTAACTCCAATGGTGTTTCCACTTTTGGAAACATTCCTGGAAGTGTGTTAAGGACGGTCCCCGTATTTCCCTGGATGTCTTCAGTCGATTCAGATCGCTTCCCTTTCAGTGAAAATTTCAGTTTAGGAAACAGGTAAAGGCCCACAGGGGCCAAATCAGGGGAATATGGTGGTTGTGGAAGCAAAGGAATTTTGAATATGGCCAAAAATTCAACAATGGAGAAGGCATGATGTGCCGGAGCATTGTCATGATGTAGCACCCACAATGAAGGTATTTTCTTCCGCACCTTTTCACGCAAACGCTCAAGGCCACATTTGTAGTATCCTCGGTTAATTGTCTGCCCTCTAGGGGTAAATTCATGATGCACAATACTGGTAGAATTGAAAAAAAAAAAAAAAAAAATCGCCAACATTGTCTTCACCTTCGACCAACTTTGCCGTGCTTTTTTCACTCTTGGGGAACCTGGAGTCTTCCACTGCAAAGACTGCACTTTGGTTTCAGAATCATATCCATATACCCATGATTTGTCACCTGTAATTAGCCTATTTAACAAATCTGGGTCAGTTTTAGTCAGATTAATCAATTCTTAGCACACTTCAAGCCAGTATTGTCTGTGGCCACTTCACAACACTTTTGGAATGAATTTGGCGGACACTTGATGCATATTCGGATCTTCAGTTAAAATTGACTGATCTGCATAGAAACAATTAAGTTCATCAGCTATCTCCCTAATTGTAAGTCTACAATCAGAGCACACTAAGTCGTGAACTTTCACTACATTTTCATACGTTTTTGAGGTGGAAGGACGGTCGGAGCGTGGTTCATCTTCAAATGATTCATGGCCATATTTAAATCTGTTGAACCACACAAAAACATTTGACTGGCTCATTCAGTTATCTCCAAAAGCTGTTTTTAATAGTTTGTCACAGAAGCTGATTTCCCGGTTTTAAAACAAAATTTCAAGCAAACTCGTTGCTCCGTTTTTACATCCATTTTCACGCAGACAGAATCCAGCAACAAGCCCTAACAGACCTGCACTCAAGCAGCTGCCACAGTGGACTGAATAAAGGAAATGCAGTTTCCTGTCAGAGGGCATTCAAAGACGAGGCAATGACTCACTCCCCACCCTCCATGTACCTGCCCGCCAAACCAGTAATCAGTGGCGGATCCATTCTTAAAACTTTCCAGTCACACCTCATATGTGTACAATGATGGTCAAATACAGTTATAGACTGTTTGTCAATAGTTCATTTATTCATTCACTAGCCCATAAGACAGTTTTCAAGCTGCATAATGCACCATCAACAATTGCATACTAATATGTTGTGCATTTTGAAATACAGGTTGTACTGCACAATACTATAAATACACTAGGTTAAATTTGGTTACACTGCCTGTACATGACTGTTCTACACACCCTCTTAAGTATACTAAGGTGCAAGCTGTTCGTGTGTAATTACATTACTAGATAATTAGGGTAGTAGCAATTTCTTTATAGTTAAATTGCTAGATGACTTACATCACTGTTTAGACATTCATGAAAAATGTAGAAAGATTCTAAATCTTTCCGAACTTATTAGTATACAGGTATGGCAAAGCAAGCTTTCAATCTTTAAAAAAGGGCTATTAGAATAATGAAAGGGGTTCCTTGTAGAGTGTCATGCAGGTAAATATTTAAATAATTTAAAATAATGAGTCTTCCTAGGTTATACATGTAAGAATGTGTCTGCTTTCTGAAAAGTCACCAGGAATTTTCGACGTTAAATAATCAGGTTCATAACCGTGAAACAAGGAACTGAGATGATTTTCACAGACACCCACAAAGGAGAGCTCTACCAAAAAAGTGTAAACAACCAGCCCAAAATGTTTTTTGTGCATTTCCTGCTACGATAAAGAAAATTAAAGAATTTCATAAATTCAAGGTAGATCTTACCCAATTTTTACTAACACATAGTTTTTATAACATTGAAGCATATCCGAATATGGTAAAGTAATATTATTTATATATACTGATATAAAATATTTGGATTTATTATCCAAGCTTTTGAAACAAATTAAATATAAGAAATTATATTGTAATTGACTACATCCATACACTGTATATTTTAACCGATGAATAGAGAGATTGACTGATTGATTGAACTAATTTGTTTAAAAAGAAAAAGACCTCACTGCATGCAGGAAGCTTTTTAGAATTTTTGTGCGTCTAGTCCAGGGAATATTCAAAGAGTTGCTGTTCCCAGTTTTGTAAGAATTAACATTTGATTTTGGATCATGTTTATCACAGCTGTTCTGTGTTTGTATGAAAGTGTGAAATATGTATAGACATGAGACAGTTATTATTTTGTTATTAATGAATTACATTTTGTACGGACTGATGGTTCTTAAACCATACCTACATCTAATAGCTTTTTTTGCATATGTATGTGTGGGTGTGTGTTCAGTTTTGTGTTGAGGTGAATATCCAGCAATTTGACTGAGCCTTTTCCATTGCCTTTTAGGGGGACTACTATACATCTACATCTACATCCATACTCTGCAAACCACTGTGAAGTGCATTACCAACGGTACATCCCACTGCACCGATTACTAGAATTCTTTCTGTTCCGTTCGCATACGGAGCATGAAAAGAATGATTGTGTTAATGCTTCTGTGCATGTCATAATTATTCTAACCTTGTCCTCATGATCCTTCTGTGAATGACACATAGGGTGTTGTACGTAATTCCTAGAGTCATCATTTAAAGGCGGTTCTTGAAACTTTCCTAGTGGACTTTGTCAGAGTAGTTTACATCTATCATCAGGAGTCTGCCGGTGCAGTTTCATTCACGATCACTGCACACTCTACTGTGGATCAAACAAAACTGTGACCATTTGTGGTGCCCTTCTCTGTATATGTTCAACATCCCCTGTCCCCCCTGCGGGTCCGGGGATTCGAATAGGCCCGCGGTATTCCTGCCTGTCGTAAGAGGCGACTAAAAGGAGTCCATCCCCCTCACGGGGGTAGTTCGCGCCTGCGTCCGGAGACGGACGGTTCCACGACCTATCATCGTGGTCCTTTTGGTTTTTTCACTTCTCGTTTCTTCCTTCCTTTTGTTGGTTCCTTTCTTTGCTCTTCTCCACCTCACTGTCTTCCTTACTCTTTCCCTTGCCTTCTCCTTGCCTTCTCATTGCCTTTTTCTCCTTGCCTTCTCATTGCCTTTTTCTCCTTGCCTTCTCATTGCCTTCTTCTCCTTGCCTTCTTATTGCCTTCTTCCCCTTGCTTTCTCATTGCCTTCTTCTCCTTGCCTTCTCTGGTCTCCGCCTCGGCGTTTGAGACAGTCTGTCCTCTTTCTCCCTCTCTCTCTTCTTTTTCCTCTTCTTCCTTCCTCCCTGTGCGTGCCTGAAGGCCGACCCACGCGTTCGCACGCGTAGCCGGTGACGGGGTAACGCGTAAGTCCCCGCCCTGGGTAGACATGTAAGGCACGCGCGTACCCCCTGGTAAAGGCCAGGCCCGGGGAGGGGTGATTGCCTGAGCTGATACCTTCTGACCATGCCGATTGGTCCCTCCGTCTGTTTCTCGGGAGGTGTGACCTGAGGTGTAAACATTCACCTAAGGCGGGAGTGCCCTCTGAGAGGGTCCCCACAAGGAAGGAGCGCGCCATCGGAGACGCTGGCAATCATGGGGGATTCCTCCGCAATGGATTCTACTCCATCTCTTTCGACTTCGACCCAAAAACGGAAACGTGACCAGCCAACAGTGACAAAAGTACTACCGCCTGCCCCACAGTTCCTCGTAGTTTCTCGAACTGAGGACGGAAAGGATTTTTCCTCTGTCAACCCTTTCGTTATTCAGAAGGGCGTAGATGCCATAGCCGGATCTGTCAAATCCTGTACCAGGTTGCGTAACGGCACCTTATTACTGGAAACTGAGAATGCCTTTCAGGCACAAAAACTGCTTCGGGCCACCCTCCTGTACACGTTCCCTGTCCGGGTGGAGGCCCACCGAACTTTGAATTCGTCTCGTGGTGTGGTCTATACTGACTCCCTCGACGGATTGACTGACGAGGAGCTTCAATCATTCCTCGCTGAGCAGGGCGTGACGGCTGTCCATAGGGTCATGAAAAAGGTCAACAATGACCTTGTACCGACCCGGACAATTTTCTTGACCTTCGATAGTGTTAAGCTGCCATCGCGCATCAAGGCGGGCTACGAGGTTATTTCTGTTCGCCCCTATATCCCGACACCTACGCGCTGCTACCAGTGTCAGCGTTTCAATCACACTCGACAGTCTTGTTCCAATGCGGCTAAATGTGTCACCTGTGGCAGGGATGCCCATGAGGGTGACTGTCCACCTCCGTCTCCTCGTTGTGTGAACTGTCAGGGTGACCATGCAGCATCCTCCCGCGACTGTCCTGTCTATAAGGAAGAACGCTGTATCCAGGAAATTCGGGTCAAAGAGAAAGTGTCCACCTCGGCTGCTCGCAAGCTATTGGCTAGTAGGAAGCCCACGCTGCTCCCAGCGGGGAAATACAGTACTGTCCTCGCCTCTCCTCGGACTACCCGGGAGGTAGCAACCCAGACATGCGATCTGACCTTCAGCACCACGGTCGTCCGTTCGGCCAGTGCTAAGATCGCGCGGTCGACGTCTCCTCTTCCTCCCATCACCCCACGGACACGAGCACCTTCTTCAGCTTCTGCTAAAACGAAGACACCGAAGTCAGATGCACGGGCCTTCAAGAAGGAACCATCCCGTGCAGACTTCCTCCGTACCTCGACCTCACAGCCTTCGACCGGTACTTCCACTACACGTCCTTCCAAAAAGGCGCATAGGAAGCACAGTTCTCCTTCCCCGCCACGGCGCATTTCTTCTCTTGCGCCACCCAGCGGCTGCCGCCCCAGGCCGTCATCCGTTTCGCCTGGCCGCACCGCTGGTCGCCGTACATCTGGCCGTTCACTGGCGGAGGAAGCTCCCCCTCCCGGCCATCCTCCCGAGATGGCCGATGACCCTATAGACCCAATGGACGATGACTGTCCGCCTACTGATAGCGGCGGCAGTGCTCGCTCGAAGCCAGGCCCTAAGCGGCCTTCGAGGTGACCGCTTCTCTCATCTTTCTTTTCTTACGATGGCACTTATTCACTGGAATATTCGCAGCATTCGCTCCAACCGAGAGGACTTGAAGTTGCTGCTCCGCTTGCACCGTCCGCTTGTCGTAGCCCTCCAGGAAACGAAGCTACGCCCATGCGATCAAATTGCCTTGGCACACTACACCTCTGTGCGTTTTGACCTACCCCCTGTGGTAGGTATCCCAGCTCATGGAGGGGTTATGTTGCTGGTCCGGGATGATATTTACTACGATCCCATCACGTTGCACACCGGCCTGCAGGCAGTTGCCATCCGCATTACTCTCCCCACTTTTACGTTTTCCTTTTGTACCGTTTACACTCCATCGTCATCTGCCGTTACCAGGGCAGACGTGATGCAACTTATTGCTCAGCTACCTGCACCATTTTTGTTAACTGGAGACTTCAATGCCCACCATCCCCTTTGGGGCTCTCCAGCATCCTGCCCGAGGGGCTCCTTGTTAGCAGACATTTTCAACCAGCTCGATCTTGTCTGCCTCAATACTGGCGCCCCTACTTTTCTTTCGGACACATCTCACACCTATTCCCATTTAGACCTCTCTATATGTACTCCCCAACTTGCACGCCGGTTTGAGTGGTATGCACTTTCTGATACATATTCGAGCGACCATTTCCCGTGTGTTATCCATCTCCTGCAGCATACTCCCTCTCCGTGCTCCTCTCGTTGGACCATCTCCAAGGCAGACTGGGAGCTCTTCTCTTCCAGGGCTACCTTTCAGGATCAAACCTTCACAAGCTGCGATCGTCAGGTCGCACACCTCACGGAAGTCATTCTCGCTGCTGCTGAATATTCCATCCCTCACCCTACTTCTTCTCCACGTCGCGTACCGGTCCCCTGGTGGACCGCAGCATGTAGAGATGCTTTACGTGCTCGTCGACGTGCTTTACGCACCTTTAAGCGCCACCCTACAGTGGCGAATTGTATTAATTATAAACGATTACGTGCTCAGTGTCGTCGTATTATTAAAGAAAGCAAGAAAGCCAGCTGGGCTGCTTTCACAAGCACCTTCAACAGTTCTACCCCTTCTTCTGTTGTCTGGGGTAGCCTGCGCCGGCTATCTGGCACTAAGGTCCACTCCCCAGTTTCGGGCTTGAAGGTCGCGAATGAAGTCCTTGTGGCCCCTGAGGCTGTCTCCAATGCCTTCGGCCGCTTTTTCGCCGAGGTTTCGAGCTCCGCTCATTACCACCCTGCCTTCCTCCCCCGCAAACAGGCAGAGGAGGCTAGGCCACCTGACTTCCGCTCCTCGAATTGTGAAAGTTATAATGCCCCATTCACCATGCGGGAACTCGAAACCGCACTTGGCCGATCACGGTCCTCCGCTCCAGGGCCTGATTCTATTCATATTCAGATGCTGAAGAACCTTTCTCCTGCGGGTAAAGGTTTTCTTCTTCGTACATACAATCGCATCTGGATTGAGGGACATGTTCCCGCATGCTGGCGCGAGTCTATTGTTGTCCCGATTCCTAAGCCGGGGAAGGACAAGCACTTGCCTTCCAGTTATCGACCTATCTCGCTTACCAGCTGTGTCTGTAAAGTGATGGAGCGAATGGTTAACTCTCGATTGGTTTGGCTGCTCGAGTCTCGACGCCTACTTACCAATGTACAATGTGGATTTCAAAGGCGCCGCTCTGCTGTTGACCATCTGGTTACCTTGTCGACCTTCATTATGAATAACTTCTTGCGGAAGCGCCCGACCGCGGCTGTGTTCTTTGATTTGGAGAAGGCTTACGACACCTGTTGGAGGGCGGGCATTCTCCGCACCATGCATACATGGGGCTTTCGCGGTCGCCTCCCTCTTTTTATTCATTCCTTTTTAATGGATCGACAGTTTCGGGTACGTGTGGGTTCTGTCCTGTCCGACACCTTTCGCCAGGAGAATGGGGTGCCACAGGGCTCAGTTTTGAGCGTCGCTCTCTTCGCCATCGCGATCAATCCAATAATGGATTGCCTCCCAGCTGATGTATCAGGCTCCCTTTTCGTGGACGATTTTACCATCTATTGCAGCGCGCAGTGTACACGTGTCCTGGAGCGCTATCTTCAGCGTTCTCTTGACCGTCTTTACTCCTGGAGTGTCGCCAATGGCTTCCGTTTTTCTGCCGAGAAGACGGTCTGTATTAACTTCTGGCGCTACAAAGAGTTTCTCCCACCGTCCTTACGACTCGGTCCCGTTGCTCTCCCACTCGTGGAGACAATCAAATTTTTAGGCCTTACCTTTGACAGGAAACTTAGCTGGTCTCCACATGTGTCATATTTGGCCGCCCGTTGTACCCGTTCTTTAAATGTCCTCCGTGTTCTCAGTGGTATGTCGTGGGGAGCGGATCGAACCGTCCTACTTCGTCTATATCGGTCGATCGTCCGCTCCAAGCTGGATTATGGGAGCTTCGTATACTCCTCTGCACGGCCATCCATCTTACGCCGCCTCAACTCCATACAACATCGGGGTTTACGACTTGCGATCGGAGCATTTTATACCAGTCCCGTAGAGAGTCTTCATGCTGACGCTGGCGAATTGCCACTCACCTACCGGCGCGATATACTGCTTTGTCGGTATGCCTGTCGGCTACTGTCAATGCCCGACCATCCGTCTTATCGTTCCTTTTTTGACGACTCTCTTGACCTTCAATACGGGTTGTATGTCTCTGCCTTGCTACCCCCTGGAGTTCGCTTTCGTCGCCTCCTTCAACACCTTCATTTTTCACTCCCTGCAACCTTTCGAGTGGGCGAGAGCCGCACGCCACCTTGGCTCCAGGCTCAGGTCCGCGTTCACCTCGACCTCAGCTCGCTCCCAAAAGAGGTCACCCCCGGTTCGGTCTACCACTCCCGTTTTTTGGAACTTCGTTCGAAGTTCAACAACATGACTTTCATTTATACAGATGGCTCTAAGACCAATGACGGGGTCGGGTGTTCCTTTATTGTCGGGGCACAAAGTTTCCCATACCGGCTCCATGGCCATTGTTCGGTCTTCACAGCTGAGCTCTTTGCCCTTTACCAGGCTGTTCTTTACATCTGCCGCCACCGACATTCTGCTTATGTCATCTGCTCAGATTCCCTGAGCGCCATCCAGAGCCTCAGTGATCCGTACCCGGTTCACCCTTTCGTACACCGGATCCAACGCTCTCTTCAGCAGCTGGTGGACGTCGGTACGCCGGTTAGCTTTATGTGGGTTCCTGGCCATGTCGGTATCCCTGGGAACGAAGCTGCAGATGCCGCGGCCAAGGCTGCGGTCCTCCAGCCTCGGACAGCTTCTTGTTGTGTCCCTTCGTCCGATTATAGCAGGGTCATTTGTCGGCGCGTTGTGTCGCTGTGGCATGCCGATTGGGCTGCACTTACCGACAACAAGCTTCGGGCCTTAAAACCTCTTCCCGTGGCTTGGACGTCCTCCTCACGCCCTTCTCGGCGGGAGGAGGTCGTTTTAGCAAGGTTAAGAATTGGACACTGCCGGTTCAGCCATCGCCATCTGCTGACGGCTGCGCCGGCGCCGTTCTGCCCATGTGGGCACTTGCTGACGGTTAGACACATTTTAATGTCCTGTCCTGATCTTAACACACTGCGCCTCGATCTTAACCTGCCTAATACTTTCGATGCCATTTTAGCGGATGACCCACGAGCAGCTGCTCGTGTTCTTTGTTTTATCAATTTGACACACCTCGCTAAGGACATTTGATGTTTTTTAATCCTATGCCTGTCAGTCTGTCGTTTATTGTGTTTTCCCTTTTAGTTGTTGTTGTCAACTTGTGCCTCGCGGTGCATTCTTAGAGTAGTCAGGGCGCTAATGACCATTGAAGTTGTGTGCCCGAAAACCACAAAAAAAAAAAAAAAAAAAAAAAAAAAAACATCCCCTGTTAGCCCTATTTGGTACAGATCCCACACACTTGAGCAATATTCTAGAATGGGCTGCACGAGTAATTTGTAAGCGACCTCCTTTGTAGACTGATTGCACTTCCCATTATTCTACCAATAAACTGAAATCTACCGCCTGCTTTGCCTATGACTGAGCTTATGTGATCATTCCATTCTGTATCCCTAAAGAGTATTACACCTGCTTACTTGTATGAGTTGGCCAATTTCAACGCTAACTCATTGATGTTGTAGTCATAGGATACTATGTTATTTCGTTTTGTGAAATGCACAATTCCACATTCCTGAACGGTTGAAGCAAGTTTCCATCTTTCCACCATTTTCAAATGTTATCAAGATATCAATGAATATTTATGCAGCTTCTTTCAGACAGTACTTCATTATAGATAATACTTGATTATAGATAACTACATAACCTGCAAAAAGTCTGAGGTTAGTTCTACATCTGAGGATGACTCTCCATCCAAGACAACATGCTGTGTCCTCCCTACCAAAAAGTCCTCAGTCCAGTCACAAATTTCACTTTATACCAAACATGATCATACTTTTGACAATAAGTGTAAGTGTGGTACTGAGTCAAACACTTTTCGACAGTCAAGAAATAACTGCATCCATCTGACTGCCACGGTCCAAAGCTTTCAGTATGTCGTGTCAGAAAAGTGTGAGTTGGGTTTTTTCAATATCAATGTTTTCGGAATCTGTGCTGGTTGGCACTGAGGAGGTCATTCTGTTCGAGATGCCTCGTTATGTTTGAGCTCATAATATGTTCTAAGATTCTACAACAGATTATTGTCAAGGATAGTGGATGGTAGTTTTGTGAATCACTTCTACTATGCTTCTTATAGATGGGTGTGACCTGTGCTTTTTCCCAAGAATTGGGCACAGTTTTCTGTTTGACAAATCTGCGACAGTTGTATTTAGAGAAGGGGCTGACTCAGCTGCAAATTCAGTATAGAATCTGATGGGGATTCCATGGGGCCCTGGAGCTTTGTTCAATTTTAACGATTTCGGTTGTTTCTCAACACCACTGACACTAATACTTATTCCATTCATCGTTCTGGAGTTACGAGGATTGAATTGGGACAATTCTCATGGGTTTTCTTTTGTAAATGAACATTTGAAAACAGAGTTAAGCATTTCAGCTTTCGCGTTGCTACCCTCAATTTCAGTTCCTGTCTCATTTACTAGGGGCTAGACACTATCGTTGGTGCTGCTAACAGCCTTCAAGTACACCACTATTTCTTTGGGTTTTGTGAAATGTCATTTGACAATATTTTGCTACGGTAGTCTTTGAAGGCGTCATGCATTGCATACAATAACAGACTCATAGTTAACACAAATAAGTTTCACTTGTTTTACTTTCAATCTGAAGGTCAGTTATGTTATGTGTAATTTATTGTGCTTTTTGTTGGGAATGAAGTGTTCTTATGACTATCAGGGGCTTGGAATGTTTACTCAGTTAGCATTCATTGTAACTCACATTATTTGGACATTCATGTGTATACTGTGCTGCCGGTAATAGTGATTTGAGCTTACCTCGTGAAGAACGGCCTGTTTTGCTGTGCGAGGCTGGTGGACTGAAAGTTAAAACTGAAAATACACTGCTGGAAAAAATAGTACACCTGGAAAGATGAAATCAGTGTTGATCTAATTAAGGCATACCTGGGGGGTAGTAGACGTACTGATAAGAGTTGCAACATCATCCACCAACAGATAGCATAGCTGCATAGCTGTCAGAGTGCTATCTGTATCTACCCTTTAATAGTGAATGCTCACAGCCAGAAGATGCAGCGTGGTGCAAATATGTGAACCGAGCAGGCAACCAGGCCAGGGAGACACACTCGTGAGCAAGTTTGAGAAGGGGTAAAATAGTGCTCGTCTGAGTGGATTTCCACACAAGTTGGATGTGTCGTATCAGTTGTGCATTGATTCTGGAATCAGGGATCACGTGAACATTCTCAAATCCGTAGATGAGATTCTGGACATCCACATAGCAGAGACGGTTGCCAGGAATGTTGTATTGCAAGGACAGCAGTGGCAGATCATACAGCTACCACAGCACAGATAAGAGAGTGTTAATGCATCCCGACTGGACAGGAGGGGAAAG
The DNA here is from genome assembly GCF_023864345.2 of Schistocerca serialis cubense. NCBI lineage: Eukaryota > Metazoa > Arthropoda > Insecta > Orthoptera > Acrididae > Schistocerca > Schistocerca serialis. Next base: position 36,708,607 of record NC_064648.1, on the reverse strand, counting down.
CAGTAGGCACCCGTTGAAGTGAAGAATAAAACATAGTTTGAACTGTATGAAGTTTTAATGCCGTAAAGAAAGGCGGGACTGAATGGGCAGCCGCCCAAGAGAGCAGGCGAGGAGGGCGTCTGAGTGGTTTGGAAGCTGCCAGCAGAAGAGAGCGAACGGCGTGTCCCCTCCCGGCAGCCGGCCGCAGTTCCACCCCCACTTGATCACCTCCGACCCTCCCTATTAGTGGTCAAATTGTAAGACGCGTAGTTCGGTAACGTTACCTCGGCAGCAAAATGTGAGTTTAGCTGCTGATGGTTCAACACGTGAGTTTCACTGTGGTTTTATCCGGTTCTGGGCAATGTGACTGAGACTTTGCAGCTTACTGCCAGGCAGAAGGCACTGACAAACATAAACTTAAAAAATAAAAATCAAACTTTATACTAATAAATCCATTCAGTACGTGCCCTCACTGTACAAGAGCTTGTGAGACCAGATGTGTCAACACGAACTGTTGCCAACCAGTTGTTGGCAGTGGGATTAGGCGCATGTACAACTCTAGCCTGTCTTCCACACACATCACAGCATTGATGTGTATGGCTTGACTTATAGTGTCACAGGATCACTTGGAAAATGGAATGATGTGCCACGGTCTTCAGCAATGAAAGCAGATTCTGTCTGCACCCAAGTGACAGTGTAGCGGGACTTTGAATTTCGCTGCGCTACACTCGTTCCCTCAGATAAAAAATAGCCGGCGCAGCGGTATGAGCGCACGATGGCAGAGAAAATACTAAAGTTGTAACTCTTTTTTTGTTTTCTATCCGTTTCTTGATTGTCTCTGGATAGCCGGAGCTTAAGGCAGACGTGATCTGATGAAGACGTTAAAAAAACTTATTAGCTAGTCTTGATCTGATTTTAATGTGTAGACATATTGTGGAAGTTGTTAAGAAATTCGGAGGATGGAAGTAGCATAGTAAATTAAATTGCATACAGTATCAAGATGATTTTAATTGGTATAAATTAGTGATTCCTGGACGATTGCAAGATTTCGGAGCAGACTTTTCACGCAGAAATGAAGGAGATTTTTGAAGACCGTGGATGCTACACCACGTACCAATATGGATGCTTCAGCATGGGTCGATACCTGGTACCTCGGAACGGCTTGTGCTATTAAACTGTAAATGTAATCATTTCATGTACTCCATACTTACTTTCACAAAAATAGATCTTGAATGAATTGGAAACTTCTAAATTGGTGTACTAATTTTTTCCAGCAGTGTATGTGGTTTGTGAAGACCTTATGAACACCCATTGACATGATGTAATGAAATTATCTGCAACATAATCTCAGCAATACGAATGTATTGTCCTGCAGAGATAATTGATGTTCAACTATGTGGATTCAGTACTGAGAGTGTTACAAGCCCAGACGGAATAGTGACATAATGTTTGAAACTCCAGCTGCTGAGCACTGTACAAGAAGTAATTGTGAGAGAATCTGGCCTTTTATAGACAGTAAAACTAGATTCGAGGTTTATCAGGACCCGTGGATGTCTGCACTTGTAGCAGCAGGGAATTCAGCATATGAACCACAGACAAAATAAGTAAAGAAAAAAAAAAAGAGGGTCACAGTAGTAATAAATGTTAAACAGCACCATGTTGAAACATTCCTGTCCTTCTGCACATTAACAGAACAAAGCCCTCTTACAAGTTTAACATATGTTAATTTTGAACTTAAAGTCATACCTTTTTTTCATCTGTCCCTCTTGCATTACATTATACCATTGTAACAGTGTTATAAGTAGTAGTATGAATGTATGAGCCTGTAAATGCTTCCAGGAGTCTATGCCATGAAACAAATGTCTGTTGTACATTCTATCGCACATATAACACGATCATCATCATGACATCCTGACGAGTATGCAGACTCTTTCGTGCTGTTAACATCATGCTTTGACAACTCGTTGCTGTCGCTAACCCAGTGCTACTGTCAACCTGTTGTAATTGTCTTGAGATGTTGTATCACACTGTAAATCAACCACAAGAGAGAAGCCGAAGTTTCCCTGTCATCGCTATTACGAGAGGACGTTTTCCTGACAATCTGTGGGTGAATTCCGTGGTGAGGCAATGTGAAACTTTGCCCCCTTGCACCAATAAAAAGCAGTTTATAAGAAATTCTTAGTTTACATGTCACACTTTTACATATTATGTATTTATGTGTTACATGTCCCAAATCAGTGTTTCTACTAAGAAACTAACTGAAAAATATTTATAAAGTCAATCTATTATGAATACCTATGGGAATGAATACTATGAAATATTAATATCTAAAATGAATTATTTTGAGGCAAAGACCTTTTCATATCACTCACATAAAATGCTCAGTGTAGAATGTTTTAAATCAATGCTTAACATGTTAGGAAAAATATGTGGTGTAATTGTGATAAGTACAAATTTATGTCCTGTTCTGATGTTTCCCCTAATCCTGTTTATATGTCGTACCATATTCTACTCTGGTTGTTCTTGTTAAAGTGGTGGCTAGTTCAGGTCTTTATTTGAAAGAAAAGATATAAAAATGTAAACACTTTTCACAAGTAGAGAAAACTGTTAAAGTTTAGTTAGAATTACAAGTTTAAATATACCCATACTTGAAACTTTGGCTCAGTTGACTTATAAGCCTAGTTTTAACTGCTCGTGTAATGAAACAATAATTAAATAACAGAAATAAGAACATAGGCAGGCATGATTCTACTATTTTGAATAATTCCTCCATACTTTGAAGATGATGTAGCATCTCATATGCTCTCCACCTTCTATCATGTGTAGGAATTAAATCTTTAAAGTTTTTTGATAAAGTGTTAAGTAACAATTCAGTGATTAACCTTGGTCTGGGATGACGTTAGCCACAGATAAGATACTGTACACATCACTGACTACATTCTTATGTTCTCCCTTCGATAGAGGAATAAAAATTTATGAATACTCGCTCTTGCGTTGTCTAATGTTTTGATGACTTAAAGTGTGAGTGTGGGTCTGGGTTATACTGATTTATTTCCCCACACCACATTCATCTTCTTTACAAGATGGCTACTTGGGTTTTGCAGCGACTCTTCTCTAATGGATAGCCGGCTGCTGGAAGCTCTTTTGACTTCTCCTCCGTCAAATAACGCTAGGCACAGAAACTTTCAAGCCTCTTTACTAGTGAAATAAGTAGCCGTACAAACTGTGTTTCACCAATCACTGATGAATTTGACTTTCAAGCACAATAAAAATTCTCACTTTCAACGTAATATGTAACTTAAGTAAGTCTCTCCTACAGTCGAATGTTTGAAACAAATTGATTTAAATTTGAAAGAAAGTCTGCTTAGACACTGTGACTTTCAGAAAAAGAGACTGAAAAAATGCCTTGCCTCTCACAAGGCTGAGTCAAGAGTCTACAAGAGTACTTTCTCAACTGTTCTTGTTTCACATAACAATAGTCAGTGACACAATAAGCACAGAGTGGCATGTAAACTCCTCGGTTCTTCCTTACACACTCACTAACACATCTATGGATTGTCCGACAGGTACTTGTCGGTGCCATTTGACCGCCGCGTCTACTTTCTTCCCATGACTGATTTTAAACATGCACACACAGATGTGTGACACGCAGTAGGTAGGATTTTACCATGCCACACTCGTACCTAGAATATCGTGTGTTTGAGATGTTAGATGCTGAGTGGTTCTAGAATCTACACAGAAATTCTTGAATCACCACAATTGCCAGTGTTGCAGTGAACAATCTTGAGTTATCTGTCTTAATTAACAGTTTTAGGGAGTGATTGTGTAAGGAGAGATATGTTCCAGCATGAGCAAAAGTACACATAAATGAGATTTGGAAGCTAGTGTAATGTAAGGGGTGATCAATAAGTTTCTGTTCAAAGGCTGTACAGTCCCACATTTACATACCACTCAGCCAAAATTACCACAAGCATTGAAGCAATTTTCCCACTGAAGCACCAGGTTGAAGATACAGTACCTGAGCAATGTCACATTACTGCCTCGAGCTGCTGTTAAAATACTTCATTTACTCAACCAGTTCCAGTCATCTGACCATCATCAGGATCATGTTAGATGAAATATAAAATCACTATTGTCAAACAATGGAAAACCCAGGATCGAATAATGACAATATTATGAAAACAATAGTTGCAGGTACACTCAACAAAAAGACTGTCAAAAGCTTGAGGTATCACGAACAGAGTGACCTCTTCCATGCCTACCAGCATGGATTATGCAAAATCAATCACGTGAAATCCAACTCGCGCCTTTCTCACAGGATGTACTGAAAGCTTTGGATCAAGACAACCGAATAGATGCAGTATTTATTGATTTCTGAAAAGCATTTGACGCGATACCGGACCTACGCTTATTGTCAGAAATACAGTCGTATGAGATATTGAGTCAAATTTGTTACTGGATTGAGGACTTTTTGGTAGGGAGGACACAGCCTGTTATCTCAGATGGAGAGTCCACATCAGATGTAGGAATAACTTTGGGTATGCCTCATGGAAGTGTGCTGGGGCCCTTGCTGTTCATGTTATATGTTAATGACCTTGCAGACAATATCAATAGTAAAACCAGGATTTTGCAGATGATGCCAGTTATCTATAACAAAGTATCATATGAAAGAAGCTGCATAAATATTCAGTCAGATCTTGATAAGAATTCAGAGTGGTGCAGATATTGCCAAGTTGCTCTAAACCTTCAAAAATGTAAAATTTTTCATTTTGCAAAATGAAAAAAAAACATAGTATGCTATGACTATAATATCAGTGAGTCACTGCTGGAATTTGCCATCTCATACAAAGTAGAATGATCACTTAGATCACAGAATGAAGGCTTCCACGACCAAATGAAATAGCTGCTGGTAAACCTTATGAGATGTGAGGTTGTGGTCCAAGAAACTCTTCTGTTCCTGACATTTCATCCAGGACTGTGCTGGACATCCTCAGAGGTGCTCCTCCGCTGAGTCTTGCCGACTGACAGCTCGAGCATCCGAGAGTGACAAAAATATTGTAGGAAAGGGGGTGTGGTCAAAGTAACACATGATGAGCAGAGATGATCCATGTCAGAGATAAAACTTAACCATCAATTGTCGTCTTGTCAAAGATAAAACTGTCTAGCGATTCTGCAGAGCTACTGTGCATATGTCACTAAGTTTCATTGCCTCCTCTTTTCTACTAAAATTATGCTGAAGCCTATAAGTCGTTACCAACTAGGAAAAACAGAGAAATCAGCTGTAGCAGAGCATGCTCTTCAGTCAGGAAACCATGAAGTGCAGTTTTCTGAAACAGAAATTTCATCTACAATATTCGTCTGTACAAAACCCTGATCCAGCCTGTTGTTCTATATGGCTGTGAGACATGGAGTATCCGGAAACAGGACTTCCATAAGCTCCTTGTTTTTGAGAGAAAAGTGCTTTGGGAGATCTTCGGTCCGGTTCTGGATGCAGATACAGGGGAATGGAGGATTAGATACAACCGAGAGCTCGAGGAACTATACCAGCAGCCCAACATAGCAGGAACTGTCAAAGCCAAACGAATGCAATGGGCCGGCCACGTGGCCCGGATGGAGGATCACAGATGGCCTCGGAAGCTCCTGGATTTCACACCTACAGTAAAGAGACCGCCAGGGAGACCCAAGAAGCGTTGGAGGGATGGACTCCGTGAAGATTTAAACCAAGTGTCAATACATGTGAAGGGATGGCGGATAGCAGTAATGGACTGAATACAGCGGAGGAGGAAACTTGTAGATGCGTGCAGTCCACTGGGCCTGATCACGTAGTAGTAGTAGTAGTAGTACAATGTCAAATTATTATCCACAACTATGTAGAGAAGCCATTAAAATTTGTAAGCATCAGGATAATTTCAATAGGAAAGATGAGGCAATGAAACTTAGCGACATATGGACAGTAGCTCTGCAGAATCGCTAGATAGTTTTATCTCGGACAAGATGTCAGTCGATAGTTAAGTTTTACCTCTGACATGGATTATCTCTGCTCAGCACATGTTAATTCGACCATGCCCACTTTTCTACAGATGTCTGAGTGGTCAGTCAGCAAGACTCAGTGGAGGAGCACCTCTGAGGATGTCCGACACAGTCCTGGATGAAATGTCAGGAACAGAAGAGTTTCTTGGACCACAACCTCACATCCCAAAAGGTTTACCAGCAGCTATGATCACTTGGGTTCAGTTGTGAGTAAAGCAGATGATAGAGTTCATTTTATTGGTTGAATTCTGGAGAAGTGCAATCGGTCTACAAAGGAGAATGCTTACCAATCACTCATGTGAGCAGTTCTAGAATATTGTTAAAGTGTGTGGGACCCATACCAGACAGGACTAATAGGAGATACTGAACATACAGAAAGGCTCAAATGGCTCTGAGCACTATGGGACTTAACTTCTAAGGTCATTAGTCCCCTAGAACATAGAACTACTTAAACCTAACCAACCTAAGGTCATCACACACATCCATGCCCGAGGCAGGATTCGAACCTGCAACCGTAGCAGTTGCGCGGTTCCAGACTGTAGCGACTAGAACCGCTCGGCCACCTTGGCCGGCGAACATATAGAAAGAAGAGCATGAATGATACCAGGTTTGTTTGATCCCTGTGTCAGAGATACTGAAGAAAATGAACTGGAAGACTCCTGAAGATAGATGTACACCATCCCAAAAAGTCTGTTAACAAAGTTTCAAGAACCAGTTTTAAATGAATACTCTAGGAATTAACGACAACATGCTATGTATCGCTCACATATAGACCGTGATGACAAAATTAGAATAATTATTGCACGCACAGACGCATTCAAATAACCATTCTCCCCACATTACATATGTGAATGGAACCGGAAGAAACTCTAATAACTGGTACAATGGGGCATACTCTTTGCCATGCACCTCATGGTGGTTTGCAGAGTGTAGGTGTAGATGTTATCTAATTCTGACAAAGGCCTGTTTGGTTGAAAGCTTTGTTTGACAGTCTTTTTGTTGTGCCTATTTGTGGCTCATCATGTCCTCTATGTGGTTGGTAGTAACTATCATTTTCATAATATTGTCATTAAATCATTATTGACATGTGAGAAAACCACAAATTATACACTGTTATCACCTTATAATATAAATCACATAATCAGTCTATAAGAACTGTGCCAGGTTGTGCACTTGTTCATGCCATAACCATAACCACTGTTAACACAGTGAATGGATTCATACCACGTGGGACCGACTGCACAGCTGATCACCGTTTATCTCTGTAACCAGCTGTGCAGTCAGCTTCATGTGATATAAATCGATTCACTGTGTTAACAGTGGTTATGGTTATGGCATGAATAAGTGCACAATCTGGCACAGTTTTTACAGACAGATGGCATGATTTATGTTACAATGTGGTAACAGCGTATAATTAATTATTTTATCACCTGACAATAATGAATTTGACCCCAACATCATTGACAAAATTCTAAGTACAAAGATGAAGAAGCAAGTCAGGTCCTTACTGTCCCCAATGAACAACACAGATAAACTGGAACAGAAATTGTGCCGATTACCTTCCATAGGAAAAATATCAAACAGGATAAGCAAAATTCTGAAGGCAAAGGGTTTCTCCATGCTTTTCTATGTCCCCCAGACAATAGGTAGCTGCTTGTTCCTGTGAAAGACAAACAAACAATGATCACAAAAAATGAGGTTTATAAGATCATAAGCTGGGAGTGTCAATCTTGCTACATTGTACAGACTGGGAGGTGAAAGAACATCATAGGAGCTGGAGATTGATGAAGTCTGAGTCAGTCTTTGTGGAACATTGCCTTCACAAAAAACACAAATACATAATAGATCTAGATGTCTTACATGAAGAGGGAAAGGGGGGAAAAACTCAGCCAGTTAGAAATTCCAGGAATTAAAAAACAGATGTGTATATCCCCACATCTATTATTAAATTAGGAACTCCAATTCAGTTATTCCCAGCTTTTAGACAATATCACAACTCCTAGATAAAAGTAAAACATTGGGCCTAAATCCAAGAGTAGATAAAAAGTTCTAGGCTGGTGTACAACTTTACTCCTAGGTATGTTCGGTCATGTTAGTGTAACTGCTGAATTGTGTAATTCCATATGTAATTTGTCTAAAAATGGTCATCGAAGTAATGTTGCGTGAAGCCAGGGATTGATACATTACGAAGTTGAGATGTTTATCTTTACTTCATCATTTTGGTATCAGTAATGTACTTGAAAATGGACTTAGAACCAGAAACCTAGGTTGTGCAGTAATCATAACAAAATTTGTGAAACAAAGCAAAACACAGTTCTTGTTTAGTTAATGTACAATGAATGTTTCACCAACAAGCCACATTTGATTAAATTAAAATTATAATTTTAAGTTTCACCTATCCTGATGCTGTGAATACCTTTATGAACCTGATGATGGTCAGACAACTGAAAGTGGTTGCATAAATGAAGTGTTTTATCGGCAGCTCATGGTGGTATACGACATTTTTCAAATATATAAGAGCTCTGGGGCACCACCTCCTGAAAATACACACATAGAAAAAAAATTGTATCACCTCAGTTCCCAGAACTCCTTAAGATAGACGTTGACTGTGGATATCGAATCACAGACACAGTCCCTTTGACTGTTCAGAGATGTCACTAAACCTGGCCAAAGATGTAAAAAACCGTGCATGAGCAGTGCCTATTAGACGGAGGGGGTCCAAAAGCCGATCAGTTCCACTCATTCCACCAGGAAGGAGGTACACGGCTAGTGTTGTCTGTAGTTCAACCGTGCCTAGACGGTCAATACTGCACTTCAATCACGTCCGGAGTGAACCAAAGCGATGTTGTTCGGACATGGAGGAGATACAGAGAGACACGGACTGTCGATGACATGCCTCACTCAGGTCGCCCGAGGGCTACTACTGCAGTGGATGACCGCTACCTACGGATTATGGCTCGGAGGAACCCTGACAGTAACGCCACCACGTTGAATAATGCTTAAGCCACAGGACGTCGTGTTAAGTCTCAAACTGTGCGCAGTAGGCTGCACGATTGTCGGCTTCACTCCTGACACCCATGGCGAGGTCCATCTTTGCAACCACGACACCATGCAGCGCCGTACAGGTGGGCCCAACAACATGCCGAATGGACCGCTCAGGATTGGCATCACGTTCTCTTCACAGACGAGTGTCGCATATGACTTCAACCAGACAATTGTCGGAGACGTATTTGGAGGCCTCCCAGTCAGGCTGCACGCCTTAGACACACTGTCCAGCGAGTGCAGCAAGGTGGAGGTGCCCTTCTGTTTTGGGGTGGCATTACGTGGGGGCGACATACTATGCTGGTGATCATGGAAGGCCCGTAATGGCTGTACGATACGTGAACGCCATCCTCCGACCAGTAGGGCAACCGTATTATCACAGAAGAAGCTGAGTAGCACAGTGGTATAGTGGTTATGATAATAAACTGTTGCATGGAGGGTTGTGAGTTCAAAACTTCTATATTCGGTTCTAGTATATTCTAAAGGTATCCACAAATGTCAAGTATCATTGTACTGGAATGTTCTGTAGCTGTATATATACTGTACGTGTTCTTGCCGCAGGCAGTTTACTCCGTGCTCTTGTGCGTGCAGGTGCTGAATAAATCTTCGTTAAGTGAAGTCTGTGTTCGTCATTCATCTAATAACACCAGCTTTGATGTGACATTATTCTGGTGGATGTGCTGGGTATTGGAACTTGTGATTGTGCACAGTGGCTCCCATAAGGCCAACACAGAGCTGCCGTTTATGTGGCGAGAAACCCGAGTTCGGCCCATATTCAGCAGATTGCAATCTACCAGAGCAGATGAAGAAGACGGTTATGATGACAGCAACTGTGTGCCACCACATGAGACATCCTTCCGGGTTCTCTGGCGACGATGGCCAAGATCCCAACAAGTAGCAGAAGGTAAATGAGCATATAGCCAAATTTAACAAAATGGATAACACCATGTGTTTGGCTAACGTATTTCTCTTCTTCAATATGGTATTGTTCCACCCTTAGCCTTGATGACAGCTTCCACTCTCGCAGGCATACATTCAATCATGTGCTGGAAGGTTTCTTGAGGAATGGCAGCCCATTCTTCACGAAGTGCTGCACTGAGGAGAGGTATCGATGTCGGTCACTGAGGTCTGGCAAGAAGTCGGCTTTCCAAAACATCCCAAAGGTGTTCTATAGGATTCAGGTTAGGACTCTGTGCAGGCCAGTCCATTACAGGGATCTCATTGTCGTGTAACCACTCCATCACAGACTGTGCATTACAAACAGCTGCTCGATTGTGTTGAAAGATGCAATCGCCATCCCCAAATTGCTGTTCAAGAGCGGGAAGCAAAAAGGTGCTTAAAACATCAATGTAGGCCTGAGCTGTCATAGTGCCACGCAAAACAACGAGGGGTACAAGCCCCCTCCATGAAAAACACGACCACACCGTAACACCACCGACTCAGAATTTTACTGTCGGCACTACACACGGTGGCAGATGACGCTCACCAGGCATTCGCCGTACCCTAACCCTGCCATCGGATCATCACATTGTGTACCGTCATTCGTCACTCCACACAACGTTTTTCCAGTGGTCGATCGCCCAATGCTTACGCTTCTTACACCGAGCGAGGCGTCGTTTGGCATCTACTGGCGAGATGTGTGGCTTATGAGCGGTTGCTCGACCATGAAATCCGTTTTCTCACCTCCCGCATAACTGTCATAGTACTTGCACTGAATCCTGATGCAGTTTGGAATTGCTGTGTCTTGTCTGGATAGATTACTCTTCAACTGTCAGCGATGTCTGTCAGTCAACACTCGAGGTCGGCCTGTACGCTTTTGTGCTGTACGTGTCCCTTCATGTTTCCAATTCACTATCACATTGGAAACATTGTACCTAGGGATGTTTAGGAGTGTGTAAATCTCATGTACAGACATATGACACAAGTGACACCCAGTCACCTGAGCACGTTTGAAGTCAGTGAGTTCTGCGGAGCACCCGATTCTGCTCTCTTATTATGTCTAATGGTTACTGATATGGAGTACCTGGCAGTAGGTGGCAGCACAATGCACTTAATATGAAAAATGTATGTTTTTCGGGGTGTCCGGATACAGTTGATCACATAGTGTATGTAAAGCCAACTGACAGTTGCACAATATCGATACTTATACGTATGTTTGCACGTGCCACAATTCGACACTCCACCACACTGCGAGAAAATTGAAGCTCAGTCACTACATTGGCACCCTCAGGGGAAGTGGAATGCCGTCCCGATAGCACTCCGGGAAATGTACTCCGCGTTGCCGTCTAGTCGCGTGTGTCGGCAGTGGTTCTGTGGCAGGTGGTGACGGTGCTGGTGCTGGGGCTGGCAAGTGCGTTCGTGGGCTGTCAGGTAGTCAGTCATTGTGTGAGACGTGCGCTGCTGTTTCCCTGTCTGTGGAGAATGTAAAAGGCTTGCCATTTACCAATAACTTGAAAGTGGGTTTCCCTCATTAGAACACCCTGTGGGGACTGGTGTACGACAGTTGCAGGGGCCAGAGGCCTAGTAATATCACCCGATCTGAATCTAGGTTTACAACTGCCGATTCGAGTGAGCGATGCCAATGCTCAGTCGTATCATTATTGGCCGGGTGGTAACTGGTGATGCCATGGTTACTGTGCTGCAGAACTTTGTTACTTGGGTGAACAGGTCTGATTCGAATCAGTGGCCGTAATCTGTCATTATGTATGATGGACAACTGAAGACAGAAAACCAACTTGATGTGAAGGCAGACAACCAATGTTTCTGTAGATATGTTATCCGTAAGGATTGCTTTTGGCCAGCATGTGAGACAACCGTTCGTGCTAAGGATATGTCGTTGACCACTGGAAAATGGGTGTGGGCCCACGATGTTGATGTATGTGTCTGCAAATCACATGTTAGTAATCGTAAAATTCCCCAACTAGTACGCATATGTGTTGGTTGATCTTGCTCCGTTGGCATTTGACACGTGTGCAGGTCCATTTGTGGCAATCTCTTTGTATTCTCGGTCACAAAAAGCGATGGGAGACTAGGTGAATTGTTAACCCGATCCCAGGGTTACTTGAGTTAAGCAGGTTGTCAAAGCTGGGCTTCTGAAACGCTACTAGCTTTGGTTTTCCAGTCGAGAGGTCACAGTTTATGTTGATGTCAGTGCCGAGCACATTGGAGCCACTGGCTAATCTCAATTCCAGCTCTGTCGATGGATTGCTGATATAGTTTTGGAGCTCTCGATCAGACAAAATCCTTAGTGCTTGAGCGGTTCGAAATGGCACAGATGTGCGACAGGCTGTCAGCACCACGTTGTCATCACCCGATATGTGCCTGATGTCTGTGCAGAACTGCTCTCTGAAAACGAGTTGGTTGTGCTGGCAAGGTGAGCTGTTGTTATTCTGCCACAATGCATATGTCTGCGGGATGTAGTCTATAAAAATCGTGAACCCACTTGCTTATAGTTGCGGGCAGAAGTATTTTATCAGGGTGTATACACAGGCAAGACAAAAAAAATCTCGGATGTTTCCCGGTTAAAAATAAACATTTTCTCAAGTGAAAATTCACTTTTTCTCGGTGAAAGTATGGTTTTTCCATGTTAAGTGACAATGTACTTTCTCACGGAGCTGTAAAATGTATCAAACCTTCGATCAGTGGAGGTTTCGTACACCGGCATAAAATTCCAGGCACTTTAGGAGACAAAACGCAGCAAAAAACAACAGGTTTTGTAAAGATCTCTAATGTGCAAACTGCAGATTTTCCTATTGTTGTTGTTGTGGTCTTCAGTCCTGAGACTGGTTTGATGCAGCTCTCCATGCTACTCTATCCTGTGCAAGCTTTTTCATCTCCCAGTACCTACTGCAACCTACATCCTTCTGAATCTGCTTAGTGTATTCATCTCTTGGTCTCCCCCTACAATTTTTACCCTCCACGCTGCCCTCCAATACTAAATTGGTGATCCCTTGATGCCTCAGAACATGTCCTACCCACCGATCCCTTCTTCTGGTCAAGTTGTGCCACAAACTTTTCTTCTCCCCAATCCTATTCAATACCTCCTCGTTAGTTATGTGATCTACCCATCTAATCATCAGCATTCTTCTGTAGCACCACATTTCGAAAGCTTCTATTCTCTTCTTGTCCAAACTATTTATCGTCCATGTTTCACTTCCATACATGGCTACAATCCGTACGAATACTTTCAGAAATGACTTCCTGACACTTAAATCAATACTGGATGTTAACAAATTTCTCTTCTTCAGAAACGCTTTCCTATTACGAAAATATAAACGCAAATTCCACCAAATACAAGACGGTATCTTCCAAAGCACTGAAATCTAGATTGGGAGACGCTTTCCTCGGCCAATTATAGCTCATGTCACCTGATGTCGGAAGCCAATGACAGTAGATATTCACAGCATGTGATACGTGATGTAGTCAGCCAAAGAAACATCACTGTTAAGTAGCGCGAACACAGAAATAAGACAAGTTAATGGTTTCATTTAATATACACTATGTGATCACAAGTATCTGGACATCCCCAAAAACATACGTTTTTCATATTAGGTGCATTGTGCTGCCACCTACTACCAGGTACTCCATATCAGCGACGTCAGTAGTCATGTAGACATCGAGAGAGAGCAGAATGGAGCACTGTGCGGAAATCCCTGACTTTCAATGTAGTCAGGTGACTGGGTGTCACTTGTGTCATACGTCTGTCCGCGAGATTTACACACTCCTAAAGATTCCTAGGTACACTGTTTCTGGTGTGATAGTGAAGTGGAAAAGTGAAGGGACACGTACAGCACAAAAGCGTACACGCCGACCTCATCTGTCGACTGACAGAGACCGCCGACAGTTGAAGAGGGTCGTAATGTGTAATAGGCAGACGTCTATCCAGACCATCACACAGGAACTCCAAACTGCATCAGGATCCACTGCAAGAACTATGACAGTTGGGTGGGAGGTGAGAAAACTTGGATTTCATGGTCGAGCGGCTGCTCATAAGCGACACATCACGCTGGTAACTGCCAAACGACGCCTTGCTCGGTGAAAGGAGCGTAAACATTCGACGATTGAACAGTGGAAAAACGTTGTGTGAACTGACGGATCACGGTACACAATGTGGCGACCCAACAGTTTGGTGTGGGTATGGCAAATGCCCGGTGAATATCATCTGCCAGGGTGTGTAGTGCCGACAGTAAAATTCGGAGGCGGTGGTGTTATGGTGTGGTCATGTTTTTCATGGAGGCGCCTTCCACCCCTTGCTGTTTTGCGTGGCACTATCACAGCACAGGCCTAAATTGATGATTTAAGCACCTTCTTGCGTCCTGCTGAATAGCAATTCGGGGATGGCAACTGCATCTATCAACTCGATCAAGCACCTTTGGTGGAGTGGTTGCACGAAAATAACATCCCTGTAACCGACTGGCCTGCACAGAGTCCTGACTTGAATCCTACAGAACACCTTTAGGATGTTTTGGAACGCCGACTCCGTGCCAGGCCTCACCGACCGGCATCGATACCTCTCCTCAGTGCAACACTCCGTGAAGAATGGGCTGCCATTCCCCAAGAAACGTTGCAGCACCTAATCGAATGTTTGCCTGCGAGAATGGAAGCTGTCATCAAGGCTAAGGGTGGGCCAACACCATATTGGATTCCAGCATTACCGATGGAGGGCGCCATGAACTTGTAAGTCATTTTTAGTCAGGTGTCCGGATACTTCTGATCACAAAGTGGACATACAGTATAGCTACAAGAAACGCTAAGCTTTCTCTTAAAATATTGGTTGTCTAAAGATTTTTTCTATTTTTTACCAATGGTGTGGTTTCGCAGGATCCTACGAGCACACCTTAAATTGCAACAGCTGAATATTTCTGACCAGGACGACTATAAATTTTACTGCTGTGCACCGAATATTTCGTGTTTTTTCTGACTAAATAAATGTTTCGTCAAGCACTTCGACTTTTTCATTGAAAAGCCAGTTAATTGTGAAATTGCTCAAGAACACACCTCGCCCTTTTTTTTATTTTTGAAAGACAATTATACTTTTTGCATTGTTATTGCATAATCTGTAATCTATGAAAGAACTAAAATAAATATGAGAAACTAACATTTAAGTCTGATCCTCTTTAGCGTGTGTTACCCTTTAAGATGTATGAAACATAAATGTGCCAGTAAAATTTGAAGTCATGGCATAAATGCCTAGTCCTCTGGACCTGGAACTTTTCTACGTGCCTCGTCCTCAGTGTTAAGCGTTGCTTTTTATTTATTTATCTCTTGTTCCGGTGATCCATGTTGTGACACTATCACAGGATTTGGAACGTGTCAATTTTACAAGCTTTTGGACAGAATTTATGGTAATACATTAAAAAAAACAGTGAACAGTAACTTAGGTCCCACTACAAAAAATACATTTTAGAGATTACAAAACAAAATCAGTAAACAGTAACTTAGGTCCCATTACAAAAAATACATTTTATAGATAGACAAAGATTACAAATTAATAAGTATTGCAAAATGTATGTTTACAATAAAAATATTCGGTATTCGAAATACAAATTTGGGTATACATTTGCAATTTACAGTGCAAGAAATGTTAAACACTGTAGTTCAGGAATTCTTCTATTGTATAAAATGATCCTTGCAATAGGAACTGCCTTAAGGCTTTTTTAAACAAGAGAGCATTGTCTACCAAACACTTAATTCTTGAAGGGAAGGCATTAAAAATCTTACAGCCACTGAAATGGACTCCTTTCTGCACCACACTTAGATCTGGCTGTTCATAGTGGATATCATGTTTCCTTCTAGTATTGTGACTGTGATATGCACTATTCAGCTTAAAGATGGATTTTTCTTTCCTTATGATGCACATCAAAGACAATATATATATTGCACAGTGGATGTACGTATTTCAAGTTTCTTAAAAAGATTCCTGCATATGGCTCTAGGATGGACTCCACACATGATCCTTGTTGCATGAGAGCCTATCGCTCCGTGATTCAAGAAGTCTGTCGTACATTCTCTCACGTAACGTAATTCAGCCGGCGTCAAAGGGAATTTACTTTGAAACCACCATTAGCAATATTTTCCTGCGAAGCTTCAGATATTGTGACGTCACGCTCATCGGAACGAGGCCCACGAGAAAGATGCATAGAAAGCAGTTTGTTGTTACGAAGTATCGCTTAGTCTGTGGCACATTTTGCTGATGGCAGACGCTTGTGTGTGCACTGAGTTTCCTTGTAAATGGTTCATTTTTATTGCAAACTGAAATTTTATTCCGGTACTATTCTTTCCTTCATGTTTTATTGCTGCAGCGTTACTCTTCAATAGCGGGTTAAAGTAAAATTCTTTGTTGGACCATCAGTCAAAATTACGTCACAATTACAAAAATTCAACTGAAAACTCAAACAATGAAAAAATCACGGAATTCTAAATAATTCCCGCGTTTTTCCCAGTTGAAAAAATTCCCTGGTTTTTCCAGGTCGTATACACCCTGTTTACTGCCTCATATATTGCGAGGAGTTCCCGATCGTAAATGTGGTGTCACCGCCAGACACCACACTTGCTTGGTGTAAGCCTTTAAATCGGCCGCGGTCCGTTAGTATACGTCGGACCCGCGTGCCGCCACTATCAGTGATTGCAGACCGAGCGCCGCCACACGGCAGGTCTAGAGAGACTCCCTAGCATTCGCCCCAGTTATACAGCCGACTTTGCTAGCGATGGTTCACTGTCTACTTATGCTCTCATTTACAGATACGACAGTTAGCATAGCCTTCAGCTACGTCATTTGCTACGACCTAGCAAGGCGCCAGTACCAGTTACTATTGATGCTGTAAAACATGTACCGTCAAGAGCGACGTTCACCATTTATGGATTAAAGTTAAGTATTCCACCAGCTACGTCCGTTTTTCTAATTTCCTTGACCTGTTCCAGACCTCACGCAAGCCTGCGTGAGCTAAAACGCGTGCCTTTCGGCTTCCTCTAGTAACCCGGTGTTGGCTCCTGCCAACCCACAACAGTAAGTGCACCACTTCTGCTGAGATGACGACAGCTTATGGGAGAAGAAGGAGAAAGGTTGCCACGCGCCCTCACGGAGCTGTTGTAGAGCAGCCTCGATCGGTATTCGGCTCACGTTGACCACCTGTGTGAGAGGTCCCTCTAATGCAGGACGGCGGAGGGGTGCCGCATCTGCTCTGCTAAGCCTCGCCACTTCGAAGGCCGAACTCGTGGCGTCGGTCCACTGGACTGGTCAAGTCCGCTCCCTTTTCGACTGGCGGAGGCTGTGGTAAGAGGTTCTCATAATGACGCCGAGTGTGGCAGATGCTGGTGACAGAGGTTCAGCACGCTGAGAAAATGCCGTAACTCCCAAACAGTGCACGAGTGCAAAATGGCTTCTACCTTTTCAGGAAGAGGACACGAGCCCTCGGACGAAATTTGGTCCCCTAAAAGATCGGATTGTGGCTGTCCAGCCGGCCGCTGTGCCCGAGCGATTCTAGGCGCTTCAGTCCGGAACCGCGCTGCTGCTACGGTCGCAGGTTCGAATCCTGCCTCGGGCACGGATGTGTGTGATGTCCTTAGGTTAAGTAGTTCTGAGTGCTTAGAGCCATTTGAACCATTCGTGGCTGTCCAAAATCGCACTTGGCAGTGTTCAATACCGCACTATTTTTATTTAGTTATTCCGACACTTGTAGGAGGTGGTGTTCATGTTATTTTGCAGTCGAGGAGAAGATGAGAATGCCGTTTCAGTATGCGAAACAGAAGCGTAGTCCCTGTAGAATCACATCGATAAATCACTGCCATGTTTGTGCGGTGTTTCACAAGCGTTGTGTCATATACACACTCTCAGACAATCCAAATAGTATGACGACCGCGTTTTTTTCCCACTACAGGTATCTGTGTATAAGCCTCAGCACTGTCTAGCACACGACAAATTGTCGCGCCACGTAATGCGTAGTTGTAATCCCACAGTATACAAATGGGATACCAATCTGGCACTGTCCAGGCATTGAGGGGACTGTAGTCCCTACACAGACGTCACGCACCATTTTTCCTCATCACCAGATGTAAGGGAGTGACACAAACTATTGGATGGCTGTATAATCCACTTCCTCTGTGTGGCCTTTGTGATCGCTAACCGATCTGGGGCCAGGTGTTGTGGTCAACAGGAAACTGTCTGTGGTCTCTATACAGTATAAAGTATCATGTGATCAAAAGTATCTGGACACCCCCAAAAACATATGTTTTTAATATTAGGTGCATTGTGCTGCCACTTACTGCCGGGTACTCCATATCAGCGACCTCAGTAGTCATTAGACATAGTGAGAGAGCAGAGTGGGACACTCTGCAGAACTCACGGATTTCGAACGTGGTCAGGTGATTGGGTGTTACTTGTGTTATATGTCTCTACGCGAGATTTCCACACTCCTAAACATCCGTAGGTACACTGTTTCCAATGTAGCAGTGAGGCGGTAACGTGAAGGGACACGTACAGCACAAAAGCGTACAGGCCGACCTTGTCTGTTGACTGACCGCCAACAGTTGAAGGGGGTCATAATGTGTAATAGACAGACATCTATCCAGACCATCACACAGGAATTTCAAACTGCATCAGGATCCAATGCAAGTATTATGACAGTTAGGCGGGAGGTGAGAAAACGTGGATTTAGTGGTCGAGCGGCTGCTCATAGGCCACACATCACGCCAGTAAACGCCAAATGATGCCTTGCTTGGTGTAAGAAACGTAAACATTGGACGACTGAACAGTAGAAAAACGTTCTGTTGAGTGACGAATCACGGTACACAATGAGGCGATGCGATGGCAGGGTGTGGGTACGGCGAATGCGCGGTGAACGTAATCTGCGAGCGTGTGTAGTGCCAACAGTAAAATTCAGAGGTGGTGGTGTTGTTAGGGTGTGGTCGTGCTATTCGTGGAGGGAGCTTGCATCGCTTGTTGTTTTACGTTGCACTATCACATCACAGACTCACATTGATGTTTTAAGCACCTTCTTGCTTCCTACTGTTGAAAAGCAATTCGGGGATGGCGACTGCATCTTTCAACACGATGGAGCACCTGTTGATAATGCACGGCGTGTGGCGAAGTGGTTAAACAACAATAACATCCCTGTAATGGACTGGCCTGCACAGAGTCCTGACTCGAATCCTACAGAACACGTTTGGGATGTTTTGGAACGCCGACTCCGTGCCAGGCTTCACCGACCGACATCGATGCCTCTCCTCAGTTCAGCACTCCGTGAAGAATGGGCTGCCATTCCCCAAGAAACCTTGCAGGACCTCGTTGAACTTATGCCTGTGTCAGTGGAAGCTTTCGGGAAGGGAGACATGAACTTGTAAGTCATTTTCAGCCAAATGTGTGGATACTTTTGATCACATAGTGTACCTATTCCAGTGCTCCTGGGGGTCGTGTCGAGGCCAGGAACTGTTGCAGTAGACACGTGTCCTCCTCAGCACTTGCGTGCACAACTTTGGCCGAGTGCAGCAGTGGCAGAAGACCAAAGTCGCCGGTAGCAGGTGGCAGGTGGAAGGACCAGCACGTCAGCACCAGTGATGGGCTCAGAGACATCTTCAATTGTAAGACCCCTTACAAACGCTTGGCGCAGCTCCAGATCTAATTTCGAGTGTCGGTTGTCACGGGTCAGTACTGAAGACTTGTTCACAGCAGACAGATGGAACTGGGTTGCCGGTTTATGGCAGTGTAGCAGTCTTTGGGGAAAAATACACACATCCGACTCGATATCCACCATATATTCGTAGCCCGACTCCCGATCACCGATAAAAAGGTGCCGGGACAATGCTCGGCAACTGGAGGCCGCACCCACTTCTGACTGCTGCTGGCATTTAAATACGTGCACGGCGTTGTGCACTCGTGTGCCCTGTCTCTGAATCTTTTGTGATACTGGCAGACCGAGTACTGTTCTCATGCGGACGTTTACGAGGTAGTGGAGGAACGACTTCCGGACCTCCTGCACTGCCAGTTTCTGCCACCGCCGCCGTTGTGCCGGGATAGGAACCGTCGGTTTGCTCGGCGGGAGGCTCGATCTCGACTGCCGGGTTGTGATAGTCTGTCCTCATGACCACTGTCGGCAGCCGGTGCCCCGGTGGAGAACGTTGTCGACCGTACCAGATCACTCGACATTGTCAGCAGCTTGTTACACACAGTGACCGATGCACCGACCGTGGCCGGAACTGCGGTGGCTGCCATCCTGTCGGCCACCGCATCCGAAGCGTATCCACTACACTTTGTCCGGCAGCGTTCCAGTGCCCACCTCGCAGCACAAATGCCATAAAAATTGGGAATGTCTTTGGTCCCCTATATCCTCCTCTGTTAACACTTGCCAGAGGTGTTCCTATTGTGACATCCGCTAAATTTGGATGTTTGTTACAGTACCAGAGGACTGTTATACCACCTGAGTGTAAGATATGATCACCACACCATCTGGAGCTGATATGTATGAAAAGCTACAATCAGAATTGATACGTTGAATTTCCAGCACATACAGGCTAGATGACGAGTCGGTGGATAGCGAATCTAGCAGTACGACCACAGTGTTGACCGTTACACCACATCTGTCGCAGTCACACCTCCAGTCGTTTCCCACATTAGATCACATTGGGGTCACCGTCGTGGTCGTACTGCGGGATTCGCTATCCGCCGACTCGTCATCCAGCCTGTATGTGCTTGAAATGACTTATCACTTTGTATGTAAATGGTCTCTTTATTGCATTTGCCTAAGTAGCTATCCTCTTTACAAGGAAATAGTAAGTTATGGTTGGATGACATACAGTCTTAGTACAGAAAAAATGAAATATATCTGAACTAAAATCATTTCTTGTTGCTAAGGAACAGAAAAGCAGAAACAGGATATAACTCTCTGACAGCTCAGAATAAATTCACCATCAATTCCAGCACCCCTGGTGGCTGACACATTCTCAAACACACAACACAGCTCAACACTGTAACACATTAAATTGCGACAGAAGTGAAGCTCGGTCACTACGTCCACTGATAGGTGTACAGATGCTTTGGATCACATAGTGTACTTGCCAGAAGTCCCATACATATGAACAGCATTCTAGTTTGGGTCACACAAGTGATCTGTAAACAGCCTCCACTCAGTCTACAAAACAGACTGTTTGCAAACAACCGGTGTGACCCAACCTAGAATACTGATGAAATGTGGGTGACTCATACCAAGTAAGATAACAGAGGCTATTGAATGTATGCAGAGGAGGGCTCCTTGAATAGTCACAGATGTGTCTGGACTGTGGGAGTTTAATATGGAGATAGTGAACAAAAAGAACTGACAGATCCTTGAAAAGAGATGCAAACTATGACAAGAAAGCCTACTTACAAAATTTCAGAAACCAGGTTTTAGTGATGAATCTATGAATATGAAGAGGATTACTGGGTTGGTTGCACCAATAATCACACCCATTTAGCAATAGTTCATTAATTAACCTTAACACATACAAGGATCACAAAGAACTTAACTGAACATGGCAGAACAGCCAAAGATAATGCTTAGAGTCCAAAGATGAACGCATATTGCTGTTGGTGTCGATTTCATCGACCCCCTGTGTATGACTCCTGTAGGGGTCCCACAGACAATCATTCTTCTATGGGTTCCTTGTGTGAATGAAATGGGATCAAGCTCTAATATCTAATACAATGGGAAGAACCTGCTGCCATGCACTTCACAGTCATTTCTCGTGCACAGATGTAGATAATACTTCCTTCAAAATCAAGGAAGAAACATTGTGGTGCAAAAAAATTGCACAGAATTTAAAACAGAAGATTTTTTTTTTAATGTTTATGAAGAGGTAACTCCAGTACCATACTTGGCATACTTTCTTTTACATAAAACTGCTTTTACAGGAACTAAATTGGACAAGTCATTTCTAGCTGCTTAATCTATCGTGTAGCCAGAACTTGTAGAATGTCAAAAATAACCTTGGTACAGAGCAGTTTGAACTATAGTTTGACACTGAAAATAGTCCAGTGAATTCAAATGCCATGCAGAGGCAACAGATGGCATGAGTTACTTGTTTGGCAACTGTATGTTCCATATGTCAATTAGTTTGAGCTACCTATGTTTGTTAGATTCTGTTCAGTTAAACTCTAAAGTTAAACTGTGATCTGACATGAATGGAGAGATTAGTTTTATTTTATAATGACTCATTAAACAGAAACTAAGAAATCAGGAAACAAAATAAAAACATCTGGAACATAATAATGAAGCAAAGCAGCAGAAAAAAAACATAACATACATAGAATTTAAAAAAGGTAACAGTTTTGTAAAGAAGCCTGAAACAGTTGCAGAAATATTAGACACACATTTTTTGACAGCGGCAAAGGACTGGCTGTAAAGGATCTCTGGATGAAGCACTGGTCCTTTACAGAAAGCTATTAACAAAAGGATGATGCAGACATCTGTTCCTCGTGTTACAGTAATGAGACTGAAAGAGTAATTATGGCAATTAAAAATAAAAATCTGTCAATGTGAATAATATTTAGTATAGTATTGAAATGTGGCTAAAATGTATAAGGGCAGTCTTCTATAACATATTCAGTACATCTCTGCAAAAGGACCTGTTCCTGATAAACTAAAACCAGCTGTAGTAATAGCACTGTTTAAAAAAAGTGATAAATGTGATGTTGCAAACTATTGCCCAGTCCCTCTTTTAACTATCTTTCCAAAAATTCTTGAAACACTCGTGTTCAGAATGATTGTTGATCATCTATACTTACACAATATCCTCAGCAATAATCAGTTTGGGTTTCTTGTTGGTCTTTCAACCAAACAAGCAATTTTTTATGACAATCAAGTTTTGGAAGCCATCTACAAAACATGTCACCAGTAGGTATTTTTTGTGATCTCTCAAAAGCTCTATTTTAGGTCCACAGCTATTTCTTATTCTATTTCCTCTTTGTTCCAAAACAAAGACTGAATTTATCCTTTACTACAATCCTTATTGATGAAGTGTCAGAAAATAGCTTTGACCAAACTGCCAACAAAGCTTTCACTGCAATCTTAAAATTGTTTTCTCCAAATGGTCTCTCACTCAATGCAGTTAAAACCCATTATACACACATCAAAAAAAAGTATTGCATCATCCCAGTTCCCAGAACTCCTGAAGGTAGGCATTGGCTGTGGGTACTGTATCATAGACACGTCCCCTTTGACTGTTCAGAAACTAAACTCGCCCAAAGATGTAAACAGCCTTGAATGAGCAGCGCCTATTATACGGAGGGGGTCCGACAGCCAATCAGCTCCAGACATTCCACCAGGAAGGAGGTACACGGCTCGTGTTGTCTGTAGTTCAACAATGCCTAGACAGTCAATGCCGTGGTTCGACCGTGTCCGCATTGTTACTTTGTGCCAGGAAGGGCTCTCAACAAGGGAAGTGTCCAGGCGTCTCGGAATGAAGCAAAGTGATGTTGTTCGGATATGGAGGAGGTACAGAGAGACAGGAACTGTCGATGACATCCCTTGCTCAGGCCGCCCTAGGGCTACTACTGCAGTGGATGACCGCTACCTACAGATTTTAGTTTGGAGGAACCCTGACAGCAATGCCACCATGTTGAATAACACTTTTCGTGCAGCCACAGGACGTTCTGTTATGACTCGAACTGTGCGCAATAGGCTGCATTATGTGCAACTTCACTCTCAATGTCCATGCGAGGTCCATCTTGGCAACCACAACACCATGCAGTGCAGTACAGATGGGCCCAACAATATGCCGAATGGATCGCTCAAGATTGGCATCACATTCTCTTCACCAATGAATGTCACATATGCCTTCAACCAGACAATCGTCAGAGACGTGTTTGGAGGCAACCCGTTCTGGCTGAACATCTTAGACACACTGTCCAGCGAGTGGAGGTTCCCTGCTGTTTTGGGTGGCGTTATGTGGGGCCAATGTACGCAGCTGTAGGTCACGGAAGGCGCCGTAACTGCTGTACGATACATGAATGCCATCCTCCAATAGATAGTGCAACCATATCGGCAGCATATTGGGGAGGCATTAATTTTCATGGACGACAATTCACGCCCCCATCGTGCACATCTTGTGAATGACTTCCTTCAGGATAATGACATCGCTCGACTAGAGTGACCAGCATGTTCCCCAGACATGAATCCAGCAAACATGCCTGGAATGGCATGGATAGTATGCCATGATGAATACAGGCATGCATCAATGCAAGAAGACATGCTACCGGGTATTACAGGTACCGGTGTCTATAGCAATTCGCACCCCCATCATGCACATCTTGCACCACATCTGAAGGTCTCACTGTATGGTGGTGCAACATGCAATGTGTGGTTTTCGTGAGCAATAAAAAGGGCAGAAATGATGTTTATGTTGATCTCTATTCCAGTTTTCTGTACAGGTTCCAAAACTCTCAGAACTGAGGTATGCAAACCTTTTTTTTATGTGTGTATTAGTGTCTACACATCACAAAGAAAGTATGAAGAAACTGGAATAAAGTGTAGAGGCTAAAATTCCTTGGTGTTTATATAGAAAGCAAATGCAACTGGTGAACCTACAGCTTTCATCTTTTTAAAAGACTTAGCTGACCAACATTTGCATCACAGATTATCACTTCAGTGGCTGAAGCAAATACCATAAAGGCTTTCTACTCTGGCTACTTTCATTCATTAATATTTTATGTGATTGCATTCTGAGGCAACCAACTACTTTCACAAAAAAAAAGAAAAAAAAATGTCATCAGGATAATAAGTGGTGTCCACCATACACACACTGGCAGGTACTAATGTTTTGAAGTATGGAGTCCTTACCACCGCTTGACAGTACATTTTTTCCTTGTTGACCTTTGACTGTAGTAACTTTTCTCTGTACAAAAACAACAGCAAATATTGTGACTACAACACAAAACCAGAAACAGTCTGCATATTGGACCAAAAAGCCTTGATCAGGTTCAAAAAGGAGTTTATTCGTCCAGCATTAAGCTCTTTACGCGCTGCCATAACATAGTATGTGTCTTCATAAACAACTGCCAAAATTCAAATAATTCTCAAAAAGTACCTAACACAGAAATCTTTTTATACAGTTGATGAATTTCTGAGCCAAAATTAATATCACTGCTAAACTTACAATTATGTTAGAACTATATTTGATTAATTTTATATCAGGATATCTAATTGAAACACAATTGTGATGCACCACTTAACAATTTACATCTACATCTATACTTTGCAAACCGCCTTGCAGTGCGTGGCAGACGGCACATCCCATTGTACTAGTTATTACGGTTTCTTTCTGTTCCATTCACCTATGGACCACAAGAAGAATGATTTTGTGAATGCCAATGTGTGTGCAGTAATTATTCGAACCTTATCCTCGTGATACCTATGTGAGTCATCTTTGGGGGTTGTAGAATATCACCAGGGTCATCATTAAAAGCTGGTTCTTGAAACTTTGTTAATAGACTTTCTCAAGATAGTTTACATCTGTCTTCAAGACTCTTCCAATTCAGTTCCTTCAGTATCTCTGTAAAGCTCTTCCACGGATTAAACAAACCTGTGACCATTCGTGCTGTTCTTCTGTGTATATGTTCAATATCCCCTGTTAGTTCTTTCTGGTGCGGATCCCACACACTTCAGTAATGTTCTAAAACCGGTCACACGAGTGATTTGCAAACAATCTCCTTTGTAGACTGATTGCACTTCCCCAGTATTCCACCAATAAACTGAAGTCTACCACCAGCTTTACCCATGACTGAACCTATGTGATCATTCCGTTTCATATCCCTGCAAAGTATTACATCCAGTATTTGTATGACTTGGCCAATTCCAAGAGTAACTCATTGATATTATAGTCATAAGATACTACGTTTTTCCGTTTTCTGAAGCACATAATCTAACATTTCTGGACATTTACAGCAAGTTGCCAATCTCTGCAGCACGTTGAAATCTTATCAAGATCTGACTGATTATTTATGCAACTACTTTCAAGTAGTACTTCATTACAGATGGTTGCACCATCCGCAAAAAGCCTGATTTTACTATTAATATTGTCTGTGAGGTCATTAATATGCAATATGAACAATAAGGGTCCCAGCACACTTCCCTGGGGCACACCTGAAGTTACTTCTACATCTGACAATGACTCTCCATTCAAGATATCATGCTGTGTTCTCTCTATCAAAAAGTCCTCTATCCAGTTAGAAATTTCACTTGATATCCCATATGATCGTACTTTTGACAATACGTGTAGGTGTAGTACTGAGTCGAATATTTTTTTATTTCAAGAAATACTGCACCTACTAGGTTGCCCCTTGATCCAAAGCTTTCAGTATGTCATGTGACAAAAGTGTGAGCTATGTTTCACATCCGTATCATTGCTGGTTGGCATCAGGGGCGATTCTAGAAGTCAGTCAAGGGGGGGGGGGGGGGGGGCCTATGGTGTGAGGTGGGGGGGAATGCAATATCGCTTAACAAAAGGAGAGTTGGGGTCCTCCACCGACAAACTGGTAAAATTTAGTGTTGCTTAAAGTAGTTTTCAATAACTGTTTTGGATTTCAGGGTACAAAAAAAAAAAAACTTATTTTAACATGGAGTTTTTTATAAATTACATAAACCATAAAAAAGGTCAACTTACAACAAATAAGTTTTCATTAATTTTCTGGGTTCAGAAGATGACATGAATGTAAAAATTTGCCCCCTGGTTGGCACTGAGGAGGTCATCGTGTTCAAGATGCTCATTATGCTAAATCTCAGAAGATGTTTTAAGATTCTACAACACACTGATGTCACTTCTACTACTCCTCTAGTAGATGGTGTGACCTGTGCCTTTTTGCAAGAACTGGGCACGTTTTTTTGTTTGAGGGGTCTATGATAGTTTCTCATTAAAAGAGAAGCTAACTCAGTCACAAATTCGGTATAGACTCTGAAGTGATTCCATCGGGGCCTGGAGCTTTGTTCAATTTTAATGATTTTAGCTGTTTCTTAACACCACTGACACTAATATTTATTTCATTCATGTTCTCCGTAGTGCAAGAATTAAATTGGGACAATTCTCCTGGGATTTCCTTTGTAAAGAAACGTGTGAAAACAGATCATACAATGTAGGCTTTCACAGCTGGTATTGTCTTCACTTAAAACTTTTGGCCTGCTAGGCCATGATCAATGTATAAAACACTCCCCTGACATTTTGTCTCCGACTATGGGAGATATTCTCCGAGGTAAAGCGGCGAACTGCTATCGTGATACCTCCTGTAGTCGGAGACAAAATATCAGGGCAGAGTTTTATACATCGACCTCGGCCTATCAGCCCAGAAGTTTTAAGTGAAGTAAATTTGGTGCTTCTAACAGCCTTTACATATGACCTGTATTTCTTTGGGTCCGTGAATGACTGCTTGACAACATTGTGCTACGGTAGTCACTAGTGGCCTCATGCATAGCTCTATTGACAGGCAATCGCATTTCATTCAGCATCTCCCTGCCTTAGCTCTACACTTTGTTTTACACATATTATGTTTAACCCCTGTTTCTTTACACTGACTGTATACAACAATGTCTGTGTCATACTTTTCGTATTTTTTGTTACTGCTAACCTTATAATTGTTTTGGAACTAGTTCTGATTAACTTTATGCACGAAATTCTTTGTTAAACCTAACAGTGGCGCTCCACTCAAGGACAATGTCTGTATTATAATTTTCAGCTTCATTGCGTTCTTAGGTAACAGTATATGTTAAGTTCGAAATTTTACCACTCCATTATTTTGGGCACTATAACAGATAAGTGAAAATTCAGTTTTTGTATTCATATATTTATTTATTGTGTTATTTAGGGTAACCTTGTGTCATGTATGTATTACTCATCCTTCCACAGACAAAAACAATTTTGCATTCCTTCAGTATATTTTTTGTGATTGATGTTTTATTTAACTGTAGTACGTTTTCGATTGTATAGTGGGGGTCATCACGTAATGCAAAAGAAGTAAATGTTTGGATTTTCTTTTCTTCTGAGAAGCGCCAAGAAATAAAACAGTCATTTATGCTGACAATCATACTCGGAGGAGGGCGTACGTACTAATAATAACGGACGTGTCTTCCAACAAAACCTAATACATACGATCGTTATTTTCTTTACAACTGGTAACATGACGCGAAACTCCTAATCAACGCTCGTAACGATTCCGTAGA
The DNA here is from genome assembly GCF_023864345.2 of Schistocerca serialis cubense. NCBI lineage: Eukaryota > Metazoa > Arthropoda > Insecta > Orthoptera > Acrididae > Schistocerca > Schistocerca serialis. Next base: position 36,680,381 of record NC_064648.1, on the reverse strand, counting down.
CACGCAGAATACGTCGCGAATAAACTTCTGGATACGCTTTCAATATTAGCTAATTTTTGACCTCGAAAGTTTTCTCGAGTTCCTGAATCGCCTTGCGTAATAGCGGGTTCTTTTCTCAGACTTAAAAATCACCAGGCGGGATTTATGAATATTTTGTGCGTTGCGGCGAGGCCCTTGAAAAGAATACATTGTTTTCATTAAGTTTGGAAGACTGTCAACACCTTACTCGTATAAATCAGGTATTATCTGTTTCACACTCCTCCATGATGACCATCTCTTAGATGTATATTAACTATTTTAGGAGTACATGATTATTATTGTTAACTCATAGCAACACATCGGTTCTTACAGAACCATTCGTTTTAAAGAAAGCGTCCACTGTATTTGTTCTGGTTCCAATTTGTTGTCTTTGCAACATTTGTTTTCCCTTTCGAATCTGTTGTAAAGGCAGGACAGAAACGGCTAGGGTATTAAAACATTCTTATATTATTTGTGCAGGAATGCTTGCGCAGCCAGTTTATGCAACGCATTGGAACGACAGAACCACTGCTATTCTCCAACCTATCACTGATCTGCTCGTCGACTTCCCAACGCAAGTCCCAATTCCTCTCTTCTCTTGTCAAATATCAAACATCTACGTACGTGCGCGGAAGTACTACCAGTTTCCCACCTCCCGCGTGGTGTACAACGCACTATCAATGGATGTCTAGTGAACACGTAATGTGAAAAAATAAAAAGAATGACTTCCATTATTCGTTGTAGTTCTTTATTAAATGTATGATATAGGGAAAGTAATTCGATAGAAGAAAATCCAAGTATATTTACGAAATTTTTCCTCATTTTTAATTTTGTATTTTACAGTAGCTGCACCAGCTACCTTCTTCTTCGTGAGTACTTTGGTCGTATTTGAGTTGGTTAATGTGTGTTACTGTGTTTGAAAAATGTCTGAAGAATTGAATGACAACGTTAAACATTATGCCAAACTGAAGGTATATTAATGACTATTTTTAAATTACGCACGAAATATTCTGGTAGTTATGGAATGCCTGATTTGTCGACGTCTTTTTATAGTTGCTTAATTCGCCACATCTCCTGTATTGTAAGGACTTCGCAGCGCATTCGGCGTCCTTAAAATAAAAATGCATTGAGTAAACTTTGGGTATTTTATTGCATAACTGTATTATTAATTGTGGACGCCCCATTCTTGTGGAAGTTTGGTGCACTTATATTCAGGGTTTAGCGCATGAACATTGCGTAGGTATGAAGTATATTTACAATCAGAAATTCGCGATACTTGCCAGTAAGTTTCGACCACTAATTTAAAACTGTATGGTGGTCATTCTTTCATGTGTCTGATTATAATGAAATCATTAGCGTAACTTTCTGGTGTGCATGTTTTAGTAATTGCTAATGTCCGATAAGTCCGAAAGAAAGCAGTATGAGTTTCGTCGTGTTAGAATACGAGCTGCTTTATGAGGCATGATTGTAAGGTACGTTCAGTTTTGTATCGGTTAACAGAATGTTCCTTGATTTGGTGACAATGTCGATAGATTGATAGAACAGCTTATCTTCGAAATATGTATTCATCTAGTAATTAGAAACGTGCAGATTTTTTTTTAGACCACGTAATGTTTTTTTGTCAGATAACTCCATACTAGTTAGCAATAATAGTCAGCTAATCATATTACAAGTAAATTTCATACTATCCAAACTGTAGAAAGGCTTTTTGTTTACATTAACTATTTGAAATGAATACGAAATATCATGAGTATTTTTAGTTGTTTAGTACCAGTTTTGAAATTATTGTTACACCACTCACGGTATTCGTGAATATAAATTAAAGTGTGTAGAAAATGTAAACAAAGGTAATAATCAAATGAATTGAAAGTATCAAACACAGCACCTTTACATAGTTGTCACACGTCTTCCTACTACATTCCAAACAAGCTGGCTGGCCACATTTGATACACCTATACTCTGTATTTCTTTTCTGGGCCACAGGAGACTTCATATGCGTCTTCCTCTTTTCTGTTCTATTACTTGGTATGCATTCACTTGATTCCTAAATGTCTCCATGAATGTTTGTGGATCGTTAGCTTGATGTCTGTGGTAGATTTTGAATGTGCAGGTACTTCTTTAGATATGGCTCTATCAGTTCCATGGCTAGACTTTTGGTGACTTTGAAACAGGGTCATTCCATATCAAATCACCCAATAAAAAATAAATTTTACACCCACCTCCTTTGATTTTCATGAAATTTGGCTCAAATGGTTCTAATACCAGCCTAACAACACCTGCATTATGTACAAAGATAGTGTACGTACGACACTTATGTATAACCCAACTGATTGCTTGAAACATTGAATTTTTTGAGTAATTTTGTCTTTTTAATAAACATTAATGCTGATTCAAACTGTTTTTCCGCTTCATCCAAGAGCTTTCAGTTCTTTTGATACAGTCTTTTTTGAAGTAATACATTCTTCCAGTGCCGCTTGATTGAGGTGCATCTACTACACAGACTGTGCTCCAAAGGCACTATGCAAGAATCTTCTCTTTCAGGCCAATAAAATGATGCAGCTGGTCCTGAAGGATGTAGAAATAGAATTTCTGCATCTTCTTCATCATTGAATATTGTTTTTACGAGTACCAGTTACCATCATAATGGAAAGAAAAGACTAAGGAGGGTTTTACACTATCTGTAGTCCTTCTAATTTCAAGGTTGTTTGTTGGAAGTGGTTTGAAGTTATGAAAACTTCTTGTTCCAGGAATGGTTCGGGTTGCTGAAAAACGTTTTTCTAGTTTTAACCGTAGCAAATCAGCTTCTTTTTTGTCAATAAAGTGAAAATGAATGTTTTGAATATTTTTTTTTTCACAAAACTTGTACACATCGATTGCTGTCATTATTTGTTCGTCTGAAAGCTGTAGACTGGCTTTCCTTAAAATTCTTTTAATAGTTCCTCCTAGGCCATCACAAATTGACTTCCCATGACTTGTTGCAAAAAAAGAGTGTTGGGCCTTCAAATTATGGTCTCTCAAGTGTTCAGTCAAATTTTTAAAACTGTTTCTATTTTTGTACTGCCCAACACAACCATCTGTAAAGTAGTGAACTGAATCAATGTCAGTATGATGTAATGACAGCCACTTTGTAATTTCTTTTTGTACAAAGTTAACAAAACCAGTGTCATGTTCTTGGTCATCACTAATAAAACAGTGGTTGGAAACAAAAACATTGTTTTCCTCATTTCTTAGGAAAACTCCAACTGGGTGTAGAGTACAACCACCTCTATTCCAGTGGTAACTTTGGATCTCATTTTGTATAACAGAGGAATAATTTTCACTGAAATCAATCACAATAATTGCTGTTTTGGGTGGTGGGTCTTCTTTCAATCTTTTAAAGGCTGCTGATTGGGATTTTGTTATAAACGAGTGCGGGGTGAGCTTTTCCAATGACCTAACCAATAAAGAAATGTAGTCTTCAACACTGATAGATGTTTGATCATTTCTGCCCTGTCTGATTACAATTTATTCTTCTAAATCATAATCTTCACTTAGTTTTTCAATTAAGTACTCAGTTAGTGCAGCATTTGCAGGACAGCTGTCGCAATGATGTAGCATGCAGTTTTGGTTTTCCGTGTTGCACACAAGCATCTTAATTAGGTCTTTATAAGATTCTTCAATTTTCACAGCATCCAGTAATAGTTTAACATTCTGGTGGATACTGCATACACATACAGTGTGTGTGCCTGCAGCACCAGCAAGGATACACCATTTAGGTCTCAAGAAACAAAATTTTGAAAATCCTACTTCTACCTCTGGATTCTCCCATTTGAAAGAATAATAGTGTTCTCTCAAGTTACACAAAATGAGTCTTTTTTGCATGTACACATTTTTTTGAACACTTACTTTGTCTTTTGTTCCAGGTACCACTCTGGAACTTTCATCCTTTTCATATAAACCTGTTACAAGTCTTACTGTATTTTCAGAAAGAGTTTTACCTTTTTTTGGACCAGGAGTTTCCAAAATACCCTTTTCAGATTTTAGCTTTCTAGCTTGTCACACCATGTACGCACTTACATTAAATTCTTTCATCACTTTATTTCGACTCCAATAATCTGGAGCCAAGGTCAGAATCTGGATTTTTCTAGACCTCCCAACAGATGAAATCTTCTCTTTCATAAGAGAAATCATTACATCAAAATCCTTTGCTTTCTCAACCACACTTGTATCTTCTTCATCATCAGAACTTGGCGCATCATATTTTAATGCTTTTGAAACCGCCTTTTTTTGCAGTCTTTTCAATACTGCTAACCTTCCTTTTAAAATAAGACCCTTTACTTCGTTCTGACAAGCCATGAAGCTTTATCGGTGTTAAACCTAAATTATCAAGAGCAATGTTTGTTTGTATGAGGGATTCATTTCTGGATTCCAATGATTCTAATTCAATCATGACTTCATCATCTGTTTCACTTTCATTGACTTCAACTCATAATTTTTCCTCACAAAAGTTACGGCATGTTGAGCAAAGCTTTTGCCCAGGTTTTATGCTAATATTTTTTGTCAGTAATTGTTTAGAAAGATCCAAGCCTACACTTCTCAACGATTTTTTGATGGGTTTTTGTGTGTTTTTTTTAGTGGGTCTACACATGTTGTTTGATACTTTTCAAAAACATTTAAAAAGTAGTAGCTGTGGTGTGAACATATATTCTTAAATTCACACAGATTAATTCCAGATCGTAAGTGGATCAAATCTTTTTCTTCCTCACTCAATTCAGATACCAGTTGTAACTTTTTTGAAGGTGTGTAGGTTGTTTGGAAACAGTCAGATTTTTTAAGTAACCCTACGCTACAGGTTTGAATATCTGACATACTGATTTCACTTTTGGTCTGATTACTGTTCTGGTTACTTTTAATAGGATATTGGAAAAGAATCTCTGTAAACTAAGTAACAGTACTTACTGAAAGTTCGAATAAACTTAATAAAATACTATCCAAGCACTATTTAACATTGTAATAATTTTTTACTTCAAAACACAGGAGTAACAAAACAAAATCCAAGCGTACATTTTTACTCCAAGAAGACAAAAACTTATTTTCGGTGTCTAAGTCACTTGGTACTTTTTATTTTTAAAATATAATTAATATTATTTTAAAAATTAAATAACTATTAAACAGGTTAAAAAGCCAACATAATTTTTCTTTTATCTAATAGCCTATACAATTAAGAGTATTTTAAAACAAATTTGAGCTTTCTATCAGGTCTGAGACTCGAGATATTGCAGTTTTTGTAAAACAAACAAAACAAAAAAACCTTGTAAATTTTTTTTCATTTGGAAGATTTTAATATATCTTTATGGTATTTTTTTTTAACATTTAGATATAATACACAAACTTATTCCAAAATTTCATACTGATATCTTGAGTATTCTTTAATATACAAATTTTTTTAGTTGTGAGGATACGTTTAAGTTATGGTTTCCGACTGCTGAAACAACGCCAAATCTAAAAACTTTAAAAATTTATAAAAAAAACTATAGGAGATAGAGCAAAAAATTTTACAAGTGCTTTCAGGATGATAAAAGAAGTAATTGTACCAAGTTTCATCAAAATCTGACATGGTTGGTGTCAAGGCCTGGGTGACTTGACATGGAATGACCCAACAGTCAGCATGGGGTTTCCTCTGCAACATAAATACAGAGTAAATTTGTTGATGCAACAGATGGTTTACCAGTATATAGAAGACTACCATCAGCCAGTGTTGTATCCATCTTTTGGCGAATAATTGGAAGATTTTGTGTTGAACAAATCTGCACCAGATTTTGTTGAATTGTTGTAACATATAATTTCTGGCTTATTTTTTATGATATCATTTTCAGTTGAATGATTTATTGACGATATAAGAATTACTGTCTTATTTGTCTTAGGAGAAAATGAAACTGCTGTTGTGTTATCAGAGAGGCCCTGTACTGCTGATATAATTTTATCAGCCTAAAATGCTGGGGGAATTTCCCACTTGTTCTTTCTTACTGTTACCATATAGATTAGTCCCCTCTTTCATAGCTTCTACCAATGAGTTTTCAGGCCACATGCATCACTCCCTTATATAGACATCTGAAGATGTATGTGCTGCCAGAATTTGCTAGGCACATTATTTTTATGCCATATTTGGTCTTGCTAGGCATATAAATGCAGAAAGGAGAATTTCACCTAAATGGGACTAACATTTCATCCACTGTAACATTGGCTTTTAAACAATGTATGCACTGGGAATTGACAATGAATTTATAAAAAAACGTTTTATACTGCAGCTACGTAATCTGACTCTTCTTGCCCCTCTAGTAGTCATAGCGTCAGATCTCAGGCTGCTTAGAAGTATTTCAAAGAACTTCACTGACATTGTCACCACAAATATGCAGTGACTGGTGAGTCTTTTTCAAAATGAGATAACATATCTTCATGAAATGATGTTAATAGTGATGTCATCATTAGAAGGCCTATGAAAACTTGTCATGAAATGATTTTAATACTGATATCATCAGTAGAAGGCCTATGAAAACTTTGATTTCAGTGATGTCAGTATCTCTCTAATCGGATGGAGTAGTTGCTGCTTTCATCTGCACTAACAGGCTCACAACATTCCCACTTGAAATTATTTTTGCCATAGTAGTACTATGATTGCTGTAAGGAATTATCTGTAGCACAGATCACACCGGGCTCTTCTCCCAATAAATCATTTTCTTCACTAGTACCACACTGTGGTATCAAAGTGTGATAATCAGCTGCCTCAGGATCAGCATCAGAATAATTAAAAATATCATTGTCGTTCACATTTTCCTCTTCAGCTATATCATGTAACTACTCTTGCACACAGGCTTCAAAATTTGAAGCAGCTGCAGCTAGCTTATATCTCTTAAAAACCACTACAAATTATAACTGAAAAATAACAAGTAATGGATATAATAAAGCTATAAAATAAGCAAATTGAACACAAAATATGTAATGATTAAAACATACATACATAATTAAAAACATTAAATAATAATTCCATAGTTAAAAACATTAAAAACATATGGCAAATATTTTCCTAATTATTACATGTAATGTGAAACGTGCTGTACTCCAGACATCCAATTTTGTGCTCATCTCTAAAAAATATGGGCCTCACTTTCTCGCTAGACTTTCAAAGTCAATCGATTATTGAATGTTGCTTTACGTGCAACAGTTGTAAGGACAAAGATACCAGTTGTAAAGACAAAGATACTGAAAAAAGTGAGACCGCAGCTTTTTGCAGTGCTGCCATACTCGATGTTTAAAATGAATAATGGTTCTGAGAGATCAATATTTTGAGTTAAGGGTTATGCCAATAAGTTTGTTCCAGTGATCTGAGTTAACATTTTGCTAAAACCAACACACTAGAAACAGTTATAAACTATCGTTGTTTGAACAGTAAAGATTGATTATTTGCTTTTGACCTCTTGCAAGTTTGACACGTCAGCTACAGTATTTGTGCTAAGTAAGATAGATATGCTTACCTGGTGCAATAGGCGTAAATATTAAAGATCTACTTTGTACGGTAACTGTAGAAAGCTTGACAATCATAGTTATGAGTGTAATACACAAAGTATGAATCAGTTTTTGATGTTGGAGAAACTGTTACATCCTATAATGTTAATCAAAGATGTATTTGCAATTTAGCTGCAGGTCTTCAGTTGGGGTCGATCGAAGCGTCCGATCCCACCCATAGGCTTTGACCCGTGACGTAAGGCTGTTGTGGTGTGTGACTTGACGACGGCGCGGTGTTTGGTTTGTGAGTGTGGCGTGTTTGTAGGTGTCGTCGTGCCGCTGTTTGTGGTGCCTTCTGGTGGTGTTTTTAGGGTTTTCATGTTGTGTAGTGTATTGGGCTCAGTTGGATGTTACTGCTTGTTCTGAGTTGGTTCTTGTTTTGACTGTGTGTGGAGAGGAATTGTTTTCAGTGAGTTAACGATTTAGTGTTTTTGTGTGAAAGTTACTGTAGTGCTGTTTGCTGTAGGTCGTGTGTTAATTTGAGTAAATTAATTTGTTGCTGCTCTTGTTAGGTATGGCTATGATGGATAAAATAAACAGTGTGCACTTGCATGCTGTGATGGGAGAGTCCATTGGAGTTGATTAAATTTCTGCAGCTGTTTGGCTTGTTGGCAGAGGTTGTGAAGTGTGCTGTTTGTGGGCATGACATTATATGTGGCAGTGCTGTAGGGATAACCTATGGCACTCCATACATCGCGGTTCCTGGTTAGAGAAGTCTATGTTGGGCATGCACGAGATTGTGTTGTTGACATATTACTTTTGTTATAAATCATCTCTCAGTTTTTGCGCGCATGAGATTGGTGTGAATGAGAGGAGTGTGCTTGACTGGTTTTTGCTTTCTCGTGAAGTATGTTCTGAATTTATTAAGTACAGGGGTAAGTTGGGTGGGCCTGGGGTTGTGGTGGAGGTGGATGATTCACAGTTTGGGAAAAGGAAGTATGGGAGGGGTAAGTCTGTGGTTGATCTCTGGATGTGTGTGTGTGTGTGGGGGGGGGGGGGGGCTGTTGTACCGCGGGGTGGGTTTTCGGAATGTTTTTTTAGGGTTGTGGAGGGGTAGTCTAAGAGGGAATTAGTGGAGTTAATTGAGGAGTTTCAGTTCTTGGGAGGGAGAAGAGGGGTAGGGTAAAAATCGTAGAGGGAGACCAAGAGATGAATACACTAAGCAGATTCAGAAGGATGTAGGTTACAGTAGGTACTGGGAGATGAAGAAGCTTGCACAGGACAGAGTAGCATGGAGAGCTGCATTAAACCAGTCTCAGGACTGAAGACTACAACAACAACATACGTACCAAACAGAAAAAAATGTGTATTCCTTGATAGCATGCAATTCCTGTTAATATTGTACATGCTTGTGTCTAAGTCGAGCTATACAGTGACTATTAGCAGGACAAACATACAGTCGACAGCCTACTACCTATGCTGCCACAAGGAAACCTTGGGTAGGGAGCACCCTATCAGGATGCAGGGAATTTCTGTATTGCAATTTCCAAAAGAATTTTTATAGAGAAAGAGTGCAAGTCAACTCTCACACTTTAACATTTTACAAGATTTTTTGGGAACAGCAGGACATTTTAAAACCAGCAGCTCTACATACTGTATATAGAAACAGTCATCATATGCTAGGGTGACACATAACATTGTGCATTAAGAACCAAAATTAGTGTGGGAAGAAATGTAGCATGATGTTGAGAAACGTCATCTTTCTAATTACTTCATGTTCGTAAAATAGAATACATATCACTAAATTTCTTTTTTTTATTTTGTTTATTATTTTATTACACTTCATAGGTAAAACAAAAATTAATGTACAAGTTTATCTCTTCCACTGTACCAAAGGCTAAGGCGTGTAATGACACATGACAACATGATGTATCAATTTTTCCTACAGTACTATAGCGATGTTAGATACATAATATATATTAAAGGTTGAAGGCATGGAGCAATAGACATCCTGGGGAGAAGTGAGAGATGGAGACACTCCTGGGAAAAATAAGGAGGGTGGACTTCCTAGGGAAGGGGGGAGGTATTTTTTTTTTTGGGAGAAGGGAAGAAGTAGAATGTGGTGTAGTCTTTATTACAAGTTACAATAATCCCGTATAAAACAATTGATACAATACAGTATAAGTCAACTACCGCATGTATGCTTTTATTAATTATTATCCCGGAAACAACGGGATTGTTTCAAATCACTGAATAGTCGAAAACGTTAGCACCACGTATGGTGTATACAAACGAAAGCCTCACGTTTTAGTGACACGTGCCATCAACCACTGTGGCGCCATGAATACTATGGAAAAAAGCCAACTTAGTTTGACGTTGAAAATCACCACCATTTTTCAAATTACATCCTCCCTTTAAAACACTGAATCGTTACAAACCTAAAAGAATATAAAAGTATAAAAACTTTTTCTTAAATAGAGACTTTAATGTTATGTTTTACACTGTACCAAATGCTATGGTCCATGCTGATACATGACAGCATAATCCATCTGTTAAACTGACCAGTAGGGATACATAAAATATATTAAAAGGCAACAGCCATTCTGGATGACAAGGACTGGGACCACACCCGGAGAAAGGCGGCAGGAGAGGCGGGGGTGAGTGTGGGAAGGGGTGAAGGAAATGAGGGAATGGAAAAGGCCAAAAGAGAGAATTGATAAAGGGAGGGCAACAGGAAAAAACTGCAGAATCCTTTATTGTGGTCCTTAAAGTAACGTGAATAGGAACCAGATACTATGGCACTAAAATTGTAGACAAAAGTACAAAAACCAAAGTTATTAGGTCACTGTTGCGAACTGCCTAAACTGTTTGGCAATAAGATACACTAAACTGAAACTTGTTAGCAAATGGAGAAAAAAATATTAGCACGATTCCGTTCGTTGTTTACAAGCACTTCAGGATCAGACTAAGAAATGTTCCGAGTATTACATAGGGTGTATCATTGACAAAGCTCATTCACGGTATTGTTACATAGCCACATGTTTATAAAATGTGCACAATAAACTCTTTCACTAAACTACACTAGATGAAAACATTTTTTAGTAACATCATAATATCCAGCGACCAGCATCTGATAGACCAGCAAACTATAGTTTGTGCTGGAATCGAAGATTGTGTTAACCACTTAGTGCTTCAGCCACAAAGCATCATCTGGTGGAAAAGCTCGTTATCAGCCAAAGGAGATTATACTGAACAGATTGTAAAATATACGGGTTATTCACATTCCTGTTAATGGAGTGTTGGAGGGGGGCAGAGGGGAGGTGTAAAAGAAGTCAGGATTGGGGATAATTGAAACAGCTGAGATGACAAGATGTGCAAGAACCCTGCCTTCACAACTTCCACCATTTTTTTTCTGGGGGTTGTTCTAGTCTTTGTCTCTCCGGAATGGTGGTTGTCTTTTTGCTTTAACACTTTTCATATATTTCATGTATCCATCATCCCTATTGTAATGTTGGGTTAAATAGATACATCATGTTTCTGTGTACTATTATGGGCCCTAGCATTTGGTGCTGTGCAAGACTTAACATTGAAGTATCTATTTAAGAAATTTTTTATACTTTCACATTCTTTTAGGTTTGGTTATGATTAAATGTTTTATGAGGTGGTGGTATTTTCAACACCATGCTAAGTCCATATGCATGGTGCATAGTGGTTGACGGTATCTATCACTAAGACTGGTATTACACTATCAAATTTCTTTGTCAAAGTTGATATGTCAAATATTTTTTGTCAAAGAAGATTGATGGTGTAATAGGGCACTATGTCAAAACTCGTCTGTTGTCAAATAAACTTGATCAAATCTAGGGCCTCGCTGTAGATTTGATCATAAAAGTCAGTTGTCATCTGTTCACTGCAGTGTGGCATGTTACCATGTGGAACGCTAGCATCACTGCAGCGTTCTGTCATCTGTGGTGTTTTTATAAACATAGCCGGTAAATACAGTTGGTGTGTACCGACAACTGCAAAATTAATAGAGATGTATGAAGCTGATTAGGCGCTTTACAACGTGAGGCACCCTGAATACAAAAATAGATTAAGAAGATTGGAGACCCAACCCAACCCTCTCCTGTAGCAAGGTGTCGGAGTGTTACAGTGAGCCGGTCTTCTGCAGATATAGCAGCTCTTAAGTGAGTATTGTGCTTTGTGATATGAGGATACACTTCCCTGAGCAAATACTGAAATGTATGCTCATCCATTCTTAAGTAATATATGTACAACTTGACATCCTCCATTCCACTACAAGCTCACGTAACAAGCTTTGTTGAATGCTTTTATCATCTCATCATAAAACCCACGGCTTCACGTAGGTACATTTCCTTTTTTCCCCCCGCTTCTCTTCCACATGTGCACACAGTGCTATTGTGAAAAGTATGACGACAGTGTAATACTCCTTTGTAGCACCAAGTCAAAAATCTTTGTCACATAAGTTTGACGAATATTTGATCATATCTTTGACAAAGAAATTTGATAGTGTAATACCGGCATAAAGCATGTGGCCTTTGTTTGTATGTGGTGTTGAAATTTCTGACTGTTCAATTGTTTTAAAAGTCCCGTTGTTTTCAGGATGATAATTTATAAGAGTTTGCATCTGGTAATGACCTGCACTGTATTGTATCATTGTTTTATCCGGGCTAATTGTAAATTGTAATAAAGATATTCCCAGCATTCTACATTGCTCCTCCCCCAAAGAAATGCTTTCTCCCTCTCCTTCCTTAGGAGCGAGATGGTGCAGTGGTTAGTGAACTGGACTCACATTCGGGAGGACGACAGTTCAGACCCGTGTCTGGCCATCCTGATTTAGGTTGTCCGTGATTTCCCAGCCTTTAATATACAGGGTGTACATAAAGTCCGGTAACACTTTCAGTTATTTATTGCACGAGAACCAAACACTGTACAGACATCATACATATGTCATTTTGAAGAGAAACCCTAAAAGTATTTTTTTCATGTATACTGCCACAGTGTAGTTTGGTAAATTGCCGATAGTACTTGTAGCAAACATGGTGGGTTGAGGTGCATAGTGAGCTTTCTGTGTGATGGAGTGTGACAAAAACCTGTCGTAATGAATTTATTGTGCCAGTGGTACTTGGTTCTAAACATCCGTTGAACAGCTGTAGCACAATTGTTTTTGTCGAACTCCAACGGGCCTTAGCATTTGGTACAATTGAAAAGGTACTCTTGTATGTTAATTTCTGTTTATCTATGAAATGTCATCAAATAAAAAAAATAATATGAAGAAATTTATAGGTATATAGTCTGTCAATTTGCTTCTGGTTAAGTGTTTTATGAATGTGAATTAATTAAAAAAGTGATTTTTTTCAGTGTCATGCTAAGTTTCTTTCTGCACAAATTATGGTTCGAAATGTATGGCGTTATATGTTGTCATAGCAGATGATGTTTGTTTCTATACACAGTATGTGACACCGCTGTTGTTTACTGCTTATTTTAAACACTAAACTTACTCTTTAAAATTTGTAAGAGTTTTAATATGTCTTACTGTGCCCAAGAGACAGCAAATGACTTGGGAGAGCAGTTGAACGGAATGGACAGTGTCTTGAAAGGAGGATATAAGATGAACATCAACAAAAGCAAAACGAGGATAATGGAATGTAGTCAAATTAAATCGGGTGATGCTGAGGGAATTAGATTAGGAAATGAGACACTTAAAGTAGTAAAGGAGTTTTGCTATTTAGGGAGTAAAATAACTGATGATGGTCGAAGTAGAGAGGATATGAAATGTAGACTGGCAATGGCAAGGAAATCGTTTCTGAAGAAGAGAAATTTGTTAACGTCGACTATAGACTTAAGTGTCAGGAAGTCATTTCTGAAAGTATTTGTATGGAGTGTAGCCATGTATGGAAGTGAAACATGGACGATAACTAATTTGGACAAGAAGAGAATAGAAGCTTTCGAAATGTGGTGCTACAGAAGAATGCTGAAGATTAGATGGGTAGATCACATAACTAATGAGGAGGTGTTGAATAGGATTGGGGAGAAGAGAAGTTTGTGGCACAACTTGACTAGAAGAAGGGATCGGTTGGTAGGACATGTTTTGAGGCATCAAGGGATCACAAATTTAGCATTGGAGGGCAGCGTGGAGGGTAAAAATCGTAGAGGGAGACCAAGAGATGAATACACTAAGCAGATTCAGAAGGATGTAGGTTGCAGTAGGTACTGGGAGATGAAGAAGCTTGCACAGGATAGAGTAGCATGGAGAGCTGCATCAAACCAGTCTCAGGACTGAAGACCACAACAACAACAACAACAACAACAACAACTGTGCCCAAATAACCTTTTAAAATGTTGAAGTGTGGTAGTCGATTTGTACTGTTGCTATATAAAATTTTTCTTAGAAATACAGAAATTCCCTGCATCCTGATAGGGTGTCCCCTACCTGAACGTTTCCTTGTGGAGGTGTAAGAAATACACCATTGGTTGTATGTTTATCCTGCCAGTGGTCACTGTGAAACTTGACTTAGACACAAGCATGTACAATATTAGCATGGTTTGCTTGCTATCATGAGAATATACCATTTTTTTCTGTTTGGTACGTATATTCTTTTGCAATATGTTCTGTATCCTGTTACATGCACTTACTGTTGTAGTGGCTTATTGGATAAGTAGTAATTTTTACTTTCCGTGTATCAGGATGATTTGAAAAATGGTTCTGATAACTAGGTCATCAGTTAAGTAAAAAGAATTGAATTTCACAGCTTTGGCCATTTTCTACATCAAATTAGAGATTTTTTGATGACAAATAAAAATGGTTTACCCAGATTCATGCTTTCTGTACCACAAAATACTAATTAACAGATTTTATCAAGTACCATGTTTTGTAGATCACATGTATATTTCACGTGTCATTGATCGTATTTTATTGATATTATCTTTTCTGTATGTACTTTAATAATAATCTAGAAATACTTTGCACGTGTCAGTGTAGACATCAGGTATAGCAGCTATAAAAATGTGAAACAATCACAACCATTGGGGTTGGCAGCCCTGGAGGCAGGCGACTAGCGCAAGTTTTGGTGTTCTCGTAAAGATAAGTCATTTTAGATTATAAAACATGTAGATTAGTACTGATTACGTGGTAAATAAGTGTATTAGTGTGCCATTTAAGCGTACCATTAAAGGTTTCATTTTTCTTTACGTAATATAGCAGAAAACGCGAAAAGACCGTACAGTCGTATTTTCTGTTTACGTTCTGCTGCAGCAAATCTATAGAATTTCGTTTAGTTGTTCCTTGTTCTCTCCAGCAATTTAACTTAGCGTACCTCTTCATTATTTAACTAGCATTTCCGGAAAATATCGTAAAGTTTAAGTTGTTGTTTCAGAAACTTTGCACTTTTGTTTTTGTTTACACACAGTTGCGTATAGGCCAAATTTGTGTAACCATATTTTCGTGTTTATCTGTAATTTAACTGACTTATTCTTAATAAACTATTACGTTTATCATGAGTGAAAAGTGCTTGACTTGCCGTAGAATTGTTAGGTCGGGGCTTTTGTGTGATGGGTGCTGTAGTTTTTTCCATGTGGGTGACTGTAGTGGCGTGGGAATAGGGGAAGTAAATGAGACTCATCAGTGGTTTTGTAGGATTTGTAGTAGAGATAGGAAGATACTAGAACAGGAGGGGAAAATTGCCGCCCTTCAGGCTGAGTTAGACAAGGCCAGGGGAGATCTTGACAGGTTAAGGAGGGAGAAGGGTAAAGAGAGGTGGGAAGTGGCAACAGGCAACAGGGGGAACAGGCCTAGAACTTTGTCTGACAGCTTCATGGTGAATGTGGAAAATAGATTTGACCTGTTGCTTCAGTTAGAAGCTGGTGAGCCTCAAGCAGTTGCAGGTGTAGACAGGGCACAACAAACTTTCAGCAGCAAATTGAAAAGTAAGAATGTAGGGAACTCAGTAAAGAGAAAGAAAGTGTTGTTGTTAGGTAGTTCCCATGGAAGAGGTGTTGGCCAACTTTTGCAGGATGAACTAGGATCAGAATACCAGGTCACCAATTTTTTTAAACCTAGTGCTGGTATGGAGCAGGTGACAGAGGATTTAGGATCACTTTGCAAAGATTTCACTAAGGAAGACACCGTGGTTATAGTGGGTGGGGCAGGTAACAGTATTGACAGAGATCCTGGGTACAGTATAGAGTGTGACCTGGCGAAGATTGCATCAGCATCGAAGCATACTAGTGTTGAGTTTGTATCTGTTCTTGGGCGCCATGACCGACCTCATTTGAACTCTTCTGTCAAGAGAGTTAATTTGGAGCTGGAACGGCTGCTCATGTCGGGTGCGGGCTCACACATTGGTGTGGTTCATGTTGATTCTGTCAGTAGGTGGGATTATACTAGGCATGGCCTTCACCTCAACAGGAAGGGGAAGGGTAAATTGGCTGGGGAAATAGCAGGAAAGTTAAAGGGGGGAGGCACTGTCATGAGTGGTAAAATACCAGTGGTTATAGGATTCAGAAAAGACCCTTTTTTAGGGTAGGGAGGACAGAAAGAAAGCAAATTTTAAGAGAGGTTAGAACTGAGACAAACCTTCAGTTTGAGAAAGAAATCAAGAACATAATTCCAGCTTATTACATCAGCATAAACAGCCATTGGTTAAGAATTTTCAACTGTCAGCAGATATTTTAACTCCACCCAATTTTAACTCAGTCAGTGTGAAATGTCAGCTATCTTTATTGCATCAAAATATTCGAGGACTGAGAAATAAAATTAATGAATTAACTATCTGCATAGATGAATTAGAGTCTTAAAACCCAGCTGACATAATCTGCCTCTTTGAACATCATGTGACCACTGGTATAGAACTTTTAAGTGTTACAGGGTTTAGGTTAGCATCTCACTTTTGTAGATCCGAAATGGAGAAAGGAGGAGTTGCCACATTCATCAGGAACTGTCATAAATTTAAGAACATAGACATTCATAAATTTTGCCTAGAACAACGTATGGAAGCATGTGCAACAGAATTAGAATTTCACAAAAAATCCTTCATAATATTAAGTGTGTATCGAGCACCTGCAGGTAACTTTAATCTGTTTGTAAACCACCTTGAAGCTGTACTGGCCCATTTAACAACCAAAAACAAAGAAATAGTGGTTGCTGGTGATTTCAATGTAGATTTCCTTAAAGACACTCCCAATAAGAACTTATTTGAGTTAGTAACACTATCATTCAACTTAATTCCCACTGTAAAGTTCCCCACTAGGATAGCCACTTGCTCACAAACAGCCATTGATAATATCTTTATAGAAAAGTCCAATGAACAAAATTATATTACAAAACCAATAGTCAATGGCCACTCAGACCATGACATGCAGTTCCTTCTGTTAAATGTTAATACTGAACAGGATATAAAATCTGTTAAATCTGAGCTCAAGAGGGTAATCAGTAAGCCAAAACTTGATTATTTTAGGACACTCCTCAGAGACATTCACTGGACTGATGTTTACAGTGCTCATGGCATGAATGAAAAATATTACATTTTTGCTAATAAAGTGCTTACCTTATTCGAACACTGCTTTCCCCCAAAACTTACCAAGGTTAGAGCAAAGTCTACAAAGAAGCCATGGATTACTCGAGGAATAGGGGTATCTTGTAAAACAAAAAGAAAACTATCTGTCAATCCGAAACATTTCCAATGTTGATGCTATAGCACATTATAAGAAATACTGCAAAATATTAAAGACTGTAATACGGATGTCAAAGCAAATATATTACAAGGAAAAGATAGTCATATCAGATGACAAAATAAAGACAATATGGGATATAGTGAAGGAGGAGACCGATAGAACCAGACATGAAGAGGAACAAATAGCATTAAGAGTAAATGATAAATTGGTGACAGATGTGTATAGTGTTGCAGAACTTTTTAACAAACATTTTATAACTGTTACTGAAAAGATGGGGTTGTCAGGTTTGGTAGATGCTGCTATGGATTACCTTAGACCAGACATTTCAAGTAACTTCCATAATATGAATTTGACCCTCACTACCCCAACAGAAATAATGTCCATCATAAAATCTTTAAAATCAAAAACATCTAGTGGGTATGATGAAATATCAACAAAGTTAATTAAAGAATGTAGATTCTTCGCTAAGTAACATATTAAGCTATCTGTGTAACCAGTCGTTTACCAGTGGAATATTTCCTGAATGGCTGAAATATGCTGAAGTTAAGCCACTGTTTAAGAAGGGAGATAAAGAAATAGCATCAAATTTCCGTCCAATTTCACTGTTGCCAGCGTTCTCAAAAATGTTCGAAAAAGTAATGTACAGTCGTCTTTATAACCATCTTATCTCAAATAACATACTGTCAAAGTCACAGTTTGGATTTCTAAAAGGTTCTGATATTAAGAAGGCTATCTACACTTACAGTGAAAATGTGCTTAATTCATTAGACAAAAAATTGCAGGCAACTGGTATATTTTGTGATCTGTCAAAGGCATTTGACTGTGTAAATCACAATATCCTTTTAAGTAAACTAGAATATTATAGTGTAACAGGAAATGCTGCAAAATGGTTCAAATCTTATATCTCTGGCAGGAAACTAAGGGTGTTATTAGGAAAGAGACATGTATCAAGCTATCATCCAACTGGGAACTAATTACATGTGGGGTCCCACAAGGTTCCATTTTGGGGCCCCCTACTTATTCTTGTGTATATCAATGACCTTTCATCAGTAACATTACCAGATGCCAAGTTTGTTTTGTTTGCCGATGATACAAACATTGCAATAAATAGAAAATCAAGTGTAGTCTTAGAAAGATCAGCCAATAAAATATTTGTGGACATTAATCACTGGTTCCTAGCCAATTCTTTGTCACTAAACTTTGAAAAAACACACTACATGCAGCTCAGAACTTGTAAGGGGCGTCCCAAGAGTATATGTCTAACATACGATGACAAGAAGATAGAAGAAGTGGACAGTGTTAAATTCTTGGGATTACAGCTTGATAATAAATTCAACTGGGAGGAGCACACCACAGAACTGCTGAAGCGTCTTAACAAATCTCTGTTTGCAATGCAAATTTTGTCAGACATAGGGGATATAAAAATGAAAAAGCTGGCATACTATGCTTACTTTCATTCCATAATGTCATATGGGATTATTTTTTGGGTTAATTCATCAAGCCAAGCTAAAGTTTTCCGGGCACAAAAACGTGCAGTAAGAGTTGTATGTGGTGTGAACTCAAGAACATCCTGCAGAAACCTGTTTAGGGAACTAGGGATACTAACTACTGCTTCCCAATATATTTATTCCTTAATGAAATTTGTCATTAAAAATATATCACTTTTTCAAACCAACAGCGCAATTCATGGAATCAATACTAGAAATAAGAATAATCATCACAAGGATTTAAAGTCACTTAGTCTTGTACAAAAAGGTGTGCATTATTCAGGAACACACATTTTCAATAACTTGCCAGCAGCCGTAAAAAGCTTAACAACCAATGAAATTCAGTTTAAGAGAAGCCTAAAGGATTTATTGGTGGCCAACTCCTTCTACTCCATTGATGAATTTCTTAGTAAAACCAACTGATTTGTATATAAGTACAACATAACTTCTGCACCATTTCAGTGCAGTAATGTGTTCATTGCAAATAAGTATTACAGTAGTTGTATTACATGTTTATTACCTTATAAATAAATAAAAAACTTTTTTATTTTAAATTCAGTGCATTAGTATTTGTAAAATGACACTTAGTGTTCATTAAAAAATGACGATCATTCCACTTGGGACCTGTGGAATGGTACATTAGCTTATTTGTTTTAGTTGTAAATATTTGTCATGTATTGTTGTTTTTCTGACATGTTCCACATCCTGGAGGACCTCCTCACTATGGATCAATTGGAATGAAAGTAAATCTAATCTAATCTAATCATAGTGTATCTAGTTTCTAATAACTGGAGTGTAGCTGCTCGCCTTTGTTTGGGTTATGATGCTTGTTGGTAGCTTGTGTTCTGCTTTTAAATTTAAACGAATGATGTGGGGAAACAGACTGAAGTTTAAGTAGTAGTTATTTACATCCATATTCTGCACACATACACTGTTAGATTCATGGTAGAGGGTACTTAGCACATTTTCAGGTTCCTCCACATTCCTATTTCTGTGGAGTGCAGGAAAAGTGGCTCTTAAATGCCTCTTGTATGTGCTTTGAAAAGTCTTATCTAGCCTTCACAGTTCCTATCTTTGTGATATACAGGGGACTGTAGTATACACCTTACTCTTAATTTGCATGTGGAAAAAGGCCCTATCAACCATACGTCTGTTCCATGAGTCCCTCAACATGCCTTCCTGTTGAGTGCCCTGTTTGTCCATTTGTTGTTGATATGCATCCTAGCTGTGTGCTACCAGATGTTACCTCACGAGCTAATTCTGGGTTTTCCTTTTCCTGTTGTGCAATATATTGTTCTTCAGAATGCTATTCTAGGTAGTCTGTTCTCCATCTTTCTTGCTATACAGTTGCCGAGTTCAACCTTCCCTTCATTATCATCTTAACAATGTTATTGTGTTTGTACATCTGTCATGAATCCTCAGTTTTTCTTATCCTCCATTCTGTGTTATACTCATCACATAGAGATCCAAAAATTTCCTTTAGTATTTTTTTTCTGAATATTAAGTTTCTTCAGATTTTTTTTCCTTTTAAATATTACTGCTTCACATACGTGTAATGTCACTGGCATTTTGGTCTATTGATCAACCAGACTTTGGAGTCGGTACATTAACTGCTCTTTTCTTTAAGATTTTGCTAAAACTAAAAAGTGTTTTGTTTGCTATTACTAAACAGACATCTACACTCAAGAGGCAAAGAAACTGGTACACCTGCCTAATATAGTGTAGGGCCCTTACGAGCACGCAGAAGTGTCGTGACACGACGTGGCATGGACTCGACTAATGTCTGAAGTAGTGCTGGAGAGAATTGACACCATGAATCCTGCAGGGCTGTCCGTAAGAGTGCGAGGGGGAATCTCTACTGGGCAGCATGATGTCGCAAGGCATACCACATATGCTCTCTAATGTTCACATCTGGGGAGTTTGGTGGCCTGCAGAAGTGTTTAAACTCAGAAGAGTGTTCCTGGTGCCACTCTGTAACAGTTCTGGATATGTGGGGAGACGCATTTTCCTGCTGGATTCCCCAAGTCCGTCAGAAAGCATAATGAACATGAATGCGTGCAGGTGACCAGACAAGATGCTTACATACATGTCACCTGTCAGAGCCGTATCTAGACGTATCAGGGGTTCCATATCATTTCAACTGCACACACCCCTCACCATTACAGAGCCTCCACCAGCTTGTACAGTCCCCTGCTGAGATGTGGGGTCCACAGATTCATTGGGTTGTCTGCATACCTGTGCTCATCCATCTGCTCGTTACAATTTGAAACGAGACTCGTCCAATGAGGCAACGTGTTTCCAGTTGTCAACAGTCCAGTGTCGGTGTTGACAGGCCCAGGTGAGGCCGGTCAGGTTCCTCTCAGAGTATGCAGATACAGTAGCTCCGTATTTAGCAATTATATACAACCGCTTGCTCACAGAAAGTTCTGTACCTAAAGACTGGAAAGTTGCTCAAGTCACACCAATACCCAAAAAGGGAAATCCGCTGAATTACAGCCTCATATCACTAATGTCCATTTGCTGTAGTGTTTTGGAACATATACTGTATTCGAACATTATGAAGTACCTCAAAGGAAACAATTTATTGACACATAGTCAGCGCAGATTCAGAAAATATCGTTCTTGCGGAACACAACTACCTCTTTATACTCGTGAAGTAATGAGTGCTATCGACAGGGGATGCCAAATTTACTCCAAATTTTTAGATTTTCAGAAGGCTTTTGACACTGTTCCTCACAAGCGTCTTCTAACCAAACTGTGTGTCTGTGGAGTATCACCTCATTTGTGCAGCTGGATTCGTGATTTCCTGTCAGAAAGGTCACAGTTTCTAGTGATAGACGGAAAGTCATCGAGTAAAACAGAAGTAATATCCGGCATTCCCCAAGTAAGTTTTATAGGCCCTCTATTGTTCCTTATATATATTAACGACATAAGAGACAATCTGAGTAGCCCTCTTAGATTATTTGCAGATGATGCTGTCATTTGCCATCTTGTAAAGTCATCAGATGACCAAAATGAATTGCAAAATGATTTAGATAATACAAACTCAGATGTGATACATGCCCAAAATTCTACGTTGGACAGACAAGCAGAAGTTTTGAAATTAGATACAAAAAACACATTGATGCTTTAAGACTTGGCAACTAGAACAAATCTGCATTTGCAGCCCATATTGCTGAAGAAAACCATTCAGTGGGAAACATTGAGAACAACTTAAAAATTTTACATCTAGCAGAAAAAGTAGCCAATATGAATATATTAGAAGAAATAGAAATACACACACAAAAACAGCACCCCAGACTTCATCCTTGATGAACAAACAGAGTTAGCAACACCCCTTTCCTGAAAAATTTCCAAAAATTATTTTCCAACCTCCAAAGCAAGTAATATTAGTATGCCTATCTGCAGATCAAGTAGCAAATTTATATGTTACTATAATTCTCATGATGCTATATGTAGTTAAATAATGTACTATTTTACCTATACAGTACAAAAACTTTATAATTAATGTTACAGTATCAACTCAAAAAATCAATGTCTCAGTACTAGTGTAAAAGGCATTTCAGTTGTGTAAATAAATATATGATTCTTTCCGAACATTGGACATCTTCAAATGTTACGATATATCATAGCATCTTTGATACTCATATATTTGTAAGCTCTTTGTACATATAAAAACATGTGGTGCGTGGTAGAAATCTTCTCAGTGACAAATCTAAAGTGTTCAGTGAGAAAAATTTAAGTTTGCAACAATAAGAATGCAATGGGAATGTATTCACATCTGTTGGACGAATGTTATGAAAACAAACACTCTAAACCGACATTTCACGTAAGTCACATGCAACGAAAATCTGTAACACAACCATCTGCGTGTGGCGTGCTTATAATGATGTATTATTTATATTTTAGGACAATTAATCTCTAAAAAACACACCACATGTCATAAGGAAAGCGTGTAAACCGTCTGAAGATGAATCACAACAATTCGAAATGTGTAACAGTACCCTTTGAATAAAGGAACTGAAAGTAAATTTGTGGCTGTTTGCTGTCCCAACACCATCAACAATTAGATAAGATATCTGTGTGGTGCGAAAAGTGGCAATTGACCGTGAATAAAGAAAAGTGTGAAGTTATTCACATAAGTACTAAAAGAAATCCACTAAATTTCGATTACGCGATAAGTCACACAAATCTGAAGGCTGTAAATTCAACTAAGTACTTAGGGGTTACAATTAAAATAACCTAAGTTGGAACGATCACATAGATAATGTTGTGGGTAGAGCAAACCAAAGACTGCGACTCATTCGCAGAACACGTAGAAGGTGCAACAGATCTACAAAAGAGACTGCTTACATTACACTTGTCTGCGCTATTCTGGAGTGCTGTGCGGTGTGGGATCCGTATCAGGTGGGACTGACGGATGATATTGAAAAAGTGCAAAGAAGGGCAACCCGTTTTGTGTTGTTGTGAAATAGGGGAGATAGTGCCACAGACACGATGAGTGAATTGGAGTGGCAATCAGTAAAACAAGGCGTTTTTCGTTGCAATGGGATCTTCTCATGAAATTTCAATCACCAGTTTTCTCCTCCGATTGTGAAAACAGTCTGTTGACACCCACCTACATAGGGAGAAATGATCGTCACGATAAAATAAGAGAAGTCGGGCTCACACAGAAAAAGGTTAAGTGCTTGAGTTTCTCGCCCGCTGTTTGAGAGTGGAATGGTAGAGAGACAGCTTGAAGGTGGTTCATTGAACCCTCTGCCAGGCACTTAATTGTAAATAGCAGAGTAATCACATAAATGTAGATGTAGATGTGAAGCTTTGTGTTGCGCAGCCATCAAGGTACATGAGTGGGCCTTGGCTCCGAAAGCCCATGTCGATGATGTTTCATTGGATGGTCGCATGCTGACACTTGTTGATGGCCCAGCATTGAAGTGTGCAGCAGTTTGAGGAAGTTTTGCACCTTGGCCACATTGAACAATTCTCTTCAGTCGTCATTGGTTATGTTCTTGCAGGATCTTTTTCCGGCCACATCAATGTCAGAGATTTGATGATGTACTGGATTCCTGATATTCACAGTACACTCGTGAAATGGTCGTACAGGAAAATCCTCACTTCATTGCTACCTCAGAGCTGCAGTGTCCCGCCGCTCATGTGGCGACTATAGCAACAGTTCAAACTCACTTAAATCTTGATAACGTGTTATTGTAGCAGCAGTAACCGATTTAACAACTGCTCCAGACACTTGTTGTCTTACGTAGACATTGCCAACTGGAGTGCATTATTCTTCCTGTTTACATATTTCTGTATTTGAATACACATGCATATACCAGTTTCTTTGGTGCTTCAGTAAAATGTAAATATCTTGTGACTAGGGTCTCCCGTCGGGTAGACCGTTCGCCGGGTGCAAGTCTTTCGATTCGGCGCCACTTCGGCGACTTGCGTGTCTATGGGGATGAAATGATGATGATTAGAACAACACAACACCCAGTCTCTGAGCGGAGAAAATCTCCGACCCTGCCGTGAATCGAACCCGGGCCCTTGGAATTGACATTCTGCCGTGTTGACCACTCAGCTACCGGGGGTGGACTTTGGTGCTTCAGTGTATTTCTGTAACTAAGTACTTGAAGTGGACAACTATCTTGAAAGTGAATCGATCTGCAGGCAAACGTACATCGCCCACTTATAACCAGATATTGTTTCAGTTGTTCATTAACACACAGACCTGTTTTCTCATTCATTTTGTAATAATTTTCCACTATTTTGATTAATTCTGTTTTGGAACTACTTATTAATGCTACATTATCTGCATAGGCAAGCCTAGATTCCTCAGAAAATTTTGGTTCTTGACACTTTCTAAGTGGGCTTTTGTGGGATAGTTGACATCTGTTAATTGAGGTTTCCAGCATCTCTATGGTGCTCTCCCATACGTGAGACAAACCTGTGAACGTTTATGCTTTCCTTCGCTGTATTCCTTCAGTATCCCCTGCGAGTCCTGTTTGGTGTGGGTCCCACACACATGAATAGTGTAGCTAAACTTAACTATTAGTTCGGGTCAAAGGAAATTAAGCAGTGCTAAGTTGGGGCTGTAGTAGTGTCTCTTGTGTACAACCTAGTGTGGCGAGGGACTGATATGTAGTGTAGCCTGAGGTCTGCGTTATGTTAGACTGTGACACTTCACTTGTTCAGTTGTACCAATCACATTTCAGTTGATGGTTTCAGAAACTTTGTTGGGTATTTTCAGAATGTCTTGATTTATGAGATTGTGGTTAGGCAGGAAACTTAAGAGTATAGCTTAAATTTTAAAAAGCAGTACTTTATGTGACTGCATTTTACACAACTATATTTAATTAAGGCTCTGCATATTTTTGTGCACTCATCATGGTGTTGTTTATTGAACACTATTTTCTGAGTGGATCTGGCATCTTTTCTAATCAGTCAACTTCATTTGTCATCAAATGCTAACCCGTGTTTGTTTTAAAATATAATTTTCAGTGCACTGTACACCAGCTTTTATTATTTGTATTTGTACATTTACTTCTTAGCTACATTTCAATACCTTCGTATGATTCTAATATATGCCAAGCTCTTTGAATTGGTTTCAGATGTATTTTTAAATTTCACCAAATAGTATTGTAAGATGGCCACGTAAGTGATATGTGAGCAGTCATCTTCATAGACCGACTGCATTTTCCCACTACTATTCCAATGAGTTGTAGTCAGTTATAATATGGCAGTCAAATGAAGACAGATGGAAAATAAGTGGGAAGGTGTTTATTCCAAAAGTAATTGCCATAACTGTTAATATGTTTATCCCACTGTGAGACAAGACGGTCAAGGCCTTAACGGAATAATATTTCTGGTTGCCTAAGAAACCATGACTGTATCCAGTTTTGCTCCTCTTCGTCCAAAGCAGGTCGACGGCCACTTTTTTCAGGGCTCTGAAAATATGGAAATCGCATAGGGAGGGACCTGTACTGCATGAAAGATGTGTAAGGGCTTTGCAGAGAAACTTTTGCAGTGTATGCCAAACATGTGAGCTTGCTGTAGAAGTTTCGCCTATACATCCTCCATATAGCCCTGATCTCTCCACACAGGATTTCCAAATTTTTGGAGCCCTGAAGAAAGAAATTCATGGCTGTCAGTTTGCTTTGGGTGAAGAGGTGCACATCTGGGTACAGCCATGGTTCCATAGGCAACCTCAAATGTGTTTCCATGAAGACATTGCCCGTTTAGTCTCAAAGTGGAGCTGTGGTGTCACCGCCAGACACCACACTTGCTAGGTGGTAGCTTAAATCGGCCGCGGTCCATTTAGTACATGTCGGACCCGCGTGTCGCCACTGTGTGATCGCAGACCTAGCGCCACCACAAGGCAGGTCTCGAGAGACGATATAGCACCCGCCCCAGTTGTACGAGGAGATTGCTAGCGACCATACGGACGAAGCCTTCCTCTCATTTGCCGAGAGCCAGTTAGAATAGCCTTCTGCTAAGTCCATGGCTACGACCTAGCAAGGCGCCATTAGCCTTACCTACTTTGAGAGTTATAGTATAAATGTCTCAAGAAGAATGCTGTAGTCATCAACTAATAAAGTTAAGTATAAAGCAGTTACGTACTTTTCTTGCTACCATTCAATAGTTATCCTGTTCCAGAATTGACGCCCGTCGGCGTGTGTGTGTACGCGTGCCTTCCTTTCTTTCGGCTACCCGTCACTGTGGACTGGCTGCCTTGTCAGTCCACTTCAGGAGCAAATGTATTAACAGATATGCTGATTATGTTTGAAAAAAATAAACAGTTTACTTATTTTTTTCCCATCTGCCTAATTTTCATGTGACTGCCCCTTTATGCAGCTGAGCCTGAGAGATCATTCCATTTCATATCCCTACGAATTTTGACACGGTTATTTGTATGAATGAACTGATGACATTTGTAATTCATTGATATTCTAGTTGCAGGATATTGTATTTTAACATCTTGTAAAGTATATAATTTTACACTTCTGCAGACATTGACTGCATACCATAGCGCTTCCTTACCATTATGAACTGTTGTACTGGGTACATATCGATGCAGTGTATGGTCAACTGTTCCTTTAAACTTGAGCCAGAGTTCCTCTACATGCTCCTGTGTGCTGAAAGTTTCAAATTCCTCATTGAGATATGACACTACTCACTTTTTATCTATTTAACTGAACATATATATCTTCTGCTTGTTTTAGTTTTCCTTTGTACTTTGGTAATCATTGTTGCTACAATCATGTCATGGTGACTGATACCAGTTTCGATGTGGACATCCTCAAAGAAGTGAGGTCCATTTGTTGCCATTAGATCCAATATATTTCTGTTGTGAGTGAGGTTCCTAACTATCTGTTCTAGGTCATTTTCAAAGAAGGCATTTAGTAATGTTTCATAGGATGTCTTACCGCACACACTAATTACAAAACTGTAGTTTTCCAGTTGATTGTTGATTGATTAAAGTCTACACCAATGATTACAGTACGATTGGGGAAATTGTGTACAAGTGAACTGAGGTTTTCTCCAAAGTTTTCGATTATATCAGGAGATGAGTCTGGTGGACTGTAGAGGGATCCAATTATTATTTATTGACATTGAGTCTTGTCCAAACAATTTCACATGCAGCTTCAATTTCTGTCTCGGTGGATTTGAGTTTCTTGCCTACTGTGACAAATAATACACCACCTCCATATCCAATTTGCCTATCCTTTCGATGTATACTTAAATGTTTCTCCAAAACACTCACCGATATGAATTTCTCTGTACCAAGTATTATGTGAGCTTCACTGCTTTTCAGGAGAACTTCAAACTCTGGCACTTTTGATGCGAATGCTTCAGCAGTGAGGAAGTAATTTGATGAAAATAATTTAAATGAATTAAACCACAGTAATGCAAGCTGTCGTACTTGAGAACTGGCAAATGTGACGACCTACGGTGATTCTACTATTGTGCGATGTTTGCGTGCAGTGGGGAAGATTAAAAAATCGGGTGTACGGGTGCCGAATGCTCTAAGCTGTAGTCACAAAAAATCTGCCATTGGCCATATGTGTACCATATCTGCTTGCTCATCATCAATCATCGTGTGAAGAGTACCGACCATTTCTGTCCTGTATTGTTACTGGTGATGAGAAATGCTGTCTTTTTGCTAACATAAGGAAAAGAAAGAAATGATTGAGTCCAAACAGAGCAGCAACTCCACATGCAAAATTGCTTCCCAGAGGTGTAACCATTACTGCTGACATTTATCGTGAGCAACTGATATGTTTTGCAGACACAGTGCAGGACTGCATGAAGTGACACTACTCCACGGTAATGCCTGCCCACATTTTGCTAGACTGATAAAAAGTCGCCTTACGGGCGTGGGATTGGGAAGTGTTTCTGCACCGACCTCAATCACCTGATCTTGCGCCCTCAGATTTTTACTTTTTCTGTTGTCTGTTGAACGGACTCAAAGGCTCTTCCTTTCCAGATGAAAATGCAGTCCAAATGTGGCTCAGCAAGTTCTTTGCTGAAAAACAAGTCATTTCTACAGTCACAGAAGCGAAAAGTTCCCATAAGATTGGGAGAGTGTTGTAAGTAATGTCTCTGTTATGTGTATCTGCGGTGTTTATTAAACTTGCAGAGAGACACTATGAACTTCATCACCATAATATTTGTTCTCACATTGTGGTATTTTAATGAACTGTCATTAGAGTACCAAGTGGAAGAGAATTTCTTTTCATATACTTGTACCTTCTTTTCCAATGTTAGAGCAAAGTAATTTTAACAAGTTATTAATTGTTGGACTGCCCATTTGGAGAAACTTGGTGTAATCATGAGATTGTCCAAGTTTAGCACTTCCTTTAACATAGTTTAATGAGTGTATTTCTTTCTCAATTTCTATCATTTCTTGGACCAGTGTCTTGTTTTCTTTTTCTTCTGTACGCTAGCTTGGCAGTGAAGGATGTCTAGTGCAACTTAGGCATTTATCAAATACTACAGTTCAAAGCGCAAGTTGATGGCTTGTATAAAAGAAATTTATATCTAATCAGACACAGCTTTTACAGTTTCTAAGACACAATTCAGCGAAAACTGACATTTTGAGTGCACAGAATGGACATTTCATTAGCAAGTCTAAAGAATTCTAATTTCTAGATGTTGTGATAAGTAGTAAAATGTCATGGAAAAGTCAGTTTTCTTGTTCAAAAACTGCACTACTTACCATTAGAACAGTATCTGCAATAAGTGAGCGTCCAACATGAAAATTAGTCTACTTTCCATATTATTATACTCTGGAGTAACATTTCGCACTCACAAAAGATATTTTTGGCTCAGAAACAGGCAGTTCAAGCGATATGTGGTGTAAGTTTACAACCGTCTTATCGACCACTGTTCAGGAACCTGAGAATTCTGACACTGGTCTCTCAATACATATGTTTTTTAATGCTGTTTGTTGCTAACAATATGGGTTTATTGCCAAGAATTAGCAGTATTCTGCTGCATCCATTTTCAGTAAGTTGCCACAAGAATTAAAAAATCTCAGCAGTAATCATCGCACATTGAAGTCTTAAACTGAAGAATTTCCGCAAGGATCCCTCCTTCTGTTCTGTCAGGCAGTTCCAGGGAAAAAAGCAAGCTAGTTCCTGTAGATTTTGGTAACACGTACTTGGAGCTTGACATCTGCGTAGAGTTTTCTCTGTGATAATTTCATGTAGTGACTTGTTCTATGAACTTTGAGAGTTTGGTCCTATGGGAATAGACCTGTAAAATAAAATAAATAATTAAATAAACAATACAGTCCTGAGTCGATGCAAGAAATGCTTTGTCGGCATTGGTATCCATTCCCACTAGTCGCGACACGTACAACAAGTGGTTCAAAAGTGAGGTTATATTTACAAACTTTGTTTGTACATGTACGGGCTTGTTTGACAAACCTGTGCATAGAAAAAGAGTGAATTTGAAAAGCAACTTTGAACATGCATGGGCTGCTTCAGTGAGGGGATAAGCAATCAATAGGCCACTGGAGTTTTATTCAATATTAGCGATTTCACATTTAGCATTTCTGTCTTTGCTTTGCTAGCCTCAATTTCAGTTCTTGTCTTGTCTATGAGTGTCAAGACACTAAGTTTGGTACCACTGACAGCCTTTGCATATGACCAGAATTTCTTTGGATTTTGTAAGAGAGTTTTTGATAACATTGAAGGTTCCACACATTGCCGTTCTGACCGTAATGGAAAGGAATGTAGATGGATGGAGATATGTAGCTAGGAGAATAGGTGGCAAATGGAAGGGGGAGGTGGTGATTTCTCTGCTTGACACACAGGTCTGTGTGTGTGTGTGTGTGTGTGTGTGTGTGTGTGTGTGTGTGTGTGTGTGTGTGTGAGAGAGAGAGAGAGAGAGAGAGAGAGAGAGAGAGAGAGAGAGAGAGAGAGAGTGTTTTGAGAAGTACTACCAAGTCTGAAAGAGACACTTTTTTTGAATACCTTGTATATAGGTTTCATACTGAAATTATAAAACTGCAGCCAATCACTTACGTGCTTCACTTGTCAGTTTAAAGATGTGCATTAAGTATGTAACAAATATTGCCATGTTAAAAAAAATTACAGATTGTCTGTAACAACTACTGTTTTGTATCCACATTCCTGTTTCCAATTTCTGACCAAGTTTACTTCCCAAGAGTGAAATGTGCCCTGGTTTCAGTGATGAGTCAGGCAGCGATATTGTGGTATTCCGTGGGCATGGTTGCTTTGCTCCTATGGATTATGTGACCGTTTGTCAGAGATGAGGTCCACCCCACGGTACAGTGTTTGTTCCACAATGGTGACGCTGTGTTCCGAGATAACAGGACCTCGTTCACGCCTTGCATTGTCCAGGACCGATTTTGTGAGCGTGATAAGGAATTGATTTGTCTCCCCTGTAAATTTTTCACAAACGCGACTTGTAACAAACACTCTTGTCTTTGTGTGTAGGTGGCAGAACTGAAGAAGGAGCTAAAGGCACGGGGGCTGAACACAACGGGCAACAAGAATGAGCTGGTGGAGCGGCTCATCACAGCCACTGGTGGGGTGCCCGGCCCAGCCATCTCTGGTGAGTCTCTCTCTCTCTCTCTCTCTCTCTCTCTCTCTCTCTCTCTCTCTTTTCAAAGTATTTAAGACAAACAAGGTCGACACCGGGTCATTAAAGTGTTTCGTGACCAGATATTGCCCCAGTGGTTATAGTTTATGATATCCGAAAAACATAAAATTATATTTGGAAGAGACATCATCTGATATTTTGTCCCTGTATATTCCAGCCATCTACAGACTGAGCTGACTGAAACTACAGCACGCTACAGCACTTGTTGACTAATTGTAAATCACAGGGAACTCAAGTGCCAGAGATGTTGATCGGCAGCGAAGAATATGCGTAAATTGAATCTGTGGCTGTGCGCCAATCTGTGCTATCAGTGTGTCATTATTAGCTGCACTGTAGTGACATCTTTGCGAATATGTAGATTGGCACCAACAAAATATTTCCACATTAACCGTAGAAACCTGGTGATTGAAATTTCGCGAGAAGATCTTTCCATAACGAGAAATGCCTTTGTTTTAATTATGTCCGCCCCAAATCTTGTATCGTGTCAGTCACATGGTCTCCCCTATTTCTCAACAATACAAAATGTGCTGCTCTTCTTTGAACTTTATTCATGTACTGCATTAATCTTACCTGGTACGGATCCTACACTGCGCAGCAGTACTCCAAAAGAGGACAGACAAGTGTAGTGCAGGCAGTCTGTAGTAGATACATTGCATCTTCTAAGTGTTCTGCCAATAAAACACAGTCTCTGGTTTGCATTCCCCACAATATTCTCTACGAGTTCTTTCCAATTTAAGTTGTTTGTAATTGTAATTCCTGGGATTTTAATTGAATTTACAGCCTTGATTTGACTGATTTATTGTGCAACTGAAGTTTAACGGACTTCTTTTAACTCTTGTGTGGATGACCTCACACATTTCATTATTTAGTGTCAAGTGCCAATTTTCGCACCATGCAGATGATCTTTTCTAAATCGTTTTGCAGTTTGTTTTGATCTTCTGATTACTTTATTAGTCGATGAACGACAGCGTCATCCGCAAACGACCAAAGATGGCTGCTCAGATTGTCTCCCAAATCGTTTCTATAGATAAGGAACAGCAAAGGGCCTATATCAGTACTTGGGGAATGCCGGAAATCACTTCTGTTTTATGTGATGTCTTTCTGTAAGTTGCTATGAACTGTGATCTCTCTGTTAGGAAATGACGAATCCAGTTTTATAACTGAGATGATATTCCATAAGCACGCAATTTCACATGTGACTTGTAAGTTACAATGTCAAAAGTCTTCCGGAAATCTAGAAATGCATAATCAATCTGAAATCCCTTGTCAATAGCATTCAACACTTCATGCGAGTAAAGAGCTAGTTGTGTTTCGCAAGAATGATGTTTTCTAAATCCATGTTGACTGGGTGTCAATAGACGGTTCTCGTCGAGGTAATGCATTATATTCGAACACAATATATGTACCAGAATCCTGCTGCATATCTATGTTAATGATATGGGCCTGTAATTTAGTGGATTACTCCTACCATCTTTCTTGAATATTGGTGTGACCTCTGCAACTTTCCAGTCTTTGGCTAGGGGTATTTCTTGGAGCGAGTGGTTGTATGTGATTGTTAAGTATGGTGCTGTAGCATCAGCATACTCTGAAAGGAAAATAATTGGTATATAGTCTGGACCAGAAGACTTGCTTATATTAAATGATTTAAGTTGCTTCATTACCCTGGGGATATCTACTTCTAAGTTGACTCATAGCAGCAGTTCTTGATTCCAATTCAGTAATATTTACTTTGTCTTGTGTGGTGAAGGAATTTCAGAAGGCTGTGTGTAGTAACCATGATTTAACAGCACTGTTGTTGATAGAATTTCCATTGCTATCATGCAGAGAAGGCATTGATTGTGTTTGCCTCTAGCATACTTTACTTACGACCAGATTTCTTTGGATTTTATGCCAGGTGTCGAGACAGAGTTTCGTTGTTGCAATGCGGGTTACGCACTTTTGCCGTCGACCCACAGTACACCCATATCCAGAACTTTATTTAGGCAACCAGTGCCTACTTGCATGCAAAAGCTTAATGTTCTCCACCTCCTGGCCCACACATCTTGGGGTGCAGACTGTGCTGCTCTTCTCTATCTTTACTGCGCTCTGGTTTTGTTCAGACTAAATTATGCTAGCCAGGCTTAGGTTTGGCACGTCCTTACACTCTGAAACTACTTGACCCTGTTCATCATTACGGGGTGCGTCTGGCTGTTGGTGATTTTGCACTAGACCCGTCGACAGTCTCCTCTCAGAAGTGGGGATTCCCCCTCTGCAAACACTACAGAGCCAACTCTTGCTTTCTTTTGCAATCGCCATTTGACAATTCCCTGAGCAACCCGTGTGGCCACCTCCTTTGCAATCAATGGACATTTCCTTGCTGATACCCACCCTGGGTTGGGATTGCTGGTTGGAATGCATCTCACTTCTCTCTGTCGGGATCTCCATCTCCCCCCACTGGAAAGTGTCCCGTGTATTTTCTCTTGCACCTCTCCCCCCTTGGGTGGTGACTAGACCACGAATTAGGATCGACCTATTAAAGGGTCCTAAGGTCTTGGTCACCTCTATGGTATTCAGTGTCTTGTATGTTCCATCTTTGAAGAGTTCCAGGGTGCTACCATCTTCTACACTGATGATTCTAAAATGGTAGATAAGGCGGGATGTGCTTTTGTCTCCTTCTGGCATGGGACACCATTTACTGCTTGGATCATGTTGTAAGTTTACAACAGAGCTGCTGGACATTAAAAGCCCTCCCCTCCCCCCATTTTATTACTCAGACCGCCGTCCACATTGTTTTGATATGTACTGACCTCATGAGCAGCCTGCAGGCTATAGACCAATGCCACTCTCTTCACATTTTTGTCTTTCTGTGGGTCCCAAGTCATTTGGGCATCCCAGGGAATGAGCTGGCTGACCATTTGGCTAGGGAGGCAGATACTTAGTCACCTCCCCCCTCCCCCCCCCCCCCCCCCATTTCCTTTTGTGATTCGAGCTGCAGATATGTGGATACACATCAAAGCTCTCTTTGCCCAAAAGTGGAATGACATCTGGTGCACTACTGCTGTCAGCAATAAAATCTGCACAATTGAGGAGACTACCGCAGTTTGGCACTCTTCCTTCTCTTCCTCTCTTAAATGGTCCACTGTATTATGCCGTCTGTGCATCGGTTGTTCTAGGCTCACCCATTGTTTTCTCTTGTGTAATGAGCCACCCCCGCAGTGTGGCTGTGGAGACAGACTGACGTATCCCATATATTGGTGGAATGTCCTCTTCTTTTGGCCCTTTGTACTAAGTACAGCCTTCCAGATTCCTTGTCTTTAGTGTTAGCAGGCGATTCACGGATGGTTGAACTGGGCATCAGTTTCCTTTGTGAAAGTGGTTTTTATTTTCAATTACAAGGCTTTGCTTTACTCCTGAAACAGAGGCACAGTGGTTGTGGTTGAGGCCTCTCTTCGTGTTTTGTGGGCCTAGGTCCCATGGCCCCTGCCCCGTACAATGACAGTTCTTCTGTTTTACAGTTTTTAAACTTTGCCTGCCCTTTTTGTGTGTGTTTTTAGCTTCCTCACTTTGTAGTTTGACCCCTCTGACTGGATCCATCCACTTTTAGCACATGCCTCTATCTTACGCGTGTAACTTTGGAATCACAAGACTGAAGACCTCTGTGTAGTCTTATAATCCCCTTCAATCAGTCAATCAAAGTTCCATCGTGGACACCACTATAAGCATCTCACAAAGGAGTCTGCGCTAGAAGATTGCCAGTCTTGGGGATTTCACATTTGTTTGAATTTGTCGTGCTTTTTCATTGTTTCTGCAACAGTGTTCTGACCTGTTTTGTGTACCAAGGGGGATCAGCTCCTTCGTTTCTTTATTTATTTGGTACAAATCTCTCAATTTCTGCCACTAATATTTCTTTGAAGTTGAGCCACGTCTGGTCAGTACTTATATTATTAACTTGGGAGGAGTGGAGATTGTCTCTCGGGAAGGCGTCAAATGAATTTTTATCTCCTTTTCTGAATTGGTATATTTTTCATTTATTTTTGGAGCATTTGGGAGTTACGATCTTCAGTCTAGCTACAGCCACTATGTGTTCACTAACCCCTGTATCGAATTTGATGCTTATTATTAGCTCGGGATTATTCGTTGCTGAGAGGTCAAATGTGTTTTCACAACTGTTTACTATTCGAGTGGGCTCACGAACTAACTGCTCGAAAGAATTTTCAGAGAATGCATTTAACGCAATTTCTGACAATGTACCTCCAGATTTAAAAATATTTTCGACAGTAAATTGCAGTCACCACCAACTATAATTATATGAGTCGAGTACGTGTTTGGAATTAGACTATAATTTTCTTTGAATCTTTCAGCAGTTGTATCATCAGAGTTGGGTCAGTCGAACGATCCAATTATTATTTTATTCTGAGAGCCAAGAATGACCTCTACCAACACCAAGTCACAGGAACTATCTACTTCAATTTCACTACAAGATAAACTACTTATGAGAGCAACAAACATGCCACTGCCCTCTGTGCTCTGCGACCGTGTGGGCTGTAGATTCCTTGACTTGCACCGTAGGGTGGTTAGGTTGCAGGATCTGCTAAATATTTCAGGAGTATACTACATGCAGCAGGGGTACACAGGTAGCAGGGGCCGTGTTTCTTACATTAAGATGGTCTCGGGGAGACACAAAAAGGGATTCAATCTCAAACTGTGTAGGTTGAACACAGGAAGGACACAGATCCAGGAACCTTCGGTATAACAGTTGTAAAATATACCAGAGGTCCACAGTCGGACCTGCTGTGCTGCAGATGGTGAGCTCTGCCTTCATCTTGCCAGCAAGTCTGGCAGCCTTTACCACTTCCGACATCTGCTCGAAACCAGAGAGTATCTCTTCAGGTCTAAAGCGACACGCGTCACTGTTACCGACTTGAACCACCTCCTGCAGTTGGCTGCACCCTGTGCTCTTCACGGCATCCGGAAGGACCCTTTCCACATCTGGAAAGACTCCACCTGGTATGCACACAGAGTGCACGTTGGCTTTCTCCCCCGAAACTAACTCTGAGAAAACTGAACAAACTGCTCAATATAACTCAGAAGAAATGAAGGAAGCAAAATCTCTGCAGAAATGCAATAGAATAACAAGAAGCCTAGGTACTCGGACGATCGTGCGGCGTTGGCCTCGGATGCAGAAGTATTTGTACAAAAGTTACCTCAGAATTCTGAAGATGTGAAGGATCGGAATGACGACGAAGAATTGATAAAAGCAATAAAGGAGGAATGGGACACGCTGCCATCCGATGGAACATGGACTTATGTGCAATTCTACC
The DNA here is from genome assembly GCF_023864345.2 of Schistocerca serialis cubense. Taxonomy (NCBI): domain Eukaryota; kingdom Metazoa; phylum Arthropoda; class Insecta; order Orthoptera; family Acrididae; genus Schistocerca; species Schistocerca serialis. Next base: position 36,644,275 of record NC_064648.1, on the reverse strand, counting down.
AAATAAGAGATCTGTTGACAATGAGTGGGTGTTAAGAGTAAAAAGATATGTACCTGGAATTACTGAAAGGGGTAAGATGCATTTACTTGTTAAAGGTTATGCACAGGTAAAAAGATATGACTGTGAGGATATCTATGCTCCAATTGCTAGAGTCACTACATTCAGAATTTTTGTTTGAGTGTTGAGTCAACAAGATATTTTATGGAACAAATGGATGTACAAAATGCATTTCAATATGGGGAAGTAATTGGACCTAAAATTTTGCTCACGATTCTTCTCTCCAATGTTTCCAGTTTCTTGTCGGAATCAAACAGTGGAAAGTTCAGGATGGAATAGTATGAATATGAGGATTGGGGCATCAGGAGATGACAGTGGCTCTGTGTGTGTGTGTGTGTGTGTGTGTGTGTGTGTGGTGAAGTACATTGTCCAGTAGTTAATATCCAGTAATAATTGTGCCTGCCTGCTGTTCATGTGATATGTGGCAGTCTGTCCCTTATTCACATAGTTATGTGTAGTTTTTACAATTCTTAACTCTGTATGAGACATTTACTTACATAGGGGCATTCTAGTTTCACTACCATGTTGTTATACAATAATTTGGCACTTCTTGATTTGATTCGTGCAGGGAGACAACACAACAGTTGTCTCTCCTTGTCATTTTAGTAAAGCCAGCTAATCACCTAAAGAGTAGTAGGAGAAGCTTTACTAGTTTCTGGATTTCCAGCATGCTGATTTTATAACAGGACAGCAACTTGTGTTAACCAGTCTTGATGTAGAAAACAGTCAAAGTTGCGAGATTCAGTTCTTTTTATTTCCTTGATGGCCAATTCCGGATATCAGAAGGCTTTCTCAACTCACCCAAACAGAAAAAAAATGATGTGTTTTGTGATAGCACGCAGATCTTGTTAATATTGTGTGTACTTACAGCTGTAAGAAGTCCAACATTACAGAACTTCTCTCAAAAGACGGCCTCGACATCATTAGCTTGCCATGTTTTTGTTTTCCAGTTCAACAAATGGAGTTGTCACTCCTGTCGTGGCCATGTCTATTAGCTTCTCCCTTATCACTAATTCCTTACTGATCAGTCTCTCACAGCGGATCTGCCATGTTGCTTTCCCTTAACCTCATAAGGTCCTCATGTCGTTCTGCAATGATCTTTGATATAGCAAATATTTCCACCTGAAATACTGTGGCCAGCTTCCCTAGAGACATTGCTCTCTCTCCATCTCTCTCTCTCTCTCTCTCTCTCTCTCTCTCTCTCTCTCTCTCTCCCCCCCCCCCCTCCCCCCCTCTCCCCCCTCTCCCTCCCCCCTCTCCCTCCCTCCCTCCCTCCCTTCCTTCCTCCCTGCCCCCCCGCCCCCCCGCTAGTCTTGACTGTAGCCCTTATGCTCTGGACCCAGCACTGTTTTCGATCTGTCAGTCAGCTGACTGTGACCCCTGAACAGTATTGTGATACTTTCTTAAACTGCTCACCATTTCCAATTGTCAACTTCCCACGTTTGTTGAAGCAGCTGGAGGTTATTGTATGGTCAGCTGGCATTTCCTTGAACATTTTTATGTTTACCACGTTCGATATATTGGTAAGGGATTCTGAACATCATAAAGGTTTCCATTTTTAACCTGTACGTCCCTGCTGCTGCCTTCTTTGTAACCCAAAGGTGTATTGGGGGCACGTGCAGCAAGGTCTCCATCCGAGCGGTGGACGTGCTGCCAGTTCTGCCTAAGCAGGCCAGTCTCTGTACTTTTGTAAGCTCCTCAGTAGCCTCCTATTGTGCTACTTTATCCCATCGTACTGTAGCCCCGTACATCATCGTAGGTCTTATTATAGGGGTTTATATCCAGTACATACTCCTGGGGCCTAGACCCTAGTTTTTACCACAGTCCCTTGTAGCGCGTGTAAGAATACCTGTCACCTTAAAACATTTATTCTTTATATTTGGTTGGCGCATAAGTTAGTAGCATTTTTGTTTATGTTTAATAGACACAACAGATGCACATAACAGAGACTTAAGTCATCAGCAATTTATTCCGTTCACTATTTAATACAGTCTGCCAATACAGTGGTAACTTTTCAATTTCACGACTGTAGAAATCACAGTTGTGAGACAAAAAACTCATCGAACCACGTTTGGAGCGAATTTTTAGCCAGAAAGGAAATTCCTCGAAGGTTGTTCGATAGAGAGCAGAAATGGTGAAAATCTGAGGGCGCGAGATCACATAAATAAGGTAGGTGTGGAATGATTTCCCAATCCAGATCCTGTATAATGTTTTTTGTCAGTCTAGCAGAATGCAGGCAGGTGTTACCGTGGAGTAGCACCGCTTCACGCAGTCTTCCTGGTCGCCATCCTTCGATTGTGTCTGCAAGACATCTCGGGTGTTGACAAGAAATCCGAACCAGATAGGGTTGATAGAAGAGAGAGAGTAGATCCGACGGAGAGCAGCGCGTTTCGTTACATGATCATTTAGTAATCGCGAAAGCGTTACGGAGATGATAGATAAACTCCAGTGGAAGACTGTGCAGGAGAGACGCTCAGTATCTCGGTACGGGCTTTTGTCGAAGTTTCGAGAACATACCATCACCAAAGAGTCGAGCAGTATATTGCTCCCTCCTACGTATATCTCGTGAAGAGACCGTGAGGATAAAATCAGAGAGATTAGAGCAGACACAGAGGCATACCGACAATCCTTCTCTCCACGAACAATACGACACTGGAATAGAAGGGAGAACCGATAGAGGTACTCAAGGTACCCTCCGCCACACACCGTCAGGTGGCTTGCGGAGTATAGATGTAGATGTAGAAATGTCAGCAGTAATGGTTACAGTTTGGGGAAGGAATTTGTAGTACACCACACTGTCACTGTTCCACCAAGTGCGTAACATTATCTTCAGTGGATGTACCCAGGTCTTTGTAAAGGGAGTTTCCGCTTTGTTTTGGGCCCAGCCATTCCTTTCTTTTCCTTACGTTAGCATATAGATACCAGTAACGATACAGGATAGGAATGGTCAGTATTGTTAACAAGCTATCCGATGACAAGCAAACAAAGGTGCACATATGACCAGCCGCTGATTTTTGTGCTTTTGGCTTAGAACATGCAGTACCCATACACCTGGTTTTTGAACCTTCTACATTGCACGCAAATGTTGCCCAATGTGAAGTGATAATAGTTCATCACATTTACCAGTTTTTGAGTAACTGACATGATTAATTGTGGATTAATGTGCTTAAACAATCTTCATGAAACCCATAATGTCTTCCTAAAAGTGGACATTCACTAATGTCAGAAGATTCTCCTCAAAACGAGAAAATCATTTTCTTGTGGGGCTCTTTCCAGTGGCATTGTCCACATACACGATGCAATTGTTTTTACAATACATAAACTCAAGTAGCAACAGTGAACTACAAATAAAAAATAGCAATCAGAAAATAAACATGCAGCAGCCAGGATACAATCGTGCAAAACAAATATGCTACGAACTTATGTACCAACCTAATATGAGGCAACCGTGATAGTTCTGCATCTAGAGTTTCCCCTAGGTATGTCGCTATTTTCTTATTGGTAGAATTTCATTGAAGACTTAAGACCCCCAGTATGTGTCCTGAGTATGCTTCCTTATAAACTATAAACAGCTTCACTGGGACTGACCCTTGGATCATTTTCCAGCATTAGTTTTACATAATGTTCAGAGCACATTGTGCCATTGTTGTAATGGTTCCTGCAATTTTGCCAAGCATTGATATGACTAAATTGTCTCCATCTTCTTGGCAAATGTAACCTTTAGTATTTAAGTCTTCATTCACCAGTAGGTTTGACAGCAGTGGGGACATAACCAATCCTTGCAGACATCCTTGTCGATCACCATTCTCTGATTCATCATAGTGGCTTCTACCTTTTGTCTACTCAGCGTCATCTTAATCCGTCTGTGCCTAGTGGTGTAAATGGCGTGCTCTTGTGCCACTCTAACCACAGATTCGTAAGTCGTTTTACTAAAAGTCCCCTAAATGTCCAAAAGACGCGGAGGGCAATTACTGTTATTTCCAGTTTTTATCCTGGATGCCCCTGCTGCTGCCTTCATTGTAACCGAAAGGCGTAATGGGACAAATCGTACAAGCATTAAAAATGACTCCTGCTGCTAGTCCGACTCCGAAAAGTCTGCATACGAGTCTGATCAATCCCTCTCCTGCTCATTGCAGGTGACTCGAACGGTCGAAATATATCCGGTGCTCACTGAATTTTTTTTTAAATTGATACTTTCTCTGGCAGATTCTGCGTTCTCCCTTTGGTTATCTGTAAACTAGTATGAGGGACGTGAGTCTCGAGGAGCACGTCCGGCATCTCACTTTCCATCCCCCGCGCCGTCCCCTTCCTGTAGAGTGCCTCTTGGGTTAGTTGGTATTCGTGTGAGAATTTCAAGAAGTCTGGCACTAGTGGCTGTACCTTCCACCACCTTACATAATACCTTCCAGGATGATAGTTTTCATTGCACAGTCACGAGGTTGCATTTGGCAGTGGCTTCAACATTTTACCCATTTTCCTTTCCTTCTTGCAAAATTGAACAGTCTTCTTACCTGCTTCCTTTCCAATTCCAGATTATTGTTCCACCAAAATACATTCTCGTTTGTGCACTTCTCCATGATAGGACAGTTTTCTAAGTGCGCAGTAATAATAGCGTGTATCATGCCATTTGCCCAAGACCTACTGGGTTATTTATCGAAGTTCTGACTTCAGAAAAATGTGAGTTTAGGTCTTTCCCATCTGAGTCGCAGTTTGTTTTCGTAGGATTCTTAATAGGCTGTGTCAGTTTAACTCCCATTTCAACCTCAAACTTGATATATGTATAGCCACATAAGGACAGCTCTAATGCCACATGCCATTATTTGTTGTAACTATCCATTTAGGGGCAATGCCACTGTAACGACCTAAAAAAAGAGTTTTCTTGACAGTTGTTTTGGGTGGAACTAAAGATGATACAGAAATATTACTTTGATTAGTTATTGAGCATATGTTAAAGTGTATTATAAAAAAAATGTAGGAAATTATTACAAAGTGGTAACACTGCAGCATGTCTCATGAGAGGTGTCCTGTGACATGCACAATAAATGGTGTCAATGAGAGTAGCTGGTAAACCACATGAGGGTATTATAGAAATATTGATTTTTCTGTAATTGATGAGTGTTTGAATAAAGTCGGTAAATTTTCATAAAAAAAAAAGTTAATAAATTTTCTTCAAGTTAACGAATCGAAAATCCACTTCATGGTTCACTTTGAAACGTTATTTCCAGTATTGCTTAAATTTTCAAACAAAAAGATTGAAAATTGTTTGAATTATGCTACATGCCAGTGTGAAAATTCATATTACAAGAAAATTGCATTTCAAGTTTTGAAATGTGTTACAGACATGAACAAATGAAAGAATTCTACTCCTACAAAAGTTTTACCACTAATCTGCTATCCCAGGAGTAGCCAGTTGTACTGTAGCAATTGCGATCGAAATCATATCCACTAGTTTATCATAGAATGACTGAAATATTGGTCAGTACCATAAATGCACAAGACTTTAGAGTTTTTTTAATCCTACTTCAAGCTGACATGTTACTACGGTGATTCAACACTTGATTTCATGTGTGTTCCATATGAACTTACTACTTGGCATAATAACTTTTTGTCAATTTGGGCAAGCAATAATTATTGTGAAGCCTGAGCCTAAAGAACTTCGTTCTTGCAATGTGATGTCTGCATTGCACTTTTTACATTTCACTTGTTGAGAAATAACAGAGAAAACACTAACAAAATTTATACTACTAATGCTTAATCTATAATTCACATCAAATTCCTGTTCACCGTCTTTCAGTTTTTTAGCAGAGACACTGACTCCTGAACTGCTCTCAGCCTCATACCTATTCTTTGGATGCTTTGATGATGTACTGCTTTGACACCACGTCAGATATGATGTTTTTGTATCCTTTTTGCACGAGTACATTTTCTTACCACTCATTCTTTGTTGAAAGACAAAACTGTATCCTATAAGATCACAAATAAACTATCAAAAGTCAATACTGGAAACAAAAATTAAGATTCGAAGCAAAATAATTGTCTTTTTTTGTACACGTAGTGACACTTTCTGATGCCAAACTAACGTACTGTTCTTTTTTAAATGCTTCTAACTATACCCAGACACTACATGGGATATGGAGTCGGTGCAGGTAGGCTGTTTTGAGTCACCTGAGGTGCTATATGAGGTGGTTGGAATTCCATAGGACAATCCCCCGCCCACCCAGGGATTAGACTATTTGCCTCATATTTTCGAAGGTTCAGAGAATCTTTTAAGCCAATAAAGAACGGTTTCTTTTTAAATTCTACAGTGGTATTACCCCTTAAGATGGATGCAGAAGTTATGTCAATTACTTCTGCTGTTCCTGACGGTAGATTCTGTAATGCTGTTAAAGATCTCTAAATTGCTCTCGAGTAGATATTCGTGTAGGTACTGACCTCTGCCAATGATGTCACTGCTTCCATACACCAGGTTGTGGGCTAAGGTGTAACATATCACATTGAGTAAAGTAATGTGTTGCTCTCATGTCTTTCTAACTGATAACATGACTTTTGCGATCATGAATTCGTGTGTGTTAAGTGATACGTTCCGAATAGCATACTATAGGAAAGATACTGTGTTCAGTATGTGCATGTTCACGAATTGAAATGGATGCAGCACATTTGCAGATTCGGGTACCGAGGGCAGCCTTTTCGCGTGTTGGCAGCGCTGCCTGTTTGACTGATCACTCCGTGGCATCACCGTCCTGCCGAGTAGGTGCACTGCGGACTGCTGAAGAGTAGATTGTGATGTCAGCACTGTTGTCATGGGAACAAAAGTTGGAGCTATTATTACGTTCAGTGAGAGATGCTTTCTTGGATAAAGAAGCGTCAGATGAGTGGTAATAGCTGTTTGACTTGTGAGCATGTTTTGTGTATACGAAGGTGAATTAGGTGTGATGAATTGTAACTGATGGTACACTATATATACATACAAGAAGTAGTGTTGTTGTTATTCGTTATGGTTGAAGAAATAGATGAGCACACATTTCCATCTCAAACTACAAAGGAGTAGTAGTCCACCATCAGAAGAATATACGGTTTAATGGAAAAAGAAAATCGAAAGATACTAATTCATCATGTTAAAGGTATTTTAACTACGAATTTGACAGCGTTACCAATTCACACCGAATGACATTACAGCTCAGGGCATTGGCATTCAACAAACCAGCAGGAGGAGCACTTTCCTCGGAAGGAAGGTAAGCTGAGGCAAATGCAGATTCCCCCGTGCTTCCTTCCTTGTACTGTTTCATCTCAATGGTCACTAATTCCCTGGAACAAAAGTCTGCCATTGACGTGAGTGAAATACCATTCTCAACTTGAATGCATGTTCTGGGCTTTTTTAGATTTCTAGAACAAATCAAGTTCCCTCCAGTTGCTCCAAAGTTAGGCTCCTGGATCAGGACCACGTCCACCTTCTATCTTCCCAGAAAACTACTACTCACCGTAAAAATGACCCCTTGGGTTGCAGATAGGCACAATGAAGAGAAACAGTTACACATGTAACTGTTGGCCAAACCTTCCTCAGCAAAGTAAACATTCACACAGGCAAGCACACCTCACACACTCACGGCCGCCACCAGCACACGAATAGCAAGGAAGTGGGGTGGGGGCGAGAGAAGTGAGCAGTCTGGGAGACGTGCAGGGACTAGATAGGTGTAGGTTGTGGGGTAGTTTACCATAGGTTGAGGTCAGCATAATTTCTGGACCAGAGAATGTGTTGTAAGCATAACTCTCATCTGTGCAGTTCAGAAAAGCTGGCGGTGGAGGGGAGGATCCCATTGGCCTGGGTTTGAAGCAGCCATTGAAATCAAGCATGTTATGTTCAGCAGCATGTTGTGCCGTAGGGGGTGACTTTGCTTTTGGCCTCGGTTTGGTAGTGGCCACTAATCCTGCTAGGCAGCTGGTCGGTAGTCACCAATATAAAAATCTGCGCATTGGTTGCAGCAGAGCTGGTGTACGACATGGCTGCTTTCACAGGTGGCCCGGCCTCTAATTTGGTAAGATAAGCCTGTGACAAAACTGGATTTGGAAGTACTGGGTAGGTGGATTGGGGTGGTCTTCCACCTGGGTCTGGGATATAATCCCTGTGGCAAGAGGTTGGGATTGGAAGTGACACAGGACTGGACTAGGATGTTGTGGAGGTTGGGTAGGTTGTGGAACACCACTTTAGGAGGGGTGGGAAGGATCTCGAGTAGGATGTCCCTCATTTCAAAGATAGATGATAGATAATCGAAACCCTGACTTGTTCCAGTCCAGACTGGTATTGGGTGACAAAGGGAGCACTCCTTTATGGCTGGTTCTTGTGGGTGGAGAGGATTGGGGGCATGATGGGAAATGGCACAGGAAAGCTAACTGTGGACTAGATGTGAGGGATTGTGCGTTTGTGAAAGTGTTGGTGAGACCCTCAGCATACTGGGCAAGGGAGTTCTTGTCACTGCAGATATGCCATCCCCAGCTGACAAGGGTGTATGGGATGGATTGTTTGGTATGGAAGGGATTGCAGATGCCAAAATTCAGGATGGTTTGTGGGTTTATCGTAGACAGAGGTGGTTGCTGCTCCACCCCCACCGGGCGCTGATAACCTCGCTGTTGTGTGCCCTAAAACACTAATCATCATCATCATCATCATCATCATCATCATCATCATCCACCCCCACCCCACTGCATCCCACCTCCTGACACTTGCTTGGCAGTCTCTTAATCCCTGCACACCTTCTCTCCCCCAATCTATTGCCACCCCTTCCCCTGCGCTGCCCCACTCCAGATTGCTATTCACGTGACAGTTGCATTCTGGTCGGAGCTGGCAAGTGGTGGCAACCGAGTATGCGTGAGGTGTGCTTGCTTGTGTGAATGTGTGTATGTGTTCTTTGCTGAGCAAGACTTTGGCTGATAGCTACATGTGTAACAGTCTTTTCGTTGTGCCTGTCTGCAACTGAACGGGTCATCTTTCCAGTGAGTAGTAATCAATCCTATTCCTAACATTGTTGTTATTCCAACCTAGAGTTTCCATTTTTCGGAGGACTTTGGTTTGAAATGTTTTAACTTGCTATGTTTATGTTAAGAAAGCAATTCTTTGCCTTCCATTTCCTTTTGTTCTCTGAGAAGTTTCCTCATCTGAGCACCAGACCAGGTCAACCTACCCAGTTGTGGAAACAATTTCTGTCTGTTCTAACGCCACTGCTCGGGCGTTTGAGGCCTCATCGAGTATCCTAGTTTTTGTGTCATCTCGTGCGTCCTCCGTTTTGTTCCCAGGAGAACTGGGGATGTATCAGGTCGACACCGACGGAACCCCACACGCTGGAGCTCTCTGTTCGTGATACGTCTTCCCGTGTGCCACTCACCCCTCAGCACAGCTCACATCAGACCTCGGGTTAGATCCTAGGGAAGCAGTGAGGTCTGTCCGGCATGCGAGAAACTGCCAGTAGCTGTGCTACAGCCAGCATAACCCTCAGCTTCACGCGAAGACGATAGCCTCTCCAATCACACTGTCGGTGCTACAGCGAGGCGGTGTCCTCTGGCGAGGTCATTTCTCGGTGTGATCTTTTTACCAGAACAAAAATGCTCCTATTGTAGCGCAACAAAAGCAACTGTGTCCTGGTCAGAGTTAGGGATGCAGAAGAAAGGAACTAGTTATTCGACTAATGGCAGCTTCAAAGACATTTAAATCAAAACAACATTTTTACTAGCCCATTATAATTATCCGGGCTGTTATGCCGTGGTCGGTTGATGAATTTTGTCTCAATTCCCAACCTTTCGTCTCCGACGGCGGGAGACATCTTCAAGGGGGTCCGTAGGTCGACGGAAGGTCCGACACACCCACTGGCTCGCTGCTGGCAGTGCTGCCAACACGCGAAAAGGCTGCCCTCGGTACCCCAATCTGCAAATATGCTGCATCCGTTTCAATTCGTGAACATGCACTTAACGAACACAGTGTCTTTCCTACAGTATGCTATTCAGAACGTTATACTTAACACACACGAAACCAAAATTGCAAAGTACACGATTATCAGTTAGAAAGACATGAGAGCAACACATTACATTACCTAATGTGATACGTTACACCTTAGCCCACAACCTGGTGTGTGGAAGCAGTGACGCCACCGGCAGAGGTCAATACCTACTCAAATATCTACTCGAGAGCAATTTAGAGATATTGAAGACAATTACAGAATCTACCATCACGAACAGCAGAAGTAATTGACTTAACTACTGCATCCATCTTGACGGGTAATACCACTTTAGAACTTAAAAAGAAACCTTTTTTTATCGGCTTAAAAGATTCTCTGAACCTTTGACAATATGAGGCAAATAGTCTAATGCTGGGGCGGGCGGGGGTTTGTGTTATGGTATTCCAGCCTCCTCGTCTAGTGCCTCAGGTGACTCAAAACGGCTTACCTGTACCAACTTGATACCCCATGTAGTGTCTGGGTATAATTAGAAGCATTTCAAAAAGAACAATATGTTAGTTTGGCATCAGAAAGTGTCATTACGTGTACCAAAGAATAGATATGAGGCTGACACCAGTTCAGGAGTCAGTGCCTCGCTGCTGCGAGCCAGTGGGTGTGTCGGACCTTCCATCGACCTACGGACCCCCTTGAAGATGTCTCCTGCAGTCGGAGACGAAAGGTTGGGAATTGAGACAAAATTCATCAACCGACCACGGCATAACAGCCCGGATAATTATAATGGACACGATATTTCTGGCCGTGAAAGTCTACATTTTAGTATCATTTTTACTTGTTAGTATTAATACCTGTGTCATTCAATATAATGAATTGTGTCAAGTAAAGTGACACAATACGTGATGTCTTGTTGTATAATGTGTTGTGTCGTACAGTGTGACATACGCAGTCATGTAGTGCAACGAAGCATTTGTCAGCATTTCTCTAACGTCTAGGATGCATGCATCCCCACTTTGGGATTCTTGCTGTGATAGATGCACTACCCACTCTCAGATCGTTACTGTTGTAGATGCATCCCACTCTAGAGGCACATAAAGTTGTGTCTTTTTGTTCTTGCACACCTCGCAATACATGTAATGGGGAGTGTATCTCGGAGAGTTTACTGCACTGGGGTAGTAGGGTAAACTTGTAAAAGAGTGTGAATATGTGAGATGTTTTGATGTAAATGTCTTTGAAGCTGCCAAATAAGTCAAAAGTCAGGATATATTTGCCTTATTTTGTGCTTCGATATGAACACGTTTCCATCTGGTTCCCGACTTTTACTCTACCATAAATTTGACATTAGACTGCCATAACATGGCAACCAGTGTAGATTTTTGTTCACTCGGGCCACGAGATCTGGTTTAGGTTTTTTTATAGACTTTTGAACCACGTTGCTTATATTGTGGCAACAGATAGTTTTCACAAATCAACAGGATGACCATTAATTACCAGTATTTGTCTACCTTCTTATAAAATTTGAACCACTCTGCACACATTTAAAAGGTGGAAATGGTGCAATTAAAAAAATTCACAAAAAATGTGTTCTTTGCACATAAAATCCAAATGAAGCTAAATTTTTGAAAGTGAATTTTAAATTTTATTGTAAGGATGCAATTTTAATAATTTAATTCCCTTTAATCCGTTTCAACGCATTCATTTCACATAACAGCGAGTTTTTAGTGTTACATTTAGCTCGACTTTAAATCATTGTATCTCGACAAGAGATAGAGATTATCACATTAAAAAAATTCGTTTTGGCTTTATCTCGTTATTTACCTTTGTGCAAAGTTTATACTGATTCGTGCAGGGTCAAAGTAGAGAAGTGGTGCACTTCAGAAACTTACCAGAAAAATGTATTTTTTTGCATGTAAAATCCAAACAAAGAAACTTTTTAAAACAGTTGAAACTTTTCTTAGTCCAAATTTGAAGCATCAGCCTCTCTCCAGTCTGGAGTTATTTGAGGATGACTGTTTTTGCTTATAAAATCTGAATGAGGGTGACTGTTTTTGTACATGAAATCTGAACAGTGCACATACAAATGGTGCCTGTAACTGAGCATTAATGTCAGCCTAATTAAAATCTTTTGTGAAAGGAATCAATCGATTTGCACAATTTGCATGGGCACCAGCTCTGGTCCGTCATTCAAAACTTGCTTAATATACTGTAACATAGCTACGGTAAAATAGATGTTCGACTGGCTATACAGATGGCCTCTGGTCCAGCCTAAACAGAACCCCACATTCCTAGCTCAAATAGGAACCGAGCACGAGGCCCCTCTCCAAACCGCGATTCTGTGCGTGGGCCTTCCAGACATATTTGTTACAGCGTTTCTGTGCCATAATGACTGTAAATATGTATTTGTTACTCTGTGTGCTCTTTGAGACTGAATTGTACAGGGCTATTACAAATGATTGAAGCAATTTCATAAATTCACTGTAGCTCCATTCATTGACATATGGTCATGACACACTACAGATACGTAGAAAAACTCATAAAGTTTTGTTCGGCTGAAGCCGCACTTCAGGTTTCTGCCGCCAGAGCGCTCGAGAGCGCAGTAAGACAAAATGGCGACAGGAGCCGAGAAAGCGTATGTCGTGCTTGAAATGCACTCGCATCAGTCAGTCATAACAGTGCAACGACACTTCAGGACGAAGTTCAACAAAGATCCACCAACTGCTAACTCCATTCGACGATGGTATGCGCAGTTTAAAGCTTCTGGATGTTTCTGTAAGGGGAAATCAACGGGTCGGCCTGCAGTGAACGAAGAAACGGTTAAACGCGTGCGGGCAAGTTTCACGTGTAGCCCGCGGAAGTCGACGAATAAAGCGAGCAGGGAGCTAAACGTACCACAGCCGACGGTTTGGAAAATCTTACGGAAAAGGCTAAAGCAGAAGCCTTACCATTTACAATTGCTACAAGCCCTCACACCCGATGACAAAGTCAAACGCTTTGAATTTTCGGTGCGGTTGCAACAGCTCACGGAAGAGGATGCGTTCAGTGCGAAACTTGTTTTCAGTGATGAAGCAACATTTTTTTCTTAATGGTGAAGTGAACAGACACAATGTGGGAATCTGGGCGGTAGAGAATCCTCACGCATTCGTGCAGCAAATTCGCAATTCACCAAAAGTTAACATGTTTTGTGAAATCTCACGGTTTAAAGTTTACGGCCCCTTTTTCTTCTGCGAAAAAAATGTTACAGGACACGTGTATCTGGACATGCTGGAAAATTGGCTCATGCCACAACTGGAGACCGACAGCGCTGACTTCATCTTTCAACAGGATGGTGCTCCACCGCACTTCCATCACGATGTCCGGCATTTCTTAAACAGGAGATTGGCAAACCGATGGATCGGTCGTGGTGGAGATCATGGTCAGCAATTGGTGTCATGGCCTCCACGCTCTTCCGACTTAACCCCACGTGATTTCTTTCTGTGGGGTTATGTGAAAGATTCAGTGTTTAAACCTCCTCTACCAAGAAATGTGCCAGAACTGCGAGCTCGCATCAACAATGCTTTCGAACTCATTGGTGGGGACATGCTGCGCCGAGTGTGGGAGGAACTTGATTATCGGCTTGATGTCTGCCGAATCACTAAAGGGGCACATATTGAACATTTGTGAATGCCTAAAAAAACTTTTTGAGTTTTTGTATGTGTGTGCAAAGCATTGTGAAAATATCTCAAATAATAAAGTTATTGTAGAGCTGTGAAATCGCTTCAATCATTTGTAGTAACCCTGTATTTCTGCACCAGTAATGTTTTGAGATAGTACCGCCAAATTGTCTGCAAATCCGAGGCACTTTATTACCTGACAAAGGTTATTTTTCCCCACACACCTTATAATGCAGTAGACAGTTGATCTACTTGCTGCAGTTTCCAGTCTTGTTGAAATACAGTTATCGCTATTCTCGATTGTTGCAGGAATTGATGCGGATGTCGATGCAGAGGACATCTTGGGCCACGACGATGAAGACGATGATGTAGATTCAGGTGTAAGTGCTTCTATCTGTACCAGTATGTATGTTAATTGGGGAGGACGTCAGTTTCTTGCATCATAGAGGAATTCGTGAGGGATGTCAATGGAACTGAAGGTCAGTATTAATATCCCAGGATTAACAGTTTGACTAGATTAGTGACCATCATAATTTTGTGTCTGTGGTGGTTTCTGCAGTGTGAGACTGCAGTAAAATCTTTACGGGTTTCCTACCGCATAAGGTCACAGTGCAAACACAACGTATCGGCTATTCTCTTTCCGTCTTCCAGCAAAGTACTGGTGTGTCACGTCCCATCTCCTTACATACGGTAGTTATCGGCAACAGGGGTTTAAATCTCACAGTGAACGCTCCGAAGCAGTTTAACAGGTGTCTTAGCCGGTCACTGAGGTAGCTGCAACTCACGCACGCCGGCCACCGCTGCAGAATGACGCCTCTCTTGCCTTATTGCTTCGGAGGCTGCCTACTGAGCTGCACTGATGGCAAAACTCTTATCTCATTGACATTCTTTTTCAGAAATATTTTTGATGTTTTGGAGCGAGTCTGTGTTTTGAATAGCCATCGTAGTTATTTTGCTGCCCAAGTTGTAAAACTTACCTATTACTTTTAGTATCCTATTTCCTAATCTGATTCCCTAGGGATCACCTGATTTAATTCTACTACTTCATGCTTGTTTTACTTTAGGTGTTGTTGATTTTATAACCTCTTTTGAAGGCACTATCCATTCTGTTCAACTACTCCTCCGTGTACTTTGCTGTCTCCGTACGAATTAAAATGTTGTGGGCAAACCTCGATACGGCTTTTATTCCTCCCTGAACATTAATTCTCTTTCAAAAATTTCTCCTTGCTTTCATTACTACCTTTTCAGTAAACAGTGTTATTAAAATTGGGGATAGGCTACATATCCGTCTAACATCCCAACTACTGTTTCCCCTTTTCATATCCTTCAACTCTTTATAACTGCTGTCTGTTTTCTGTACAAGCTGTAAATAATCTTTCACTCCCTGTATTTTATCCCTATTACCTTCAGAATTACAAACAGTGTATTGCCATCAGCACTGTCCAAAGGTTTCTCCAAATTACAAATGCTTTAAACGGGTTAGCCTTTCTCGACTCTACCTTCTAAGGTAAGTCAGTCAGTATGGCCTCACATGTTTCTCCATTTACCTGGAATTCAAACTGATTTTTGAAAAGATCATCTTATACCAGTTTTTCCATTTTTCTGAAAATAATTTGTGTCAATGTTTTGGAACCATTAATTATTAAAGTGATAATTCAGTGGCATCCACTTCTGTCAGCACCTGCCTTCCTGGGAATTGGAATTATTACATTCTTGTTGAAGTCTGAGGGTATTTCCGCTGTCACACATGTCTTCCAGGTGGAATACTTTTATCATGTCTGGCTCTCTCAAGGCTATCAATAACTCTGAGTGACTTAGCACTTTCAGTCTTGGTCAAATTCTTCTTTGAGTGTTGTATGTAATTTTACAGCTTTGTTGGCTTCCTCTTATTTCTTTATAATATTGTTTTCAAGTTTATATTCATTGACAAAAAAAAAAAAAATTGAAACATCTAGAAAGCTTCTGTACTTTGAACTCTTTGTCAGCAGCACTCCAAACTTCCCCTCTTACAAGTAGTACTGACCATCCATTCTTCCTTTCCCTTCTTCTTCTTCTTCTTCTTCTTCAGCTTCTAAATATACAGTCTGGGACATAGGCCTCTTCTGAAGAGGTCCGTGTCAAGCTTTGCTGTTGCGGTGTAGATCTAGTTTTCCATTTTTTTCCCAGTCGTCGTCGGATTTCATCTCCCCATCTCGTCACAGGGCACCTTATTTCTGGCCACGTGTTCTGTCCAACGCACCTTTAGTCTCACTATCCACTCGCCAATGTGATAGATCCCCACTCTTATCTCTACGTATTTGATCCCACTCCAGGCATTGCTCTCTGTTGCCCTTTGACAGACCCATAGCCAATTTGTGCTACTTATACATCTACATCTACACTCTACAAACCACTGTGAGGTGCGTGACAGAGGGTACGCCACATTTCACCACTTATTAGGATTTCTTCCTGTTCCATTCACGTATGGAACGTGGAAAGAATTACTGTTTGAATGCATCTGCGCATGCAGTAATTATTCTAATCCTGTCTTCCCTGTGTGAGCGATACATAGGGGGTTGTAGTATATATCTAGAGTAATCATTTCGAGCTGTTTCTTGAAACTTTGTCAGTAGTCTTTCTTGGAACAGTTTACGTCTGTCTTCAAGAGTCTGCCATTTCTGTTCCGTCAGTCCTTCTGTGACACTCTCCAGTGATTTAAACGAACATTCGTGCTGCTCTTTTCTGTATACATTCAGTGTTCCCTGTTAGTCCTGTGTGGTACGGGTCCCACACGCTTGAGCAGTATTCTAGGATTTTCGCACGAGTGATTTGTAAGCAATCTCTTTAGTAGACTTTTTGCACTTCCCCCTTATTCTACTAATAAACTGAAGTCTACCAACTGCTTTACCCATGACTGAACATACGTGATCATTAAATTTCATATCCCTACAAAGTGTTACACCCAGTTGTTTGTATGAGTAGGCCAATTCCAGCAGTGACTCATTGAAATTATGGTCATAGCATTCTAGGTTTTTTCGTTTTGTGAAGTGCAAAATTTCACTTTTCTGTACATTTAGAGCAAGTTGCCAGTCTCTGCACTATACTGAAATCACATAAAGATCTGACTGAATATTTATGCAGTGTCTTGCAGACAGTACTTCATTGTAGATAACTGCATCTTCTGCAAAAAACCTGATTTTACTATTAATATTGTCTGCAAGGTCATTAATATAAAACATGAACAGTAAGGGCCACAACACTCTTCTCTGGGGCACAGCCGAAGTTCCTTCTACACCTGACGAGGTGTCTCCATCCGAGACAACGTGCTGTGCCCTCCCTACTAAAAAGTCCTCAGTCCAGTCACAAATTTCACTTGATACCCCATGTGATGGTACTTTTGGAAATAAGCAGTGGTGCGGTATTGAGTCCAATGTTTTTTTTTGGAAATCGAGAAACCTGGTTGCCTCGATCCAAAGACTTCAGTATGTCACGAGAGAAAAGTGCGAGTCAGGTTTCACACGATCGATGTTTTCGAAATCCGTACTGATCGGTCTTGAGGAGGTCATTCTGTTCGAGGTACCTCATTATGTTTGAGTTCAGAATATGTTCTAAGACAACAAATTGATGTCAAGTTTATTGGACGGTACTTTTGTAGATCACATTCTTATAGACAGGTGTGACCTGTGCCTTTGTCCGAGCACGGGGCACAGTTTCTTGTTAGAGTGATCTACGATGGATTACAGTCAGAAAATGGGCTAACTCAGCTGCAAATTCAATATAGAATCTGAAGGAATTCTATTGGGGCCTGGAGTTTTGTTCAATTTTAATGATTTCAGCTGTGTCTCAAGACCACTGACACTAATACTTTTTTCATTCCTCTTTTCAGTAGTACAAGTATTACATTCGGGCAGGTCTCCTGGGTTTTCCTTTGTAAAGAAACACTTGAAAACAGCGTTAAGCATTTCAGCTTTTGCTTTGCTACACTCAATTTCAGTTCCCATCTCATTCACTGGGGAATGGACACTGACTTTTTTGCCACCAACACCACAGAATTTCTTTAGATTTTGTGACATATCATTTGACAATATTCTGCTATGGTAGTCATTGAAGGTATCACACATTGCTCTCTTGACAGCCAAATGTGTTTCATTCAGTGTCTCTCTATTTGTAGCCCTATGCTTGTTTTACACCTGTTATGCAGTACTTTCTGTTTCTTTAGAAGTTTCTTTACATTGACTGTATACCATGGAGGTTCCCTCCCATTATGAACTGTTCTACTGGTGAACTATTCTTTTAAACTTGAGCCAGAGTTCCTCTGCATGCTCCTGCCCTGTGCTGAAAGTTTCAAGTTCCTCACTGAGAATAGATACTACTGATTTTTTATCTAGTTTACTAAACATATATATCTTCCTTCCCTAATCCGAGCTTGTGCTCCGTCTCTAATGACCTCATTGTCGACGGGACGTTAGACAGTAATCTCCTCCTCCTCCTCCTCCAAAGTCTCCACCGATGGTTACAGTATGATTGGGGAACTTATGTAAAAGTGAACTGAGATTTTCTCTGAAGTTTTCAGTTAGATCAGGAGATGATTCTGTTGGGTGATAGAAGGATCCAATTATCATTTTATGCCCATCTCTGATACTGAGTCTTTATTTCCACATGTAGGAGATTAAGTTGGTATATTTGCATTCAATACTGGCTCTGTGTATCCCTCTGAATACTGCCCATGTTTTGATCGTGTCAAACACCTTCTGGTAGTCTACGAAGGCTATGTAAAATGCTCCATACATTTTGCTATTAATGTGTGTACTGCTCGAATACAATCAGTTGTACTGAAACCTCTTCTGAGTCCCGCCAGTTCGACTGTCTGGTACAAATCAAATTTCTGACTCAGGTGGATGGTAATGATTTTTGTTAGTGGCTTTGTAAAAGGTAGACAAAAGACTAACAGATCTGTAATTGATGATGATCATGTTGTCACATTTATTGAAGAGTTCTCCGTGACTGGAATTTTCCCTTCATTGGGACATTTATTTAATAGATTTAAGAGTTGTTCTTCTAGTATTGCTCCTCCAATTTTAAGCATCTTGCTTGCGATCTGATCTTCTCCTAGTGCCTTATAATTCTTGAGTTGTTTCAGATGTGTTTTCATTTTATTTTTTCTCTGTCAGTTCCAGTTCTTCCAATTTCACACGTATAACAGATCTTTGTGATTCATCATCTACACCTTGGCTTCCCACCGATTGACTATAGAGCACCAAATAAAGGTCCCCAATAGTTTATTTGAGTGTCTTTCTTTATGTAACAATGTCTCCTCGACCATTCCTAATTTTGTGGGTGACCCACTTGCCTTTTGACTAACTGAAACAAAGGACTCTTCATGTTCACATTGTTTTTGATGGTCTCTTCAATCGATTTTGTGTTTTGCATTCTCTGATCGCTTTCTTTATGTTTTTGTTAAGGTATCTGTGTTTGAGTGAGTCGCTGTCAGTGTTTCTCTTTCTTTCTATAAGCTGTTCTGTTTTGATTCGGAATTTAGGATTTTGCAATTTTGAATTTTTTTTTTCAAATCCTGGTTCTAACTACTTGTAATTGAAGTTATTTATAACTGACATGTCTGAGTATATTCTCTTGTTTGATGTGAGGATGTAATCTATTTCATTCTTAATTGTGCCACCAGGGCTTCCCAGATCCACATCCTTTTCAGACTTATCTTGTTAAATATGTTCACGCAGTTCAATTGTTCTTTCCTTAAGAAAATTCATCATTGTTTGTCTCCTTTGGTTTCGTGTTCCCGAGTCCAAAATTTCCAATCAGGGGAAGGTCTGCAGACTTCACTCTTATCTTGGCAATAAAATCTTGTAGGATTAGGTAAATATGATGTTTTCTGAATACTTTGTTGTTGTCACAGCTTCATACAATTGTTCTAGCTCTTCTTCGGTTGAGGTGGAAGTAGATGCGTAGGAACAAATTGCTTAGAGGCCAGTCTTAGCATTCGACTCGAGGACCGCGTAGATCACCGTGGCGAAGGTGGACGTGGTCTAGTGATATAGTGTTTCCCCTTCTTATGAGTTAGCAGAGCTACACCCACCAGTATGCAAATTTAAGTCCCAAGCTATTTTTTGAGTATGTCCAAAAAGAATGACTTGATTTCCAAAGTCTGTATTTATTGATAAAAACATACTACAAACATAGGATGAATTGCAGAATACTCACAGAATCAGAATCTCAATTTTAGCTTGTTGTTGTTGTGGTCTTCAGTCCAGAGACTGGTTTGATCCAGCTCTCCATGCTACTCTATCCTGTGCAAGCTCCTTCATCTCCCAGTACCTACTGCAACCTACATCCTTCTGAATCTGCTTAGTGTATTCATCTCTTGGTCTCCCTCTACAATTTTTACCCTCCACGCTGCCCTCCAATGCTAAATTTGTGATCCCTTGATGCCTCAGAACATGTCCTACCAACCGATCCCTTCTTCTAGTCAAGTTGTGCCACAAACTTCTCTTCTCCCCAATCCTATGCAATACTTCCTCATTAGTTATGTGATCTACCCATCTAATCATCAGCATTCTTCTGTAGCACCACATTTTGAAAGCTTCTATTCTCTTCTTGTCCTAACTATTTATCATCCACGTTTCATTTCCATACGTGGCTACACTCCATACAAATACTTTCAGAAAAGACTTCCCGACACTTAAATCTATACTCAATGTTAACAAATTGCTCTTCTTCAGAAACGCTTTCCTTGCCATTGCCAGTCTACATTTTATATCCTCTCTACTTCGACCATCATCGGTTATTTTGCTCCCCAAATAGCAAAACTCCTTAACTACTTTAAGTGTCTCATTTCCTAATCTACACTCCTGGAAATGGAAAAAAGAACACATTGACACCGGTGTGTCAGACCCACCATACTTGCTCCGGACACTGCGAGAGGGCTGTACAAGCAATGATCACACGCACGGCACAGCGGACACACTAGGAACCGCGGTGTTGGCCGTCGAATGGCGCTAGCTGCGCAGCATTTGTGCACCGCCGCCGTCAGTGTCAGCCAGTTTGCCGTGGCATACGGGGCTCCATCGCAGTCTTTAACACTGGTAGCATGCCGCGACAGCGTGGACGTGAACTGTATGTGCAGTTGACGGACTTTGAGCGAGGGCGTATAGTGGGCATGCGGGAGGCCGGGTGGACGTACCGCTGAATTGCTCAACACGTGGGGCGTGAGGTCTCCACAGTACATCGATGTTGTCGCCAGTGGTCGGCGGAAGGTGCACGTGCCCGTCGACCTGGGACCGGACCGCAGCGACGCACGGATGCATGCCAAGACCGTAGGATCCTACGCAGTGCCGTAGGGGACCGCACCGCCTCTTCCCAGCAAATTAGGGAAACTGTTGCCCCTGGGGTATCGGCGAGGACCATTCGCAACCGTCTCCATGAAGCTGGGCTACGGTTCCGCACACCGTTAGGCCGTCTTCCGCTCACGCCCCAACATCGTGCAGCCCGCCTCCAGTGGTGTCGCGACAGGCGTGAATGGAGGGACGAATGGAGACGTGTCGTCTTCAGCGATGAGAGTCGCTTCTGCCTTGGTGCCAATGATGGTCGTATGCGTGTTTGGCGCCGTGCAGGTGAGCGCCACAATCAGGACTGCATACGACCGAGGCACACAGGGCCAACACCCGGCATCATGGTGTGGGGAGCGATCTCCTACACTGGCCGTACACCACTGGTGATCGTCGAGGGGACACTGAATAGTGCACGGTACATCCAAACCATCATCGAACCCATCGTTCTACCATTCCTAGACCGGCAAGGGAACTTGCTGTTCCAACACGACAATGCACGTCCGCATGTATCCCGTGCCACCCAACGTGCTCTAGAAGGTGTATGTCAACTACCCTGGCCAGCAAGATCTCCGGATCTGTCCCCCATTGAGCATGTTTGGGACTGGATGAAGTGTCGTCTCACGCGGTCTGCACGTCCAGCACGAACGCTGGTCCAACTGAGGCGCCAGGTGGAAATGGCATGGCAAGCCGTTCCACAGGACTACATCCAGCATCTCTACGATCGTCTCCATGGGAGAATAGCAGCCTGCGTTGCTGCGAAAGGTGGATATACACTGTACTAGTGCCGACATTGTGCATGCTCTGTTGCCTGTGTCTATGTGCCTGTGGTTCTGTCAGTGTGATCAAGTGATGTATCTGACCCCAGGAATGTGTCAATAAAGTTTCCCCTTCCTGGGACAATGAATTCACGGTGTTCTTATTTCAATTTCCAGGAGTGTAATTCCCTCAGCATCACCCGACTTAATTTGACTACATTCCATTATCCTTGTTTTGCTTTTGTTGATGTTCATCTTATACCCTCCTTTCAAGACACTGTCCACTCCGTTCAACTGCTCTTCCAAGTCCTTTGCTGTCTCTGACAAAATTACAATGTCATCGGCGAACCTCAATGTTTTTATTTCTTCTCCATGGATTTTAATACCTACTTTGAATTTTTCTTTTGTTTCCTTCACTGCTTGCTCAATATAGAGATTGAATAACATTGGGGATAGCCTACAACCCAGTCTCACTCCCTTCCCAACCACTGCTTCCCTCTGATGTCCCTCGACTTTTAGCTATGCCATTACAAATGCTGTGTGTGTCCACCAGGTGCAGCAGGAGCAACATCCAGATGATAGCTAAATTTGTCATAAACTTTACACAGCATCTCTGCTAGAAATTATGGCAACTGTTACTCTGTTCTTCATTTCTTCTATGTAACGAGGCAAAGGAGAGATGAACACACTTTTCTTCACATATTCCCACAAGAAAAAATTGCACGTCATCTTGTATTGCAATCTTGGAGACCAAGAATCCAGGTAAATGTCTCAGGGTCCCACGCATGCTATCCAGCGTGGAGGCAGAGTATCGTTGAGAAACTGACGTGTGTTGTTGTGCCTGTGTGTTGGAGCTCCATCCTGTTGGAAAAGGAAGTTTGAAAACAGCCCATTCCAGTTGCTCGTCAAAAAACAAGGGCTGTACACCGTTTCACGAGAAATGGTACAAGAAACAGTCGCTTTAGGTGAATCACTTTCGTACTCAATAATGCCGTGAGGGATCTGGAGTATAATGTCAATTAACATTACCACTAACGTGAAATTTTGTGGCATCATTCAAAATTAACTGGGGCAAAAATACATCATCTTCCGTGTCCTCTACCAGAGCATTGCTTAAGTCAAACCAAATGTTTCTGGGTGCAGGGGGATCAGTGCCGAAACACCAACAAAAAACACACTGGACCTAAATCACTGACGTTGCTCTGTGCAAATGGCAGAACACAAAATGCATCTGTTGAGTGGATGTTGTCTTTCTTCTGACTGACTGCAAACTGAGAAGACTCATTGACTGACATCTAACAGCGATTTTCTGAAAGTCCCATTTGAGCAACACACATTTCCTTGTCTGCACGTCACGTTTCACAGTTATTACTTCCAAAATTAGATTTTCTTCTTCTTCCTCTCTCTCTCTCTCTCTCTCTCTCTCTCTCTCTCTCTCTCTCTCTCTCTCGCCTTCCCCTCTCGGTATTAGAAGCTGCAGTATTTTGTTGAAGTTGTTTAGTTTGATTAGTTGAATTCTTGCAACAACCCCCCCCCCCCCCCCCCCCCCCTTACACCCCAATTAATCCATTGGGCAAACTGACTTTTCAGCCTCCAGCTCTTCTTGCCTGGTGTATGCTTGTTTTAAAGTTTGACATTTTCATTTAGAGAAGTTTGGACCATATCTTCTCGTGCCGATTGGGTGGGGTCGAGAGGAAGTCGAGGGTCACGTAGGCATTAGTAGAGGTTTAGGTGGTAAGAGTTTTAGAGCACATTCAGCTGGGGATTTGATGATGAAGAATAACAAGTTCTTGTATAGGGCAGGGCCACCACTCTCTGAAACAATCGTTTTTCCCTCTGTGATTGTGATAGGGAACTGCCTCTTACCTCCGGGCCAGCCATTCTACCTCCTCACAGTTGGGAAGTAGAGTAAAGTGGTTTAGTCTTCAGAGAAGTTTGCTAACAGTGCGGTGTTCTCCTCACCGAGATTTGCTGACAGTACGGCGTTCCCCACACAGGGCGACGAGATAGCCGGCGACGAAGAAGACGCGGTGCTCGGCCGGGAGGAGGAGGAGGAAGTCCTGAGCGGTGCCGGCGCACTGCCCGACGTGGTGGGGGCGGGGGCGGTGCCGGCGACGCCGGCCCCGGCTGCAGCCTCACCGGCAGGAGGGGAGCAGCCACAGGCCGCGCAGAAGGTATGCCGGCTGCTGGCTGCAGTCTGGGTTAATGTGGACCCCAGGCCACACAAGTAACCAAAAGATATGGATAAGAAAAGTATCTGTGTCCTTATTGGTAAGTGCTGTTGACTGTATCTGCAATATGTGCTACATGTCACATTTGAATGTCGTCTGCGTTACTTATGCATTACATAGTAAACTGATAATTGATTTACAAAATTACACTTAAAAGAAACTGTAAAGCTTATCGCCTGCTTTCATTTTAGTTTGAGGAAGTCATCATTGCACTTTTTTGTTTCTGTTGTGCAGTCACCTTGTTCCTGACTATAGTTAAATTTGGTCCTGCGTATTCCAGTCTAGTTGTAAGCTCCCCACCTGTTTTTGAGACACCACAGAACATTTAATTTGAAGGTAACTGGTTTTTCGAAGGGAGAAAATGTACAACCGTACCGGGCAGATAATAAAACTGTGTAGCCGGTGTCCGTGAGGTACCGATAATTAACTGCCACACACAATTGGCGCCGAGGGTCTCCTGCAATAAAAGACTTAATTTATTAATTGTCAGTCTATAGAGCACACACAGTTGCGTCCTCCTCTTTCACACTGATGTAATTCACAAATAAAAGTCCATTTACTACAGAGAAGCTACAGTTAATTCAAGTTCGTTGCGTACAAATCTGATTATAATACTTTAAGGTCGGTTATAAGCTATTACCCATGTTCGCAACCCCACTAACAGTCGGCACCGACACAAAATGCGACTGAGCTAGGTGGCGCAGTGGTCGGCACACTGGTCTCGCATTCGGCAGGACGACGGTTCAAACCTGCGTCCGGCCATCCCGATTTAGGTTTTTCGCGATTTCCGTAAATCACTTTAGGTGGATGCCGGGATGGTTCCTTTGAAAGGGCACGGCTGACTTCCTTCCCCCTTTTTTGCTCCGCACCCCCAAATCGATTAACCAACCACAAAATGTGTAAGTTGGCATTTGATCTTGTAAAGTTACTTCTGCTAAATTTAAAAGAGTATCCAATTTACATCATCTAACTAATCTTTTATGTCATTTAACATACAACTCCATAAACACTCCCCACCTTATATTCCACATGTCTGTTTTCTTCAACTCTCTGACCAGTTGTAAATACAGACGACCTGAACTTCTAACTCGGTACCACTACTTGCTCTGTGCATTCACTACTGATAAGTGTTATAATGACCCAGCTGCCAGAAAAGATGTGTAACAATGAAAAAACTAAGCTCACTACCTAGTGCATCCTACGTCAAATAGCATAGGTCTTTCATGCTTCCATAGCAATTCAGGAGTAAAGCAAACCAGTCACTAAATAGTAGTAGTTTTATTTCATACTTCGTAGTTTTCTTTTGTTTAATGAGCCATTTGTTAAAACAAAAGTAGTTCCACAACAGATACAGATGGCGCAATAAGCACCGCATGTACACCTGTCAAGCAAAAATGACCATGGTTCTAATTATTAGAAACAGTATTAAGACTTGAGAACACATTGTGTGTACCATTATTGTTTGTTTAATGTCAAACAAACCAGAATCATCTGATAATGCCAAATAAATTGAATGAAGGTGGCAGCGAGGTTGGACACATTACATTTAATAGCTTAAAGGTATATATATAAGGCCAGACCTCAAAAGTAACTCATACAAAAAAAGTTTATGATGAAGCCATGTCAAAATTTCAAGCACTTGTAAAGCTTTTGAACCCTATTTTAGAAACAACTTGGAAAATTATCCATGTGCAATATGATGGAATTCATACTAAAATTCTACTCGAGACCTACTCACAGTCAAGGATGCTCTAAATAAAACGGTAGGGAAAATCAGATTAGCAGCTTATAAAGAAATGGAAATAAAATTTCTTAATTAATATATAACCTGTTCAAAACCTATTGCTGATGGCATGTAAGTTTAGGGATGGCCAGAGATACTTAACTGTGCATGTCTTCTGCCAGAACTAGTGAGAATGCTAAGCAGCTCACAAATGGTGTGGTGTGCAGACAGAAATTATAAAAGTAAGTCTTCATAGGTGTTTTGAGAGTTTCTATAAATCAAAGGAACCAAAAGCAAAGGAGGCACATTGGCATCCATAGTTACCCCATTTTTCAAACTGAAATAGGTACTGAACACTAGCAGAGAATATGTTGAAGAACTTTTTATTTCACAATTGTTAAAGATGAAACTAGAAGAAGGAGATGGGAAGAATATGCAACATTCTGATAAAAAAAAGGTTGAACTTATTATATGTTTGATGAGGTGTCCAATTCTTTGATAACCAGTGATACTCCCAACACTACAGTAGATCTGGAAACACTACAGTATTTAAAAGACAATGGCAACAGTTTAGATTCCTTGAGCAGATATCCAACAGTAATTTTTTTTTAATGAAATATCGTACTTGTTTACTGAGTTCTTCTCCCGTTGAACAAGTATTTCCTCATTTGGTGGAATAATAATGAGGCCACATAGGCAGAATATGAAAGATTAAATATTTAAACTATTATTGCTGTTAAAATCAGTGAAATAAATGCAATGTAAAATGTTCACTAATTAGTGATATCTTATTTGAATAAAGATATTTAGAGCCCGCATCTCGTGGTCGTGCAGTAGCGTTCTCGCTTCCCACGCCCGGGTTCCCGGGTTCGATTCCCGGCGGGGTCAGGGATTTTCTCTGCCTCGTGATGGCTGGGTGTTGTGTACTGTCCTTAGGTTAGTTAGGTTTAAGTAGTTCTAAGTTCTAGGGGACTGATGACCGTAGCAGTTAAGTCCCATAGTGCTCAGAGCCAAAGATATTTAGAATATACATATTTTGGATTTAAATACTTTTATTCAGAACAATTATGTATTTACATTTGAAATACAAAAAAATATTTGTATTTTGAATTTAAATACTTTTAATAAACTACACTATGTGATCAAAAGCCTTGATGACAGCTTCCACTCTCGCAGGCGTATGTTCAATCAGGTGCTGGAAGGTTTCTTGGGGAATGGCAGCCCATTCTTCACGGAATGCTGCTCTGACGAGAGGTATTGATGTCGGTCGGTGAGGCCTGGCACGAAGTCAGTGTTTCAAAGGTGTTCTATAGAATTCAGGTCAGGACTCTGTGCAGGCCAGTCCAGACTCTGTGCAGGCAAGTCCATTACAGGGATGTTAATGTCATGTAACCACTCTGCCACAGGCCGTACGTTATGAACAGGTGCTTGATAGTGTTGAAAGA
This sequence comes from Schistocerca serialis cubense, assembly GCF_023864345.2. Taxonomy (NCBI): domain Eukaryota; kingdom Metazoa; phylum Arthropoda; class Insecta; order Orthoptera; family Acrididae; genus Schistocerca; species Schistocerca serialis. The sequence goes on along the minus strand of NC_064648.1, from coordinate 36,617,154 downwards.
TGCAGTAGCCATCCCTGAATTGCTGTTTAACGTTGGGAAGCAAGAGAGTACTTAAAACATCAGTGTGGGCCTGTGCTGTGATAGTGCCACGCAAAACAACAAGGGGTGCAAGCCCCTTCCATGAAAAACACGACCACACCATAATACCACCGCCTCCGAATTGGACTGTTGGCACTACACATGCTGGCAGACGACGTTCACTGGGCATTCAACATACCTACACCGTGCCATCAGATCGCCACATTAGGTACCGTGAATCGTCACTCCAAACAACATTTTTTCACTGTTCAATAGTCCAATGTTTACGCTCTTACACCGAGTGAGTCATCTTTTGACATTTACCAGCATGATGTGTGGTTTATGAACAGTCTCTCGACCGTGAAATCCAAGTTTTTTCACCTTCTGCCTAACTGTCATAGTACTTGCAGTGGATTCTCATGCAGTTTGGTATTCCTGTGTGATGGTCTGGATAGATGTCTGCCTATTACACATTACGACCCTCTCAACTGTTGGCAGTCTCTGTCAGTCAACAGACGAGGTCGACCTATACACTATTGTTCTGTACGTCTCTCTTTACGTTCCCACTTCACTATCGCATCGGAAACAGTGGACCTCTTGATGTGTAGGAGTGTGGAAATCTTGCGTACAGGCATTTGAAACAAGTGACACCCATTCACCTGTTAGGATTACAGGGAGCAAAGGATGTGTGGCAAGTATAACTCCCATGTACATAGTTCAGAAAAGCTGGTGCTGGAGGAAAGGATCCAAATGGTTCGGGAATTGTGAAGTAGCGGTTGCACTTGAACATGTTGTTCCACTTAGTTTGGCAGTGGTCATTCGTTTTGGTGGACCATGGTCAGTTGTAATGCCGGACATAAAAATCTGTGCAGTGATAGTTGCAGAGTCGGTATATGACATAGGATGCTTTCACAGGTGGTCCAGCCTCCGACAGGTTAGGATAAGCTGGTGATTGAGGGAGTAGAAAGTGCTGTGTGGTTGAATCGGGCAGGTCTTGCACCTAGGTTTTCAGTGGAAATATGAGGCAATGAATCCTAAATTCAGATCATGAAGGTATCATCAGTGAACTTGAGCCAGACATGGGGTTTGGGGTTTTAGCAGGCCATTTCATATACCAAATCTGCTGCAATAACTGCACAACATTTTATGTCAGCACGACAACCGACCACCTATCTGTCAGGATGAATGGTCACCACCAAACTGTGGCCGAGAATCAGTTGACCCCCTGTAGCGTGACATGCAGTAGCTGCTAATAAACCTGGTTCCTTCCCTTCACCAACAGCTTTTCTGAATTATACAGATGGGAATTATCCTTGCAATACATCCTGGGCTCCCCTCCTTGTTAACTCATTGTCCCCACACCCAACAATTTTCCCTCCTTCTGTCCTGTCGCCCTCTCGCAATCCGCATCCCTGCGTCACCTTCACCATGCATTACGCCTGACCGGCCCCCGTACCCGGGTACCTCGTGCCTAGCCTGTGGACCTGCCACCCCTCCCTCTCCTTCCTAGCCAAAACCGTACTGCCTCCCTTTGAGCCATTAGTTATCCATCCCGAACCCATCTTCTTGCTCCCACCTCATCCTCCCTGTATCCACTTCACCAGACACAGCATCCACCCCACCTGCTGATCAGAAATCCCAGCATTGTGTGTGTAAGGCCGGTATTACACTATCATATTTCTTTGTTAAAGTTGATATGTCAAATATTTATGTCAAAGAAATTTGTTGGTGTAACAGGAAACTTTGTCAAATCTAGCACGTTGTCAAATAAATATCGTCAAATCTAGGGCCTCACCGTAGAAATGATCGTAAAAGTCGCTCGTCTTCTGTTCGCTGCAGTCTGAAATGTTACCACTTGGAGCGTTAACGTCAGTGCAGCTATCTGCCACCAGTAGTACGTTTGTGAAATATATGAAGCTGACGTGGCACCGTACAACGTTTTTTGATGAACAGGTGGGATACGCTGCAGGCGACAGTTCCACAGCCGCCTCTGGACACATCCAGGCAGCCTTTGAGGAAACTGGTATACAGGAGGAAGATGCCCTATAATATATATAAAATTTTCTGAGCTCTCCATTCTTCTTAATCTCTTTTTGTGCTCAGAATGCCTCACATTGTAAAGCCCCTAATCAGCTTCATACATTTCTATTAATTTTGTAGTTGTGGGACACAAAATGTAATTATTACTTTGTTCAACAATAAAAATAGTTCTTAATGCACGTAAAGTGTATTGAACATTTATTTACCTTCAGATATTGGTTCTTTAGTGCTTTATAAATTGCTTCACCTGTTTATGTTTATTATTTTTGTTAGTATGCACTGTGGTATTCGAGTGCTGTACTGTTAGCTAGAGTAACACTGTCCTGTAGCAAGAAATTGGAGTGTTTCTGTGAGCTTGCCTTCTGCGGATATAGCAGTGCTTACGTGAGTATTGTGCTTTGTCATATGACTTCACTTAGCGTATACTGAAATGTATTGTCTTCCATTCTTAAATAATATATGTATGACTTGATGTCCTCCAGCTCACCTAACAAATTTTTCACCCAGGTACGTTTCCTTCCTTTTCCCCACTTCTCTTCCAAATGTGCACACAACTGCTGCGCATGAAAGGTTGTTGTTGTCAGCCATCTTGAACTTTGATGAAAAATATGATGACAGTGTAATACCCCGTTGTTTGTCAAAGAAATTTGACAAATATTTGATCATATCTTTGTCAAATCTTTGTCAAAAAAATATGATAGTGTAACGCCAGCCCAACCAGCACAATGTAGGGACACGTGTGTGTGTGTGTGTGTGTGTGTGTGTGTGTGTGTGCGCGCAAAGGATGTGTGGCAAGTATAACTCCCATGTACATAGTTCAGAAAAGCTGGTGCTGGAGGAAAGGATCCAAATGGTTCGGGAATTGTGAAGTAGCGGTTGCACTTGAACATGTTGTTCCACTTAGTTTGGCAGTGGTCATTCGTTTTGGTGGACCATGGTCAGTTGTAATGCCGGACATAAAAATCTGTGCAGTGATAGTTGCAGAGTCGGTATATGACATAGGATGCTTTCACAGGTGGTCCAGCCTCCGACAGGTTAGGATAAGCTGGTGATTGAGGGAGTAGAAAGTGCTGTGTGGTTGAATCGGGCAGGTCGTGCACCTAGGTTTTCAGTGGAAATATGAGGCAATGAATCCTAAATTCAGATCATGAAGGTATCATCAGTGAACTTTAGCCAGACATGGGGTTTGGGGTTTTAGCAGGCCATTTCATATACCAAATCTGCTGCAATAACTGCACAACATTTTATGTCAGCACGACAACCGACCACCTATCTGTCAGGATGAATGGTCACCACCAAACTGTGGCCGAGAATCAGTTGACCCCCTGTAGCGTGACATGCAGTAGCTGCTAATAAACCTGGTTCCTTCCCTTCACCAACAGCTTTTCTAAATTATACAGATGGGAATTATCCTTGCAATACATCCTGGGCTCCCCTCCTTGTTAACTCATTGTCCCCACACCCAACAATTTTCCCTCCTTCTGTCCTGTCGCCCTCTCGCAATCCGCATCCCTGCGTCACCTTCACCATGCATTACGCCTGACCGGCCCCCGTACCCGGGTACCTCGTGCCTAGCCTGTGGACCTGCCACCCCTCCCTCTCCTTCCTAGCCAAAACCGTACTGCCTCCCTTTGAGCCATTAGTTATCCATCCCGAACCCATCTTCTTGCTCCCACCTCATCCTCCCTGTATCCACCTCACCAGACACAGCATCCACCGCACCTGCTGATCAGAAATCCCAGCATTGTGTGTGTAAGGCCGGTATTACACTATCATATTTCTTTGTTAAAGTTGATATGTCAAATATTTATGTCAAAGAAATTTGATGGTGTAACAGGAAACTTTGTCAAATCTAGCACGTTGTCAAATAAATATCGTCAAATCTAGGGCCTCACCGTAGAAATGATCGTAAAAGTCGCTCGTCTTCTGTTCGCTGCAGTCTGAAATGTTACCACTTGGAGCGTTAACGTCAGTGCAGCTATCTGCCACCAGTAGTACGTTTGTGAAATATATGAAGCTGACGTGGCACCGTACAACGTTTTTTGATGAACAGGTGGGATACGCTGCAGGCGACAGTTCCACAGCCGCCTCTGGACACATCCAGGCAGCCTTTGAGGAAACTGGTATACAGGAGGAAGATGCCCTATAATATATATAAAATTTTCTGAGCTCTCCATTCTTCTTAATCTCTTTTTGTGCTCAGAATGCCTCACATTGTAAAGCCCCTAATCAGCTTCATACATTTCTATTAATTTTGTAGTTGTGGGACACAAAATGTAATTATTACTTTGTTCAACAATAAAAATAGTTCTTAATGCACGTAAAGTGTATTGAACATTTATTTACCTTCAGATATTGGTTCTTTAGTGCTTTATAAATTGCTTCACCTGTTTATGTTTATTATTTTTGTTAGTGTGCACTGTGGTATTCGAGTGCTGTACTGTTAGCTAGAGTAACACTGTCCTGTAGCAAGAAATTGGAGTGTTTCTGTGAGCCTGCCTTCTGCGGATATAGCAGTGCTTACGTGAGTATTGTGGTTTGTCATATGACTTCACTTAGCGTATACTGAAATGTATTGTTTTCCATTCTTAAATAATTTATGTATGACTTGATGTCCTCCAGCTCACCTAACAAATTTTTCACCCAGGTACGTTTCCTTCCTTTTCCCCACTTCTCTTCCAAATGTGCACACAACTGCTGCGCATGAAAGGTTGTTGTTGTCAGCCATCTTGAACTTTGATGAAAAATATGATGACAGTGTAATACCCCGTTGTAGCTCCACATCAAAGATCTTTGTCAAAGAAATTTGACAAATATTTGATCATATCTTTGTCAAATCTTTGTCAAAAAAATATGATAGTGTAACACCAGCCCAACCAGCACAATGTAGGGACACGTGTGTGTGTGTGTGTGTGTGTGTGTGTGTGTGTGTGTGTGTGTGCGCGCGCGCGCGCGCGTGTTGAGTCTTCCAAAAATTTGCAAGTTTTCATTAATTGTGTGTGCCTTGCGATGACTTAATGCTGTTCTGTCTCCTTTATTCCTAAGCTATAGACACTCAACTATTTGTTTTGTCTTATTCTGCACGATTGTTACAATATTGATTTGTGTGTCAGATACGCTATACTACTGAATTTATATCACTGATGTAAAATTTGAGATTTGTCTTTTTTTCTGAATTATTTATAACTGATAAGAAGTTTGTCAGTTCTCAATATACAGTTTCTTCCCAAGTTTTGTTTGTTTAAAATACTATTTTGATTTTTTGCTGAATGTGTGTACATTCCTATTTCCTCTCATTTTCACGATTTGTCTCTGGGTTTCCCATTTCTGTGGCACATCGGGCTCGATCTCTGTACTCCTTGAGAACCTCTCTGCCGGTTCAATACAATTCAGTAGTTTGTTTGAAGCACTACGGTCAGTGTCTCGCAGTTCCCTTTGTTATCCAGTGCAGTTCTCAATCCTTATTTTCCGAAAAGCAGATTTTGTGGTTGATATCCTATGATTCTGGTATTAAATGTGTAGTTGAAGCCTCTTTTTTTATAGTTTCACAAATCCACTTCTGTTTCTTTTAATTTGTCTGTTTTGTATTTATTTTTTACTCCCTCGTGTCTTTCTCACCTCTGCGTATGTTGCCAGATTAGCTTCTGTTTTGGTGCTGTACCTATTGTTGTATGCCATCGTCCTTTTGCTTTATCACGTTTATTCCACGGTGGGTGTCTCTCCTTTTTGATTGAGGAATTTTAACTTCAGATTAGGTGATTATCTTCTCTTTGAATTGTTCCGAGGTCACGGCTGTCTCTTCCTCCCATTCCCCATTTCGTCCTTGACAATTTCTGTTTTGTCGTATCAAACTTTGGTGTCGCCGTGTGTAATTGCTACCAGGTCGATTTGGTATTCTCCGAGGGATCTGACTAGTGATCCCCACATCTCAGCTTTCTTGAAGTGAGTTGATATTATCCTCGTATTGTGTCGATACCATAATTCGGCCAGTCTCTGGCCGATCTTGTTAGTGAGTCTCTGACCTGGGTATATTCTTGTTCTTTTGAATCTCTTTCCTGTCCATAAGTATGAGTTTAAATCCCCTAATCAAATTCGAACGTCTCCCATAGGGATCTTTCTTATGGTTTTCTCTAGTTCCTACCGTTACTTACAGACACCTTCTTTCTCTGTCTTGCTATCTCGCTTTACTGGTGCACATTTGTCGATTATGATGTAGGGTGTGTTAGCAAATTTTAACCTTATCATCATCACTTTTTTGTTCATTGGTTTCAGTGGTGATTGGAGGACCCTCCTGCTGACTGCATCAGCCATTCCCAGGAATGGTGCTCCTTATCCACTTTTTCCTGTCTGTTTTGCTATCGAACTGTCTGTAGTTACCGAAGTCCGTGGAATACCTCGCAACACTGCCCGCCAGTCTTTTTCCTTTTCCACACGGCAATTGAGCGAGGGGAAAACGACTGTCTATATGTTCCTGCACGAGCTGATTTCTTTTTTCTTCTCTTTGCAGTCAGTATGTGACACATTTATTGGTGCCAATAGAATTTTTCAGCAGTGTGCCACAAAAGTTGTTTTTCTAAACTTTCTCAATGGTGTTTTTTGAAAAAAGTGTCTTTTTTCCCCTCCAGGGATTCCCACGTAAGTTCACGGAGCATTTTTCTAATACTCAAATGTTGATTGAATCTACTGGTAACAACTCCAGTAGCATGCCTCTGAAATGCTTCAGTGTATTTCTTTAGTCCAGTCTGGTGGTTCAGGCAAACAGTACTTCATAGTCACTTGCACAAGTGCTGTGCAGCGGTCTCCTTTCCTACAGCCGACCTTATGTGCTTATTCCACTGTGGATTGCATGTCACAGCAGTAACTTCTATCTGTCACTGGCTCTCCACTAAATGCTCTGACCAGCACGATAGCAGTCCGTTTCCGAGGAAGTATTGTTATATGTTGTAGTGTTCGTGATGAATTTAAACGTTTAGACTTGACTTACTTCAATTAATGGAGTGGATATTATTTTGTTTTCTTATTCTTCTCTTTACTGACTGTAGGATTAAGAGTTCTGCTTGCACAATTTATGCTGGAAGGAAACAATCTAATGATTTCTGCTTTTCTTCAGTAATTTTTCTGAGGAAATATTTATCTTCTACTTATCAAAATTGGAAATGCTATGTACACAGATACAACATACAAATTCTGAATTCAGAGTGGCGTATCAGTCAATTATTCCTTTGTTATAAAGAGATTACAGCCATTGTCATGTTTTTCTGCGTGTATTCTGGGGCGGCACGCTTCCCCGATGTTGGTTAGTAATTCACAGAGCTGTGTTATCGCGTCTGTGCAGGTATTCCCCCTTGTGAAGTTACTGCCAGCGCTGTCCCATCTTGAAGGCATACACCTTCCCTATCCTGGTTGTCCACATGCGCAAAAAGCAGTAAATTCACACAGTAGTTGTGCTGGCTTATATCAGTTTTTTGTTTGTCAGTATCATTTGTCAGTAAGGAATATGAAAGGATATATGTCACCCTTGCAGACTGTAATACAACACAATGCTATGTTGCTCCAGTCCCTGCTTGTTCAACATGAAACACAAACAAAATAAACATTTTGCATTTATTTCAAAATTATAATGGACAAAAACATATTACATATGTTTTCTAAACAAATATTTACTGTACACTCCCGAGTCAGTAAAGACAACAGTATGACTGAAAATTCTATCACACCTACGGTGTGTTCTTTACCTGCATGTCAAGTAGCTTATTTTTTTATGTACTATGAGGGTTGAATACAAAGGAATGCCTCCACCTTCGTTGATTGGGTTTGGATGGTAATATTGTAATAAATTAAATGCAGAAATAATCCTTAGAATGTGATCTTTAATTCCAATATTCACTTTTCCACATAATCACCAGCCAATTGGATACATTTCTGCCAACAATGAACAAGTTTTCTGAAGCTATCACGGAAGAATTCCACACTGTTTCTGCAACCACAGTCTCACATTTCCCTCAATGTCTTCATCAGAAGCATAATGTTGTTCCCGCAGATCGTGTTTCATCATCGGGAACAGATGGAAGTCAGACGGTGCTAAATCTGGACTGTATAGAGGATGCCGTACAGTGAGATTCAGTCTCTAAAAGTTCTGCTGTGGTGGTACGTGAAGTGTGTGGTTTGGCACTGTCATGCTGCAGGAAAACATTTCCCTTTTCCTTTTGGACCCTTGTTAGCCGTCGTTTCAGAGTTCACAGCATTGTGATGTAACACTCTGAATTTGTTGTTGTTCCTCACTCAAGGAAATCAACAAGGATAACACCATCTGTGTTTCAGAACACTGTGGTCATGATTTTTCCAGCTGAGGGCTGTGTCTTTGAATTTCTTTTTCTGGGGCGAGTTTGGTGTGTGTGTGTGGGGGGGTGGGGGTGGGGGGGGTGAATATTCCGTAGATTGACGTTTCATCTCCGGGTCATAATGGTGTACCCACGTTTAATCTCCTGTCACAATTTAATGGAGAAAGGCATCACCTTCCTTCTTGTAATACGAGAGGAGTTCCTGGCAAATTTCAAGTCTGTGTGCTTTCATTTCAGCAGTCAGCATCCAGAGTATCCATCGTGCACAGATCTTCTGATAGCCAAGCAAAGCAATAATGTGACCCACACGTTCTTGTGAAATGCCAATTGTGCTTGCTGTTTTTCTCTGATTGATACTACAATCATTCTGAATCAGTTTGTCAACATTTTGCCTGTGGAACTCTGTGGTTGCTGTCACAGGACATCCGACTGTATTTTTGTCACACAGGTCAGATGTTCCTGCCTCAACATCTTTAAGCATACCGCCCAACGACGCGCAGTACTCACATCGACACAATCACCATAAACTGCTTTCATTCTCTGATGAATCTCCTTTGGGGTAACACCTTCCGCTGCCAAGAATTCAATGAATGCACGTCGCCTAAATCACATTGACCGACCGTCTGCACGGGTTCCACACTTTACACTGTAACAACACAACCATTCAATGCTAAGGCTTTCTGCCAACAACAAGCCAGTACCTGCCGCATAGCAATGCTGCCAACTGTTCAAGAGTTACGAAGGTGGAGGCATTAGTTTTCAGACAACCTTCGTAGTTCGTATATTTTGTACTTTTGTGTGTCCCTGGTACGAAATAGATAAAGTCCGGGACTGTATCTGCTCTCTTGCCACTCCCAGCAGGATGCGACACCCAGCTCGGGCACCCCGCGGCGCATCGTCCTAAAGCGGCGCCCGTCCACTCCGCCCAACACGGGCAGCGGTGCGGGGGCGGAGGCCGCCGCGGCGACGTCGTCCACCGGCGGGGGCGTCAGCACCACTACAGGGGGCGGTGGTACAGTGGGGGCGGAGGACCGGCCCGGCAGTGCTGTGGGATCCGCGAGCAAGAGAGTCCGCATCACGGCACTCGGCCCTGCCGAGGTGAGTCGTGTGGCTGCTGGGAAAAATTATCTGATAATTAATAAGAGTTGTCAAGATGACTGACTTACAAAAATTGGTGATAGTGACCTCCGTTGTGCAACTCAAATAATTCAGTATGACAGTGTAAGTTCTTATGGACAACGTGACAAGTCAGTACACTCATTTCTGACTGTTACGATCCTGCGAATGAAGTATCGCAATCCCTGACAGTTAATAACTTATCTTGCAATGAGATCACATGGGAATCAGTTCTTTGTGATTTTTTATGTTCGTGGTGTGTGAGATTCAGAGCCAAAATCAATCACCCAAAGCTGTTAAAAGTATTCTCAAAAACTATTGAGAAAATTTAATTTGAAGGTTTTCGAGTGTATTAATTCGCTGAAGATAAACTAATAATTTGAGGAGCTGCGTGCCTCGATGGTGGAGTGGCTTGCCTGTCCTGTCCAGTGGGTGGCCCGGCTTCGGTTCCTGGCAAATGCTCATTTCTAAATGAAGGTGCACGTTGTACGAGTTTTTCCATGAAGCGTAAAATATGTGAAGATGAAAACTGGAATTTGGCGTGTCATATGTAATTAGAAATAAGATTATGCACAATTCTCATAAAACTAATTAGATATATGATAATTACCACATATTTGATAAATTTTATATTGAAATTATATAGGTATTCTAATTGCATGAAAAAAAGAGAATAGGGTAATGACTATAATCAGACCTGAACTAGCGATTGCCAGACTCGAATGATACCAATTTATTTATTTATTTTTCATGTTTAATATTTTCTGCTTTGCAGAAATGCTCCTAGATCGTGGACCTTCATTTCAAAAATTGCATTGCCCCGAAATTGAACCCTGGCTGCCTGGCGGCAGGTGAGCAGTATGGCAGAGAACCGAGTGACCCATTGAAATATTGTTTTAGTTTTAGAGAATTAAAGGTACTCAGAAAACTTCAAATACACTTTCTGTGAGAATTTTTTAGAGTTGCACGAACCTGACTTGGGGCATTGACATTTGAGTTCTGAAATCCGTATAATGTAAATATAGAAAACCGCAAAAATCCAGCTGCTGTGTGGTGCCCGGCTTAGTGCCTGCTGGAAAGGTGAACTGGCAGACCGACTTTATTTGATCTCTCCACGTGCTCGCTGCTCCCCCACTCTGTCTCGTGCCCTCCAGTGTTCCTTTCGTGATTATTGTCTCTAGATGACCGAACAACTAGAGAATGTTTTGGTTGTCGAGAAAAGAAAGGTGTCCGGAGATATTAAGTTGATCAATAATGGACACCCGTGTTCTTCTTTCAGTTAATTTTACATGCAGCATGTGCACCAACATTAAAGCTCAAATGCATCGATGTGCCGCTTGTTATCGAGACCACGTTTCGCAACTGCAAAAGAAGACTGGAAACGTGTTTCGACAAGCTGAATCTTTGTACTGTCTGTTATCACTCTGTTCTGCCAGATCTCGGTGAGATACTTTGTAGCCACTCGTCATAGTGTGATACGTCTTCTTATCACATCTTCACAGCTTCCCGTGTTGCAGACGGTTGACCCAAGACAGATGATAGAATGTACAACTTTCAGATCCTCTAATTGAAATGCGAGTTAGACCTGTGCCCTTTGATCTATTATCGCTAGTTTGGACTTGACGAGAATGATGTCGGATCCATATAATAGGCTAATGCCCATTACTCTTGTTAGTAACTCAGCAAATGCCTCTTTGATTATGGCTGAAAGCACCGTGCCATCGGCAAATCGGAGGTTGTTGACCCTTTCACTGCTGTGATGGGTATGCGTGTCATACGAGGTGCATTCAAGTTCTAAGGCCTCCGATTTTTTTTCTCCGGACTGGAAAGAGATAGAAACATGCGCATTGTTTTAAAATGAGGCCGCATTCATTGTCAATACGTCCCAGAGATGGCAGCCCCGTACGGCAGATGGAATTTTACCGCCAGCGGCGAGAATGAGAACTGTTTAAATACTTAAAATGGCGACATTTTCCTTACTTGAACAGCGTGCAATCATTCGTTTTCTGAATTTGCGTGGTGTGAAACCAATTGAAATTCGTCGACAGTTGAAGGAGACATGTGGTGACGGAGTTATGGATGTGTCGAAAGTGCATTCGTGGGTGCGACAGTTTAATGAAGGCAGAACATCGAGTGACAACAAACCGAAACAACCTCGGGCTCGCACGAGCCGGTCTGACGACACGATCGAGAAAGTGGAGAGAATTGTTTTGGGGGATCGCCGAATGACTGTCGAACAGATCGCCTGCGGAGTTGGCATTTCTGTGGGTTCTGTGCACACAATCCTGCATGACGACCTGAAAATGCGAAAAGTGTCATCCAGGTGGGTGCCACAAATGCTGACGGACGACCACACGGCTGCCCGTGTGGCACATTGCCGAGCAATGTTGACGCGCAACGACAGCACGAATGGAACTTTCTTTTCGTCGGTTGTGACAATGGATGAGACGTGGATGCCATTTTTCAATCCAGAAACAAAGCGTAAGTCAGCTCGATGGAAGCACACAGATTCACCGCCACCAAAAAAATTTCGGGTAACCGCCAGTGCTGAAAAAATAACGGTGTCCATGTTCTGGGACAGCGAGGGCGTAATCCTTACCCATTGCGTTCCAAAGGGCACTACGGTAACAGGTGCATCCTACAAAAATGTTTTGAAGAACAAATTCCTTCCTGCATGGCAACAAAAACGTCCGGGAAGGGCTGCGCGTGTGCTGTTTCACCGAGACAACGCACCCGCTCGTCGAGCTAACGTTACGCAACAGTTTCTTCGTGATAACAACTTTGAAGTGATTCCTCGTGCTTCCTACTCACCTGACCTGGCTCCTAGTGACTTTCGGCTTTTTCCAACAACGAAAGACGCTCTCCGTCGCCGCACATTCACCAGTCGTGCTGCTATTGCCTCCGCGATTTTCCAGTGGTCAAGACAGACTCCTAAAGAAGCCTTCGCCGCTGCCGTGGAATCGTGGCGTCAGCGTTGTGAAAAATGTGTACGTCTGCAGGGCGATTACATCGAGAAGTAACGCCAGTTTCATTGATTTCGGTTGAGCAGTTAATTAGAAAAAAAATCGGAGGCCTTAGAACTTGAATGCACCTCGTACTACGCCGTTCTCCAGGTGATGCGGATGTGTGTACACCCACTGCTTTGGTTTTCTTACAGTGCTTTGGATGTCTGTCTGTGTCCCGAACTACCGAGCTCACATTGGTGCAGACGAGTTACTTTTGTATCTCAGTTTTGAGTATTTCATACAACAAAGGTGCTTCATAGCAAGCTATCATTTGCAAATGAACCTAATTTCTACATCTCGAATCATTTATGAGATATGACGATTCTTACGATCGTACGAGTCGCAGTGCACGAGGGTATGTCGCCTTACCACCAGGCAGTACACCGAACAGATGCTGTTCGACCGTATGGTGGCTGCTGCATATGCCGGTGGTCCTGAATTCCTTCTCACGCACGGTAATGCCAGGGCCCATTTGGCGGGCATCGGTGGGGATCTCTTTCAGTGACCGGACATCGAAGCAGTGGAACGGTCAGTCGTGAGTCCCGACGTAAACTCTGTAGAGCAAGTGTGGGATGTGCTCGGTGAAGTGTTTGTTGTCCTGTTCTGCCACAGACCACCATTGAAGAGTGGAGACCAATACCGCAGTGTGACCTCCATAGACTTAAGTGGATTGTGCAACATACGTTTCAGGTTGTGATTAATGCTCACAAATGGTTCAAATGGCTCTGAGCACTATGGGACTTAACATCTGAGGTTGTCAGTCCCCTAGACTTAGAACTACTTAAACCTAACTAACCTAAGGACATCACACACATCTGTGCCCGAGGCAGGATTCGAACCTGCGACCGTAGCAGCAATGCGTGTCCGGACTGAAGTGCGTAGAACCGCTCGGCCACAGTGGCTGACTTAATGCTCACAAGTCCAATGAAAAGAATCCAGGATGACAAGCTAAATGACTGTTTCTACTTTGTTTCTGAAACCTGTCAGACATTTCAGTTCTTGTTATGTAAGGGAATGAGGATGTAATGATGATTTGTTTTGTACTTGATTTGTGAAAGATAAAGATATAATTTGGTAAAAATCAAACAGTGGAAAATCTAGGATGATATAATTTATAACACATACAGACCACAATTATTGCTCAGTGGAGTATGGCAGATGCCCAACATCATGTTCCCCTAATTGTTTTGAGCAGTGTATTTATCATGTGTTACATGCTCTATTAACTTTTTGCTGCTCTTGTTCTTTAATGAGGTTTTAAAAAGTCAGTTGCCAGTGGATTGAGATTTCTAAATAGTTTATAATTATACCTAATGCACGTGAGCGTGCACAGAGTGTGTGCGCACGTGTCCAAATTACTTTTAGTGTTAAAATTTGTGCATCTTGATGTGAAAGGCCATCGTGATGTGAAAGGCCATTTGACGTGTTACTAACAGGATGTCCCTCTAGTAGTGAAGAATGAATAAAAATGTTGTCTGTAGTTGTACTACTGTTTCCCTGCACTCTAGTTTGAAAGACACAGTCTGCACGAGATTGATATGAATTTAGATCTTTCAAAGTTCCTTTTCTTACTTTTAAAATTAATATTAAAAGTCACCACAAACAACTAATTTTTGGTACTTTCTGTTGAACAAAGATTTTTCTCTAGCTTAAACAGCAATGTACTGAAATCAGAGCCAGTGGGCTTATAGGTAAGTATAATTAAAAGTTTAGTTTCATGAAAATAGTGTGGAAAGGATAGATTGCTACTCACCGTATAGCAGAGATGTTGAGCCACAGACAGGTACATCAAGAAGTCTACTAAACATGTAAGCTTTGACCAGAAGACCTTTTTCTGAAATTGACACCCCCCCCCCCCCCCCCCCCCCCCCGCTGCCGCCACACACACACACACACACACACACACACACACACAGTGCGACCACTGTCTCTGGCTGCCGAGGCCAGACAGCAAGTGCTTAACGTTCAATGACCTGTTCAGTGCCGTGCTCTGATAGATTGAAATGGAATACCATTTTCATATATATGGCCATTCTCCAAAGAGCTGCTTGAAAAGTAGCCAGCTGATCTCTATACCAGTATAGAAAGCCTCTGTGAAATGGCACATTAAGTGGTGCTCTGATATACCAATAATGTCAGTCAACATCAACGAGCAGTTTACTAACTTCATTTCTAAAACCCCTTATTTCTTGATGAATACCATAATTCCTCTGTAAGTTAGATTCGTTAACTTTTTTTTGAAGGTGGGTACTTTGTTAGAGAGACTTACACAGGAATGCCCACTGGGTGACTTCAGTCTGGAGAAGGTGCAGCTCCAGCACCAGCTACTACAGGAATTTTCCCAGGAGTGAGACCCCCCCCGCCCCCCCCCCCCCCCCCCCCCCCGCCCCCCCGCCCACTACGTTGTCACCTACAAGCTTTGACAGCCTCGCAGCCCCACGCCATTCCCATACGTGCGAAGTTAGTTAACTTCATGTTCCACAGATCATTTTACGATAAATCATAATAATGTGGAACAAGTCATTTTACATTCAGAACATAAATTAGTTTACAGACGTCAAGGAAAGGTAATTTACCCTCCATTTCAGTCTCCATAGTGAATTTGATGTTGGGGTGTATGGAGTTTAGATGTGTAAGGAAGTCAAGGAGTTTATCCATACCATGTGGCCAGATGACGAACGTGTCGTCCACGTAACGGAAAAAGCAAGTAGGTTTCCATACGGATGACAACAGGGCTTCCTCCTCGAAGTTCTCCATGTACAAATTCGCTACCACCGGTGAGAGTGGGCACTTCCTTACACATCTAAACTCCATACACCCCAACATCAAATTCACTATGGAGACTGAAATGGAGGGTAAATTACCTTTCCTTGACGTCTTGGTCAAGAGAAGGGCTGACGGCACCCTAGGCCATGGGGTGTATCGGAAGACTACGCACACTGATCTGTATTTGCACGCAGACAGCTGCCCCCACCCTTCACAGAGGAAAGGGGTACTTAAAACTCTAGTACATAGGGCGCGCACTATCTCTGACACAGAGAGTCTACCCCAGGAATTGGAACATCTGAGAACTGTATTTCGAAAAAATGGGTACTCAGAGTGGCAGAGTCAACGTGCTCTCCGCCCAACCACTGCAGCACAACCTCTTGAGATGGATGAAGTCACGAGGGAGGAGGTAGGCACTGCATTTATTCCTTACACAGGCGCACTCTCGGGGAAAATCGCTCGCATTCTGAAGAAACACCGGGTCGGAACTGTGTTTTGTCCTCCAAATAAAACTCGTGCACTGGTGGGGAGTGCCAAAGATGACATCGGTTTGAGGAAGGCCGGCGTGTACCAGATTCCGTGTCAGTGTGGCAAGTCGTATATTGGTCAGACGATGCGTACCATCGAAGATCGATGCCGTGAACACCAGAGGCACACTCGTCTGATGTATCCGAGCAAGTCGGCGGTCGCTGAACATTGTTTGTCGGAAAATCACGCCATGGAATATGACCGCACGAGGATTCTGGTACAGACGTCGAGATATTGGGACAGCGTTGTTAGAGAGGCCATCGAAATTCGCACCAATGACGACCTCATAAACCGTGACTGTGGCTATAACCTTAGCAAGGCTTGGGAACCAGCGATCGGGTTAATCAAGAGTAAATCGAGCAAACGTATAGTTGTGACGACCACGGCGGACAGAGCCATCACTCCGACGTCATCTCAGACGCCGTCGCAATCTGTTCCACCGTGCGACCGTGGCGCGGGGCGCGGACGGCGGAGGGAGCACGCCGCGGGCGGAGGGTATTTAAATCAGCCGCCGCCGCGACCAAACCCAGTTCCCTCTGAGCAGCCATAGCGTACGGATCTCCGTGCCGGCACGTTCACAGGAGCTCAGTCCGTCAGTTCACCTGATGATGGCGACATGTATGATCGCCGAAATATTGTGCCCGTTGGACACTGTAGACCGGCAGCACACCCGTGGATATTTTGACTATCAAATACGCCGGGAGAAACTCAAGAATCACATTAATTATGTACATCATTGTTCCATTTGAACTGCAGTGAGTTATTTACAACAAACTTTATGAGGGAATAAATATATTGTGGATCAGTAGTCAATTGACTGCCAAACTCCTTTAAAACATGTCTACAAGATTATTGTGGGTGAGCACCATATATTTTACAGCTCATTTTTGAGCAATGAAGACTTTCTTACTTAAATGTGAGTTGCATCAGAACATTATTCCATGTGACATTATTGAATGAAAATATGCAAAATATGTCAACTTACTGATTTGTCTCTCCCCAAGATTTGCAATGATTCTAACCACAAGTGAGGCTGAACTAAGTTGTTTTAAGATAGTCCGAAATATGCTTTTTACAGATTACATTTTCATCAAAATGGATACTTAAGAATTTTGAAATTTCCACCATATATATTATTTTCTCACCATATATTACTCTTATATTTCAGTCTAGTACCCCTAGATGTCCAGAACTGAAAGTGTTATGTCTTTTTAAAATTGAGGGTGAGACCATTCACAGGAAGCTAGTCAAATATTTTTATGGACCTCTTTCTTCTGTTGATGTGTGTACGCTTCAATTGATTATAACACTAGTGTCCTGTGCAGAAAGAACTAATTATACAAAAATCAGTTTAGATGGCAGATTGTTTACATATATGAGGACCAATAGCAGACCTAAGGTTGAACGTTGGGGATCCCGTACATGATTTCTCCCCAGTCAGAATAATTTCCAGGGACTACGTTGATTGAATTACTAAATACAACTTTCTGCATTCTTTTAGTCAGATATGACATTCTTCATTGGTTGGTTACACCATCAGTCCTGTAACACTTCAGTTGATCTAGGGGAATATTATGATTCACATGGTCTAATGCTTTAGTTAGGTGACAAAAAATACCAACGAGCACTATTTTGGTATTTAGCACTTAATTCGGTAAGTGAGTATGGCATTTTCAATAGTGCAACTCTTCTGAAATCCAAACTGTGATTTGCTCAGGTGAGATACTAGTCTAGAATACGTTACATTCTCTGGAAAATGATGTCAGTAGTGAAACAGTTTAACAGTTATTGACATCTTTGAAGATTGTTTTAATGATATACATCCTCTAATAAATTAATTTGAGCAAATATTACCACAAAAAATTAATAAGAAAGTATTTGAAAACTAAAACCATTTTAAAAACTGCAGAGTGATGTGAATAGCTGTCCTCCAACTCTGACTCACACCAAAGATATGTTGCACCTTCCAAGTGCTGTGCCAATAAAAGACTATTTTTGGCTTACCTTCATGACATCATTGTATTTGTGATAGTTGTTATAACCTTTAATCACCAATAATTGCGTGGATATTCAAACACACACACTTAGAAACAATAGCTGGTTACATGATAACAACTCAGTATCTCTCATTCGACTCCCGTGCCGTAACGTGCGGCCGGCGCCGTTCATAGCTAGGTGGCACTCCCGCACTCAGCCGAGTTGCGGAGCGCCTCTATCGCCATTTGCGCGTACTGTCGTGGCAGCACTGTTAAATGTCGTGGCACTGTCACAACACTTCCCCCCCTTAAAAAAAAAAACTCACTTCCTTGGAGACATGGACAGTGCGGAGACATCCATGGCCACTTGTGAGGCCCCGAGAAGATCCCGCAGAGAGACACAAGAGTACGGTCGAAAATGTCCAGGGCGGAAGCTCATGCATTGAACGTGCCTCCTGGACGAGATGATGGGTGCAAACTCCGGAGCAGCATCCATAGGTGTCGTGGACCTGGGGGTGTGCTCCAGCGAGATGGGTCCCGGAGAAGGCGGCGTCGCGACTGGGGCCGGTTCCGGCGTACTCGGAAGCGGTAGCGACGTCGGCTGCATCAACACGTACGGTAGATCGGCAGCAGCGACAGGACTGGCTTCTCGGGCTGGTGGAGATGAAGGAAAGGGCGGTGGCACCAGCGTGGCCACCACTCGTGGGCGCATCTGGTCGTAATGGCGAACAACCGTGCTGTCGTCCGTACGTATTTCACAAAGCCGGCGGCCGCGAAGAGCCTTGACCACCCCTGGAATCCATTTAGGGCGAGATCCGTACCCTCGTGCCCACACGTCGGCGCCCACAGAGTATTTTCCCGCACTAGGGAACACAGCACAAGGCCTGACAGGGTGAAGCAGGTGCAGTAGAGTGCGCGGTTGGCGGCCATGCAGGGCTGCGATCACCCAGAGGCGTGAAGCGATAAGAACTCAGAAATTGCAGCAGAGCGTCATCTGTGGAAAATTCACTAAGGAATTTTTTCATCTGGCTTTTGAAAGTGCGGACAAGGTGCTCGACCTCCCCGTTCGATTGCGGATGGAAGGGCAGTGCTGTAACAAGATTAATCCCTTGTCCAGTACAAAAATCACGGAAGGCCTGCGAAGAGAACTGAGGGCCATTGTCTGTGACGATCGTGGATGGAAGACCTTCTAGCGCAAAGATTTTGGACAAAGCCAGTGTCGTTGCCGCAGTGGTGGGCGACAGACATCGAACAACAAACGGAAACTTCGAGAAGGCGTCAATCGACAGTAGCCAATAAGTACCGAGGAAGGGGCCGGCAAAGTCAGCGTGCACTCGTTCCCATGACTGTGCCGGATCAGGCCACGGAGAGGGCATTGTACGAGGTGCAGCCAGTTGTTGAGCACACTGACCACACGCAGCAACCATGTGGGCGATGTCCGAATCAATACCGGGCCAATAAACGTGCCTGCGGCCTCTTTGCGAAGAGAGGCTGGCACCACGACCCGTGGAGATGCGCCATCCGTGAAGAACAACACCATCACGAACAGACAGACGAAGGCGCAAGGCACGGTAGTTGCGAAGGGGATTCGATGCCCGGCCCTTGGTCCTGTCCGGCCAACCCCGTTGAACAAAACCGATCACCTGATGCAGGACCGGGTCCCGCGCAGTAGCCGACGCGACCTGCGAACCCGTAAGCGGAATACCCTCGACCGCACGATGTTCTTCCTCATCAATGTGGAAACAGAGGAGTTCATCACGATCAAAAACCGGGTCGGGGCCCATCGGCAATCGCAGCAATGTGTCAGCGTTGGCGTGCTGGGCCGTGGGGCGATAGCGAATCTCATAGTGAAAACGAGACAAGTATAAGGCCCAACGTTGCAGGCGGTGAGCTGCCTTATCCGGAAGCGACGCCGAGGGGCTGAACAGAGAGACCAGCACTTGTGGTCGGTGATGAGGTGAAACTTAGAACCGTACAAAAAAACGCTGAACTTTTTTAGAGCATAAATGATAGCGAGTGCCTCCTTTTGGATTTGAGAGTAACGCCGTTGCGCATCGTTGAGGGTTTTGGAAGCATAGGCGATGGGTCGTTCCAACCCATCCTCATACCGGTGTGCGAGAACAGCCCCTAGGCCATACTGTGACGCGTCAGTCGCCAGAACCAAATGCTGACCCAGACGGAATGTGGCAAGACAAGGCGCCGACTGCAAATGAGCCTTCAGGCAGACAAAAGCCTGCTCACACTCGTCGGACCAACAGAAAGGGACGTTTTTGCATAACAGCTGATGCAGAGGATGAGCTACCACCACCGCGGATGGAATGAATTTGTGATAATAAGCAATCTTGCCTGGAAACGCCTGAAGTTCTTTGACCGTATACGGCCGGGGTAGAGTGTTAAGGGCCACAACGTGCTGACATAGAGGACGTATACCCTCACGGGACAAATGGAAACCAAGATACACAATGGAGAGTTGGAAGAACTGTGACTTGTCCAGATTGCACCTCAACCCAGCCAAATGCAAAACCCGAAACAGTGAACGCAAATTGCGAAGGTGCTCCTCAGTGGAGGCCCCCGTGACAACAATGTCATCCAGGTAGTTTATGCAGCCGGGAACGGCAGCCGTGAGCTGTTCCAAAAACCGCTGAAAAATGGCCGGCGCGCTAGCGACTCCAAATGGTAACCGCTGGTACTGATACAACCCACAAGGAGTGTTGATGACGAGAAATTCCTTGGAAGAAGCATCCAACGGCAACTGATGGTTCGCCTCCGATAAGTCAAGTTTGGAAAAGAACTGGCCCCCAGTGAGCCTGGTAAATAACTCCTCAGGACGGGGAAGAGGAGAAGTGTCAATGAGGCTCTGAGCGTTGACGGTGGCTTTAAAATCGCCACACAATCGCAGACTCCCGTTTGGTTTAGAAACCACCTCGATTGGCGATGCCCATTCGCTGGAGGTAACAGGAAGGAGAATCCCCGAAGCTGTTAACCTGTCTATCTCAGTCTTGACAGGTGCACGCAACGCCACCGGAATAGGGTGTGCCCGGAAAAACTTAGGGCGAGCTGTAGGTTTAAGAGTAATGTGGGCTTCAAAATCCTTGGCACGACCCAGACCAGCAGAGAACACGGACGAGAATTCAGACCACAATCCATCCAGCTGTTGATACGGAATATCCTCAGGTATGAGGTGCACATCATCATCAATGGAGAACCCGAACAACTGGAAAGCATCATAACTGAACAGGTTTTCAGTGCCCGCATGATCCACCACATAAAACGTGAGGGGCCTAACAACAGACTTGTAGGCAGTGGAAGCATCAAACTGGCCAACGATAGGAATTTTCTGTTTATTATAAGTTCTCAGATTTCGCGTAACTGGAGACAAGGGAGGGGAGCCCAACTCCAAATACGTGCGAGAATTAATGAGAGTTACTGCAGAGCCAGTGTCCACTTGCATGCGAATGTTTTTATGCAGAACAGGAACAAACAACTTATTCGTTTGAGAAAGCACACAGTTAACATCCATGTCCGATGCCTCATCCTCGTCGACAGGAACTTTAGGGGCTGACACACAGAAGCAATGTGGCCTTTTTTCCTACATGAATTACACGTGGCCCAACGTTTTGGACACGCGGCCCTGTCATGCTGTACGAAACAGCGTGGACAAGAAGGAAGTGCGGAACGAACCTGCCTCTGTGGTTGCTGTTTTCGCTGCGAGCGTTGCGGCCCAACGCGACGTTGTTTACGCGAGTGAACCGCCGCCACATCTTCGTTCTCCTGTGAAACAGGCAAATTGACCGTGTCAAAAGTTGACTGTACAGCGCCTACATCACACCACGCGTCTATTCGCGCGCCAGCAGCGTGAGACACTTCAAAGGATTGAGCGATGCTTAGAACTTCCGACGACGACGAGTTTGGCAGTTGTAGGGCACGTTGCTGAACTTCTTTATCAGGAGCAAGCCGTAGAATAGCATCCCTAACCATTGAATCAGCATAAGACTCATGATGAGTGTCCGTGACAAACTGACATTTCCTACTCAGACCGTGTAGTTCCGCCGCCCAAGCCCGGTAAGATTGATGGGGCTGTTTATGACACCGGTAGAACGCCACGCGGGCGGCAACGACGTGGGTGTTTTTTCGGTAATAGTTAGACAATAAGTCACACATTTCTTGGAAGGACAGAGAGGCAGGTTCCCGCAGCGGGGCTAACTGAGATAGCAGCTGATAGATCCGTGGGGAAATCCAAGATAGAAATAACGACTTACACTTAGGAGCGTCGACAACGCCGAAAGCCAAGAAGTGTTGCCGCAAACGCTTCTCATAATCCTCCCAGTCTTCAGCGGCCTCGTCGTAAGGAGGGAACGGAGGCGGAGAAGAGGAAGACAGACGATGAGTAAGCGACGTCGACAATGCCTGAATAGCAGCTGTCAGCTGTGTTTGCAGTTCAATGAGCGCTTGCATAAGCTGTTCCATGTCTGCCCCGACACGAACACACAAATTCACAACGCAGGAACAAAAATATCCCATCCTTGTCGCCAAAAAGTGTTATAACCTTTAATCACTAATAAATTGCGTGGATATACAAACATAGAAACAATAGCTGGTTACATGCTACCAATTCCGTATCGGTCATTCGACTGCCGTGCCATGACATGTGGCCGGCGCCGTTCGTAGCTAGGTGGCGCTCCCGCGCTCAGCCGAGTTGCGGAGCGCCTCTATCGCCGTTTGCGCGTACTGTCGTGGCGGCACTGTTAAATGTCGTGGCACTGTCACAACAATAGTTCCAGTTGAAGTTGTTTGTAATTGTAATCCCTAGGTATGTAGGCATATGGAGAGTCGTTCGATTTGTGTGATTTGTCATGCAACTGAAATTATTTTTAGTACGCATGTGGAGGACCTTGCACTTTTTGTTGTCCAGGGTCAATTGCTACTTTTTGCAGCGTGCAGATGTCTTATCTAAATCATTTTGTGATTTGATTTACTGATGACTTTGCTAGCAGTAAATGACAGCATCAACTGCAATCAATCCGAAAGAGGTGCTCAGATTGTCTCCTAATTCATTCATATAGATTAATAACAGCAGAGAGAACATAATGTTTCTTGCGGAATCCCTGATATCACTTCTTTTTTGCTCAGTGACCTATCGTAAATTACTACAAACTGTGATCTTAAAGACAGGAAGTCACGAATGTAGTTGCACAGCTGGCTTGAGATCCTTCCACTGTCTTCAGTTCTATCAGTATGTGTGTCCTACTGTCCAAACAGAAGTTCTTCTGCAAACCGCATAGACAGTTCACTGTGGAATGGGAGGTTCGTGCTGACGATGGCACCTAGTTTGTAGTGGTATGCTATATTCGCTCTGATCACTGTCCTAATCCGGCAAGGGGTGCAGAAGAACTTCAGTGAAGTGATGTGTAGGCAATCAGGCAAACACAGTATTTCTTCTGAAAAGCATTGACCTGGAAACACATTAGCGTTTATTACCAAAAGTACTACGCCCCCATCCCCTCTTGTTGAGGTCCATTAGACAGTGTCGAGTAATGTAAGGCATTTCTGGAATCCTTTATCACAGCCAGAAAATGTTGCATTCTTTCCTCGTCTTCTCTCATCCGTCCAGTTGGTATTCTGCTTTTGCACATCATATAAGCTGTTAAAGTTGTCAGTCAGTCACTGTACTTCGATCAGTTAGAAATGTCTATGTGCGTCAGTCCAACACCTCTGTTGTCCTTTCTTACTCGCATGAACCATTAATCAGATACTTTAGGTTTGTTATCCAATAGTTGGGTTGCATTCATCCTGAAGAGAGATCCCTACAGCTTTTGTTGTCATTTATTTATTGACTCCATCAGCTCTTCAGTATCCCTGTCTGTCTATTAAGGTGATACGATTGTACGGACCGTGGAACAAAATCTGTGACCAGATTGAGAATTTCTCGGTACGGAGGGCGCAGCACATTATCTCGGATGGAGCAGTACAAACTTACCTCGAATTCTGTGCAGTGAGCGGAAGCGGGGTAGGGCTGGCAACTCGGCACTCTCTTGTAAGATGTAAACGGCCACATAGTTTGGTTCCATACAGAGCTCACTGCGTGTCTCTAAATGAAGCATCGTGTCTGTGACAAGAGCCATGTTACACTAAAGAGAAGAGGACTAAGAGCACAATCTTACCTTGAGCAACAATTTCAGGAGGGAAAATTAAATGCCACAGTTTGTTGATAGAATTAGTAGATGAATTTTCGGCATTCAAGTGAATTGCGGGAATTCACACTTAACTTGAAGTGTAGTAGGCATAATTGAGTGTTAGTAATTACCAAAATTTTTAATTCTTATTTAGTTTTTCATGTTTGTGTGCTTACCAGACATGCGTAACTAACTATGACACTGTGATGTTTTCACAGCGGATGGAGATCAGGAAACAGAAATTTGGAGTTGTGTCTGACGAAGCGAAGAAGGAGATACGGGCACTCAGGTTTGGAATTGCTCCAAAGGTATGTCCTTTATGCTCACTGCGAAAGCTCTTAGTCGATATAACCTTAAATTTAATATTAAGCTACCAGTTATTTTGAAGGCTGATTTTTAGATTGTTGCTCAAATGCTGCTTTCAGCAAGCACAATATCTGAATTTCACTGATGATATCACCATCAACTCTTTGTGTCTTTTGATAGTTACGCTGCATGTATATGAGGCAGAGCATTGTTTACTATCCTGCTCATTTTTTATCAATGATCTAGCCGCTGGGAGGGGGCGGATCTTCATACCAACTAATTTCTGACACATTATGAAATGAATAGATTGCTACTCACCATATAATGGACATGTTGAGTTGCGGGCAGGAACCCCCCCCCCCCCCCCCCCCCCCCCCCCCCCCTCCCCCGAAAAAAAAAGCTTTCAGCCAAAAAGCCTTCTGCTATAGTAGACACACACACACACACACACACACACACACACACACACACACACACACAAAAAAACCACCATCTCTGGCTGCCGATGTCAGAGTATGAGCAACTGTTCATAATGGGAGAAGCAGTCTGTGTAGTGGGAGCAAGGAGCACGCCAGGTCAGGGAGGGGGGGTAGCAGGGTAGGGGGTGGCCGGCGATGAACTGATGCTTATGGGAGCATATACGGATGAGTAGGGGAGAGGGTAGGGCAGCTATGTGCAGTCGGGAGGTTAGATAAAAGGGCCAGGATGGAGTAAGGAAGAGAAGTGAAAGGACTGTGGATGCATTGGTGGAATAGAAGGCTGTGTAGTGCTGGAGTGGGAAAAGGGAAGGAGCTGGACAGTGACTGGGGCCAAGGGGTTATAGAAATGCAGGTTATAGTGCAGGGAGAGTTCCCACTTGTGCAGTTGAGAAAAGCTGGTGTTGGTAAGAAGGATCCAGGCTGTGAGCAGTCATTGAAATGAAGGATGTTATGTTGGGCAGCATGCTCAGTAACTGGGCGGTCCAGCTGTTTCTTGGGACAGGTTATACTTGTGACTCGACTAGAGTAGGTGGTGGCAGGAGGGTGTACGGGACTGGTCTTCCATCTAAGTCTCTTACAGAGATTACAGATGTGTGGCAAGGGGGTCATAGAAGGGACGAATGAGGATGTTGAGTAGGTTTGGTAAGCATCAGAATACCATTGTAGGAGGGGGTGGGAAGAATATTGGGTAGGACATTCCTCATGTCAGGCCACGATGAGACGTTGTTGAAACGTTGGCGGAGAGTGTGTTTCAGTTGCTCCAGTCCTGGGTGGTCCTGAGTCACGAGGATACTGCTCCTCTGTGACCAGACAGTGGGAGGTGGTGAGTGATTGGAGAGATAAAGCGTGGGAGAACTAATATCTGATGATTTTGTCAAATTTTTATGTCGATATATACGTATATTTAGCACACACAGTGACTGAAGAGCCGGTGATACAAAACTGAGAAAATCCATAAAACTGTTGGAATTTGTCTGTTACCAAATCTTTCTGGCTGCTGATAGTTTGGCTGTAAACCATCCAGCCGTCTTCGGAGCGAATGACTAAGACTGTCAATAAAGTGCTCCTGTCGAACTTATATGCCGTTATGGCGAGCCAATTGCAAACACGTAGGTGGAAGATGGTAGTGAAAATAATTCCACACAGGTGGCAGAAGGGTATGCTACTGTGACCCCTATGAGAAGGATGTTGTGTCACAAATTCTGGTGGATGGGAAACAGTACTGGACTGATGCAGACTGTCTGAATAGTCGGTGCCAGATTCCATGTTTTGTGAAAGTTAAAACAGTCATCACAATTAATTAAATAATTTATCAGACATATTTTGATAGCTTCTGTGAAAACCAATTTCCTGAAGGATGACAGGACACCAATGCTACTTTTTACCTGCCGTTTCAAATTTTACCAGATGTTTTCTGCAGAATGAACATCTGACGAACCAGTAGAGGTGTGACAGCATACCTGAGTGTTCGTCAAATGGGGAATGTGTGTGAGCAGTGCTGTGAACATGGCTGTTGCCATCTTGGAAGGCAGCTGTGCCCACAGTATGCGTTGCATGAAAATGAAAAGGGCATCACTTGATCACACAGAATGTTGCAGTGACATTCACGGTTACCTTAATGTGTAAATCCTTGTCACGGTATGAAGAACACCCACAAAACACCGTAGAACCACCCACGGCCCGAGTTAAGTCCTCCACACTCTACGCGTTAAAAGCCTAACTAAATGTGGTACACTCGGTGCTTCGGACAATTAGAAAAATGGATAAATGGCGACTTCTCGCACTACACAGTGCACCCACAGTCAGCTGCTGTCCAGTTTGTGTGTCGTTTGGCCCACCAAAGCCTTGCATTTTTACTTGCCACTGCACGCGGTGGTCTTTGATGAGGTACCCGAGTCTGAATGTCCACAGACACAGTTTCCACATTGCAATAATTGCTCGGAAAGCAGTCGAGACGGGCCAGCATTTACTGACAGCGGCAGTTGCTGTTGGGTTTCCTCACTGATTGTCATTAACCATGTGTCACACTCACCTCCAGTCCCTTTGCTTGATCCATTGACTTACTGATATTTTCTTTCATAGTTGATCCTGTATTTACCGTTTAAATTTACAAAAATCAGCCTATTCTGTGATGCACACTTTTCTCAAAATTATAAAAATTTTTTATGGGAATTCTTTATAAGATGTACCTTACTATTTACTAAAGTGATGAGGAGTGAAGCTGTTGTATAGGTGTGCTATACCTGAAAACAATCGGGCATGTGCAATGCCACGAGACATTTCTCATACTCATAACCGTGTGTCACCTGTCTTCTTCCTTGCTATGCACACTACACAATTTCTTGAGGGTGTCTTCTTGATGGATTTTGGGGGAAGGAGGGACAAACCTAACAAAATATGCCCAATTTGCTACTAGCAGACTAATGGGCAATTCCAGACTCTGATCATCCACATAAAGGGTAGTCTGGTAGAGTGACCTGCTCAGTTATTTTCTCAACCTGCTGAATTCTAAACTGATTGAAACAAGATTTTTTCCCTGTCACTTTGTTTAGTAGCATACATGAATTGAAAATCCCAATGGCCATTAGGAAAAAGAAAATCTTATATTCTTTGGTACGTCTTCCCACGAGAGGGAAAGACTGCAGTTGCAGGTCTTATCTGTCGACTACATTCATTGTCTTGTTGTATGGCTTGGGCTTCTGGGCTGGGGTTTTGTTTTTCCCGTCAGTTTCTCCTGTTGCTCTCATATTGACATTTACTTCAGAGCCATGACCTTTTGTGAAGATAACAGAGGGTCTCTCCTCTTGTTAGTTTAGATTCTAGGAACTGGTCTGGCATATTTGGTGGTGTGGATCTAACTATCCATATGGCATTTTTGCCTCTTTCTGTGATTCTTATAAACAGTAACATGGAATTGTACCAGTTGTCAATATATACTGTATGGCCATTGTCTAAATACAGTTATGTAAGGTCCATAACAACAGCTTTACTACTGGTGAACTGGTTGCAAAAGTTGATGAGAGGATTTGAGAAAACCGCTGTTTCTTGATGATGACAGAGCAATCACTTAGTTTTCCACAGTGTTTGTTGCTTCAGATTGTTGCACAGAAGCTAGGCAAGATGAGTGCCAAAAATCTTGACAGAAAACAACAAGAAACTGTATATAGCTGCATCGTTAATATTTCTGGATTATTGCAAAAAAGATGACTGATTTATTGATTGAATCGTAACTGGAAATGAGACTTGGTACAAATGTACGAACTGCAAGACCAGATTGCAGTCTGCAGAGGGGAGCCACGCAAATTACTCAAAAAATTGCTTGCTGACGTTGTCTGCGGGAAAGTTTATGCCGACTGTTTCTTGGAATCAAAAAGTTGTGCTTCTTGTCAGTTTTCTTGAGCGTGAGACAACTGTAAACTCTGTGATGTACTGTCAAACTTTGGAGAACTTGAGAAGAGCAATTCATAATAAGTAGAGGAAAGTTGAGCTCAAAAATTTTGTTCTCTCGTGATAACGCTCGACCGTACGCGGCAAATCGCACTCGAGAAGTACTTGATGCTTTCAAGTTGGAGATGTTTCCCCACCTTCGGTACAGTCTGGATTTTGCACCCAGTGACTACCGTCAGTTTCCAACGATAAAGACCTGGCTCGCAGCACAGTGCTTTGATGATGACACAGAACTGTGGAAGGATATGACAGTGGAATTTCCAAGCTTGTTCACAACTATGTTAAGTCCCCAATTTTTTGTGTGGAGACTATGTAGAAAAGTAGTATTAAAGTGTTACTTTGAATTGAAAAAAATAACCTTTTTTTCCTGTAAACACCCCCCCCCCCCAATCCTATAATTTTTTTACACCAAAACAGTCTACTTTCTGGATAGTCCTTGTACCTCTGCTTACCCAGCAAAAGTGTGTCATTTAAGGTGTAATCATTTTCAGAGAGGAAAAACACCAAAGGAAGATTTACAGTATTATCTTGTTGTAATATGCATTGAGTTCAAACTGCATGTCAATAACAAATCTATTCATGTCATTAATAACAGCCAATTACTATATTATCATCATGAGTAATATAGCCCTACAAGAACACTATTTTTAACATATTTCTATGACACAAGATCAAATTGTATGCTTAAAAATGCTGAAATTGCAATAGGAAAATAAAACATTTGCAGCTAAAACTGAAGTGGCACCATTTTAGTACTGGTAATATCAGCTTGTAAATATCTGGAAGGAACTCTTATCTGCAATGCGCAGAACGTTCTGGTTGAGAGTTACGAAACATTTGAAATATTTAGAATAAAGGAGACCACTCACTGAAAGGCATAAGCACTGCTTCACTGATAAGTACACAAAAAAAGTGTAGATTTTTTTGCTAGCTTTCGAAATGAAATTCCTTTTTTCAAGTTTGCAGGAAGAAAAAAAAAAAAAACACACACACACACACACACACACACACACACACACTATTGGTTAAGGGATTGGGAGGGGAGGGGGGGGGGGGACAGCAAGTTACCTTAGGTTTAGGCCATGGAAGTTATGGAGCAAAGGATGTGTTGTAAGGATAGCTCCCATCTGTGCAGCTCAGGAAAGCTGGTGGTAGTGGGGAGGATCCAGATGGCACAGATTGTGAAGCAACCATTGAAGTCTAATATGTTGTGCTCTGCTGCATATTAAGCCACTGAGTGGTCTAGCTTGTTTTTGACAGGTTTGGCAAAGGTCTTTCATTCTGATTGATAGCTGGTTGGTTGTCATGTCAATGTAAAGCGCTGTGCAGTGGTTGCAGCTGAGCTAGTATATAATGTGGCTGATTTCAAAGGTGGCCCAGACTCTGACGGGGTAGGAGAAACCTGTGACAGGACTGGAATAGCTGGTGCTGGGTGGGTGGATTGGCCTTGCCAAAACCACAAACCCCCTGGTCCAGTTCAGGTTTACTGATGACATCTTAATAATCTGGACCCGAGGCCAGGACGGATTATCCTCATTCCTCCACAATCTCAAAACCTTCTCACCCAGTCCTCCATCCATCGTGCCACTTTCCTAGATGTCAATCTCTTCCTCTCAGATGGCTCCGTCGACACATCGTTCCACACAGAACCCACCAATCACCGACAGTACCTGCACTTTGACAGCTGCCACCCCTTCCACACCAAAAAATCCCTCCCGTACAGCGGGTGGCAGATGCATCTGCGGTGACAAGAACTCACTTGCCCAGTGTGCTGAAGGCCCGGAAATGAGAGACATCCCACCCGAGATACTTCTGTCTCCTCCCAAAGTGATGTTCCCCCACACACCTAACCTCCACGACATCCTAGTCCGTCCCTATGCCACTTCCAGCCCCAGTCCCCTTCCACAGGGATCGTACCCTTGTGGAAGATCCAGATCCGAGACCTGCCCAATCCACCCACCCAGCACCACTTCAGTCCCATCACAGGTTTATCCTACCCCATCAGAGGCCGAGCCACGTGCGAAAGCAGCCGTGTTATATACCAGCTTTGCTGCAACCAATGCACAGTGTTTTACATTGGTATGACAACTGACCAGCTGACAGTCAGAATGAATGGCCACTGCCAGACTGTTGCCAAAAACGAGACGCACTCAGTGGCACCACACACGAAATTTCAATAGTTGCTTCGAAACCCGTGCCATCTGGATCCTCCCCACCACCACCACCACCACCACCAGCAGCAGCTTTCCTAAACTATGCAAATGGGAGCTATCCTTACAGCCCATCGTTTGCTCCCTGGCCTAAACCTAAGGTAACTTTCTGTCCCCTCATCCAATAGTGTGTGTGTGTGTGTGTGTGTGTGTGTGTGTGTGTGTGTGTACCCCATCCCCTGTCCCAGTACCCACACCCAATTCATGTCAGCAACTTGTGTGCTGCCATCTCATGCCCTCGCCTGTGAAATCGCGTCCCCTGCTCTCCATCTACCTGCACCTCTAGCTAGCCCACAGACAGCTCCTGTCTCTCTCATGAGCCACTACACACTACCCCCCAGCCCCCTCCCTTCCTCCTGCCTCTCTCCACCCCACCCTGTACCCCACATCACCCCAGTACAAGGAAAGAGCTGCCAGTCAGCTGATCACATTGTAGGCAGACAGGTGTGTGTGTGTGCGTGTGTGTGTGTGTGTGTGTGTGTGTGTGTGTGTGTGTTTTCTTCCTGCAAACTTGAAAAAGCAATTTCATTCTGAAAGCTAGCAAATTTCTGTTCCTTTCGGTTCCTACCAATGACACACACCCTTTTGGTGAGTCGTTGCCTTTATTCCCGAATAATTCAGAATTCTTATTTGTTAATTGAAAAAGTCTAAATCCCCAGTGTTTTAAAAATATTAAGAGCATTGCAGTTGAATAAATGGCAAACAAAAGATTCTTAATGTGCGTAAACAGTGACAGAATTTTTCCTCAAAAAACAATGATGCACTGTATACACAGGGTATAAATGATAACCGTTTACAGAGTGCCACAGTGACGAAGGTGAAGTTGAGATTAACAAATTGGTATGGGCACTTTAGGTCTGTGAAGCCAGGGAACAACCGCAGATTGGCCAACAAAATCCACCTGGGCTACAGTAGGCTGTAGACTTGGAATGTGCGGCATGTGTCTACAAGAGTAAATTTTAGCAGTAAAATGAATTACTTTACCGTTATCTAAATGCGGAAGGTCAAAAATACTATTCTCTCCTTCCCCCTCCCCTACCCTTTCGGTGCGTATCATTTAACACACACACATGTTTTGATCCACTCAGTTTTGTTTTAATATTTTCCACTGTCTTTTCATTCAGTGTGAGTATTTTTACTGTGCAGTGTAAGGTGTGCCGTTTTGAAACTTCCTCGCACATTAAAACTGCGTACCGGACTGTGACTCGAACCCGGGCAGTGCTCTCGCCCACTGAGCCGAACGGGCACGACTCGCGGCCCACAGTCACGGCAGTCGCGGGTGGATAGCTGGCCTGCAAGGGGTGAGGTTCAGGGTTTGAGCTCCGGTCCAGTATGCAGAGTATTAATCTGCCAGTAAGTTTCGAGTGGCCCGTACATCGAGAGGGGAGCTGAGACAGAAGAAGGGACTAAAAAGAAAGAGAGATGAACAGATGGAAGGTGGAGGGAGAGATTACACTGGAGTCTAGGTCTGTTACAGTGTCGGTAGTACTGAGGTTATAGCGTTTCTTCTGCTCAGCCGTCAGCCCTTCTCGAATGTATCCTGTCTCGAGGACTGACAATTAGACACAGGTAACTATCACAATATTTTGCTTTTGTTTCAGACACCGGACTCGGACGTTTTGAAGAAACGAGCAGAGCGCTTCGGTATCACTCCTGAGACGGTAGGTGAAATTGTGAGATGTTACTATGTGAGTTGTCAGATGTAGAAACTCACTTTATAAAGTGTACCGGTAGCTGTCGAGCGATCTATTTAAAAATAACAATAGGTGGACAATACCAGGAAAGTACATTACAAACGGGAGGACGACAGTTCAATCCCGTCTCCAGCCATCCTGATTTAGGTTTTCCGTGATTTCCCTAAATCGTTTCAGGCGAATGCCGAGATGGTTCCTTTGAAAGGGCACAGCCGATTTCCTTCCCAATCCTTCCCTAACCCGAGCTTGCGCTCCGTCTCTAATGACCTCGTTGTCGACGGGACGTTAAACACTAACCACCACCACCACCACCACCTACATTACAAAACAGACTTAACTGCTATACACGATCGTATGTAATTGAATACCTTACATATTGACTGCTTAACTGATGAGGCACAGAGGGACACTTATATTGTAAATTTGTCTGTGCTCTGATTGTTGGAGCTTATTGCTAACAGTTTAGCACAAACAGTGTAAAGCTGACAAATCGCCAGTATAAGAGAAAAAGTGTTCACAACGTAAAACTGAATGTGAAAGCCTTGAAAAAGTGAAAACTAGTAAAAAAAAAATTAAAATTTGTCTAGATAAGATAAATGTGGGTCAGAAGCAGGGTAGTAACTGCACTGCATGTCTAATTTATGCACCCCAGTAGTTAAACAACTTCTTTACCAGTTTTCACTCTGAGATGGCTTTCACATTGTGGACATTTTCAATCTTAATTTTTTTATTTAAGAGTTGCCACCTTTATATTGTTACACTGTGAACTGTAGCTGAAAGTTCTATCAATTGAAGCACAGATGTATTTGCACTGTAAGCGCTTCTCCGAGCCTCTCCAATTAACAAGTAAGTATGTAACGTATTCAACAATATAATGAAAAGGATATTTGCTACTCACCATATAGCGGAGATGCCGAGTCGCAGAAACGCACAATAAAAAGAATGTTAGAAAGTTAGTTTCCAGCCAATGAGGCCTTTGTCAAAATTAGACAACACACACACACACACACACACACACACACACACACACACACACACACGACCACATTCTGTCTGTCTGTCTGTCTGTGTGTGTGTTGTCTAATTTTGACAAAGGCCTCATTGGCTGGAAGCTGATTTTCTAACAGTCTTTTTGTTGTGCATTTCTGCGACTCGGCATCTCCGCTATATGTTGAGTAGCAACTATCCTGTACATTATATTGTTACATTCCATCCTGGATTTTCAATTGTCTTATGTCAAGTACATATAGTTGTTTATAGAAATTACTTTGTTTTGTAATTTAGGTTACTGACACCTTTTCTCATTATTTTTGTGCAAATCATCTGATCATGTGACACTACACCCCCCCCCCCCAGGGGCTCGCCACTGTTAGGTGGGTCTGTGTTCGGCTACCACGGGGCCGCAGCCTTTGCAGCATCTTTCCTCTTTCATACTGCTTGCCTATCTTGCTGTTCTTTTTCCCCTCCCTTGGGAAACATGTCTCTGCTGTTTTTGGCAACATATTCTGTATTTTTGGTAGTCAATATCAGAATACTCTCCACTGTTTTCTGTTCCTTTTTTCTTTCTTCATTCACCTTCTCCTATCGTTCCTCTGCTTCGGTATTTGTGGTTCCTCTTTTTCTTCTTCCCCCTGTGCGCTCCTGAAGGCCAGCCCACGCATCTGACGCATAATGGGTGACTGGGTAATGCGTAATTTCCAGCCCTGGGTCGACAGGTAGGGTTCACATGTACCCCTTGGTACAGGCCAGGCCCAGGAAGCTGCTGTCTTCCCAAATTGCCGATTGGTCCCTCTGTCAGGTGTTCGGGAGGTGTGAACAATCATCTGAGGCAGGTGCACCCCGAGGCAGGTGCGCCCCCATTTGGAAGGAGCGCGCCGTCGGAGACGCTGGCAATCGTGAGTGACTTTCTCACAGTGAGTCGGTCGGTCGCCTTCACAACCGACATCTACAAAACGTAAACGGAATGAGGCTAAAGATTGAAAGTGCTGCACCGTGCTTCCTCGTGGTTTTGTGTACCGAAGACAGAGTCCTTCACTACGGTAAATCCGTTTATTATTTAGAATGGTGTTGATGCAATTACTGGCCCTGTGCAAACCTGCTGTCATTTACGCAGTGGCACTTTGCTTTTAGGGACTACTCCTGATTCTCAACCAGCTTCGCTCCTTCAGGGCTATCCTGTTCATTTCGAGGCCCGTCGAACACTGGGCTGCTCGATGGCCTGACCGAGGCAGATATCCAAACGTACCTCTTTAATCAGGGTGTCATTGCAGTCCCTCGGGTGACGGAAAAGGTAGATGCCTCCTTAGCATCCACACACACTCTCTTTCTCACTTTTGATAGAGTGGTTCTTCCGTCAAAGATTAAAGCAGGTTATGAAGTTATCATAGTCGGACCGTATTTTCTGAACCCGATGTGCTGCTACCGGTGCCATCATTACAACTACTTTCAAGTGTCGTGCCGACATCTTGCCAAATGTGTAACCTGTGGTAGGGTAGGGGTGCTCACGAGGGCGGTTGTCCCCCTCCTCCTCCTCGCCGCATCAACTGCAACGGTGACCACGTTGCCTCCTCCGGCGACTGTCCCGCGTATCTCGATAAGTGAGTGGTTGTCCGGGACATCGGGGTGAAGGTAAAAGTGCCCGACCGATCGCTCGCAAGTTGTCGGCTAGTCGGAAACCCCACGTTCTACAGTCTGGCGCCTACACTACTGTTTTCGGTACATCTCGCTCCGCACAGAACGTGGCCACACAATCGTGCGACCTCAACTTTAGCACCACAATTGTGAAATTGCCCAGCGTCTTGGTAGCTTCTCTGTCTCCTACTCCAGCTGTGCAACGAGCCACCAAACTTTCGCCACATGTGGCGAAGTCACCTGCTACGCAACTGGCGTGCCTCAAAGGACAGAAGCAATGCTCTCCTGAAGACTTCCTACATCCCTCCAGCCGACCGGCATCTGGTCTTCCTCTGCCAACCAGAAAGGCTCCGAAAAGCCAAACAGAGGCAAACGATCTTCTCCTTTGCTGACCCGAAGATCCTCTCCGACAGTGTCGCCACGTGATAGCCTCACCTGACCGACGTCCGTGCCACCGGTGTGCACCGCCAACCATTTTTCTGCCCTGGACTCCACACCTATTCCCATTTAGATCTATACTTCTCCTCTGCCCAGCTTTCCCATCGCCTCGAGTGGTCCGTTCTCTCCGACACATACGCGAGTGACCATTTCCCGTGTGCCGACTCCTACCCCACCTACGTGCACATCCAAATGGAAGCTTACTAAGGGTTACTGGAGGCTTTACTTTCCGTGGCGACCTTCGACGAACGTCATTTCCCCAGTCGTGACGATCAGGTAGAACATCTTACAGACATTATCCTTACTACCGCAGAATGTTCCATTACTCGCAGTTCCTCTTTACCACCCCGTATTCCGGTCCCTCGGTGAACTGAGGCGTGATGCGACACAATTTGCGCGTGCCAATGTGCTCTCGACATTTTTAACCGTCATCCTACGGTGGCAGACTGCATTCGTTATAAACAGTTGCGTGCAGTGTAGTCGTGTTCCTTGGGATAGCAGAAAAGCTAGCTAGATTTCATTCACTAGTCGTGTTAACAGTTCCACTCCCTCTTCCATCGTGTGGGCCGGCCTCCGACGACCCTCTTGGACTGAGAGCCATTCCCCAATTTCCGGCCTGACAGTAGCAGACAATGTCGTCGTGGACCCTGTTGCTGTCTCCGACACCTCGGGCGCCATTTTGTGGACGTTTCGAGCTCCTCCCACTATCACCCTGCCTTCCTCCTTGGGAAACGAGCAGAGGAGGCTCGCACGATACCTTTCTCTTCTCAGAATCGTGAGTACTACAATGCTGCCTTTCCTATGATGGAGCTAGAGTGTGCTCTCATTTCATCCCCATCTTCTGCCCCAGGGCCAGATGATATTCAAATTCAGATGTTGCAGCACCTGTCTCTTGCGGGCAAGTACTCTCTTCATATGTACAAGCACATCTGGGCACATTTCCCAGACACTGGCGTGAAGCCACCATCATACCCGTACCTAAGCCCGTTACGGACAAACACCTCCTTCTAGCTAACCCCCCCCCCCCCCCCCCCATTTCTCTCACCAGCTGTGTTTGCAAGGTGATGGAACATGTTTCCTGCCCAGCTGGTACAGTGGCTCGAGTCTCGCAATTTATTAACCACTGCACAGTGTGGATTTTGAGCACATCGTTCTGCAGTGGACCATCTCATCACTTTGGCATCGCCACCAGTCCTCCCTTCACGGGAACAGCTCCGGTTATCAAGCCTCTCCCAGCGGCTCGGACGACCTCCTCGCGGCCGTCTCGCCACGAGGAGATCTGTTTCACTAGGTTACGTATTGGGCACTGTCTTTTTAGCCGTCACCATTTGTTAAGTGGTGCTGCCCCACCACTTTGTGCGCATTGCACTCAACTATTGACTGTCTGCCAGTTCCTGACAGAATGCCCTTTTTCAACCACTTACGTTCTCATTTGTGTTTTCCATCTGAGTTATTGGTCGTTTTAGCGAACGACACGTGGGCTATCGATCACATTTTACTTTTTATCCGCTTTAGAAATATGGTGAAAGCCATTTAATTTTTAGCTCTGGACCTCCATTGTTCTATGACATATTTTGTAGACCTTTCTCCAGGTCCCTGTTTCTAGCTGTCTTCTCTTCCGTTGATAAGGATTGACATGTAGTCATTTTTAACTCCTCTCTTTGTCTGCATGTTCTACAGTTTGGCACAGGCACATGTGGCCCTAGTTGGTTTTGCACACTAAAATAAAACAAACAATTACAACTGAAACTGCATACATTAGCTCCGTACCACTCTTAAAGAATGTTGCAAAGAACCAATCAGTTTCTTTCTGTGCAAAGACTACCATTTTGTATATACTGCGTGTCCCGGAAGGAATAGTCATTGTTCAGGGATATGACAGGAGTGATCATTCACGTCAGAGCAGTCTTGGTAAACGTGGACTGTAAATATCTTACGAGCGATGAGCACTTTGCCATCTTTGCAAGTGTGAAACACATACTGAACAAGTGTCCATAGTTTGTAAGGTATGTATTTTGTTTACTAGACAGTTTTTCTTGTTTTGGTCCATACTATCTCATCCCAAAATATGGAAAGCAAAGAGCCTGGTGTAGAAGAGATTTGTTTCACAGTATCAAAGATGAAGAAATGCTCATAGCTCTGGAGGAATGCATTCTAGAGTCCATGTTTTTTGACTTTTTTGCTTCAGATGCCATTCCTGCCCCTGAATATTGACCATTCTTCTCGACACACACACACACACACACACACACACACACACACACACACTCACTCACTCACTCTGCATATCTTTTGTTTTTATTTTATTATTTGTTTTGACCAACTAGTTTCAAGTAACAGCTTCATTTCCTCTCTCTTCTTTGTTGTTTCCTATATTTCCAGTATTCCCTCTTCTCCCTTGTTATATCTGTTCTGTCCATGCTGTTTTTCATTTCTTATTTGTTTCTGCTACAAAAGCCTTCTAAACTCAATACATTTTTCTTAAAAAATTCTTTTGTTTATTTCTGTTTATTTCACATTATTTCTGTCTCTTCTCGTGTTTCTACAATCTCTTCTATTATTGGCACCGTTTTTCACAAACAGAGGTGTATTTGTTCATTAGACTGTCCTCATTGTTTAGGAAGCTACGCCAAAGATTGGCCTTTTCTTTGCCATTATTTTTGATATTTCTGTATATTTTCCTAGATCTCTTCATCAGTTCTCATTTTCGAACCATCAGTAGCTTTTGTTAATGCACCATTCGTGTATCCAGGCTATAGTTCATTGATGTTTCATTCTTTTACTATTTATATCTTTGTCGTCCATGTACGTATGTAAGTAATCAATTTCTTCCCCCCTTGTTTCAGGCTCCAAGTTCTGACGTGTTGAAGAAGCGGGCTGAGCGATTCGGAACTACAGTCTCGAGTGCTCTGACAAAGGTACTGGGGTTATCAGTCATATAAAGGTTAAAATAATTTTTAGAGCACTTTGTTTTCCTGATTACTAGTTTCTTTGTCCGCATTCCACTGACACGTGGCTTCCTGCTCCACAAAGGGGAGCCACAAATGTTGGGTGTTTGTGGTGTGCAGCTTTTCTCGTGCCATATTGTAGCTAATCAAACATCGAGAGTTTAGAAAGTTCAGTCCCCAGTTGCCCCTAGGATTTTCTATGTTTAATTAATTATTTCAGTTATTTCTTAATTCATTTCTGTTAATGATGTTCCAATGTGGAAAGTGTCGGCTCGCACTGCGGTTCTGTATCCCCTTCGATGCCCTCGCTGTAATAGGGTGGTAAGTTAGTCAGTAGACAGAGAGCTGAGAACCTCTCGTAGGAATGTGCCCAGTAGATAAGTCTGTGTACTGTTATGATCAGCCTTCAGGTAAATGACAGCTGCAGTTACGCACTACCGAGTCTGTCACCGCAGTGTCTGTATTAGCAGGGTTGTAGTTGGTAGCGTGTCATGATTATGAAACACCGTAAAGCTAAAACACGTGTACACTACCTTATCAAAAGTATAAGGACACTCCTGTGTAATACGGAATTGACCACTAGATGCCACGAGAGACGGATCCCTCAGTATATGAGGAGGCAAGGAGTGTTGTATTGTCAGTAATAGAAGAACGGATCAGTCGGGGGAGCTCGGTGACTTCGAACACGGACTAGTCGCTGGATGTTACCTGAGTAACAGATTCGGCAGTGGCATTTCAACACTGCTATAGCTGCCCGAGTAGACTCTCGGTGGTGTGATTCTGAAGTGGAGATATGAAGGAACAGTGAGCATTACGGAGAAAGGTTGTAGAAAATTGAACAAAACCTGCAGAAGGAATCTCTTGTGAGTTTCTGAGTGCTACTAGCAGACCAGTAGCACAGTGACTTTGTGCAGGGAGTCAAAAAGAGTGAGGCACTGTGCATGAGCAGCTCAGAGCTGAGTGCCACTCGAGACGGTGTAAATAACGACGCCATCGGACAGTGGGTGACTGGAAGTGAGTGGTTTGGACCAACGAATTGGCAGCTATAATTGCTGTCGAACATTTGTACATGTTTCTGGCAATACGGGCACCGTAACTATTTGATTAGTGCTTAACGTTGTCAATTTACATAACGAGCTACAATTTTTCATTTCAGGCAAAGTATTTCATATTACTTGTCATATATTTTGCATGTTTTTATTGTATCACATGTCAATATTTTTTCTCATTATGCGTATATGAGTCTCGTGTTTAACTGGCGCAAGTTAGTTCAAAGAATACGAACAACATTTTAGATTGGAATGTATTGCATAAAGGAAATTCAAATATTGAGTGTATGCCTAATATTGACTTTTTATGTACAATTTTCTGTATTTTACCTCGGAAGGTGGCTCATCAGTGAGCCAAAACCGGTAACCGACAAAGAAAATTTGTGATCTTGACACGAGTTTTATCTGCACGTGTTTTAAATCAAAGGATCACAAATCTCTCCATTCAAAATGTCAAAGATAACATTAAGATAAAAGATAACAAATTCTAGTTGGAAAAAGACTGAGCCTTTGTAACTGTCAGGGTGTATACGGCCTAGGACAACCGGGAGATCCAGGAAAAACCCGGGAATTTTTTCATCCGGGAGAAAACTGGGGAAAACCTAGGTATTTTTTAGAATTCTGTGAATTTTTCATGGTTTTAGTTATCATTTAAATTTTTGTGATTTTGACTGGTAAGAAGCAATACTCTAACAATGGATATTACTCTATCCCGCTTCTTCAGAATAATACTGCAGCAACAAAACATGAACGAGGGAAAAAAACAACCTTAAGTCCCAAAGGAAATGTGCAATATGCAACAATAAAACACAGTGCTCATACAAGTGTCTGCCAACAGCAAAGTGTGTCAAAAGGCTTTAGGAAGAATATGCAATGCTTCCTAACAATGAATTGCCTTCAATGAGCGTGACATAACAGCTGTTTACATTAGATTCATTTGAGCAGTTGTGGGCGGGCTCTTGCCCATGCGCATTTGAGTCGCTTAATGAGTAGTACCTTCTCCCACTTCTGGCTACAGATGTGTGGCTGGGCGCCACTATCTAATATTGCCCCAGTTCAGAAATTTCATAGATCCGGGGCTCATACACAGAGCAATCTGAGTTGTAGTGGGGAGGTGGGTAGTCCCACGTGACCTGTGTTTACGTTTAGTGATTTTGCTGTTTCCTCTTCATTTATTGCTCTCACATTAAATGAAAACAAAACGGATTTCTGTGGCCGGGAGCTACCAAGTGAATTAAAATACATTTGATTAATTACACAAGGCTAAAATATATTATTAGTTTCAGGTTTTATTTCTACCTCTCTGACAGTCAAGCATTAATCGTCTTTCAGAACAATGAAGTTATTTTTGTCGGTTTGCTAAAGAGATTTGGCTTT
The DNA here is from genome assembly GCF_023864345.2 of Schistocerca serialis cubense. NCBI lineage: Eukaryota > Metazoa > Arthropoda > Insecta > Orthoptera > Acrididae > Schistocerca > Schistocerca serialis. Next base: position 36,576,612 of record NC_064648.1, on the reverse strand, counting down.
TGTTAATCTTCTGCGCTCAGCCAGTCAATTTAGTTGAAATTAAGTGTTCAGTTTCACACTGTTGGCTAGTTTCAACTGTTCACTGCATTTCAAGTGTATGTTTTCCATCTTCTAGCTCGTATGGCGTTATACCATAATAAAGGACCAAACATGAGATAATACAGTACTGGTACTCAAGAAAATTTACTTCCGAATCTGGACAAACTTTAATCCGATTTATGCATTTTAGTATGGTCCACGAAATTCTGATGCTCTTGAAGTATCCTCTGATGTCTTGTTTCTTTTATGACATAATGCAAGTTCTTTTAATGTTTTACACGTACGAACATGCAGGCTTCCTGCGTCATCGTAGCTGCGCAGGCGCAGTGACACCTGTTATCTGGCACTCTCTGGCAACTGCTGAAACGAACCAATTTCTAACAGGCCACGGGAAAATATTGCGAATGGTGGTTTGAAAAGCATTACTTTCAGAGTAAATTTCCTTTTACACAAGATGAACTATGTGCGAGAATGTACGATGAATTTTTTAAATCACAGAGCGTTTGACTCTCATTTAAAAATCAACTCTTTGAGGACCATCTAGATGAATTTCGAGCCCAGAAGATCAGACATGTAACACGCACAAACAGGTCATCATTATACGTGGAAGCTTAGCTTCTCTTGCAGCTTATTAATCTGCGAGACCAATATTATATGTGATAGTTTTGTTTTTTTGATAGCAACCCTATGTATATAAATTTAAACCATTAACTTTTCTTATTTGTGTGATTGCGGTGCTTAAGAGTGATCTTGCTGTTGGCTGACTACATTACGTGACGTGTCCTGTGCTCGATTTCAATGCTTCGGAAAATAACATGCGGTGTTCGGTGGAATTCGAATTTATATCTTCGAAACACGAAAAATGCAGCGTACGTGTTGCTGCTATCAAAGATCTTTCCAAAACGTGTTTTTTCACTGAGTTTCAGTGCCGGGAGATTCTACATCGGTGTATAAAACCAGAAACATGGTAAGAATTGATAAGTTTTATAGTGCCGAGGAAAAGTATACTGTCACTTAACACGGATAAAGTGTATTTCCACCCGGAGAAGTGTATTTTCAACTGGGAAATCTGGAATTTTTTTTCCTTGTCCATGTATACACCCTGAACTGTGGAAAATCCAGGATGGAATAATGATAATATTATGAAAAGCAGTAGGAAAGTTCTTGTGAAAAGTAAATACTTTATGTTAAAGGAGACGACTGACTAAAAAGCAGATGCATTAACTTGTTGATAGCCCACACAAAAAAGAAAACTTGCCAGCTTTCAGAGTTATTCTTTGACGAGTACACACACACACACACACACACACACACACACACACACACACACACACACACACACACGCCTTTGCCCCTACATGGTGCCAGCTAAACTGACAGTAGCAGTGCAGTTTTGCGGCAGGTGGGCAGGATGTAGTTGTTGTAATGTCAGATGGGGTGGGTAGCAGCTCGGAGGGAGGACAGTTTGCCGGCTAGGAATGCGGGAGGGAGGAGTGGCAGGTACAGTCGTAGGGGCCTGTGGGAAGCGGCACACGTGGAACACGACGTGCGGACGTGAATTGGAAGGGGGTGACAGGTCGGAGGAAGGAGAAACTGTCGGGTGGAGGGTGTGGGGACAGTGGGTTACCTGAGATTGAGGGCAGGACGATTACGGGAACAGATGACGTGCTTTAAGGATAACTCCCATCTGCGTAGTCCAGAGAAACTGATGGAGGAGAGGATCCAGATGTCTCGGGTTGCGAACCGGCCATTGAAATTCAGTATCTTCTGCTCAGCTGCTCGTCATGCCACCGGGTCGTCAATATTGTTCTCGACACAGTTCGGCAGTGGCCTGTTCGTCCTGGTGGATAGCTAGTCAGTAGCCGCACCGACGTAAAAGGGTGTGCAGGGTTTGCAGCAGGTCGTATCCCTGTGAGAGACTGAGGTGTGAGACCTGCCCAGTCCCCTGCCCTGCCACCTCCTGCCCCTTTCCTGTCACAGGCTTATCCTACCCCATTGTAGGCTTTTTAAGTCGGTGTGACGGCGCTGACCACCCAGTGTTACAACGTGCAGGTGAACACGACACGATCAGTCTCAGTGGCTGCTCCACGACACAAACCGTCTGGATAATTCCCACCACCACCAGTTCTGCTTCACAGCATCCTATTCCAAATAAAGGTGTTGTCATAATTACATGGGTTTCAGGAAAGACTAGGTTTTCTTTTAAGTGAAGGAAATTATAGCTGTCAAAGTTATGTCATTCCTAAAACAGAGGCTTATAAGTGGGATTGAATTTTTCATTGCACAGATTATGTGACTGGTAAATTTCAAATATTTATTTAGAGATAATTTTTATACACAAAGCTGTTATCATCAGCACCATTATGTAAATTATACACTGAATAATACGCTTGAGAAAAATTACGGCTTGAAAAAGAACTCGGCAGTTTGATGTACAGGTTGTTTGTGTGTATATACGTCGTCTGACGAAAGAATGAAACACACGGGGGTGGGGGCAGGGGGAATGGGGATAAAATAAAATTTCACAGCTCGAGAGTGTTATTTCAGTGATTGCAAAATAGTCCAATTTACAAAGAACTTCGTAAAGTGAATCTACTTTTCGGCACAATATTTGCTTCCCCTCTGGCCCGGATGCATTTTCTGATTCATTTGGGAATGACGTCATAAAACTGCTGGCCTACAACTGCAACTGTCATAACTGGTCAGTGGTATCCCGAGCACTTCCACTGGGACAAAGTCGACATCCTATTCGGTTCCACACTTTTTCTCTCACGGACATATCTCGGGATCTCGCCGGCCTCTGCAGTACGTTGACGTTGCACAGACAGTTCGTAGAGACACGTGCCATGTGTGAACGAGTGTCATTCTGTGAAAAGTGGCTCGGGGACACTGTCGCAGGAGGGGTGACACCTGCCGTCACGGGACGTCCGTGACGTACTACTTGCGATCGGAGATCCCTCGGTCACCAGTACCCGAAGGTGCCCCACACCTCGACACCGAGAGTAACACCGTCACGTCTCTCCAAAATATTGAAAGAATAGGACCTTTCCCCAGTCACCATTGTATGCCGTGACAACAGTAATTCATAATTCGGGGTTGTGCAGAATCGCAGTGCGTCGCCGAATACGGCATGACACCATCCGTCGGCAGTCCGTGCTTCCCAGTCACGGCACCACTCCAAACGCATCCGTTCGGGTTGTGGCGATAGCGGCAGCCTACGTGTCAGATGGCAGATCCCTAGTACTGCTGCTGCTAGTCTCCAGTCGTTGGTGCGAGGTGCCACAGAATGTCACGAGTAGTTCGTTACCTGTTGTCACGTGTCGGGTGCAGGTGTGAAGAGGTTACAGCATCCTTGGTGCACAATACATCAATCCTTATACGTGGCAGTTGGACGTGGTCTGCCGGAACTTTGTCTACGAGTGTACTTCCGTTCGTGCTGACATTGGCCGAATGCCAGACAGTTGGAGTTCCACAGATTGACCAGCTAGCCAAAAGGAAAGGCGCACTGAAGCCCCGTTTAAAATCTGCCACGTGGTTTGCATGTCGCAGATAATTGCAATTCTAATTATTTACATACCTGCAGATAATGTGTACGTATACAAAGTTATGTCGACACCTGACAGAGTCCTCTGGGGTGCTTCACATTTTTAAACAGGCAATATCTATTAAATTTGGGAAAGAAATGAGAAAAGAATGGGAAAATAGTGTTCATGTTCGGAGTGGTGTTGCAGCGAGTGGACCTGTTGCAACTCGCTACTTTTTAATGTGATCAGATTTTTTACAAATCAATTTCTTATTAGTCCCCGCATTACCAGAAGTAATTCGTGGGCACATCTCACCGCAGGCCGAGCTGGAGGAGAAGATGCGGAAGAGGCAGGAGCGCTTCGGCACGGTGACGGCGGAGCCCGCGAGCAGTGCAGCCGCTACGACGGCCAAGGCGAAGGCGACTGATATGACGGCGGCGGAGCGGAAGCGGCTGCGCGCCCTGCGCTTCCAGTCCGAGTGAGGCCGGCGTGCAGTGTAGCAGTGTAGGAGGACTTTCCCGTTCCACTTTGTATTGTCTGTCAGCCGTGGGTCGTACAACGAACTCGCAAAAGTACCTGATAGCGAGGAATGCTGTGTGTGATGAAAAATTTATTATTGACTGTATAAATAAATACATTTCTATTATTTACCTAAGATGTTCTGTTCTTCAGTCTTTAACACCTCCCAAAAAGCAGTGTGTGTGTGTGTGTGTGTGTGTGTGTGTGTGTGTGTGTGTGTGTGTGTGTGCGCGCGAGAGGGGGGGGGGGTAAAAACAGCAGTTTCACTTTGTGGTGCTCAAATCAGTCTTGTGGACTCCACCATTGAATCTGTATTTCTTGTTTAAAACTCAAAAAATATTAACTCCTCTACATGACATTTCAAGAACAAACGTTCTCCACTACATGAAATCTACCATTGGACATGTTTGTCCATACTTCCAGCACATTAAAGCTTCCACAAATCTGATATATTGTTACTTCAAATTACAGTAGCATTCTGTAGCACAAATGTTCCTCTGGCTTAATTTTCATTACATATGCATCACTATGATGCAGTTTCTTGGGAAGTCTGTGCTTGTTCAGGGCCAACATTATACATCTACTTTTACTAGATGTACTGTTTTATGTCACTATTCCTCAATGTGTAAATTACTTTTATTGAGAGTGTAATTCATCAGTAAGATGACTTGGGGATATTCCTCACATTCGTGAACAGCCGAGACACTCAGGAAATCTACCTTTTCTGGTCAGCAGTGGACTGTGCTTCTGAAACCAGCAATCATTGAAAATTGTCTCAAGTGCAGGTAGTAATTGAATGTTGTCTGAAATGAGTAAAAACAACTGTGTCAGCTATTTAACTCACCAAAATTATTTTATTCTTTCTAGTGCAGAAATGATGCATTTCCTATCAATTTTGTGTCCGTGCAATAAAACAGTCAGAACAGGAGAAAGTCTATCTTTCTTTTTCCTTTTCTTCTAATAGTTAGTAGATCAAAAATATTTCATTATGAGTGACAGAAGTTGACTACACAGATAAGTCAATAGACCTACGTAATCAGTGTAAATGGCGAAAAGAATACAAAAATATTGCTGGTGTGAGACTGTTAGTTGCATTACATCCCTTCCAGGGATGGCAATATGACAGCTGCTACTGTGATGGTTGCATTCATTCCTGCACCATTCATACATCGTGTCTTCTGTTGCATACAGTAAGTAAAATTATACAGTAATTGGTATACCCAGTCACTGTAAGCTCTTTTAGTTAATTATAGTTATTACAGGTACACACCTTTCTCGTTTTGATTTGTAATCCTGTAAATTCCCCCATCAAATTGCATATGGGATTGTCACCTGCACTTTTCTATGCCCATTCATTCACTCAACTGGATGAGATATATTGAAATATACACATATTTATACATAGAAATATAGACCGAGATAAAAGAAATTTTGGGATACCTCCTAATATTGTGTCGGGCCTGTTTCTGCCTGTCGTCGTGCAGCAATTCGGTGTGGCATGGACTTAATAAGTCATTGGAAGTTCCCTGCAGCAATATTGATCCATTCTGCCTCTATAGCCATCTGTAATTGTGAAAGTGTTGCTGGTGCAGGATCTTGTGCACAAACTGATATTTCAATTATGTCGCATAAATGTTTGATGGGATTTGTGTCAGGCGATCTGGGTGGTCAAATCACTCGCTCAAATTGTCCAGAATGTTCATCAGACTACACTCGTGCTCATAAATTAAGGATAATTGCAACATGTGGTGCCACACAACGTGGCACTACACAAAACTGGTGCTAATAGCAGAGGCACATAGGGAACACACACTCGACACAGATCTGTAAGTCCACAGTATTGGTGATAAGCTGAGAAAACTGTCCCAAAACACATGTGCTATAAAGTGCCACTGTTTGCTGCGTATGTACCCCGACATCAGTATGGGATATGATCACCATGCACTCGTAGACAGGCCGCCCAACGGGTTGGCATACTCTGGATCAGGTGGTCGAGCAGGTGCTGGGATATAGTCTCCCATTCTTGCACCAGTGCCTGTCGGAGCTCCTGAAGTGTCATTGGGGTTTGAAGACGTGCAGCGATATGTCGACCAAGAGCATCCCAGATGCGCTCGATGGAGTTTAGGTCTGGAGAACAGGCAGGCCACTCCATTCGCCTGATATCTTGTGTTTCGAGGTACTCCTCCACGGTGGCAGCTCGGCGGGGCGTTATCATCCATCAGGAGGAAGGTGGGACCCACTGCACCCCTGAAAAGGCAGACGTATTGGTGCAAAATGATACCCCGACACACTTAACCTGTTACAGTTCCTCTTTCAAAGACATGCAGGGGTGTACGTGCACCAGTCATAATCCCACCCCACACCATCAAACTACGACCTCTATCCAGGCCCCTTTCAAGGACATTAAGGGGTCGGTGTCTGGTTTGTGGTTCATGCCAGATGAAACCCAGCGAGAATCACTGTTCAGACTATACCTGGATTCGTCCGTGAACATAACTTGGGACCACTGTTCCAATGACCGTGTACTGTGTTCTTGACACCGGCTTTACGGGCTCTCCTGTGACCAGAAGTCAGTGGAATGCACCGTGCAGGTCTGCGGGTGAATAAACTGAGTCTGTTCAGTCGTCTGTAGACCGTGTGTCTCGAGACAACTGTTCCAGTGGCTGCGGTAAGGTCCCGAGCGAAGCTATCTGCAGCAGTACTCTGTGGCCATCTGCGGGCACTGATGGTGCGATATCGGTCATCTTGTGGTGTCGTACACTGTGGACGTCCCGTACTGTAGCGCCTGGATGTGTTTTTTCTGCTGGAATCGTTGCCATAATCGTGAGATCACACTTTGTGCCACACGGAGGGCCCGTGGTACGACCTGCTGTGTTCGACCAGCCTCCAGTCGCCCTAGTATTCTACCCCTCATGATATCAATATGTGTTCTTTGAGTCATTTTCGACACACAGTCACCATTAGCACGTCTGAAAACGTCTGCACACTTACTCGCTGCACCGTACTCTGACATGCACCAACACACCTCTGCGTAAGTGGACTGCTGCCAGTGCCACCGTGCGACGACTGCAGGTCAAATGCACCGCACGGTCATATCCCGAGGTGATTTAAACCCACAAACCGCCCACCATAGCATTGTTTCACCATCTGTCAGCATTGTCCTTAATTTATGAGCCTGAGTGTAGTTGCCAAAAGTTGTGACATCGCATGTTGTCATCCACAAAAATTACGTCATTGTTTGGGAGCACGGTAGTCCAGGAATTCTTGCAGATGGTCTCCAAGTAGCCAAATATGACCATTTCCAGTCGATGATTGGTTCAGTTGGACCAGAGAACCCAGTGCATTCCATGTAAAAACAGCCCTCACCTTTATGGGCTCCCACCAGCTTGCACAGTGCCTTGTTAACAATTTGGGTCCACAGCTTCAGAGGGTTTTGCACCGTGTTTGAATACTACCGTCAGCTCTTACCATCTGAAACTGGAACTCATCTGACCAGGGCACAGTTTCCCAGTAGTCTAGGGTCTAACGATATTACGAGCCCAGGAGAGGTGCCGCAGGCAGCGATGTGCTTTTAGCACAGGCACTTGCATCGGTCGTCTGGTACCAGAGCCTATTAACACGAGATTTTGCTGCACTGTCCTAACAGATACGTTCGTCGTTCATCCCGTATTGAGTCGTGCAGTTATTTCACACAGTGTTGCTCGACTGTTAACACTGATGTGGTCGGTTAGCACTGACAACCCTAAGCAAACAGTGCTGCTCTTCGCCGTTGTCAGCCATTGTATTGTCTGTTGTAAGAGTTAATGCCAGAAATTTTAGTATTCCTGGCACACTCTTGACACTGTGGGTATCGGAATATTGAATTTCTAAAATGGACTGTCCGATGCGTCTAGCTCGACTACCGTTCCACATTCGAGATCTGTTGCATTTGTGCGGCCACAATCTCGTCGGAAACCTTTTCACGTTAATCGTCTCAGTACAAATGACACGTCTGCCAATGCACTGCCCTTTTATACCTTGTGTATGTGATACCGTCATCTGTATATGTGTGTATTGCTATTCTGTAACTTTTGTCATCTCAGTGTAGGTGTTCATGTGGAAGGTCAGTAGAATGGAATGGGTAGTGCGTCGAAAAGAGCTTATAGGATCAAAATCGAGAAAAATAGAACAGCGGTTCTGTAAGCTGATAATGCCAGAAGTAGAGAACACACAGAATGCGAAGTGGTAATGACAGCAAGAAAAGCATTTCACTAAGGGTTATATTCATGTACACTGTAAAAATAATGTTAAGAAGTCTTTTATTGAAATTATTTGTCAGAAGTGTAGTGTTTTATGGGAGTGAAACATAAACAACAAATAGTTCAGACAAGATAATAGAAGCTTTTGAAATGAAGGTGTACAGAAGAATGCCGAAGATTAGATGGGTAAATTGTATAACAAATAGCAGCTAGTCAACTGAATTGGGAATGTAATTTATGGCATAATTTGACCAAAAGAAGGAATCAGTTGATAGGGCACATCCTGCGGCACGAAAGAGTCGTCGATCTGGTAATGCCGGCAAGTGTGTGTGGTGTGTGGTGGTGGTGGTGGTGGTGGTGGTGGTGGTGGTGGGGAGGGTAAGCACTGTAGAGGGGGACCGAGGCTTGACAACGGGAAGCAGTTTCAAGTGGATCTCAGTTGCAGCAGCTTCAAAGAGGCTTACACAGTGGATAGAATAGTGTGGAGAGACGCATCGAACCAGTCTTCAGACCAAAAACCGTGACATCATCATTAAATAGTAAACAGAAACAGCAGCCTCATAGTGCAAGAGGAAGGGCACTGACTTTTTATCTAAAATGCACTACTGTTTGTTAAAAGTATGACACACTGAACCAATGGTCTGCAACATGCCATGATAAGGAAATGTGTAGAAAAATGGAGCCACAATAAGTGCCCTTTTTGTGTAGCTGGACATGTCAGTGCTAAACAATACTCAGTCCATTAGAGCCATCGTACAATGTGGAAACGTGTAACCGAGTGCCACTACGACTCGCCGATATTACACCCTAGAATATCGGCAGACGAGTTCATTCGAACGGGGCAGAATCGTCGGTCTCGAGGAGGCAGGTCTGTCGTTCTGTGGCACTGCAGCTCGTGCAGGGCACGCTGCTTCGACAGTGAGGTGTACTCGGAACCAGTGGAGAGAAGAGGACCGTACATTGCACCGATAAGGTACCGGAGGTACTGGACGATACAGTGTGAGATGACTGTCATCTCATGTGATTGGCTGTAACAAGTCTGTTAACTGACTACTGAGGCCCCATACAGTGTAGACGATACTAAAATTTCCAAGTACTGAGCACTGATTCTGACAGCCAGTCACAGTTTCGCAAACTGAGGGTAAGTACAAGTCCTGACCGTTTGTTGTATCACCAAATAAATCTAAATCCCAATTGAGACTAACATATGAAAAATTCAAACATTCAATTAGCACATACAAAGGGGGCATTATAACTCTGTGAGAACTGATTTTAAATTACTTTTTTTTATTAGTAGAAAAGCAACTACACTAATCTTTGGAAAAAGTGAAACACCAAGACCAAGAGATGTGATCACAATGAAATTTATTCCATTTACAGACATGACACTACACAAAGGATTAGCATTAGATTGGTACATACACTGTGACTGCGGAAATTCAGTACAGATTATGTGTAAATAAGCTCCAAAACTAAAATAACTTATGTTAACCTATGTAAGAAATGCTGTATTTTTGTATTAACTCCGTGTATTGTCTTTAAATTATCTTATAATGTAAAACTGTAATTAACTCTTAAGGGTATGTGGCTGCTGTTTCTGTCCACTATTTAATGATGTCATGGTTCTTGGTCTGAAGATTGGTTCGATGCATCTCTCCACACTATTCTATCCACTGTGTAAGCCTCTTTGTAGCTGCTCCAACTGAGATCCGTATGAAACTGCTTCCTGTTGTCAAGCCTTGGTCCCTCTCAACAGTGTTTTCACCACCACCACCACCACCACCACCACCACCACCACCACAACAGCCACAACCACAACAGCAGCAGCACCAGCCACAGTGTTGGTGCAATGTCAGAGCACTGCAACGAGTGCGGACACGTCTGTGGACTGGGCTGGTGACACGTGTGCCATTGCGTCGGCTCCCATTGACCAGAAGACCCGGACACTGAGGACTGCACCGGGCACGTGAATCTCGACACTTGTATGCCGAGTGCCAAAATGTATTGTATTCGGACGAGTCCTGCACACACGTTTGACACCGCCGTAACGAACAAACCGGGCAGACTGTACTGCTGAACGGCATAGTGGACAGACACCGAGTGTGACGGTTTGGGGTGTCATTGCCTGTGACGTGTGATCTTTCCTCCTCCATCTGGAGAGGAATTGGAACAGCTACCGCTACGTCAGGGATGTTTTACAGCTTGAGACACTGCCCTGCCTGCAGGCCATTCCACATTCCATATTTCGGCAGGACAACGCGCAGCCGTATGTGGAGAGAAATTGAGTGTCTCCTTCAGAGAATGATGGTTACCACTGCTTTGCCAGCCTTCCCTTTCACCTGGTGTTGAATTATTATTAAAAAAAAGAGTTTCTCTATTTTGTGTGGTGCTGTTTAGTGGTAATTCAAAAATAAATTTTGGTAAGAGGAAATTAACTGGAGTGCTGTTAATTGAAAGAAGTAGCCAAGTATTAAAAAAAGAAAGTTTAAATTATCACACGCGACAGGTAAATTTAATAACTCAAGATTTTCTCTAACCTGTTGTGATACTCTGGAGTGGACTGACCGCGCAATCATTAATATTATGCACAGAAGTGCTGCCTGGAAACTGCATTTACAGATTGGCTTAACAGATCTCAGGGACACACAAGTGGCCACCACAAATTCGAACATCAATGATGGCAATGGCCAGCAAACGATATGTCTGCAGTCTTGCGGTTCTTGTAGCTGAAACAAAGAAAACTTGGCAGGCAAGATTAATGTTGTTGAAATAAAATGTTGGTAAATAATAACAATTATTCATATATTCATGATACTTTTACGTAGATAAATGCTTTACATACCTTGAAAATATCTTTCCAGTACAACTGCCTGTTACAAAATCATTTGAGAGAGCGATCATCAAGGGATGTCAGTAGAGAGCAGGCCTCGGGAGAGGGGGAGGTTTATATACAAGTAGACAACTTTACTGTCGTTTGTCCTCAGTCTCTTCCCGTTCTGAAAGCCTGTTTCGTGGAAAAATGTTTGAGAGACTTCGCTGCACTCCTTTCCGGTGCGGCTGATCCCGTAAAATTTGATTGTTGACGCCGCTTGCACTGTGTCTGATGCATTATTTACCAATTTAGAAATACAATTACTCTCCTTTAATTCATACAAAAATACAGCGTTTCTTACATAATTTAACATAAATTATTTTAGTTTTGGGGCTCAAGTTTATTTACACATAATCCGTACTGAATTTCCGCAGTCACAGTGTGTGTACCAATCTGTAATGCTAATCCTGTGTGTAGTGTCATGTCCGTAATAAGTGGAATAAATTTCATTGTGATTACATCTCTTGGTCTTGGTGTTTCACTTTTTTCAAAGACTAGTGTAGTTGCTTTTCTACTAATAAAAAAAGTAATTTAAAATAAGTTCTCACAGAGTTATAATGCCCCCCTTTGTGTGTGCTAATTGAATGTTTGAATTTTTCATATGTTAGTCTCAATTGGGATTTAGATTTATTTGGTGATACAACAAACGGTCAGGACTTGTACTTACCCTCAGTTTGCGAAACCGTGACTGGCTGTCAGAATCAGTGCTCAGTACTTGGAAATTTTAGTATCGTCTACACTGTATGGAGCCTCAGTAGTCAGTTAACAGACTTAAACATTTTTTAAGGGCACTGGATGCATAACATTGCTTTTAGTACCTGTGAACAGTTAACGAAATTTGTTTAAATAAACTTTGAGCACTGTATATACAGCGTGTGTGTGGCCAGAGTGGTTTGTCCTCGTCTGCTCCACCACTGGCCACACATTTATTTATCGTTCACTTTCAGGAAAACTAGATGCAGGTGTTCTATTTATGTACTCAAAGCAGCAGATACAGCTGACCCCTAGATACCAAAAGCCATAAACAGCAGTGTGCTAGCATTCTAGTTCAGCCATATTCCTAACGATATTTTACCTTATAACCATAAGGAGTAGGCAGTGTTGCACATTGCTACTTGCCATGTATTGAGTCTGTCCTGAGCAGCCAGAGAAAGAGTTTTTGTGTGTGTGTGTGTGTGTGTGTGTGTGTGTGTGTGTGTGTGTTTTTTCCTCCTCCTGACAGAGGCTTTCGCTGAAAGCTTAATGTAGAGGAGTCTTTTTGTTGTGCCTGTCTGCAATTCCACTATTCATCTTTGAAGTCTCCATAAATGTTAACATTACACTTCGATCCTTGAATTAGATATTCAGATAATTTGTGGAATTGTGGTTTATGAGGGATGTTCTTAATTGTCTTTTGAAGTGATTGGAGTTTGCAATTTCTTGCTTTTTGGTAGAATGGAGCTTGCCATCAAAGTATGTAAATCAATTCCAAATGCTGAACAAGGAGACTAAGTGTACACGAGATTATTTTTGTGTCATGTATTGTGACTCTGTAAGTTACATGTTCAGCTGAAACTGATTTTAATTATCAGCAACTACAATCATTTAGGAGTAAGTGTATTGGGAAGGTAGTGTAAGAATCCGAAGTTCTTGAAAATACCTCTGCAAGATGTATGGTTAAGTAATTTACACAGTATTGTTACTGCTCTCTCTTGCTAAACAAAGACTTCATTTACCTTACTGCCCCAATGTACTCCGTAGGAAAGCCCTCGGAACAAATGGTCACCTGTTGTCTGATCTGGATATTAACAAACCGAGCAGCTCCTCAAGCGTTCACAGTGTGGATTTAGGAGACGTCGATACGCTTTTGACAACCTGACCCTGCTAGAGGCAGCTATCCAGCAGCTTTCCTGCTTTAACGGTGCTGTATAGGGATATTTTTTGACATCGGTAAGGCACACGACACTACTTGAGGCACAGTACTCTAGACCACCTCTGCCAGTGATGCTTTTATGGCCAGCCACCCGTATTCACACGCCTGTATCAAAATCCCTAAGTACCAGGGTGGTGATGTGCTATTTGGATAGTTTAGAGCAGGAGAACGCTGTTCCCCAGAAGTTTGTTTCAAGTTTTCCCCTCTTTGTCACAGTCGTAAACAGTACAGTACAGTAATGAGTCACGGGCAGTGCTGCTTATTTGTCAATCTTGCAGTTTCTTGTTCTTCCCCGACAGTACGACAGGGACTCGTCAGTTACAACTTATAATGGAGAGGTTGGAGCAGGGGGTTCAAAAGATGAGTTTTTCTGTGGACAAGTGTCGGTTAATTTGATTTGTTCCTGTCGTATTTTTATGTACATTACTTGCATGTAAGGGCACCATTCTTCATTTTAAAAACCGGTGAGATTTCGGAGCCTCGCCTTTGATCCAAAGCTGTTACGGTTATCGCATGTGAAGAATCTGAAGGCAAGGACGCAGAAAGCGACGAGTACCTTAAGGTGCCTCAGGGAGCGGACGAGCTACATCTGCTGCAGCTTTATAGGGCTTTTGTGAGATTCTGGCTAGACCGTGGGTGGACGGTGTACAGATCAGTGAGACCTTCTTATGTCAGGGGATCGGGCTGACTGCTGGCACTTACAGGACCATCCTGCCCTACCCAGTCCCTGTGCCGGGGGGTTCGTGGACTGCCACGTACCATTCGGCGGCAACAGCCTTAGTAATGTCTCAGAGTGGTGTGCTTTCTTCAAAGAGTGCCGTGTGAACCTTAGTGATTCACCACTCTCTGGGCGGCTGGTAACAGCTGCAGCCCCACAGAATGTCGGAACCATCGAGGCAGCAGTTTGAACGATTGGCGTCTGGAACTGCGAATCGTGTCACAGCAATTCAACATTTCCTATGGCACGGTACTGTTTGTGACACATCGATATTTTGTAAAGTTGGTGCTCGCTGTGTGACCGAGAACCTGACGCACGACCTTGAGGACCAGTGAATGATGACAAGCTCGGGTCTCTTAATGCCTTATTCCGCAGGAGGATATAACTTTCCGAAAGGAATTGTGGTGACGAGTCGTTGGCGTACCACTGTGTGCTCAAAACTGAGCATTCCTTTGTGGAGTGGAAATGTGCTGGGTCCCCCGTGAAGAAAAAAAAAAATTAAAATGACTCAGTGTGCTACCAAAACGCTTGTGACAGTGCTCTAGGATGTGCATGCTGCGCTATTAGTGGGCTTTGCTGAACACAGGACCACTGTGAATGCTGCAGCCTACACTAAAACTTTGGTTAGGTTGTGTCGCACTCTCTGTGACAAAGCCCACAACACTAATGCTCTGACGGTGTCAGACATCTTCGTGACAATGCTCGCCCCCACGTTGCTGCTCCTATTTGTGAGAAAATTCCCAAATCTGAGTGAGAGGTGTTCCAGCATCCACCATACAGTCCACACCTTGCACTGTCGGACTTTCGTCTGTTCGGTCCCGTTAAGAAATTCCTGGCCAGCCAACACTTTGCAACACGTGCAGAAGTGAAATAGGCAGTCCCCAGATGACTATACTCCAAATAAATGTACTTCTACAAACAGGGCATACTGAAACTGCTGTCACGGTGGGAGAAAGGTATTGAAATTGTTGCTGACTAGGTAAATGATGTAAGTTCATTTGTGGTTTTTTTATGTTAAACTATTTGGTAATAAAATTATTGTGCATCACTTTCCGATCTTCCATCGTAGATTCATTGTGGTATAAGAGTATATGAGAGGCTGTAACACAGTATTTTATGAAATTTTAAATGTGTCCCATAACTATACAGCTGTTTTCATGGGTGGGTCTAAAGAGGTGACTCCCTTGCTTGTTCTGTTGTTTTGCCCTGAGCGTATCCTCAAGATCCAGTTACCTCGAGAAGTCGCTTTGTGGAGTTACACGAGTTATGTGTGGAAAAGGATAAATGCAGAATTGTTTCCGGAGTGTTCCACTCCCAAATAACACCACTAGTGAGAGCTGCTAGGTAAGTCCCCTAGGTGCTTATGACAAATAAGTAGTTCGATATAAGATGTAAAGCACAAATTTTTAATGGTGAGTAGGCTAGTGAAATGTCTTGCCATAAATACTTTACTGCATACTTACAATAAACACCTACAGTCCTCATATTTTTAACAGATACTTCCTTTAATTATAGCTTTCTGCTGTTAAATCAAACTTTGTCTTCAAGTAATACATTTCATACAGTTGGAAAATGTATTGAAATAAATATCCTTTTGAAACACAATTCATGTATTTCACAAATTATTCTCAGCTCTGAAGGAGTACTTCTTACTTGAATGACACGGAGGTAAGAAAAAGGTGCCAAAGAAAAATGAAAATCATCCAATTCAACTATTTTCACTGATACTGCGTGCTGTGCATTCAGACGTGTACACGCAAATTATTTGAATAAAAAGACATTTAGTACATGAACAAGAATTTTAAATTATTACTTGTCTGATAAACAAGATACAGCACAACGGTTCCCCAGTGACTGCTGAAGTCACGAATTTACAAATGAATTACTGCACCGGTCAGTCGTATATCGGCTATTTTACAGTGTGCGGGGCATCGAACATTCGATGCACACTCCAAAAAACCACAAACGCTTTGTGTTTGTACTGTTCTTAAGCACCGTGACAGAGTATATTGCATAGAATGAAAACTGTTCTACAGTTGTATGATATATTCTTAAGGAAATTTACGTATGTAAGCTGCATGTCAGTAAAACATGGATAAAAGGATTGGCATCCACACTCTTCATACACTTTGGGCATGTATCTACTTGTTTTGAGGATTGGATACATAAATTGTATGAAACACTACTTTAAAAGTAACAATAAAAACATTTAAGTTCAACAGAATATGGGGAAAGCATATAGATAACCCAAGTGGGGAAAGAACAAGAAAACCATCCACACAGTATGAATACTATCTTTACACGAATTCACATAATAATCATCATCTTTACTCATTTTTTATTTTATGGTTTGTCTTTCCTTTGGTATTAACAAACTTTTACTTTGTTCTTAAATGACGTTGTTCAAACTTCGTCATGACATTGGAAGAGTTCCATAATGATGTAATCAACTGGCGTTGTTGCTTGGCATCAGTGACATGTAGGAAGCCGCAGGCGGAGGTAGCAGGGGTGAGAGTGAGTGTCAGAACACTGCGGCATGTCCAACACTGGTTTGCCTTGTGCCACCAAACTCATTTCTTTCGAGATTACGATGACACACGAGTTTACGGCGTAGGCTGGAGAGCCGCAGGATGCAAAATACGCTACTTGCGTCTCAGTCAGGTAAGCTGCTATGTACTTAGTTTTTTATCGTCTACAGAAATATTTGTGTGGCGATCACAATTTGTCTCGTCGGTTCCGTAACACGCTTTCCGGTAAATGTATTGTGTCTTAATTAATCCGTTGCTTTGCACAGTGTTTGTTTTGCATCACTAACGTTTTCATGTATTTTGTTCTGAAATTATTATAGTGGTACAGTACTAGAAACATTCTTTCACATCTAGTTCCTCAATGCCTATTTATTCACATAATATCTTTACACTTAGGATAACGTGAGCTTCTGGAATATAGTTTTACATTTCAACAGTATTATTTTTGTGAACACGTACTTGACACACTATGCTCCGCTGACACATTTGCTTTAATATTTCTTGTATTGTAATACAGTTTTCTTTGGGGGTAAAGTTAGTCTAGCTCTGCTCATATTTAGTCTGTACTAATGTGAAAACCGTTCTTACACACCAGATAAGTCAGATAAAGGTGTTTGATACAGTTCCCCACAGTCATTTAATGAACAAAGTAAGAGCATGTGTACTATCAGACCAATTGTGTGATTGGATTTTGGATTGAAGAGTTCCTAGATAACAGAACGCAGCATGTCGTTCTCAATGGAGAGAAGTCTTCCGAAGTAAGAGTCATTTCAGGTGTGCCACAGGAGAGTGCCGTAGGACCGTTGCTATTCACAATATACATAAATGACCTTGTGGATGACATCGGAAGTTCACTGAGGCTTTTTGCGGATGATGCTATGGTATATCGAGATGTTGTAACAATGGAAAATTGTACTGAAATGCAGGAGGATCTGCAGCGAATTGATGCATGGCGCAGGGAATGGCAATTGAATCTCAATGTAGACAAGTGTAATGTGCTGCGAATACATAGAAAGATGCTTTATCATTTAGCTATAATATAGCAGGTCAGCAACTGGAAGCAGTTAATTCCATAAATTATCTGGGACCAGGCATTAGGAGTGATCTAAAACGGAATGACCATATAAAATTAATCATCGGTAAAGCAGATGCCAGACTGAGATTCATTGGGAGAATCCTAAGGAAAAGCAGTCCGAAAACAAAGGAAGTAGGTTACAGTACGCTTGTTCGCCCACTGCTTAATGCTTACACACAAGTGGCCACCACAAATTCGAACATCAATGATGGCAATGGCCAGCAAACGATATGTCTGCAGTCTTGCGGTTCTTGTAGCTGAAACAAAGAAAACTTGGCAGGCAAGATTAATGTTGTTGAAATAAAATGTTGGTAAATAATAACAATTATTCATATATTCATGATACTTTTACGTAGATAAATGCTTTACATACCTTGAAAATATCTTTCCAGTACAACTGCCTGTTACAAAATCATTTGAGAGAGCGATCATCAAGGGATGTCAGTAGAGAGCAGGCCTCGGGAGAGGGGGAGGTTTATATACAAGTAGACAACTTTACTGTCATTTGTCCTCAGTCTCTTCCTGTTCTGAAAGCCTGTTTCGTGGAAAAATGTTTGAGAGACATCGCTGCACTCTTTTCCGGTGCGGCTGATCCCGTAAAATTTGATTGTTGACGCCGCTTGCACTGTGTCTGATGCATTATTTACCAATTTAGAAATACAATTACTCTCCTTTAATTCATACAAAAATACAGCGTTTCTTACATAATTTAACATAAATTATTTTAGTTTTGGGGCTCAAGTTTATTTACACATAATCCGTACTGAATTTCCGCAGTCACAGTGTGTGTACCAATCTGTAATGCTAATCCTGTGTGTAGTGTCATGTCCGTAATAAGTGGAATAAATTTCATTGTGATCACATCTCTTGGTCTTGGTTTTTCACTTTTTTCAAAGACTAGTGTAGTTGCTTTTCTACTAATAAAAAAAGTAATTTAAAATAAGTTCTCACAGAGTTATAATGCCCCCCTTTGTGTGTGCTAATTGAATGTTTGAATTTTTCATATGTTAGTCTCAATTGGGATTTAGATTTATTTGGTGATACAACAAACGGTCAGGACTTGTACTTACCCTCAGTTTGCGAAACTGTGACTGGCTGTCAGAATCAGTGCTCAGTACTTGGAAATTTTAGTATCGTCTACACTGTATGGAGCCTCAGTAGTAAGTTAACAGACTTAAACATTTTTTAAGGGCACTGGATGCATAACATTGCTTTTAGTACCTGTGAACAGTTAACGAAATTTGTTTAAATAAACTTTGAGCACTGTATATACAGCGTGTGTGTGGCCAGAGTGGTTTGTCCTCGTCTGCTCCACCACTGGCCACACATTTATTTATCGTTCACTTTCAGGAAAACTAGATGCAGGTGTTCTATTTATGTACTCAAAGCAGCAGATACAGCTGACCCCTAGATACCAAAAGCCATAAACAGCAATGTGCTAGCATTCTAGTTCAGCCATATTCCTAACGATATTTTACCTTATAACCATAAGGAGTAGGCAGTGTTGCACATTGCTACTTGCCATGTATTGAGTCTGTCCTGAGCAGCCAGAGAAAGAGTTTTTTTGTGTGTGTGTGTGTGTGTGTGTGTGTGTGTGTGTGTTTTCCTCCTCCTGACAGAGGCTTTCGCTGAAAGCTTAATGTAGAGCAGTCTTTTTGTTATGCCTGTCTGCAATTCCACTATTCATCTTTGAAGTCTTCATAAATGTTAACATAACACTTCAATCCTTGAATTAGATATTCAGATAATTTGTGGAATTGTGGTTAATGAGGGATGTTCTTAATTGTCTTTTGAAGTGATTGGAGTTTGCAATTTCTTGCTTTTTGGTAGAATGGAGCTTGCCATCAAAGTATGTAAATCAATTCCAAATGCTGAACAAGGAGACTAAGTGTACACGAGATTATTTTTGTGTCATGTATTGTGACTCTGTAAGTTACATGTTCAGCTGAAACTGATTTTAATTATCAGCAACTACAATCATTTAGGAGTAAGTGTATTGGGAAGGTAGTGTAAGAATCCGAAGTTCTTGAAAATACCTCTGCAAGATGTATGGTTAAGTAATTTACACAGTATTGTTACTGCTCTCTCTTGCTAAACAAAGACTTCATTTACCTTACTGCCCCAATGTACTCCGTAGGAAAGCCCTCGGAACAAATGGTCACCTGTTGTCTGATCTGGATATTAACAAACCGAGCAGCTCCTCAAGCGTTCACAGTGTGGATTTAGGAGACGTCGATACGCTTTTGACAACCTGACCCTGCTAGAGGCAGCTATCCAGCAGCTTTCCTGCTTTAACGGTGCTGTATAGGGATATTTTTTGACATCGGTAAGGCACACGACACTACTTGAGGCACAGTACTCTAGACCACCTCTGCCAGTGATGCTTTTATGGCCAGCCACCCGTATTCACACGCCTGTATCAAAATCCCTAAGTACCAGGGTGGTGATGTGCTATTTGGATAGTTTAGAGCAGGAGAACGCTGTTCCCCAGAAGTTTGTTTCAAGTTTTCCCCTCTTTGTCACAGTCGTAAACAGTACAGTACAGTAATGAGTCACGGGCAGTGCTGCTTATTTGTCAATCTTGCAGTTTCTTGTTCTTCCCCGACAGTACGACAGGGACTCGTCAGTTACAACTTATAATGGAGAGGTTGGAGCAGGGGGTTCAAAAGATGAGTTTTTCTGTGGACAAGTGTCGGTTAATTTGATTTGTTCCTGTCGTATTTTTATGTACATTACTTGCATGTAAGGTCACCATTCTTCATTTTAAAAACCGGTGAGATTTCGGAGCCTCGCCTTTGATCCAAAGCTGTTACGGTTATCGCATGTGAAGAATCTGAAGGCAAGGACGCAGAAAGCGACGAGTACCTTAAGGTGCCTCAGGGAGCGGACGAGCTACATCTGCTGCAGCTTTATAGGGCTTTTGTGAGATTCTGGCTAGACCGTGGGTGGACGGTGTACAGATCAGTGAGACCTTCTTATGTCAGGGGATCGGGCTGACTGCTGGCGCTTACAGGACCAGCCTCCCCTACCCAGTCCCTGTGCCGGGGGGTTCGTGGACTGCCACGTACCATTCGGCGGCAACAGCCTTAGTAATGTCTCAGAGTGGTGTGCTTTCTTCAAAGAGTGCCGTGTGAACCTTAGTGATTCACCACTCTCTGGGCGGCTGGTAACAGCTGCAGCCCCACAGAATGTCGGAACCATCGAGGCAGCAGTTTGAACGATTGGCGTCTGGAACTGCGAATCGTGTCACAGCAATTCAACATTTCCTATGGTACGGTACTGTTTGTGACACATCGATATTTTGTAAAGTTGGTGCTCGCTGTGTGGCCGAGAACCTGACGCACGACCTTGAGGACCAGTGAATGATGACAAGCTCGGGTCTCTTAATGCCTTATTCCGCAGGAGGATATACCTTTCCGAAAGGAATTGTGGTGACGAGTCGTTGGCGTACCACTGTGTGCTCAAAACTGAGCATGCCTTTGTGGAGTGGAAATGTGCTGGGTCCCCAGTGAAGGAAAAAAAAAATTAAAATGACTCAGTGTGCTACCAAAGCGCTTGTGACAGTGCTCTAGGATGTGCATGCTGCGCTATTAGTGGGCTTTGCTGAACACAGGACCACTGTGAATGCTGCAGCCTACACTAAAACTTTGGTTAGGTTGTGTCGCACTCTCTGTGACAAAGCCCACAACACTAATGCTCTGACGGTGTCAGACATCTTCGTGACAATGCTCGCCCCCACGTTGCTGCTCCTATTTGTGAGAAAATTCCCAAATCTGAGTGAGAGGTGTTCCAGCATCCACCATACAGTCCACACCTTGCACTGTCGGACTTTCGTCTGTTCGGTCCCGTTAAGAAATTCCTGGCCAGCCAACACTTTGCAACACGTGCAGAAGTGAAATAGGCAGTCCCCAGATGGCTATACTCCAAATAAATGTACTTCTACAAACAGGGCATACTGAAATTGCTGTCACGGTGGGAGAAAGGTATTGAAATTGTTGCTGACTAGGTAAATGATGTAAGTTCATTTGTGGTTTTTTTATGTTAAACTATTTGGTAATAAAATTATTGTGCATCACTTTCCGATCTTCCATCGTAGATTCATTGTGGTATAAGAGTATAAGAGAGGCTGTAACACAGTATTTTATGAAATTTTAAATGTGTCCCATAACTATACAGCTGTTTTCATGGGTGGGTCTAAAGAGGTGACTCCCTTGCTTGTTCTGTTGTTTTGCCCTGAGCGTATCCTCAAGATCCAGTTACCTCGAGAAGTCGCTTTGTGGAGTTACACGAGTTATGTGTGGAAAAGGATAAATGCAGAATTGTTTCCGGAGTGTTCCACTCCCAAATAACACCACTAGTGAGAGCTGCTAGGTAAGTCCCCTAGGTGCTTATGACAAATAAGTAGTTCGATATAAGATGTAAAGCACAAATTTTTAATGGTGAGTAGGCTAGTGAAATGTCTTGCCATAAATACTTTACTGCATACTTACAATAAACACCTACAGTCCTCATATTTTTAACAGATACTTCCTTTAATTATAGCTTTCTGCTGTTAAATCAAACTTTGTCTTCAAGTAATACATTTCATACAGTTGGAAAATGTATTGAAATAAATATCCTTTTGAAACACAATTCATGTATTTCACAAATTATTCTCAGCTCTGAAGGAGTACTTCTTACTTGAATGACACGGAGGTAAGAAAAAGGTGCCAAAGAAAAATGAAAATCATCCAATTCAACTATTTTCACTGATACTGCGTGCTGTGCATTCAGACGTGTACACGCAAATTATTTGAATAAAAAGACATGTAGTACATGAACAAGAATTTTAAATTATTACTTGTCTGATAAACAAGATACAGCACAACGGTTCCCCAGTGACTGCTGGAGTCACGAATTTACAAATGAATTACTGCACCAGTCAGTCGTATATCGGCTATTTTACAGTGTGCGGGGCATCGAACATTCGATGCACACTCCAAAAAACCACAAACGCTTTGTGTTTGTACTGTTCTTAAGCACCGTGACAGAGTATATTGCATAGAATGAAAACTGTTCTACAGTTGTATGATATATTCTTAAGGAAATTTACGTATGTAAGCTGCATGTCAGTAAAACATGGATAAAAGGATTGGCATCCACACTCTTCATACACTTTGGGCATGTATCTACTTGTTTTGAGGATTGGATACATAAATTGTATGAAACACTACTTTAAAAGTAACAATAAAAACATTTAAGTTCAACAGAATATGTGAAAAGCATATAGATAACCCAAGTGGGGAAAGAACAAGAAAACCATCCACACAGTATGAATACTATCTTTACACGAATTCACATAATAATCATCATCTTTACTCATTTTTTATTTTATGGTTTGTCTTTCCTTTGGTATTAACAAACTTTTACTTTGTTCTTAAATGACGTTGTTCAAACTTCGTCATGACATTGGAAGAGTTCCATAATGATGTAATCAACTGGCGTTGTTGCTTGGCATCAGTGACATGTAGGAAGCCGCAGGCGGAGGTAGCAGGGGTGAGAGTGAGTGTCAGAACACTGCGGCATGTCCAACACTGGTTTGCCTTGTGCCACCAAACTCATTTCTTTCGAGATTACGATGACACACGAGTTTACGGCGTAGGCTGGAGAGCCGCAGGATGCAAAATACGCTACTTGCGTCTCAGTCAGGTAAGCTGCTATGTACTTAGTTTTTTATCGTCTACAGAAATATTCGTGTGGCGATCACAATTTGTCTCGTCGGTTCCGTAACACGCTTTCCGGTAAGTGTATTGTGTCTTAATTAATCCGTTGCTTTGCACAGTGTTTGTTTTGCATCACTAACGTTTTCATGTATTTTGTTCTGAAATTATTATAGTGGTACAGTACTAGAAACATTCTTTCACATCTAGTTCCTCAATGCCTATTTATTCACATAATATCTTTACACTTAGGATAACGTGAGCTTCTGGTATATAGTTTTACATTTCAACAGTATTATTTTTGTGAACACGTACTTGACACGCTATGCTCCGCTGACACATTTGCTTTAATATTTCTTGTATTGTAATACAGTTTTCTTTGGGGGTAAAGTTAGTCTAGCTCTGCTCATATTTAGTCTGCACTAATGTGAAAACCGTTCTTACACACCAGATAAGTCAGTTAAAGGTGTTTGATACAGTTCCCCACAGTCATTTAATGAACAAAGTAAGAGCATGTGTACTATCAGACCAATTGTGTGATTGGATTTTGGATTGAAGAGTTCCTAGATAACAGAACGCAGCATGTCGTTCTCAATGGAGAGAAGTCTTCCGAAGTAAGAGTCATTTCAGGTGTGCCACAGGAGAGTGCCGTAGGACCGTTGCTATTCACAATATACATAAATGACCTTGTGGATGACATCGGAAGTTCACTGAGGCTTTTTGCGGATGATGCTATGGTATATCGAGAGGTTGTAACAATGGAAAATTGTACTGAAATGCAGGAGGATCTGCAGCGAATTGATGCATGGCGCAGGGAATGGCAATTGAATCTCAATGTAGACAAGTGTAATGTGCTGCGAATACATAGAAAGATGCTTTATCATTTAGCTATAATATAGCAGGTCAGCAACTGGAAGCAGTTAATTCCATAAATTATCTGGGACCAGGCATTAGGAGTGATCTAAAACGGAATGACCATATAAAATTAATCATCGGTAAAGCAGATGCCAGACTGAGATTCATTGGAAGAATCCTAAGGAAAAGCAGTCCGAAAACAAAGGAAGTAGGTTACAGTACGCTTGTTCGCCCACTGCTTAATGCTTACCGGTGTGGGATCTGTACCAGATAGGGTTGATAGAAGAGATAGAGAAGATCCAACGGAGAGCAGCTCCCTTCGTTACAGGATCATTTACTAATCGCAAAAGTGTTACCGAGATTATAGATAAAGTCCAGTGGAAGACTCTGCAAGAGAGACACTCAGTAGCTCGTTACGGGCTTTTGTTGAAGTTTCGAGAACATACCTTCACCGAGGAGTCAAGCAGTATATTGCTCCCTCCTACGTATATCCCGCGAAGAGACCACTAGGATAAAATCAGAGAGATTAGAGCCCACACAGAGGCATACCGGCAATCTTTGTTTCCACGAACAATACGAGACTGGAATAGAAGGGAGAACCGATAGAGGTACTCAAGGTGCCCTCCGCGATGCACCATCGGGTGGCTTGCGGAGTATGGATGTAGATGTAGAACCTTCCTTCTTTATTTTACTAGGAAGAATCGCAATTTACGTTTGATTGAGATCACATGGAACACAGCATAATCTCGAATTACACGTATGATGCCATCAGTTTGCAGCTAACTCCAATAGCCTTGTAGAAGAGAATCTAGACTGTACCCAGTGACAATGTTTCAGCTGTAAAAATGCAAGCAAGGTATATATCCTACTAGTAAAGTGAAACATAGCTAATTCTACAACAAAATATGCATTTAGTTGAAAAACACATGGACTCTACAGCAAAATCATGGCTCATCATATTCCTCCCTCTTCCATGCACCTCATGGTGGTTTTATAGAGTATAGATGTAGGTGTAGATCCTCTCACAGATCTGTTTCTTAACTTGTGTGCACTTACAAAGATGTGTTTATTGTATCCACTTTTGTATTCTCCAAAAGTGGTCATTCACAATTAGTTATTACGGTTCTCAGTTGCTACATTCATTACTATCAATAAGAACCAAACACATAACATGTCGGGGTGTAGAAAGTAGCATGTAGTGAATGTGATAAATTTTATGTTGGGCAAACAGGAAGTAATTTTAAAATGAGAGAGAACATAATATTGTTAGTGAAGCAAATTCCTCACCATGCAGTGGTCATTTAAGAGAATACTAGCATTCTGCTAATAACACTAAGGAAAATCTCATAATTCTCCGCAAAGCAGAAAAAGGTAAATTATTAAATATGCTAGAAGGAACTGAAATATACACCCATGTGATAAAGCAACCAGACAGTATACTTAATGAACAGACAGGGTTACAGCATGAGATACTATATTTTTTCATTTTGTGAAGCTCAAAATCTTACGTTTATGAACATTTAAAGCAAGTTGGTGACCTCTACAGCACCTCAAGATCTGACTGAATATTTATGTATCTTCTTTCAGAAAGTACTTCATTATAGATAACTGCATCATCTGCAAAAAGCCTGGTTTTAATATTAATGTCTGCTAGGTCATAAACATACAACATTCACAGCAAAGGTCTCAACAAACTTCCCTGGGGCACACCCAAAGTTACTTTTACATCTGACAATGACTCTCCATCCACGATGAAGTGCTACATCCTCATTCTTGTCACAAATTTCAGTTGATACCCCCATATGATTGCACTTTTGACAATAAGTGTAGGTGCGGTACTGAGTCGAATGCTTTTTGAAAAATCAAGAAATACTGTATCTGCCTGACTGCCCTGATTCAAAGGTTTCAGTACGTCATGTCAAAACAGAGCGAGTTGGATTTCACGTGATAAGATATTTTCACAATCCGTGCTGGTCGGCACGGAAGAGGTCACGTTGTTTGGGATACCTCAGTATGTTTGAGCTCAGAATATGTTATAAGATCCTACAATAAATCTGTGTCAATGATATTGGATGGTAGTTTTGTGAATCACTTTTACTACCTTTCTTGTAGATGGGTGTGACCTCTGCATTCTTCCAACTGCTGGGCACAAGCTTTTTGTTCAAGGGATCTGCAATAGATTATAGTTAGAAGATGGACTAACCCAGCTACAAATTCAGTATAGAATCGTAGGGATTCAAGCGGGCTCTGGAGCTTTGATCAGTTTTAACAGTTCCAGCTGTTTCTCAAAATCACAGACGCTAATACTTATTTCACTTATCTTTTCAATGGCACGAGGATTAAATTTTGCAATTCTCTTGGGTTTTCCTCTGTGAAGGATCACTCGAAAACTGAGTTAAGCATTTCAGCTTTTGCCTTCCTACCCTCTGTTTCTATCTGTTCTAGGTAGTTTTCAGAGAAGGCATTCAGTAATGCTTCAAAGGATGTCTTACTGTGCCCACCGCTAACAAAACTGTAATTTTCCCAGTTAATGTTGGATGATTAAAATCTCCACTGATGATTACAGTACGATTGGAGAACTTATGTACAAGTGAACTGAGGTTCTCTCTAAAGTTTTCGGTTACATCGGGAGATGAGTGTAGTTGGTGATAGATACAATTACCATGTTTTACCCACCCCTGATACTGAGTCTTACCTTCAATTTCTATATCAGTGGACCTTAGTTTCTTGTCTGCTGTGACAAATCCACCACCCCCATTTCCCATTTGCCTATCCTATTGATGTACACTTAAATTTTCTTGAAATATCTCACTGCTGTCAATTTCAGGTTTCAACCAACTTTCTGTGCATGGCATTATGTAAGCTTCACCGCTTTTCAGGAGTGCTTCAAACTCTGGCACTGTTGCAAATGCTTCAGCAGCTTACCATTAGGATTTTAATACCCTAACATGCGGGAGGCATTTCTTTCGATCTTACACTGATACTTCTGGGTTTCCTGCTGCTGCCGTTGTGTGGATTGGATGGAGAGTCATCTGACCCAAAAAAAGGCTTTGTGTGCACAGCACACATAGTCAGCTACTTGGATAGCAGCCTCTGACGTGTAGTGTGCATCAGACCCTTCCAAGGGCACCCTACACTTCTCAACCCTACAAGCCCAGGAAGTCACAGCCTAGCTTGTCTTGTGAATTAGATGGATTAAATCGAGTACAGAAAGGAAATGCTCTAAATCTGTTACTGGCACAGTAAATAGTTTTTCGCAAATCTCAAGTGATAACTTTTCTTGCTTAATTTAGGACATCAGTGTGTGAAATTGGCTTACTTCAACATCTTGTGTCGTTGATGTAATGCTCACAGTACTTGAGTAAGCTCCCTCCATACTATTAAAGAATTCTGGGTTAAATTCCTGTCTACGAAGACGCTCTTGGACAGAACTAGACCATAATTTGTCCAAGAAAGCTTGTTTAAATTGTATGTTAGTGTGATATTGTTCAGTTATGTCTGCCACTCAGAGTGAAGCATTTCCTTCTATAAAGCCTAATATGTAATGAATCATCTATGCTTCTGTCCATTTACTGGATAGTACATTATGAAAAGATCTTATAAAAACTTTACAGTGTACTTTGTTTTGAAACAAAATCCCTGGCATTGTTGACGTTTCAGCAGACACTCAACAAGTAATACTGAAGAAAGCAAGGGTACTGCCTCTAGCAATTGTGGCACTGACAGGGATATTGGTATCTGGGAATCTACGTGACCAGTAGGAGGAATAGATAAATTATTGCACTTGCCGTTGTTTGCTTCTCTAGCACGGTGTATTGGTAAAGCTGTATCAGGACTTCCCTGTGTAAGAGATAAATCTTTGTGCATATTCCCAAAAATCAATTGCAGTTGCTTCAGGAAGACTGGTTTTACACGGCTCTAACTCAGTAGGTTTGTGTGTTGCATTTCACAACCTCAGCATCGTCGTCGACCATTATAATGGTTTTACTTCCTCTGTCAGATATGAAATTTTGAATCTCTTTCATATGATTTTTTAAATGAACACACTATTTGACTGTATTGTTGCTTATTTGATTACAGGTTTCAGCCTTTTATGCCGTTTTCAAGTGATCGAGGTTTTGTCATTAACATATTATATTGCAGGACATTTTGTGCTTGATGTTCTGCAATGTTAATGACATAAACTGAATCACTTAAAAATGGCATAAAAGGCCGAAACCTGTCTCGTAATTAAATAAACAACAGCGCTGTCAAATGACGGTGTGCTCAGCAACATCTAAAACTCTGCCATACAAGTGCGGTGTGAGTGTGAGTGTACTGTCTGTACAGCGGAAGTAGTGTGGCTGCCAGAAGGTCCTAGCTCAGTGTCGTCATTGAGGTTTTTTAAATTGTCAGTCATATGTTTCTGCTCAAGTTTGAGAAAACCTTTTTCTTCTGAAAATTTTAGTACTTTATCAAGAAGTCTGCTACAGACAGATTGCCTTTCAGACATCTCTGTCTGAACTGCAGACACGTCTCCTGCCAATTCGTCATGTGCAAAAGTATTGTGTTGTTTTGTAAGATCATCTAACCTGTTTAAAACCTGCTGCTCATCAAGCATTTGTTTAAATGGCTGCCACGCGAAGTGGCCATGCGGTTCGAGGCGCTATGTCACGGATTTCGTGGCCTCTCGTGCTAGAGGTTCGAGTCCTCCCTCACTCATGGTTGTGTGTGTTGTTCTTATCATAAATTAGTTTAAGTTAGTTTCAGTAATGTGTAAGTCTAGGGACTGATGAACTCAGCAGTTTGGTCCCTTAGGAATTCACACACACACACACACACACACACACACACACACACACACACACACACTTAAATTGCAGAGGTAACTTATTATCCATTCATTCAAACTATTTACCTGTAATACCTTGTTGATTTGGTGTTGTTTGCATATATTTAAGCAGTAAGTTACATTACTTGGTTCATTTATGGGTGCATTATCCTGCATTGGTGACACGGTATTACTACTGGATGTTGCTTGGTTTTCAGTCATGAAACTGATAGGAACATCTGACCCCAGTGCTGCAGAAGCATTCTACTGTTCCCAGCATATATTTTGTGCGAGGACCATGAAGATAAGATAAGAGGAATTAGACCTCATACAGAGTAATCTGGACAGTCTTTCCTTCACTTTCGTGTCAGTTGGTTTGCTACCCCTTTGGTCACATACTTTGATATTTAACATTTTGTCATTCGTGCGACAGTTTAAAGAAGTAACTACAGTGGAATCTTCCTCTGTGAAACAGTTTTGGGAAGAGACGTTCAGTATTTCAGCCTCTTCGGTGTCACTCTCTGTTTCAGTGTCGTTACAGGCAGAGATTGTCTGGACAGATGGCTTAAATCCATTTGCGGAATTAAGATAATACAAGAATTTCGTGGTGGATAGAGTTTTATTTTCACATGTTCTTTACGCGTAGTTCCTTCTTAAAACATTGTTACACCAAATTTACTTTGAGGTACATAGTGTTGTTACAGTGTGACATTTGCGTTGACACAATAAATAGCACATAGAGCTCAGTGGTCGAAGTACGAGGGTTGACTGAAAAGTAATGCTTCCACCTTCGTAACTCTTCAACAGTTGGCAACATTGGTATGCGGCAAGTACTGACTTGTTCCGTAGCCTCTTCTCTGCAGCTCCAGTTTGTGGGAAGCCTCAGCATTGAACGGTTGTGTCGTTACAGTGTAAAGTATGGAACCCTGCACAGACTGTCGGTCAATGTGATTTAAGCAACGTGCAGTCATTGAATTCTTGACAGCAGAAGGTGTCACCCCACAGGAGGTTCATCAGAGAATGAAAGCAGTTTATGATGATTGTGTCGACGTGAGTACTGTGCGTCATTGCACGAGAAACTCTGAAGATGTCGAGGCGGGGACATCTGACCTGCGTGACAAACAAAGAGTTGGACGTCCCGTGACAGCAACTACAGAGTTTCACAAGTAAAATGTTGACAAATTGATTCAGGACGATCGGCATATCACTCAGAAAGAAACTGCAAGCACGATTGGCATTTCGTAAGAACGTGTGGGTCGCATTATTGCTTTGCTCGGATATCAGAAGATGTGTGCACGATTGGTACCCCAGATGCCGACTCCTGAAATGAAAGCACACAGACTTGAAATTTGCCAGGAACATCTCACACATTACGAGAATGAAGGTGACGACTTTCTCCATTCCATTGTGACAGGAGACGAAACACGGGTAGACCGTTGTGACGCAGAGACGAAACGTCAGTCTACGAAATATCGACACAGACTCGCCCCGGAAAAAGAAATTCAGAACTCAGCCCTCAGATGGAAAAATCGTGGCCACAGTGTTCTGGTACGCAGATGGTGTTATCTGTGTCAATTTCCTCGATTGTGGAACAACAATAAATTCAGAGCGTTACATCACAACACTGCGAACTCCGGAACGACGGCTAACAAGAGTCCAAAAGGAAAAGAGAAATGTTTTCCTGCAGCATGACAATGCCAAACCACACACTTCACGTGCCACCACAGCAGAACTTCAGAGACTGAATCTCACCACCATACAGCATCCTCCATACAGTCCGGATTTAGCATCGCCTGACTTCCATCTGTTCCCAATAATGAAAGACGATCTGTGGGGCATCATTACGGTTCCAGCGAAGACGTCAAAAGAACTGTGAGGCTGTGGCTGCGGAAACAGTGTGTCGACTTCTGTGGCGGCTTCACAAAACTTGTTCATTGTTGGCATAAATGTAACCAATTGGCTGGTGATTATGTGGAAAGGTGAATATTGGTAACTAAAGATCACATTCTAAGGATTATTTCTGCGTTTGATTTATTAAAATTTTCCCACCCAAACCGAATTAATGAAGGTGGAGGCATTACTTTCCATTCAATCGTCATATGTATTGGGGACGGTACATGCGGTGTGCGAATGGCCTGGACCCGACCCCATCGGAATACTTTCCCTGGGGTGTATTCTAAACCTGTGGACTCAGAGGCGGAATTAGTTGCAAGAGGTCTCACACATACAGAACACCTCACGCATTTTCAATCGAATAGGCACCACCCTGTCATGTCGATGCTGGCTACGGGCTGTAATTGGTGGTGCTGATTTTGAAGACACTGTGGGGAAAAAAGTACACTCTTTTAGAGGGTTCCAACTCAAGATTTATTGCAGCAACAGTGTATATGGAGTACATGAAATGATCACATTTTCAGCTTAATAGCAGAAGCGGTTCTGAGGAACCAGGTATCAAACCGTTCTGAAACACGTTCAGTTTGATGGGCAGTGTGTAGCAGAGCATTATCGTATTGGGGTAAGAGTTCACTTTCCTGTTGTAAGAACGACAACAATGGGTGTAACAGCATTCTGCCCCTACCGAGTGGTGGTCAGCGTCCCATCCAGAGACACCAAAGGTGAAGCGGAGTTGCAGCTTACAGCACCCCGGACCATAACGGGGGGCCAGTGTGTCTCGGACAAATGCACTCTACAAAACAATGCCACTAGGTCAACATGGTACGTCTCTTGCATGCAGCCAGGGTCTGCTTTCATCTCTGAAGACCACAGTGCATCATCCCACCTCCCAAGTGATCCTCTGACGGCACCATTCCAGCTGTGCACGTCGATGCTGTGCTGTGAGTGGAAGGTCGGCTAGAGGTGTGCGTTCCCCTACCCACACTGCAAACGGTTCAAATGGCTCTGAGCACTATGGGGCTTCACATCTGAGGTCATCAGTCCCCTAGAACTTAGAGCTACTTAAACCTAACTAACCTGAGGACACCACACACATCCGTGCCCGAGGCAGGATTTGAACCTGCGACCGTAGCGGTCGCGCGGTTCCAGACCGATGCGCCTAGAACCGCTCGACCACTCCGGCCGGCGCCACACTGCAAATAAGTGGTTCACGAGCGCTCTTATCTGTCCTCGGTAGCCGTACGATCTGCCACTGCTACCCTCACAATACGACGATCGTTGTGGGTGTCTGTGCTGCTCGGACATCCAGAAACTCTTCTACGGGTGTGAGAATATATGCGTGACCACTGATACCAGCGTAATTGCACGACTGACGCAGCACGTCCAACTCGTATGGCAATCCACTCTGAAGGTCACAATTTGACCCCTTTCAAACTCGCTCAGAAGGATGTAGGAAGCACGATCAGATTTCCCTGCAATGGCTGCGTACTTGCTTCACACTGAGCCTTCTGGCTGTGGGCATTCCCTCTCAATAGAGGTAGACGCAGATGGCACTCTGGTAGCTGTTTGTTGGTAGATGACACTGAGACCATTATCAGTACAGTACACGTAATATACCCCAAGTGGCATATGCCATTGTCGAATCAAAATCTACATCGTCTTTCCAGACGTACTAATTTTTTTTATGGCAGTGTATGTATTGTAACATTGCTCAGAACAGTAAAGGACCCTTTTAACATTGTGATTCTTGAGTTTCTCCCGGCGTATTTGATAGTCAAAATATCCACGGGTGTGCTGCCGGTCTACAGTGTCCAACGGGCACAATATTTCGGCGATCATACATGTCGCCATCATCAGGTGAACTGACGGACTGAGCTCCTGTGAACGTGCCGGCACGGAGATCCGTACGTTATGGCTGCTCAGAGGGAACTGGGTTCGGTCGCGGCGGCGGCTGATTTAAATACCCTCCGCCCGCGGCGCGCTCCCTCCGCCGTCCGCGCCCCGCGCCACGGTCGCGCGGTGGAACAGATTGCGACGGCGTCTGAGATGACGTTGGAGTGATGGCTCTGTCCGCCGTGGTCGTCACAACTATACGTTTGCTCGATTTACTCTTGATTAACCCGATCGCTGGTTCCCAAGCCTTGCTAAGATTATAGCCACAGTCACGGTTTATGAGGTCGTCATTGGTGCGAATTTCGATGGCCTCTCTAACAACGCTGTCCCAATATCTCGACGTCTGTACCAGAATCCTCGTGCGGTCATATTCCATGGCGTGATTTTCCGACAAACAATGTTCAGCGACCGCCGACTTGCTCGGATACATCAGACGAGTGTGCCTCTGGTGTTCACGGCATCGATCTTCGACGGTACGCATCGTCTGACCAATATACGACTTGCCACATTGACACGGAATCTGGTACACGCCGGCCTTCCTCAAACCGAGCTCATCTTTGGCACTCCCCACCAGTGCACGAGTTTTATTTGGAGGACAAAACACAGTTCCGACCCGGTGTTTCTTCAGAATGCGGGCGATTTTCCCCGAGAGTGCGCGTGTGTATGGAATAAATGTAGTGCCTACCTCCTCCCTCGTGACTTCATCCATCTCAAGAGGTTGTGCTGCAGTGGTTGGGCGGAGAGCACGTTGAATCTGCCACTCTGAGTACCCATTTTTTCGAAATACAGTTCTCAGATGTTCCAATTCCTGGGGTAGACTCTCTGCGTCAGAGATAGTGCGCGCCCTATGTACTAGAGTTTTAAGTACCCCTTTCCTCTGTGAAGGGTGGTGGCAGCCTTTTAACATTGTTTTATTCTCAATGCCACTTCGCCACCTACTCGGTTCAGAGCACACAGTCAAAGTGCGTTTCTGACACCTGGTTGTTACTGAATATTTGCGACAGTCTCCGCCATCACACCTGTTAGTTTGGGCATTGAAGTCTCCAACACCCTGTGTGACGTCAGTCTCACGTTTCTCCTAACTCCGCCAGGTCAGATTCTAGTAATTCCTGTCTGCTGTAAAAGTAGTGCACTAATTGGAGTGACGTTCAACCTGTTCTAAAATCCTTTACTTCCGAGATGTTATTTCCGGGCATTGGGAGATCGTTGTACAATTTTATTTCCGCACACGGGAGTCCACAAAAAGAAAAACCTCTCCAGAAGACACGGATTCTAAAATGAATACCTGAACATTTCCGGGCATTTGTTCATCATCACTACCGCCAAAGACATCTCCCGTCTTGCGAGATCTTTGCTATTACGAGCAGCCGGCTGTATGTAAGAAACAAATGAGAACACAATCCTCTGTTGTTGTCCACAAATATAGTACGTAGTAAACCCCCGTTAGTGTTTATGTAAACTGTACTCACAGTTATGGTTAAGTGCAGGGCATGTATTAGTTCTAATGGAACCAGCTTGTGCTTGGTAATGCAGTGCATGTGTTAGTTCTAATGGAACCAGCTTGTACTTGGTAAATTTATGAAATGCTTTTGTACTGTAGCATTATCTTCGGACTTACCAGCGTAATGGGAACCTATAATGCTACACGGAGAACAGAAGACACGAACTTCTGTTACGGTCTGGCAAATGGGAGCAACTGTTGAGCCCGTTTCCTGTTTGTTGAAAAGTATGTAGAACACTAACAGAGTAATGTCTTCTCATTTATTTACCTATTTGTTTACTGCTTCCTGTAGGTCTCATTTGTAAAAGCAGTAGGAGAGAATGTTTCATGTAAGTGAAGATGTACGAGTGCTCCTATCTCTCGGGGTATCCATTTTAGAGCCCGCACTTCCTGGACATTTTTGTCTCTTTTTAACACCTGTGCACTACAGTTTGATCTTGTGGAGAACTAGGTCTATTGCAGGGACGTGAGTGATGTGAAACCTGTCCCGTACATCTTCCCACTACCTCCTACTCCAGTTCTGTAACAGGCATCTGTTTTTGTAATTTAGTAAGGGTAATATAGTATATTAGCAGACAAACATTACTTACCTTTCTATGGGTGTCTTATCGTCTAGGGTGTCTTCTTTGTTCCTGTTTAGGCTTTCCAATTAATAGGTCCAAGGTGTTGCAATAACAAGTCTCTGGAATTTTGTTACTTTTTATCACAATATCAATTTATTTATACATTCTTGACACACTTTCTAGAATATCACTTGTTAAGCAAATATATTCTGCAACATTTCTACACAAGATAACGAAAGTAATTTTTAGACAGTCACATGGACCAATCTCAATAGCTGCCAAAACCACTCTGACACTACCTAAGTCTTATCCAACTCCAAAGAAACTCTCATGCGCTTGGCACCAAAATTACATTATACAGAGGGGCGCACATAAAACCGGCCCCTGCACCGAAAGGAATACGAATGAAGAAAATCGACGTGCATCATTGCTTTCTTACATTTTTATTGTACAGTTTCATTATTAACTATGAAATTAACAGTTTTACTTTTATTAGTTTAGTAAGCATATTTTAGAAAGGAATTTAAAGTCTGTGTTCAAAATGTTCTGGCCAACATCCGAGCAAAGTTGTGCACGTCAAAGCGTCTTAAGGAAAGCAGTTTTCAGTACTCTTTGATGAATGTTCGAAATTTCGTCACATACGTTGTTTTTTTAATTTGTCAAGTGTTCTGGGATTGTTGCAGTAGACTCTAGCCTTTAGAAATCCCCAGAGGTAAAAGTCACACGGTGACAAGTCGGGAAAGCGGGGTGGCCACAAGTGCTTACTAATGGTCCTCTCTTCTGTAAAATCAGTATGTATACGAGCTAAAGACAAATCCGACGTATGAGAAGTTGCCCCATCTTGCTGGAAATATGCATAACATTTTTCATTTGGAGTTAACAGAACCGAAAATTCATTGTAGAGTTGCAAGGAAACGTGTGTTGACAGTTTCACTGAAGAACAACGGCCTGGTACTTCTGTTACCAGATACAGCACACCATACACCAATTATTAAATCGCTTTTGCAGTATGCCGTGGGGATTCTCTGTAGCCCAGTGTCTTGTGTTTTGTGAATTAACATAGCCCGACAGATGAAACCCAGCTTCATCTGTCGAAAAAGGGAGGGACGGATCAAGGTGTCGCCCAGCGACATTTTTCCAGCAACCAATTACAGTAATGTGTACACTTACCCTAGTCTGCTTCTTTTATTTGCTGAACAACACTCTGTGGTAAGGTTTCATTTTTAAGCCAGGAAGGACACGTTGGCACGACCTGCGATGTATTCCACGTAGCTGTGATAATTGTCGTGTTGACTTGTAGAGACTTCTTTCAGTGTGTGCCATCACATTTGCCACAACTTCAGGTGTACATACAGCTGGTGCCTTATTTCTCTTTGAATTAACGACACTGCCTGTCGAATGCCACTTTCCCACTAGATCCTGAGTCGTCGTTTTTGCAGGAATGTTACTTTCAGAAAACTTTTCACGAAAAGTGTCACGAACAACTTTAATGGATTCGGACTGCACATATTCTTCAACAATGAACACACGTTCTTCAATGGAGTAAGGCGTGACAATGTAGTACACAATTTATAATGAGTACTTTCCGTATGAACTACTCGCACGCTAGTGCTGTTGGAAGGTGCCAAAGAAACTGACAAGCTAGTAATGCTACTCACACACGTTTGCAATTCAGTTTGGGCTGGTTTTATGTGCGCCACTCTGTCTATTACAACAATAGCTCCCCGTATCTTCTGGAAAAGGATATAATCGATTTGGTATTAACGTGAGAGTCTTAACAAACTGTTTTTCAGATTTAATTTGCATAATGTTTTATGGAAATAATTATTTACATGAAGTTTTATGCACCTAATAGTTAATTAAAGGGTGCTAATTTTTGCAGTCTAAAAAATGGCACCTCCATATCTTTGTACAATATCGACTGTATCTCATTAGCAAAATTTTAAAACATTATAAATGAAAACATAAATTTTGTTTATATGGGAACTGAAGCATAATAACACTGTTTATACTGTAAATTCGTTTCTAGATCATTTAAGTTGGCAATTGTGTTTAATAATGTAAGTAGTTCAATACCAATATTGTGAAATGGGTCAGTATGAAAAATTTAATTATATTATCAAAAGACAGTGTTTTGGAGATCAAATATATGCAAAGATCTCTTCAGATATGGAATATGTAATTCAAGTGTGAAATTCAACATTCTAGACATTACAATGGACATACAAAAATTGTGAGGAGACAGGATTCATTACACTTTGAAAGCAGAGATGTGCTTTCCCCACCAGGTTAGCTGAGAGCGCTACTGCGCCGCTTCCCGGACTCGGGTAGGCGCGCCGGCCCCGGATCGAATCTGCCCGGCGGATTAACGAGGAGAGCCCGTGTGCCGGCCAGCCCGGATGTGGTGTTTAGGCGGTTTTGCACATCGCACCAGGCGAATACCGGGCTGGTCACCACATCCCACCTCAGTTACACGACTCGCACACATCTCTACACGTTCGCATTCTTCCACGGATTACACTAGGCGCAGGCAGCCGGGGTACACTAGCAGGGAGGCCATCTGGCCACCCCATAACACTAACCTTGCCAAATCCGTTCCTAACCGTGCTGAACCTGCAGAACCGCGGGATACGGGCACGAGCGAAAGATAGATAGATAGATAGATGTTGTCTGAAACCACTGTGCCGCTTTCTACACGGGCAGGGCACCCGAAGAGCTCTCTGTCCACACGAACGGCCACCGCCAAACTGTGGTCGAGAGACAGTGGAACCGCCCGGTTGCCGACCGTGCTGTCGAACGCGATGTGCCTCGCTTCAAACACCACTTCACAGCCTGCGCCGTCCGGATCCCTTCTCTCGACACCAGCTTTTCTGAACCGCGCAGGAGGGAACTTGGACAACGTAACCTATGTTCCCGTACCCCTCCTGCGTCGACCTCTGCTAATCCCCATCGTACACCCGCCTGTCCCGTTCTCTGCCCCCACTACAGTACAGACAGTCCCACCTTGCTGTTGTACCTAAAGAGTTCTTTCCCGTCTACTACTTTTCTCCTCGCCACGTCTCCCTCCTCCTTCCACTGCCCCCCACCTAGCAGCCGCGTCGTGCCCTGGCCACGTGCCTGCACTAGCGTCTTCCCCCACCCCTACCCTGCTCTCACCTACCCTCCCCACCGCACGCCTCCCCCCCCCCCCCCCCCTACTCGTACCGTACACCTCAGCCCAGACTGCTTGTATCGTACGGCAAGAAAGAAGGAATAAAAGTGAGATAGTGTTAATACTTTCATCCTTCTTTACCTCCTCTGCATTACTGCAGGTGACGTGTCACTGAGCACATCTGCACTGTGCGTGCAGTACACGTGAGGTGCCTAGTTGTTTCCACTGCCCTGTGTGGAATACGTAAGTTCTTGTACACTTCACTAACCTGCTGTCTTCGTGACGATGATGTCCCCAGCGCAGGTTGTGGACTCTTTTTCTCGAGGCTGAAATTAACTTCGCAAGGAACTGCTGCTACGAATAAACTATAACTCGTTTGGGATGCCACCGCGTTTTTATTGATATAGACACGAGAAACTATTCTTGATCACAACGTATTGAACGTATCTTTCCACAGTCATTATATCCGGCTAAAATAACATGAAATACATCCTGCCACAGACAACATGTCTGTCTACTGGAACCGTCAGAACTGGAGAATAAAATTACACGAATCAAATACTACTATTACAGACAACATGTCTGTACCTAGCGACGGTCGGAACTGTAGTAAATAAAATAAAATTGCACGAAACAAATACTGCTATAACAGGCAACATGTCTGTCTACTGGAACGGTCAGAACTGGAGAGCCGGACTGCCCGAGACACTCTGCACGCCGAGCCGACGAGGCGGGACCTGAACGCCACTGAAGTGCGTCGGCAGTAATATCGTCAGTCTTTTGTTTTAGTAATACTTTGATTTTAATAATTTTGAAATGACTGATTGATAGCTGGCTGTTGAGAGATGTTTATTTTGAAAAATGGAGTAATTTGGATGACAGGTTTAATTAATAATAGCAACTAAAATTAAACGTTTTGGCGCCCACCGCCGAACACGGCAGCCAATCACAGAGCAGCAGTATTATGCAGGCGGTCTTTCTCACTGGAATGGTACCGAATCTAACATCTGTCACCGGTACCTCATCCCACACTGCGTCATCTCTATGCTTCTTGCATCTCCACTGCCCTGGGAATAGCTTCCTGGAGCCTAATATGATGGCTGATAAGCCACAAATATTAACATCGGCCGTCTCAAATTATCTTACCCAGGGATCGTGCAATGTAGGCACTGCCATCCGGACAAAGGAGACTTTCCACGTGTTAACAGAAACGCACTGAAGTGACAGAAGTCACGGGATAGCTTCTGAATTTGCATCGGACCTCTGTTTACCCAGGATAGTGCAGCAAATTGACGTGGCACAGACTCGACAAGGCACTGGAAGTCCCCTACAGAAATGTTGCGTCGTGTTGCTTCTGTAGCCCTCCATAATTGCGAAAGTGTTGCCAGTGCAGGATTTGGTGCACAACCTGACCTCTCCATTATGTCCCATAAACATTCAGTGGGATTCGTGCTGGGCTGTCTGGGTGGCCAAATCATTGGCCTCAGTTGTCCAGAATGTTCTTCAAGCCAGTTGCGAGCAATTGTGCCCCATTGACATGGCGCGTTGTCTTCCATTAAAATTCCACCGCTGTTTGATAATATGAAGTCCACGATTGGCTGAAAATGGTCTCCAAGTATCGAAACGTAACCAGGACCCAGTCAGTGATCGGTTCCTTTGGACCAGAGAACTCAGTCCGTTCTATGTATACGTAGTCCAGACCGTTAAGGAGCCGTCAGCTGAGAATCTGAATCTGTGGCTTCCTAGGGTCTGCACCGTAGCCAGACCCCACCATCAGCTCTTACCAACTGAAATTGGGACTCATCTGAGCACGTCAAGGTTCTCCAGTCGGGTAGCGTCACGAGCCCAACAGAGGCACTGTAGGCAATGTTGTGCCGTTAGCAAAGGCACTCGCATCGGTCGTCCGCTGCCGTGGCCAATTAATGACAAGTTTTGCTGCACTGTCCTAAGGTCGGTATTACACTATCATATTTCTTTGTCAAAGGTGATATGTCAAATATTTATGTCAAAGAAATTTGATGGTGTAATAGGGAACTTCGTCGAATCTCGCCTGTCGTCGAATAAATATGATCAAATCTAGGGCCTGGCCTTAGATATGATAATGAAAGTCGTTTGTCTTCTGTTGACTGCAATGTGAAATGTAACCGCTTGGAGTGCTGGCGTCGCTACAGCTATTTGACGTCTCTGTATTGTGTTTGTAAATGCGGCTTCAAAATTGTTGTTTTCCTTTGACTCTCTTTTTAATAAACTTGCTTCGACTACGTTGGGAGGTGAGTGCGGCATAAGGCTTGCAAGTAATTGTGTGTTGATGGGCGGGTGGAATATGCTGCAGGTGACTTCGTGTCCACAATCACAGCTATACCCATCCACCTGTTCATCTGGAAACATCCTGGCAGATTTTCAGCAAGCAAGAATATAGGATGTGGTCCCGTACTAAAATAAATTCTTTCTTAGCTTTCCATTTTACTTTGTCTATTTTTGATCTCTGGGTGCCACAAGTTGAAAGTGCTTCACCTGTTTCGTACTTTTTATTAATTTTGTAGTTGTTGGAACACTAATTCCCTTAATTAAATTATTCAAAAATAAAACTAGCTCTTATAGGTATACTGTACCTAAACATTTATTTACCTTCACATATCGTCCCTTCAGTGCTTTATAAATCGCTTCACACGTTTCTGGAATTTTTTTGGTTAATGTGCAATGTGATACTCGACTGCTGTGTTGTACACTAGAGTAGCTTTCTCCTGTATCAAGGAATCACAGTTTGCCTGTCTTCTGCACATGTAGTATTTCTCAAGGGAGTATTATGTTTTGTAATACGAGAAGCCACTTTACTGAGCAAATACTGAAATACACACTCCTCCATTCGCAAGTAATTTATGTATTAAGATCTGAGTTGCTCCACTTGCAGCTCTCGTAACAAATTTTGCTGAACGCTTTTATTATCTGCACGTAATACCTGTGGCTTCGTCCAAGTATGTTCCTTTTTTCCGCCGCTTTTCTTCCAAATACACAAATAGTGCAATTGTGGTACTAGCAACTGCAGCGCATAACAACAAATTGTCGTCCGCTATTTTGAAATTTGACGAAAAATATGACGACATAGTTAAGCGGGTCTAAGGCTTCCATTGAGTCCCTTGTTGACCAGTGTGGTGTGGCAGTTGAGGATGGCAAAACGAAAGCCGAAGCTCTAAATTTCACGTCCAACAAATCGTTCACACAGGAGAATCGTGCAAACATACCGTCTTTTGACCATCGACAGACTCCCATCTTGACGCCATAGTAATAAGGAAACCTGGCATAGAGAAACAGCTGAAGGATTTGAAAGCAAATAAATCCCAATTTGATTTTACAAAGAGTGCTCTATTGCATTGGACCCTTACTTAGCTTATATTTAGCCAGAATCTCTCACCCAGCGCAAAGTCCCAAGGGACTGGAAAAAAGCGCAGGTGACTCCACTCAGGTAAAAGAACAGGCCTGCAAAATTACAGACCAATATCCCTGACTTCGGTTTGATCCAAAATCCTTGAACGTTGTGAGTGTGTGGGTTCTATTTTGTCAAGTTGCGCAATGGATTGATCCAACAAGTACCCTTTGGCTCGTGCAAGAAACAATTTCCACCTCACACAAGTACAGAAGTCAGACAGACACTCCTAATGTACCAACAAGAACTGCTTGAAAAACATTCAGCAACAAATATCTTCTGGAGTTGTCCGCTGTAAGGAAAAGACACAAAAATATTCTACAGGGTGATTCAAAAAGAATACCACAACTTTAAAAATGTGTATTTAATGAAAGAAACATAATATAACCTTCTGTTATACATCATTACAAAGAGTATTTAAAAAGGTTTTTTTCACTCAAAAACAAGTTCAGAGATGTTTAATATGGCCCCCTCCAGACACACGAGCAATATCAACCCGATACTCCAACTCGTTCCACACTCTCTGTAGCATATCAAGCGTAACAGTTTGGATAGCTGCTGTTATTTCTCGTTTCAAATCATCAATGGTGGCTGCGAGAGGTGGCCGAAACACCATATCCTTAACATACCCCCATAAGAAAAAATCGCAGGGGGTAAGATCAGGGCTTCTTGGAGGCCAGTGATGAAATGCTCTGTCACGGGCTGCCTGGCGGCCGATCCATCGCCTCGGGTAGTTGACGTTCAGGTAGTTACGGACAGATAAGTGCCAATGTGGTGGCGCTCCATCCTGCTGAAATATGAATTATTGTGCTTCTTGTTCGAGCTTAGGGAACAGCCAATTCTCTAACATCTCCAGATACTGTAGTCCAGTTACAGTAGCACCTTCGAAGAAAAAGGGACCAAAAACTTTATTGGCTGAAATGGCGAACAAATGTACAACTAAATGAAACTTTATAGCTCCCTTAATTCGCCGACAGATAGTGCTTAGCTCTGCCTTTTGTCGTTGCAGAGTTTTAAATTCCTAAAGTTGTGGTATTCTTTTTGAATCACCCTGTATATTCTTACGTAACTAGTGGAATACTTGGGTACTGTAGTATTGCTAGTTAATGTAAGAAAAACATTAAACAAATGAAAATTATTATTTATTGCAAAAAAATTCTGAGAAATCAAGTGAAACTTTTTCTTATAAATTAAGAAATTTACAGGTTCTTTTCAGAACAGTAGATTGCCTCTTATGGATAGGAATGCTATTATTTTACAAAGTATGGAAAGGTTCTTTTCTCCCTTTTCTTTAAGAATGTTATTTACTCAGCAGAATGGCTGAGAGCCGCACCTACACAACTTAAATAACTTTTCTAGGTACGGTCAAGGCTGTCGCATGAGAAGTGTAGTGGAGTGTACTGTTACGGAGGACAGATGGGGCTCGCATACACTGTAGCACACAATACTGTGAGCTGCGACGACTGCTGCCCGCGTCGCTCGCTGCTGACAAGTAACACAACTATCTCATTCTATCTGGATTGACCTTCCCCAATCAAACTCTCCCTATGCCTCAATGAAGTCGAGGACTCCTATCCGCCGCTAGTCTAACTACTGGCGGGGTGCACCGGTCAGATAACCAGTCCATCACGATGCCACTCAATTAGTACTCTGCCCGTGTTCACACCGCGCAATAAGTGCGGCGGCCAACGCAGTGAACGACACTTAAACGTCAGTGACTCAATATGGAGTATCACCCCAATTCGCTGATGACAGAGGAGCTCTCCCAGTGAAGTACTGAGGAGAGACTTTGTTCCTCGCTCTTTGCGTACACATACGAGTGCACTTGCTCTCGTTACGCATTCCCGCTCCACGAGTGTCCACGGAACGGCCCCTTTTTCTGGAAGTTACAAGGGTATATCATTTGCTGTCTTCCTTCACCCCTCTGGCTCTTTGCGTCGGAAATATTCCGCCAATCAGCATTGCTCTTTTAAATGGGAGAGTGACGTTTCGTTTAAGTCGACCAATGTGGAAATCTGTAGCATCTCCATTAGGCGTATACTGTCCTCCTGTGAGAACTCCGTAACTACACAGTCGGTCCGTCAAAAAAATGCGTCTTCTGGGCGCTCCCACACAATGTAGCAGAATTTGCTTTTAAGTCGAATCCGGGGGTCGTTATCCCTTCGCTCTGGCAAAAGCTGTCCTCTCTCTCTGGGCGGACGCTCCGGCCGAAGTAAGTGTGTTGGTTCACCCCTCTGAAGGGACAGACCTCCCAGCGGGCCAGCCGCCTCCCTAGAACGAAAATTCCTGTGGCCGTCAGCCTCGACTTTTTCAACCTCAGTGCGAACTTGCACTTCACTTATTAGATTTGCATATTGCTTACATGAATTCATACAAAATTGACTCTACCTTATCGAGTTTGGGTTCGAGTGAAGCGTCTTGATGAGCAGAATACGATTGTGAGGACGGAATATGTAAGAAATGAAGGTCAGGAGACCACGCCACCTTACAACATATCCTCATTTCGAATATAGTAAACTTTCTTGAGACTGAGAAGCTCATTTGCACGAATCAGCACGGTTTTAGGAAGTATCGCTCGTGCAAAACTCAGTTTGCCCTGAGAACTGTGGATGAAGGGCAACAGGCAGATGGCATATTTCTAGATTTCCGGAAAGCATTTGACACGGTGCCCCGTCGTAAGCTGTCAACGAAGATACGAGCGTAAGGTATAAGTTTGCAGATATGTGAGTTGGTCGAAGACCTCTTAAATAACAGAACCCAGTATGTCCGTCCTTGAAAATGAGCGTTCATCAGAGACAGGGTATCGTCAGGTGTGCCCAGGGGAAGTGTGATGGGACCGCTGTTGATCTCTATATACATAAATAATTTGGCTGACATAGTGGGCAGCAACCTGCGGTTGTTTGCTGATGATGCTGTGGTGTATGGTAAGATATCAAAGTTGAGGGACTATGGGAAGATACAAGACGACTTATGCATAAATTCCAGTCCGTGTGACGAATGGCAGCTAAATGTGGAAAAATGTAAGTTAATGTGGATGGAGAGTAAGAACAAACCTGTAATGCTCAGATGCGGTATTACTAGTGTCCAGCTCGACACAGCCAAGACGTTCAAATATCTGGGCGTAACGTTGCAAAGCGACATGAGCATGTGAGAACTGTGGTAGGGAAGGATCAATGGTCGACTTGGGTTTGTTGGGAGGATTCCAGGAAAGAGTGGTTCGCCTGTAAAGGAGATCGCATATAGTATGCTGGTGCGACCTACTCTTGAGTACTTCTCAGGT
Source organism: Schistocerca serialis cubense (assembly GCF_023864345.2). Classification (NCBI taxonomy): domain Eukaryota; kingdom Metazoa; phylum Arthropoda; class Insecta; order Orthoptera; family Acrididae; genus Schistocerca; species Schistocerca serialis. The sequence goes on along the minus strand of NC_064648.1, from coordinate 36,532,118 downwards.
GTCTGGAGTCCGATTGAAAGAAGACGTCGGAGCAATTCAGAGGCGGGCTGCTAGATTTGTTGCCAGTAGGTTCAAACAACACATACGTTTTACGGAGATGTTTTGGGAACCCAAATACGAATCGCTGCAGGGAAGGAGGCGTTCTTTTCGAGAAAGGCTATTAAGAAAGTTTAGAGGGTCGGCATTTAAAGCTGACTGCTGAACGATTCTACTGCCGTCAACATACAGGGTGATTCAGAAGATACGAAAAATTTCAATATCTTATTCTACAAGTAAAACTAAAGAATAAAGTTCATATAAACATAAGTCCACAAATGTTTAGTTACTGAGTTACAGCTAACAAAAGATTTTTCCTGAAATTTAGCAACTTCGCTAACATGAAGCCATCGCAAAACTGTACGAGGTTAAAGTAAAGCACGATTTTTATTTATTTTGTTGTTATTGGTCTGGTGAATCTAATAAAACATGTCCCAGAGGTGTATCTGCAGTAGTTTTCCAGAACATCCACACAAGCAAAGACATAAAGTTTTTAATTTATAAAGTTTTTAATTTATTAACTGCTTGACCATACTTGATTTTTTAATTACACACAACTGCACAAAGTTTTCATCAGCAGTTGAAGAGAATTTAATTTTGGAAAAATAATGGTAATAACATTAACTGAAACTGTACGAATGTGTCAGGTAATCTGCTTTTATTAATACCATAGCAAACTGGAAAAAAAAGCTCAGTGCTAAGGAAGTTGTACAGTGTACATACAATTTCACAATACATTCACAATAAATGTTTAAAATGTCCCCACCGAGTTCAATGCATTTAGCTGCACGTGTATGAAAAGATTTTGTTGCTCGTTTCAGTTTTACAGGGTTGTTCATTTATTGCATTCATAATGGGAGCAGGTAAAGCAGATACACATCTGGGACATGATTTATTAGATTCAAAAGTACCCATTGCACATGCCGTATGTGACAGTGTGGTGTGGACTCACAAGTGCGTTTATTGTCGGTCTGTTCTTCTTGAAATAGAATACACCCAGAGGGGCTGCAGGTGTAGCGTGATGTCTGCACGTTATCGAAACCTCCTTGTACAGCATGTGATTTCTACTTTGGTTGAGCATGACTGCGTGTAAACGACTGTTTTCGTGCAACATGGGACAACACCTCATGTGGCTCGCCCAATGTAAGATCTGTTTAATACAACGTTCCACGAACATGTTATCTCCACAGGCTTTCCAGATGCATGGCCTGCAAGATCGCCTGATCTAAATGCACGTGACGTTTGGCTCTGGGGTTATCTAAAAGAACGCGTTTTCCAGAGACAGTTTTGGTCTCTACCTCATCTGCAGCCCAGTAGATGGGAACACGTTGCTCACATTGTACCAGAACTGCTCTGAGGAACTGTTGATCACGTCTTTTTAAGGAAGAAGCACCTCATGCTCATATTTAACAAATTGTGGAAGCAGTGGTTCCTAATAAAACTTTCTCACTTGTTAGATCTTTACTGCCCAGCTCCCGTTCCTAATCCATTACATATCCAAACATTTCTATACGTCTTTCTTGCATTGACAGCGCCAAATTTCCACCGGGTGACTGAAATATTGGAACTAAGTTTTTTTTTGTTTTTTTCAGTGTAAATCGGTTCCACGTTAATATGTTTAAAATATCTACCAAATTCCGTTGTCATACGAGAATTACACCCCACACTGATTCTCTGTGGGTAGCTCCATTTTAATTATAACGACCTGGTATAATCCCCCTCCCATCTACTGAGCAAACGAGACTTTTTATCAGCCCCGGAGTTTGTTGGCTGTAATGAATGACTGTATATGAAGTATTTTCGTGGTGTAGTCACTGTCATTTTGACACACGAAGCATCCGAAACTGGACCTCCGACACCCTTAACTGGACACCTTGGTCTGTTGGCTCTGCATTCTCCTGAAGTCTAGTAGAACTGAGTGTAGCAATAGTTTAGGCTTCAAAAAATTCACAAGTTTCCGCTTCACTTGTTACTTGTCAATTCGCCATTACAAGTTTTGACTACAGGAAAAGTTTCTACAATATGCTACAATTTTCGCGGTTTGTTCTACAGGGTCTCCCATATAAAACTGGTATGCCTCACACGTGAGATTCAAGTAAGAATGAATTAACTAAAAAAATAGATAATAGTAATGTTAAACCTGTTTGTAGGAGATGCTGGAAGTGATGGCCGCGGACACGTGATGGCATTATCAACGACATGCTGTAATGCTGCAGGCGTGATGTTAATTTCTCTAGCTCTGTTCCATTTAATATCGTCTGTTGTGCAACGATTGTCAACACGTGATTTGCTTTTTAGTGTGCCCCTATATAAAAATCACAAGATGTCAAGTCCGGGGACCTCGGTGGCCAGAAGCTTCTGCTGAGAAGCCTTTCTTCAGGGAACACATTGGTGATGTGGGCCAGACTTTGGTTGGATGTGTGAGCGGCTGCTCCATCTTGCTGAAATACTACATACAGCTTCGGTAACTGTGCATAGAAAGAGTCGAAGAGCTCTTGACATCTGGCAGTGTTTAAGGTGTAACTGAAAAAACACGGGGCCGATAACGTGCATGCCCGATAACGCACACCGAGCACCTATCTTCTGTGAGTGCAGAGGTTCTCCTAGAAGATTATGTCGCTTTTCCTGCGACCTGTACCTGAAATTCTGGGGCCGCATGGAGTGGCCACGGGGTTTTTAAGGCACAGCACGTCACGGATTGCGCGGCCCCTGCCGCCAGAGGTTCGAGTCCTCCCTCGGGCTGGGTGTGTGTGTCGTTGTTAGTAGTGTGTAAGTGTAAGGGCTGATGACCTCAGCAGTTTGGTGCCTTAGGAATTCACACACATTTTGCAATCCTGGGAGTTTACATAACCTGACAAATGAAATCACGCCTTATCTGACATGAAGTAAAGCAAGGGGTCCAAGTAACCTTTAGCAACTGATGTTAACACCCAGTTACCATTCTTGTTGTGGTCTTCAGTCCTGAGACTGGTTTGTTGCAGCTCTCCATGCTACTCTATCCTCTGCAAGCTTCTTCATCTCCCAGTACCTACTGCAACATACATCCTTCTGAATCTGCTTAGTGTATTCATCTCTTGGTCTCCCTCTACGATTTTTACCCTCCACGCTGCCCTCCAGTACTAAATTGGTGATCCCTTGATGCCTCAGAATATGTCCTACCAACTGATCCCTTCTTCTAGTCAAGTTGTCCCACAAATTTCTCCTCCCCAACTCTATTCAATACCTCCTCATTAGTTATGTGATCTACCCATCTAATCTTCAGCATTCTTCTGTAGCACCACATTTCGAAAGCTTCTATTCTCTTCTTGTCCAAACTATTTATCGTCCATGTTTCACTTCCATACATGGCTACACTCCATACAAATACTTTCAGAAACGATTTGCTGACACATCTATACTCGATGTTAACAAATTTCTCTTCTTCAGAAACGCTTTCCTTGCCATTGCCAGTCTACATTTTATATGATCTGTACTTCGACCATTATCATTTATTTTGCTCTCCAAATAGCAAAACTCCTTTACTACTTTAAGTGTATCATTTCCTAATCTAATTCCCTCAGCATCACCCGACTTAATTCGACCACATTTCATTATCCTCGTTTTCCTTTTGTTGAGTTACCATAATGTAATCTTTTTTTCCTGATCCTCAAATTTCAACTCTCAGACTACACTCATATCCGAATTGGTATCTTTTAGTACACAATGACACGATGTTCGAGATACACTGACCTGCTGCAATATCCTCCTTACCGACTTGCGGGGACTTCTGGTGATGCCTCGTAATGTGAATCCTGTGTGTAGCTTCGGGGATGCGCACTGTCGGTCGGCTGTGCCTTAACGGTTCCTCCAGCCCTCCGTTTCTCGTACAGATGTCGAGTAGTGCCAGTTGTGGAGAGTTTCCTACCAGGGTAGTTCGCTTGATGCATTTCTTTACATTCCTCGATGAGGCCCGTCTTTATGTGACACTGCACAATATCAGTTCGCTATTCTAATGCAAGCTGCACCATTTCTGTAACAATTCGACAATACTACATTCTTACAACAACTGATGCACAAACTGACAGCTGCACTCAACTTTCCGATAGAAAGCAGTGTAGCCAACTTTCGAGCCAGTGTTGCCATTCACAAGCAATTCAATGTAGTATGCTTATGATTAGACTGCTTAACTTGGGTGTGAGTCGTGGAAGGGGTACAAGATGGAAACAAATGGCAGCACCAAAATTTTTCTTTTAACAGGGTGGCTTTATTGGAGTCAACAGTTACACTAATTCTCAATCTTTCAAAATCAGCTTTAGTTCTTTAAGGCAAGTAGCAGTGATTAATCAAAACAACAAACACTTTTAATACAGTAGCAAAGGGCAAGCTGCGAAGACAATGAAATTTAAATAACAACTCTCCTCAAATATGGCTTCACAGGTAAGATTAAATTTATTATTGTTAAAATTTTTTTCCATAGATCATAGACACAAGTAGGACAATTTAACCCCAAGGATTTGCCAAGATAAAATTTCCCCAAAATGTAAAAGATAAATCATTACACTAAAATGCTGCATCAGTTATGAACATAAAAATTCACAAGGAGGCCGAGGACAGATTTTAACATTTCTGACATCGCAGCAGTAGGCAAGATAAAATTAGCTTAGTTACCAAAATACGAGCACACCAAAACTCAGATACAAGTTAAAATTTAACACACACGGCGACAACCGCCAGCTTACAATAGTTCAAAAGATTATTCAATCTCATAGGTGAGCAGATGTCATTACCAAGGGGAGTGTGCGAACCAACTCGAAGCAACTATAACACGGCATAGACCAAATTACAGATTCGGCCATCTATGCAGAGAAGTCGGCAGGAAACGGTAAACGAGCCAGGAAACGACGACTGTCACCCACGTACACACTCGCGCACGGCCACAGAGGAGCCAACGTTAAGCCAGGGAGACAGGACAGCCAGGGTGCGAAAAGAAACAATTCGTCACGGGGCCCACCGAACCACTGGACGGGAACTACCCAAATTCACTCACCTTAAACTTTACGTACGAAGCCCGGGCGAGGAAACGGGAAATCGTATGAGCACAAGCCAGCAAAAACCCCAGACAAGTACACAGAATCCCATAAATTCCAAAACATAATTTAATCAAGTATCCCCAAAACCCCGGAACTTGGCACAAGCGAAATTGCAGGTCACAGTATAAAAAAAAAATGGTTCATATGGCTCTGAGCACTATGGGTCTTAACATCTATGGTCATCAGTCGCCTAGAACTTAGAAGTACTTAAACGTAACTAACCTAAGGACATCACGCGACACCCAGTCATCACGAGGCAGAGAAAATCCCTGACCCTGCCGGGAATCGAACCCGGGCGCAGGAAGCGAGAACGCTACCACGCGACTACGATCTGCGGACTGACACACAGTATCCAAAGGCACTCTGCAGAAGAGTAAGGAGGGAAAAGGTTAAACAAATTTCTACTACAGAACAACAGAACTCCAAGAAAAACACAGCAAGTAAGGTACATCACCCCACAGAATGCCGAGAAACACGAACACTGGGGTTTGCCCACGTTTCCGACACAGTCGTAACAACGAAGATAATTTTCTTAGCCGTAGCACGCTGAGACACACACAAACAGCACCAAACTTCCGAGGACGGAAAAGTACTGCACTGTAAACTATATCCGGGAGCAGCACAGCCACAAGCTCCTGCCGAGGCGCGGTCCAGGGAAAACGCCGCGCGGAAGACGATCCGGCACGAGTATCGTCAGCCAGACCTCAGCGAGGAGCAGCCGGACACGGCAGGCAGGCTGGTAGCCGGGCGACGACCGACCCGGGGAGCAGCGAGTGCCGCCAGCGCCGGCCAGCGACAGCGCGCAGCGACCCACCGGCCGCCGCCAGGGCACACACCACACCACACCACACCACACCACCAGGCAGAGGCGGAGTCTCCCGGCCCAACGATCGAGAATCGATCGGCAATACCGCCGCCACGGCACAAGATGTTTGGCTAAAAACTTATTCGGTCAACAAAACACAGGCTATAGTCGTGCAAACTGGACCCCCTTCAGCTGCCTTACCTTTCGACATTTAAGATCTGCCTGTATTAGTAGACACTCTTATTCCCTCGGTATTCTCTTACAGATTCCAACAGAATAATGGAGAAGGTCGATGAAAGAAAGCGGAGTCCATCTACAATGACTAACATTAGGTTAAAATAAGATGGGTTGGAAGAATGCCAGTAAACAATTTAATGTTTGAAAAACAACAGTTATGAGGTTGTCAAAATGTCCACGGGTGTGCTGCCGGTCTATAGTGTCCAACGGGCACAATATTTCGGCGATCGTACATGTCGCCATCATCAGGTGAACTGACGGACTGAGCTCCTGTGAACGTGCCGGCACGGAGATCCGTACGCTATGGCTGCTCGGAGGGAACTGCGTTCGGTCGCGGCGGCGGCCGATTTAAATACCCTCCGCCCGCGGCGCGCTCCCTCCGCCGTCCGCGCCCAGCGCCACGGTCGCGCGGTGGAACAGATTCCGACGGCGTCTGAGATGACGTCAGTGTGATGGCTCTGTCCGCCGTGGTCGTCATAACTATACGTTTGCTCGATTTACTCTCGATTAACCGGATCGCTGGTTCCCAAGCCTTGCTAAGATTATAGCCACAGTCACGGTTTATGAGGTCGTCATTGGTGCGAATTTCTATGGCCTCTCTAACAACGCTGTCCCAGTATCTCGACGTCTGTACCAGAATCCTCGTGCGGTCATACTCCACGGCGTGATTTTCCGGCAAACAATGTTCAGCGACCGCCGACTTGCTCGGATACATCAGTCGAGTGTGCCTATGGTGTTCACGGCATCGATCCTCGACGGTACCCATCGTCTGACCAATATACGACTTGCCGCACTGACACGGAATCTGGTACACGCCGGCCTTCCTCAAACCGAGCTCATCTTTGGCGCTCCCCACCAGTGCACGAGTTTTATTTGGAGGACAAAACATATATATATACCTTCACTAACAAAGACTGAAAAAAATAGTTGTTTGCAGCATATGTGATATATAGATTGCACGCCAACTCTATAAGAAATTCTGTTTTTCGCCTACAGCAAGTAAAATGTTTAAACGTATGTTTTCATGTTTCCAGAAAGACCACAGAAGACGCTTTGTAAATAAAAGTGAAATGCGTTTGATATGTAAAGTAACTTCTTTAATTAATCTCTTCAAAAAGGTAGAGAAACCAATAATAAGTGTTTACATTGTTTTAGGATGCATTTCAATTACTTTATTTTATTTTCAAAAGTATTTCTACAAAACTGCTGCGCATTATCCCGCTTTATGGTAGGATATAAGATGAACATCAACAGAAGCAAAACGAGAATAATGGAATGTAGTCGAATTAAGTCAGGTGATGCTGATGGAATTAGATTAGGAATTGAGACGCTTAATGTAGTAAATGAGTTTTGCTATTTGGGGAGCAAAATAACTGATGATGGTCGAAGTAGAGAGGATATAAAATGTATACTGTCAATGGCAAGGAAAGCGTACCTGAAGAAGAGAAATTTGTTAACATCGAGTATTGATTTAAGTGTCAGGAAGTCGTTTCTGAAAGTATGGAGTGTAGCCACGAATGGATGTGAAGCGTGGATGATAAATAGTTTTGACAAGAAGAGAATAGAAGCTTTCGAAATGTGGTGCTACAGAAGAATGCTGAAGATTAGATGGGTAGATCACATAACTAATGAGGAGGTACTGAATAGAATTGGGGAGAAGAGGAGTTTGTGGCACAACTTGACTAGAAGACGGGATCGGTTGGTAGGACATATTCTGAGGCATCAAGGGATCACAAATTTAGTATTGGAGGGCAGCGCAGAGGGAAAAAATCGTAGAGGGAGACCAAGAGATGAATGCACTAAGCAGCTTCAGAAGGATGTAGGTTGCAGTAGGTACTGCGAGATGAAGAAGCTTGCACAGGATATAGTAGTAGCATGGAGAGCTGCATCAAACCAGTCTCTGGACTGAAGACCACATCAACATGGTAGTCGTAAAGACGGATTTTAAATACCTTTAATAATGAGTATAGCAATTCCGCGACTAGACAGCCTTTGCCGTCTGTACAGTGATCGTGCTATGTGTCGGGTGACCAGATGCAATTGTTTAAAAAGGAGGACAAACAACTTCAAAAAGGAGGGCGAAGCAAGAAAAAGGAGGACACATCAAACGGGTCAGCTGCAGCTGAGGATACCACCCGTCAGCTTTGGACAAGTCATCCGACTGCCAGGAATTACCCGTAAAACTAGTAGTTAATTGTTACTGGTGGTCAGGTGGTGATTCCCAGAACAATATTTTTTAGTTTAAATTTAAAACATTGATTGTGGTGACAGTGTACCATCAATTGTTTTTATATTTACGCATAGTTTTAAGATTTATCAAAGACGGCTGCCTAAACGCCACTCCTGATTGGATACTTTCATGTGAGTTGTCCAAAGCTCATCTGCAGAATTCCCCATCAAACATAAGTTCAATTTTAATAAATGAGTTTATTATTTATAAACGTAACATACATACAGTCCATTAACAATTGTTGATACTTCTCGAAGGAACCAATTTTTTGCAGAAGTTTAGGCTTACTTAACAGATAATTGTAAAATGACAACACATGAAAATTCTTTTAATTTATATTGACCATCAACAGCCCTTTCACTCATTCAAGGTTTAATCTATTCGTCTCATCAGTCCACTGTGTGGTAATTGGAGAAAATATTCTCTAAATGAAAATTACACTCACAAATCACACGTGCACTACAGGAAGCCAAGCCAATACAAAACGAAGATACAAAACGAAAATTTTAAATACTCAATATTTGCATTCGCTTATAGGTCGATCAACGATATAACATCGACGATCTTGGTGCGTGTTTATCACGAAGTCTGTGCCAATAGTTAAAGTATTTAAGAAAAGAACAATAGAACGGAACGAATTGTAAATTTAACTGTGTTACACTCAACTTTGCGAAAAAGCCGGACACTGTAAAAATCCGCCCAGACCCCGGACAACGAGCTAAAAAAATCCGGACGTCTGGTGCAAGCAAACAAACCGCAGCAGCGGTTACGTCGACTTGTGCGGGGAACGGCCAGGGTGGCAGAAAACTGCAGGAAGTGGCGGAGAACCGCTCGCCGCAGCACAATAAGAAACCCGCTCGCTTTATGAGTAGTTTAGACGCAAGCCAACAGAGGGCAGCAGGGGTTTTACAGTACGTTCTCCTAGTAGACAGGTGCGCCGAGTGGCGGCAGCACGAGCGTAGCAGCCGCCACCTCTTCGGCTTCGCTGTCCGCCTATTCTCTCCTCAGCAAGATGAAACGCGAAGACGCAACAAGGGCTACCACACCGATTTATTTCTCTTTTTTTCCGCTCCTGCACGCTACAGGAATCGAGGCCGGTGTTACAAGGAAAAGTTTGTTTCCAAAGGGTCGACACGCAGCATAAAACAAAAAGTGAACGGGAACTCCATATCTACATCGATATTCCCCAACTCGTTGATGAAGTAGTGCGCGGCAGAGGGGTACTTGCTTCCCTCCATTCATTGCAGTGGTCACGTACGCTGGTGTTCTTCCGCTCTTGGAAATTGGTCCTTCTGTTGTGTTAGATATCTTATTACCGCGTTGGTGTAAATGTCATCAAAGTTATTCTGAATTGTACTCTCTTTAGCCGCGAAGTTTTTATTTCAAAAATCGTGTACACGCTTTGTTCTTTGATTGCGACGCTGTTAATATGTATTGGGAAAATGGCTGACCGCTACTTACTGCTTTGCAGTGAAACAAACGCGTGGATCACCGTTAAAAATTGGGAGAAACACGTGGTTCTTAATGTTTTCACACGATTGCAGAGAAAATTGGCTTTGAAATTTTCCGACCAACTATATATATACTATAATAAAGTTACTTTTGTAAACGAAACGTGTGGCGTAATTGACGACGTTTGAGTTTACACATTGGCTATCCAATGGATCGTGGGTTCAAACAAGCCTTTTTTCTTTCACTTTTTTGGATTTTTTTTCCATTCAGTTCCAATAAGTACATCATTTAAGTATGAAGTTCACCAAATATGTGCTAATTAATACATATCAAATCGATATTTTTTTATTAAAAAATGCACACCTTCTTGTTTCGAATTAGATATCTCACGCAAAATTCCAATTGCCATTACAAATCCAAATTCTTAAATATCGATTTTTATAAAGCAATGTTACTAAAGATAATTTAAATTTAGGAGACGTTAGAAAGTAAATTTTTGGGGCAGAAATGAAAAATTAAGTACTGTTTTTTGGACTATGTTCATTGTTTTATATCAGACATGTGGTCTCATACGAGATAGATAAGCGTCGTCGAAACATGGAAAACAATTTTCACCGCATGAGTACACAATGCAAATGCCGAATATTTACAGTTGCTACCTTACCACTGCAGTCTGAACATAATAGAATTCATCTGGAGCCAAGCTAAGGGATTTGTCGCGAGAAATAAGACTAAGCTGTCAGACGTACTGACGCTGTCGAACGCTGACGGGATACAGAAGGAACGGCACGTCGTAAAAGAAGAGGAGAAAATTTGGCGCTTGGAAGACTTCGTGCATTCTGTCGCTGAACGCCTCGTAGCTGGCGTCACTCCCATTACTGACAAGGGAACCTCCCCATCGCACCCCGCCTCAGATTTAGGTATAAGTTGGCACAGTGGATAGGCCTTGAAAAACTGAACACAGATCAATCGAGAAAACAGGAAGAAGTTGTGTGCAACTATGAAAAAATAAGCAAAATATTCAAACTGAGTAGTCCATGCGCAAAATATGCAACAACAAGGAGAATGTAAGTTCAAGAACGCCGTGGTCCCGTGGTTGGCGCGAGCAGCTGCGGAACGAGAGGTCCTTGGTTCAAGTTCAACTCTTCTCGCGAGTGAAAAGTTTAATTTCTTTATTTTCGCAAAGTTATGATCTGTCCGTTCGTTCATTGACGTCTCTGTTCACTGTAATAAGTTTAGTGTCTGTGTTTTGCGACCGCACCGCAAAACCGTGCGAGTAGTAGACGAAAGGACGTGCCTCTCCAATGGGGACCGAAAACATTTGATCGCAAGGTCATAGGTCAACCGATTCCTCCACAGGAAAACACGTCTGATATATTCTATACGACACTGGTGACGGCATGTGCGTCACATGACAGGAATATATTGTCGACCCACCTAACTTGCACACTTGGCGAGTGGGTAAAAAGATTCTTCTACCTTGCCCGATTTAGGTTTTCTTGTGGATGTGATAATCACTCCCAAAAAAGTGATCGCATCGGACGGACGGACAGATAATAATTGTCTGAAAATAAACAAAATTGAACTTTTTACTCCAGGGAAGACTCGAACCAAGGACCTCTCGTTCCGCAGTTTCTCACGCCAACTACAAGACCACGGCTCTCCTGAGCTCACATTCTCCTTGACGTTGTCTATGTTGCACATAGACTACTCAGTTTGTATATTTTGCTTATTTTTTTCATACTTCTACACAACTTCTTCCTGTTTTCTCAATTGATCTGTGTTCAGTTTTTCAAGGCCTATCCACTGTGCCAACTTATAACTAAATCTGAGGGGTGGTGCGATGGGGAGGTTCCCTTGTGAGCAGCATGGAGAACTCCCCGTCTTTGGACTGAAGACCACGACACCATTCCTCGGATTCAGGCGTGGATGGAGCTCGGAGATTGCCAGACCCAACTTACCTGCAGTGTCGTCAATATTTAACTATGCGGTGAAACACACACCCTACGCCTTTACGTCGCACATGACTCACACAGGAAAATTACCCTGTGTTTAACTTACGCATTTTCATTTGTCTAAATTTTGATTACAGTACTATGTTAGCAACGATCGAGAGCATGTTACGTTTTCCATCTGGTCCCCTGAGAAAAGCATTGCCAAAGTTTTTATTGTATATTATTTGATTCTATTGAAGAGTTAAATGATGTTGGGTGCTACATTGTCTGTTTACGCCGTTAAATGCAGCTGCTCACATCAGTGCAGGTTAGTTGGGCCAGCTGCCTCGCCGATGCTGTCCAAGTTAAACGCGCCGGTAAAGCGCTGAATATAAAACGTATCCTTATTGTCGTACCTGACCGTAAGCGAGACAACCATCAACACCATCCGACTGGAAGTCACTGCCTCTAGTTTCATTTGTTGCCACTCTTGTCGTGCATAGAATGGTGGGGGTCGCTCCCCTATGCTCTGCGTACGCGTCTGTCCATCTGCGTAGTTTGCCTGTCTCGCTGTGACTTCCCTCTGTGTGTGTACATCATCATCTGCTTGCGTGGCGTCGATTTCTTGTCGCCGTCTCCGCCGTGTACAGCCGCAGTTTCACATAACAGCCGCCACATGCAGTCGCTTTTCTGTTACCTCCAGCGACAGCAGCGCCCCAAGCGGCCAGCAAGGGACACGTCTGAGAAAGGTATCGGACGAGCGCGAATACTAACGTTTCTATTGATTTGCAACATAGTTTTTGCAACAGGCTGTGTATGTAGAGCGTTAAAAATCGATAATAACTAAAAAGTTACACCAAATTTGTGATTATTTAGTTTCCTAAGCACACTGGAAGATGCGAAACTATGCATTACAAGCCTGTTTATTTATGATTCTCTTGTAAAGTACAGAAGTTAACTAAATAATGTCGTTTTCCTTTAACGACAAAAAAAATTGCTAGTAATGATAAGTTCACAAAGGTGCATGTATCAATTTGGAACAACCGAAATAAAATGTTCAACGTACGTACGTTCTGTATTTTAATTTAAAAAACCTACCTGTTACCAACTGTTCATCTAAGAATTTGAGCCATATGTTTGTGACTATTACAGCACCATCTATCACAAAGCGAAAAAAGTGGTCCAACTAAAACATTCATATTTCTTTACGTACTACACGAATATGTAATAAAAATGGGGTTTACTATTTTTAAAAAAACGCAGTCGATATCCGTTTGACCTATGGCAGCACCATCTAGTGGGCCAACCATAGCGCCATCTGGTTTCTCCCTTCAAGCTAGACAAGTTTCGTTCTTTGTAGTTTTTTCGTTTGACGCTTATTTCGTGAGATATTTGGCCCGGTCACTATCAATGGACTACCCTGTATATTCTTTACTGCCGTTTCTTGTTAACAATGCCAGCTTATTCCCAAGAATTAGCAGCTTTCACTCAGTTAATACTCAGCATTTGGATCGGACTTCCTTAACTCTTGTGCAGAAAGGTGTGCAGTATACTGTTGCATCCATTTTCAATAAGTTGCCATAAGAATTGAAAAGCCTTAGCAGTAATCCATGCACTTTCAAATCGAAACTGAAGAGTTTTCTGATGGGTCACTCCTTTTATTCTGTTGAGGAGTTCCTTGAAAAATTAAGCTGATTCCTGTGTTATATTGTTGACTGCATTTACATAAACTTATGGCTTCCCTTTTTTTTGGTTCATAGACATTTCATTTTATCTCTTATTACTTTTATGTTGTAATTTCACGTACTGACATGTTCCGTGGCCTTGGCGATGTGCTCCTCCATTTGGTCCTCTGGAAATTGACGTGTAAAACAAAACAAAAAAAGTGCCAGTGAGAGAAACATGAAGAGAAGGAGAAGGTGGAAGTGAGTGAGAGCCAGACAGAGTCTATGACAATCAGCATGAGGAAGAGAGGGACAGTGATAGACAGGAGTAACAGCAGCAGTTGGAAAGAAGGAAGAGAGAGCAAGGGGGAGACAGAGACAGTGGGAGGAGACTGTAGTAGCGGAGATGTGGCCGTGACACGGGTGAGACACACAAAGAGATAACGACAGTAACTTGGGCTGAACGAGTGAGTGAGAATGGGCAATTGGGTACGAACGACTTACGGTGATGGAAGTTGTGGGGCAACAGGGGCACCAGTGCGTTTTGTTATTGCGGGTTGCCTACGTCAGGGGCAGGTATGTTCTCCTTTAAGGGGACCACACTGTGGTTCAGGTAGACAAAAATCGATTTTCGGTTTTCATCATATTTCGTTGGTTAAGGTCTTATTTAAGTACTTTGAAAAGGATTTTGCTGAAAAACAATTTCGAGCATTTAAGAGCATTTTCTTAGCACGTAAGTTTATATGCCACACCCACTTTTCTGTCACCCACTTTCCTGCATATATTTTAGATCTTCATATCCCCTACATTGCACGTTAGGGACTTTTTTTACTCCCGAGTGTGTTGGCTATCCTTGGAATGCAACGGTCGATATTCTTTTGTTCCTGCTGTTTGTAAACCACACGCTTTCAAACACGTGGTTAGTTTTGTTCAAGTCTGATTGCGAGTAGTTGTCTTATGATCCATTGGCAAGGACATGGCTGCAGGGAGAACATTTTGTTCAGTGATGAACTTACATCAACCACCAAATAAATTTTAAAAACTGACTACAAAAAGCCGTATGTGAAATCAGTAAGGAAAACATGAAACTGGCTCCTAGGGAAGCAGTGGAAGAAAATGATGGATGTTCGGATATTGCAGTTGCACTTGATGGAAGTTGCCAGGAAAGAGGACATACTTCTCTGAATGGAGTAGTGACTGCCACGAGTGTAGACACCGGTAAAATGTTAGATGTGGAGATAATGTCTAAATATTGCAAATGTTGTAAAGTCAATCAACTTAAGGAACACAACTATGTGGCTACTTTTAGAGGAACAAGTGGTGGCATGGAAGTTCATGGAGTACAACAAATATTTCATCACTCCCTAGAAACAAGAGGCGTACGGTACACCAAATATTTGGGTGATGGTGACAGTAAGGTATACAACAATGTGGTGAACTCCAAGCCACATGGAGATGCCATTATTAGCAAAATAGAATGTGTAGGCCACGTTCAAAAACGTTTGGGAACAAGACTGAGAAAACTAACTGTTGAAATGAAAGGAAAGAAATTAGAAGATGGAAAATTGTTGACCGGACAGGGTCGGTTAACTAAAACTGAAATAGTGAACTTGCAGGTATACTATGGGCAGGCAATTAGGAGAAATAAAGAAAATCTGGAGGCAATGAAGAGAGATGTTTGGGCCATATTCTTCCATAAGTCCTCTACTGATGTTAAGCCATGTTATGGTTTGTGTCAATCAGGAGGAAATTCGTGATGCAAAGACAATTGGGCTCAGGCAACTGGAGAATCTTATTCTCACCAGCATTCTCTTCCTGCCGCTGTTATTACAGCAATTAAACCTATTTTCAGGGACTTGGCTCATCCTGAACATCTAAGGAAACGTCTGCATGGGCAGACAGGTCTGCATCTAATATGGCCAAGAAAGCAAGACAAACATCCAGGAAGGTGGAAAAGAAGCTGGAAGACCTGCTAGAGGCCAAATAATTGCCATCATATGCAGCAGGACAGTTTTAATTAACTGTAAGTAACAAATTTCAAAAGTTTTTTCTTTAAAGTCAATTTCCCTCAAACTAAAATTTTCAGTACATATGCCCCATTATGAATGAAATTTTCAGAGACTGTGCATAACGTAAAAAGCCACCTCTGGTACGACATTCATTAATATTCCCTCATTAGGAAGTTCACAAAAAAAGATATTTTCTGCAGAAAAAACTTAATATTTTTGGTAATGAATTTTATAAGGTATAAAATGGGTAAAGTAGATTTTAGTACAGTTGACTCTATTAGCATCATGTAACATACAGTAAAAATATTAAGGTCCTACATCAAATAATTTTTTCAGAAATGGGTCAGATACTTGCCTAAATTAACATGGGTTAGATAGGCAGGGTGTGGTCCCCTTAATTGACAGGTCATTAAGCTATTGTTTCCTTTGATTGGCAGGTCATTAACCTATTGTTCTTCATTGATTGACAGGTCACTAACCTATTGTTAACACCAGGTTAAGGACCTGTCAATCAATGAAGAACAATAGGTTAATGACCTGTCAATCAAAGGAAATAATAGGTTTGCCCCTCAGTGCATACCTGCCCCTGATGTAGGCAACCCACACTAACAAAATGTGCTGGTGTCCCTGTTGCTCTACTAATGATAGACTAGTGGGTGTGAGGTATAGTTAGGGGAGCTTTCGGGAGTTTGAGTTGTTGCATATTAAAAAGAACGCAAATATGTTCACATGCCAAAATTTTTGGGAAAATTTTGAACGGAGCTGAGATAGGTATAATGAGGCAGCTGATACCCCACTTTTCTTTCTGAAACTGTTAGTAAACAAAGGCATAGTCTCCTTTTTTGGGGTCCAATAGGAGGGCGAGTCAATAAGTAAGTCACAAACAGGAATAGAGACGTGGAATCTGCATGTAGCAGCCCGAAATTTATTTCCTTTTCATCATACTCCCTTGTAAACATAACCACTCGTCCCATTTCTTGACAAAGACGTTAAAACCCTGCAACATAGAATTATTGTGGCAGCGTACGCATCTAACCAGCGACTCTCGGGGTCTACTAAGTTTTTTTGGTTCCTTAAACTGCTACAACGCACAAGACTGCTGTGTCCTGCGGGTAGCGAACTGACCCCTAGATGGGGAAACAGTGCGCCATCGCTGAATTCCTGTGTCCCATTGAACGAAAAAGTTTCCAAGGAATAGCGTTCTAACCACGTAAACGGCGACTTTCACTACGGACTTGCTCTGCGAACAGTTCCTCGGCTCGTAAAAGCCGCGTTGTTGTAGCCGGATACACACTCACAGCAAACCTGCCGTACTGGTCCGAGTGCAGATCATGAAGAGCTGGCCGCGGAATACAGACACGGATCTACGGTATTTCCGAACCGGGTTCAAATGACTCTGAGCACTATGGGACTCAACTGCTGTGGTCATCAGTCCCCTAGAACTTCGAACTACTTAAACCTAACTAACCTAAGGACATCACACACATCCATGCCCGAGGCAGCATTCGAAACTCCGACCGTAGCAGTCGCACGGTTCCGGACTGTGCGCCGAGAACCGCTAGACGACCGCGGCCGCCGAACCGGGGCAAAAACTTCATAGCGGCGCACCCCCTCTTCCCCCACTCGAAAGTTTGATGTAGGACGTCAAAAATTTTTAAAAATTTGACCTTTCAAAAAATGTTCATTATCTAGTGCACATCTTCCTCAAGGGTTTGATATATGGAACATATATGGTCGAGGATATGTAAAATACATAACTTGGTCTTAATTGTGCCAAAGTGTAGTGCCATACGGCTTCACACAGGATTAATTTATCGCACGTCACTGTATTTAACTCTGTGCAGTTCAAACGTGTATATTTTCTAATGGACGCCAACAAACCAACATTCGGGACAGTAGAAATTAAAATGTCTTGTGGTGCCTGTGCTACTTCCAGTCGGCCTGTTTAACACCCTAGCACTCTTTTTTTTTTTTTTTAAAAAAAAAAAAAACCTTACGGTTAATGCTGGGTGGGATTATTTGTAACCGGGAGAAAAAAGAACTTTTCCGAAATTTTGCACCCTTTATTGCCTATTACCTAATAACTTTGTCTTTTGTGTGATATAAAATTAAATATACGAAACATAAAACCAGTAACGACAAGAGACAAGCAAGACAGTACAGATTTTTTTCAATTCTTACATCCCGCCGGCCGGAGTGGCCGTGCGGTTCTAGGCGCTACAGTCTGGAACCGCGAGACCGCTACGGTCGCAGGTTCGAATCCTGCCTTGGGCATGGATGTGTGTGATGTCCTTAGGTTAGTTAGGTTTAAGTAGTTCTAAGTTGACCTCAGAAGTTGAGTCCCATACTGCTCAGAGCCATTTGAACCATTTTTTTCTTACATCGCAGCATTTTTTCTCTATAATCTTGCTACAGCTTTACGTGCTTACCTTTCTGCGGCCAGTCGGGGTGGCCCAGAGGTTCTAGGCGCTACAGTCTGGAACCACGCGACCGCAACGGTCGCAGGTTCGAATCCTGCCTCGGGCATGGATGTGTGTCATGTCCTTAGTTTAGTTAGGTTTTAGTAGTTCTAAGTTCTAGGGGACTGATGACCTCAGAAGTTAAGTCCCATAGTGCTCAGAGCCATTTGAACATTTTTTTTACCTTTCTGTAAAAGAATCTATAACCTCACCAAAGTTTGTCAAACGTTTTGCTACATGAAAAACCAAAATGTCGTTGCCTAATACTGAAAAAGCCGTTAATACTAATAGTACCCAAGACTAGTGTGGTTTCTCGATCTGATTACCACTATTTTGTCGCTGTCTGCTAGATCAAACCAAAAAGGGCTTTCTAATATTGCAGCAATTGTAACAAATGCCAAATACTGGGGCTGTTTTGGAACAGAGGTAATTTTTATCGTCCTAATTTAAATAAATAACACGAAAGAATATAATCCACGAAGTACCAATATCAAGTGCTTATTGTGCCTACTACAAGAAAAAAGTTTTATGTTAGGAAATACTTTCACATTTCATTCATATGCTCCAGTTTCTCAGCATGACATTGAAAGGTGGCTACACTGAGCCACAGCGCCAGAGATTGCGCCAAAGAGTTTTATTCCGCCGCCTCCACTGGCAGTGCTTGTTGAAAAGTCCCAGTAGTCAGTCGTTGTTGAGATGTGGTGGTAGTTAGTGCTTTGGAGAGAGGATGTTGATACCTGTAATATTTGAGGCCATGTTGTGTGCAGTTGTTTTGATGGGCTAGACACCAGATGCTGTTCGAATGGAGATATTGTAATGATCAGAGTACTTTTCGTCAATATATATAAAGGTAAAGAAATTTTTTTAATTTTTTTATTTCAAATGTGTGGAACAATAATGCCCCTTGGTCACAGGTTCAGTCAACAAAGCATTTGGCTCGTGTTCTTGTATTAGACTGTATTTCTGGTTTCGATATGCAATTATAGTATTTCTGTTTATTTTTTTTTAACTACTTCAGTATAAATGGTATTTAAAATATCTTGTCTTATTGATGAAGAACCGTGCCAGATGTGTACGTTGAATCACACTTCCACATACAGAACAGTTATACTTGTGCTTTGGTTTAGTAGGTTTTATAGTTGCTGGGGACTTAATTAATAAATTGTGTTAACGGAAATTTTCTTTCATTCTTTGTTGCTATTCTATGCAGTCAGATAGCGTAATAATACTAGTCAGGGCCAACTGTTTACGAGACTTCGTAATCGGACAGACAGCTACTAAAAATAAAAAATATTTTCATTCATTATTTAACTAAGCCCCCACGCAACATCGAAAAATATAGTAGTACGAAAATTTTAAATAAATTTGGAATCGTCTGTTCTTCAATATAATTTGTGCAATTTCTCCGTTTCTTTTCCTTCCTCATTCTAACAAACAATCTTGTCATCACTAATTCCGTAACTATCCCTGCCATTGTCAAAACTTACTCTCTGGTTAACTTCACTAACCCTGTCGAATCACCGGATTAGATACCCGTTTGTTCTCGGGTTAGCTGTTATACGTGTCTAGGGGTAGCGTCTTTCATTCATAATCAAAACGTCTACGGTCCCGGGTTCGATCTCCGCCACTGCCTAAATTTTGATAAATAATCAGCATTGGCGGCCGAAGTCTTCCGGCATAAGAAGTCAGCCTCATTCTGCCAACGGCCTTGTCAAAGAGGGCGGAGGAGCGGATAGAGGTTCAGGGCACTCTCTTGTCCTAGGGGTGGGAAATTGCCCCTAAAGGCGGAAGAATCAGCAATGATCAACGACATGAGGATGCAGAAGGCAATGGAAACCACTGCATTAAAGACACGTAACGTGTATCCACAGGTAATTGAAGAAGTGTCATGATGATCTCTCCATTGGCAAAAGATTCCGGAATAGTCCCCCATTCGGATCTCCGGGAGGGGACTGCCAAGGGGGAGGTTACCATGAGAAAAAGATTGAATAATCAACGAAAGGATAACGTTCTACGAGTCGGGGCGTGGAATGTCAGAAGCTTGAACGTGGTAGGGAAACTAGAAAATCTGAAAAGGGAAATGCAAAGGCTCAATCTAGATATAATAGGGGTCAGTGAAGTGAAGTGGAAGGAAGACAAGGATTTCTGGTCAGATGAGTATCGGGTATTATCAACAGCAGCAGAAAATGGTATAACAGGTGTAGGATTCGTTATGAATAGGAAGGTAGGGCAGACGGTGTGTTACTGTGAACAGTTCAGTGACCGGGTTGTTCTAATCAGAATCGACAGCAGACCAACACCGACAACGATAGTTCAGGTATACATGCCGACGTCGCAAGCTGAAGATGAACAGATAGAGAAAGTGTATGAGGATATTGAAAGGGTAATGCAGTATGTAAAGGGGGACGAAAATCTAATAGTCATGGGCGACTGGAATGCAGTTGTAGGGGAAGGAGTAGAAGAAAAGGTTACAGGAGAATATGGGCTTGGGACGAGGAATGAAAGAGGAGAAAGACTAATTGAGTTCTGTAACAAGTTTCTGCTAGTAATAGCGAATACCCTGTTCAAGAATCACAAGAGGAGGAGGTATACTTGGAAAAGGCCGGGAGATACGGGAAGATTTCAATTAGATTACATCATGGTCAGACAGAGATTCCGAAATCAGATACTGGACTGTAAGGCGTACCCAGGAGCAGATATAGACTCAGATCACAATATAGTAGTGATGAAGAGTAGGCTGAAGTTCAAGACATTAGTCAGGAAGAATCAATACGCAAAGAAGTGGGATACGGAAGTACTAAGGAATGACGAGATAGTTTGAAGTTCTCTAGCGCTATAGATACAGCAATAAGGAATAGCGCAGTAGGCAGTACAGTTGAAGAGGAATGGACATCTCTAAAAAGGGCCATCACAGAAGTTGGGAAGGAAAACATAGGTACAAAGAAGGTAGCTGCGAAGAAACCATGGGTAACAGAAGAAATACTTCAGTTGATTGATGAAAGGAGGAAGTACAAACATGTTCCGGGAAAATCAGGAATACAGAAATACAAGTCGCTGAGGGATGAAATAAATAGGAAGTGCAGGGAAGCTAAGACGAAATGGCTGCAGGAAAAATGTGAAGACATCGGAAAAGATATGATTGTCGGAAGGACAGCATCCAGGAAAGTCAAATCAACCTCTGGTGACATAAAAAGCAACGGTGGTAACATTAAGAGTGCAACGGGTATTCCACTGTTAAATGCAGAGGAGAGAGCAGATAGGTGGAAAGAATACATTGAAAGCCTCTATGAGGGTGAAGATTTGTCTGATGTGATAGAAGAAGAAACAGGAGTCGATTTCGAAGAGATAGGGGATCCAGTATTAGAATCGGAATTTAAAAGAGCTTTGGAGGACTTACGGTCAAATAAGGCAGAAGGGACAGATAACATTCCATTAGAATTTCTAAAATCATTGGGGGAAGTGGCAACAAAACGAATATTCACGTTGGCGTGTAGAATATATGAGTCTGGCGACATACCATCTGACTTTCGGAAAAACATCATCCACACAATTCCGAAGACGGCAAGAGCTGACAAGTGCGAGAATTATCGCACAATCAGCTTAACAGCTCATGCATCGAAGCTGCTTACAAGAATAATATGCAGAAGAATGGAAAAGAAAATTGAGAATGCGCTAGGTGACGATCAGTTTGGCATTAGGAAAAGTAAAGGGACGAGAGAGGCAATTCTGACGTTACGGCTAAAAATGGGAGCAAGGCTAAAGAAAAATCAAGACACTTTCATAGGATTTGTCGACCTGGAAAAAGCGTTCGACAATATACAGTGGTGCAAGCTGTTCGAGATTCTGAAAATAGTAGGGGTAAGCTATAGGGAGAGACGGGTCATATACAATATGTACAACAACCAAGAGGGAATAATAAGAATGGACGATCAAGAACGAAGTGCTCGTAATAAGAAGGGTGTAAGAGAAGGCTGTAGCCTTTCGCCCCTCCTCTTCAATCTGTACATCGAGGAAGCAATGATGGAAATAAAAGAAAGGTTCAGGAGTGGAATTAAAATAGAAGGTGAAAGGATATCAATGATACGATTCGCTGATAACATTGCTATCCTGAGTGAAAGTGAAGAAGAATTAAATGATCTGCTGAACGGAATGAACAGTCTAATGAGTACACAGTACGGTTTGAGAGTAAATCGGAGAAAGACGAAGGTAATGAGAAGTAGTAGAAATGAGAACAGCAAGAAACTTAACATCAGGATTGATGGTCACGAAGTCAATGAAGTTAAGGAATTCTGCTACCTAGGCACGGAGTAAGGAATACATCAAAAGCAGACTCGCTATGGCAAAAAAGGCATTTCTGGACAAGAGAAGTCTACTAATATCAAATACCGGCCTTAATTTGAGGAAGGAATTTCTGAGGATGTACGTCTGGAGTACAGCATTGTATGGTAGTGAAACATGGACTGTGGGAAAACCGGAACAGAAGAGAATCGAAGCATTTGAGATGTGGTGCTATAGACGAATGTTGAAAATTAGGTGGACTGATAAGGTAAGGAATGAGGAGGTTCTACGCAGAATCGGAGAGGAAAGGAATATGTGGAAAACGCTGATAAGGAGAAGGGACAGGATGATAGGACATGTGCTAAGACATGAGGGAATGACTTCCATGGTACTAGAGGGAGCTGTAGAGGGCAAAAACTGTAGAGGAAGACAGAGATTGGAATACGTCAAGCAAATAATTGAGGACGTAGGTTGCAAGTGCTACTCTGAGATGAAGAGGTTAGCACAGGAAAGGAATTCGTGGCGGGCCGCATCAAACCAGTCAGTAGACTGATGACAAAAAAAAAAAAAAAAAACAACGCGTTATTCGCCCCATTGCGAGATTATAACTTAAAGCGGCTGTCAGCCGGGGGCTGTATAACTGCCCTCGGTAATGTAGCGGTCTGGCAAAAATTATCTGTCTAATTATTTTCTTGGATACACCGATAAGATAACATGAAATCTTCCTTACCTGTCATTCCTGTTTGTCGTTTATTTCCAGTCTGGTAGTCTGAATCTATGGATTTCGCCAATAATTATAACAACGCTTATCATTCGCAAACCCAGTCAACGATATAAAGAAAACAGCTCTTGGCATTCAGCCTTTCCAGTTTATTTGGGTCAGCTCGTACAGCCCCGCCTCCATTTGTCTGTGGGAAAATTTTTTATTTCTTGATGCTATGGGGATTTGCCTGGCAGAGACATCATGTACACTATGCACACATTTAAAGATCAACTTATGATTGGTCAGAAGACAACTTAGAATGTGTTAAAAAATTTTCAAAAACCAACAGGGATGCGTTTCAGAATCGTAGGAATAATCGATAGACTAACGTGCGCTGGATGCAAGGCGCCTCGCGAAACACGAGTTTTTTTTCTTCGAGAATATGAATTTTGCTCGGCCTGAAATTGCCGCACGGAGCAGATACCACGATTTGACCCTCCCCCGCCACCCCCCCCCCCCACCCCCTTCTTTTGACCTGGGTTGCCGGAAATGTATCGGCGTCAAGTGCTGCCACATTGTAGCTACCTAAAGGCGTGAAATTAAAAACGAT
Source organism: Schistocerca serialis cubense (assembly GCF_023864345.2). Taxonomy (NCBI): domain Eukaryota; kingdom Metazoa; phylum Arthropoda; class Insecta; order Orthoptera; family Acrididae; genus Schistocerca; species Schistocerca serialis. The sequence goes on along the minus strand of NC_064648.1, from coordinate 36,508,632 downwards.
AAGCGACATTATGGCGTTTGTGACTTATTTATTGACCCACCCTTGTAGATACTGAGCGCGTGAGGCGTTCTTTCAAGTTCTCGTGCTACCTTAAGTTCAAATTAAATGGCTCTGAGCACTATGGGACTCAACTTCTGAGGTCATCAGTCCCCTAGAACTTAGAACTACTTAAACCTAACTTACCTAAGGACATCACACACATCCATGCCCGAGGCAGGAGTCGAACCTGCGACCGTAGCGGTCGCGCGGTTCCAGACTGTAGCGCCTAGAACCGCTCGGCCACCTTACGTTACCGCGTTTTTCTTGCCTTTTGGCAGCATACACACTGGCCTGTTTCACATGCGTGAAGGTTTATCGTTGTGCTGTTGCTGAAACGTCCCGCGCCTATGCACAGTGGACGAGTGAACAGACAAACGAATTAATGGAAGGACAGCAGTTATTGATCGGAGAAGGGCCTCGCCTGGCGGGATGCAGACAATGCGTGCGCCAGAGCAGGCTCTCCCTGTCCGCTGCCGCCTGACCCCATTCCAGCAGCACAGCACAGCACAAAAAAAGTCGCCGGCCCCATTATGCAAAGGCCTCGCCTGGCTCCTGCCCTCCGTATCTCTTCTCTCTCTCTCAGTTTCTGTCTCTCCGCCTGCATCCCTTCGCAGCGTTCCTCAACCCTGGCTCCGCCTGTCCAATTGGAGTTCCCGCAGTGCAGGCACGCTATACATGTTGCATACCCGCCACTACGTAGGCGTCAACAATCTGCGGCATGCTCTAGGGCTGTAGATACATCGATATTTAAAAATATTTCATTGCAGGCCTACATATTTCGAAAAAGAGCATCGAAATATCGACAGAGAAAATATCGATCTACCAGCTTATGAAAATATCGGTTGAACGTTGCAAATACACTGCCGGCTTTAGAGCTGTATATTCAAGTACTGATTTCTTTTTAGTTACTCTGTAACAGATAGTAGCCAACCTATCCCATTTAGTGCAAGATATGAAAGGAAAACGACGCACGTTCACGCATCGTGATAACCACTTTGCTAACAATGGTAGCTAAATGACACAATAAACGGTCAAGATTTTAAGCATGGCTGAAACAGCAACTGTTGAAATTCTTCACGATAAAGGATGCCAGCCAAACCAGTTGCAGGATAAAAATTTATTAAAATTCCTGACCAAGGTTTCGGTATATATAAATATACCTTCATCAGAAGTAAAAAATCCTGCACAGGAGGACAATTTCATTAGTAAAACCTTAGCACCGGAAATGAGAAACAGTAAAGCTTAAGTAACAGTGAAATTACCAAAGTAATACAGGCACAAAATCTTTTAGTTACTTACTAAAATTATATCATGCAATGGAGATTAATAAAACAATTGTGCCAAAGGCGTCGTCAATAATTAAGGCATCTTCTCCACTTGTACAACATGATTATGGGCACAGGGTCAATGTAAACAGTTTAGCACCAGTATTTCGCCTATGAACTATCAAGACGAGAGTGTGAAAGCACTAGGGCAGATGGTTTCGCCGAGAGAGGACACTTGTATGTGCCAGACACTCGCGCATGTTAAAATCCATGGATACATACATAAGCGTATCAAAATTATTAAAAGTTGTGCTAATTGAAACCTTATGTGCCGGCCGGTGTGGCCGTGCGGTTCTAGGCGCTTCAGTCTGGAACCGCGTGACCGCTACGGTCGCAGGTTCGATTCCTGCCTCGGGCATGGATGTGTGTGATGTCTTTAGGTTGGTTAGGTTTAAGTAGTTCTAAGTTCTAGGGGACTGATGACCACAGATGTTAAGTCCCATAGTGCTCAGAGCCATTTTTGAAACCTTATGTCTTAATAAATTGAAAGGGTACAGTACCGCCCGACATTGAAAATAGGCACAACATTCTTCGTTATTCTTGTCAGAACAACATATTTTTTGTAATAATAACTCAATTCCACTTAATATACCGAAGCCGGACACCAGTGTAGGAAAGAATGACAATTTACTTATTACCGAGCGAGGTGGCGCAGTGGTTAGACACTGGACTCGCATTCGGGAGGACGACGGTTCAATCCCGCGTCCGGCTATCCTGATTTAGGTTTACCGTGATTTCCATAAATCGCTACAGGCAAATGCCGGGATGGTTCCTTTGAAAGGGCACGGCCGACTTCCTTCCCTAATCCGATGAGACCGATGACCTCGCTGTCTGGTCTCCTTCCCCAAAACAACCAACCATTTACTTATTTAGTTGATTGCATGTGCTCTCCCACAAAATAAATCCCTACATCCAATTTGGTGAGATCTGCGAAATGAATGAATGTATAGTCGTCTGCTAACCACAGATAGTGGGTCACCTTTGGTGGAACCAAAGAGATGAAATTTACCTGAGCTTTGAGCGCCTGAAATGTGGCTGACCAATACGGTAGCATGGTGCTCCCCCACCTTGACGGAGGTGCGAGCTGACCTGAAGAACGGCCATGTTTCGGCACTCTGCCGCTGGATCTTGTGCTGTTAAGACCTGTTTTAGTTGTGCTTCGTAATGACGAAAGAGTGGAGACATGGTATGCATGTGGAATATTTAAGAGTAGTTTGAAATAATAATTTCTCTATTTCAGGAACTTTTGTGGGGAGAATTAAATGTCAGGCAGGTAATATTAAGGGGATCGTAGTAATCTTTGGAAGTGACCAATGGTCACAATGAAACCACGTGTAGCAATAAGTTGAAATACTTCCGAGTGCTTAAGTTAAGCTGAAGTACTGGCGTGTGTACTATAAGTTGGAAATATTTAAGAAATGGCGTGTGCAGGACTTGAAATTAGAGACAAATACTTCCACGTGGTGAGTACTGTGTGAGTCTGAATCTGTTTGAGACATTGACAAGTACTCGTCCATGGTATCAGTTGAGGACTCGTGTGTGTGATGAATATGGTCTTAATATTACTTTGCGAGTTATGTTTCCGTGTGACACTAGATTCAAACTATAATCCTTTGAGAGTGAAGCAAGGTGAGTCAGCCGTCTATCCAGCAACCCCACTTGGCTTGCACTGCACAGGAAGACGTGCATATATCCTGCAGATTTCATAGTAGGAAAGAAAAGTTATGAAGTGGGGCAGTGTCGTGTGAAACTGGGATGAATACTAATTGAAGTGGGAAAGCTGAAAGTGATGTGATTATAATGTTGTGACTATTCCATGTTGCCAGTGTGGTGTATTTCATGTAATTTAAGTATGTATGGTTTGCATGGGAGAGTAGCAAGATAGTTTCAGAGGCAGTGGGTTATGCATGTTCCTTTTTGTACCTCTCGGTCTGGAGGAAATTTTCGTAATGATGAGTGTGAGAGTCGAAGTGTGAGGTATAATAAAAGATCCACCATCCTATCCAGAAAGTGCACTGTAGCGTTAGATAATTACGAGACCATAAGGTAGAGAATCACCAATGTAAAGCCATGCCCACTGGGCGGAGTTTCTCATGTGCAATTGTTGTAGAAAATGTAACGGTGTGTTTAGGTTATAGAATTTATCGGAATAAAAAAGATAGTGAAAAGAAAAAGACTGGTGACGTTTTCCTTCGAATAGTATGTTGTCATGATATCCAGAATTTATAATGTGTGCGCCACTCATATTCAGTGCAATGGCCACGTGTTGATCAAAGCCGTTGGGTGAGAAAGAAAATGTGGTATTGGCAGTGCGTAATGAACAGTCAGAGTTGTGTAAATTACTAATAGTCAGATGTGTGTTATCCGTTTCCGTTGCGTATTATTCAAACAGGAGAATAATTTGTAGCTTCACTGTGGGTACTAGAGCTCATATCCAGGCATTGATGTTTTTGCGAGAAATACGAATAAATAAGAATGAATCCACTCGCTTGGCAGACCACTCATCTTGCAGGCCTGACTGGCCTGCCACATGGTGGCGTTGCTGTCAGGGTTCCTCCGAGCCATAATCCGTAGGTAGCGGTCATCCACTGCAGTAGTAGCCCTTGGCCGGCCTGAGCGAGGCATGACATCGACAGTTCCTGTCTCTCTGAATCTCCTCCATGTCTGAACAACATAGCTTTGGTTCACTCCGAGACGCCTGGACACTTCCCTTGTTGAGAGTCCTTCCTGGCACAAAGTAATGGCGGAAGCGATCAGACCGCGGTACTGACCGTCTAGGCACGGTTGAACTGCAGACAACACGAGACGTGTACCCCCTTCCTGGTGGAATGAGTGGAAGTGATCGGCTGTCGGACCCCCTCCGTCTAATAGGCGCTGCTCATGCACGTTTGTTTACATCTGTGGGCGGGTTTACTGACATCTCTGAAGGGCGAGAGGGACTGTGTCTGTGATACAACATACACAGTCAACGTCTATCTTGAGGACTTCTGGGAAACGGGCTGGTGCAAAATTTTTTTTTGATGTGGGAAAAAAGAAAATATCGACATTCTTTGCTGCCATTTCGATATCGATTTAGTTGGGAAACGTATGATCAGAAGCACGTCGATATTTTTTGGAATAAATATCGACATTTTATCAACGGCCCTAGCGTGTACCCATCAGTCTTTTACACCTGCGGCACCTAGTACGGGAGGGGGAGGGAGAGGGGAGGCGGGGGGGGGGGGGCGACGTAGAAAAAAGGAATAAAAAGTTCTGAGAAACAAACAATTACGGTTATCTTTTCCTTTGTACAGGGAAGATGCCATTGACCAGCACCGATTTTGGCCCGACGTCGTTGTTACGGCAGATCCGGTCAAAGCTGTAGCATTGTTTGGAGCGATCGAGCGAGCTGCGTAACGCGGGCAGTCGGCGGAGTCGGCCGCTGCGGATCCGCCGAGGCCGCGTCGCTACGTACGCCGAGGGGGCGAGAGCCACGGCGTGGCTGCCGGTCCCCCTACTGCCCGGCCTACTGCACCAACTCGACGTGGGATGGACTCAACAAGTCGTTGCCACTTCCCTGCAGAAACTGTAACGCCGGAAACGCATATCCTCCTATTTCCATCTATTGTACTGTAAATTTTTTCCTTATTTTGTTACCTGAAGATATGACATTTCTGTGCCTTTATACAGGCTGTTACAAAAAGGTACGGCCAAACTTTCAGGAAACATTCCTCACACACAAATAAAGAAATGTTATGTGGACATGTGTCCGGAAATGCTTAATTTCCATGTTACAGCTCATTTTAGTTTCGTCAGTATGTACTGTACTTCCTCGATTCACCGCCAGTTGGCCCAATTGAAGGAAGGTAATGTTGACTTCGGTGCTTGTGTTGACGTGCGACTCATTGCTCTACAGTACTAGCATCAAGCACATCAGTACGTAGCATCAACAGGTTAGTGTTCATCACGAACGTGGTTTTGCAGTCAGTGCAATGTTTAGAAACGCAGAGTTGGAAGATGCCCATTTGATGTATGGAATAGCACGGGGCAATACCCGTGGCGCGGTACGTTTGTATCGAGACAGATTTCCAGAACACAGGTGTCCCGACAAGAAGACGTTCGAAGCAATTGATCGGCGTCCTAGGTAGCACGGAACATTCCAGCCTATGACTCGCGACTGGGGAAGACCTAGAACGACGAGGACACCTGCAATGGACGAGGCAATTCTTCGTGCAGTTGACGATAACCCTAATGTCAGCGTCAGAGAAGTTGCTGCTGTACAAGGTAACGTTGACCACGTCACTGTATGGAGAGTGCTACGGGAGAACCAGTTGTTTCCGTACCATGTACAGCGTGTGCAGGCACTATCAGCAGCTGATTGGCCTCCACGGGTACACTTCTGCGAATGGTCCATCCGACAATGTGTCAATCCTCATTTCAGTGCAAATGTTCTCTTTACGGATGAGGCTTCATTCCAACGTGATCAAATTGTAAATTTTCACAATCAACATGTGTCGGCTGACGAGAATCTGCACGCAATTGTGCAATCACGTCATCGACACAGATTTTCTGTGAACGTTTGGGCAGGCATTGTTGGTGATGTCTTGATTGGGCCCCATGTTCTTCCACCTACGCTCAATGGAGCACGTTATCATGATTTCATACGGGATACTCTACCTGTGCTGCTAGAACACGTGCCTTTACAAGTACGACACAACATGTGGTTCATGCACGATGGAGCTCCTGCACGTTTCAGTCGAAGTGTTCGTACGCTTGTCGACAAGAGATTCGGTGACCGATGGATAGGTAGAGGCGGACCAATTCCGTGGCCTCCACGCTCTCCTGACCTCAACACTATTGACTTTCATTTATGGGGGCATTTGAAAGCTCTTGTCTACGCAACCCCGGTACCAAATGTAGAGACTCCTCGTGCTCGTATTGTGGACGGCTGTGATACAATACGCCATTCTCCAGGGCTGCATCACCGCATCAGGGATTCCGTGCGACGGAGGGTGGATGCACGTATCCTCGCTAACGGAGGACATTTTGAACATTTCCTGTAACAAAGTGTTTGAAGTCACGCTGGTACGTTCTGTTGCTGTGTGTTTCCATTCCATGATTAATGTGATTTGAAGAGAAGAAATAAAATGAGCTCTAACATGGAAAGTAAGCGTTTCCGGACACATGTCCACATAACATATTTTCTTTCTTTGTGTGTGAGGAATGTTTCCTGAAAGTATGGCCGTACCTTTTTGTAACACCCTGTATATTATAATTGTTTTACAATTTGTATATATATATATATATATATATATATATATATATATATATATATATATTTGCATTTACGTCGATGTATAATAATGTTTGTTAAATACTATTTGTATATTTACACTGGGTCTTGCCTAGGGAAAACTATGCTATCGAACGATTACATCGATAGGTCGAGTGTGACGCTCCCGCGAGTTGCCGGGCTTTCGGGGTTTGGCAGCATGTAATTGCGCTCGGATTGCTATGATAGTTTCTGACACGGTGTCGCGGACGGGAAGCATTAGCTGGCGCACATCAAGAGCCCGTTTCGCCTGGTGACCGTGTCGAGAAGAAGGCGCGCCAACATCCAGCTTCTGCAACAGCGACGGCCGACAATGAGTGACTGTCGCCAACTCCACGATCGACGACTTCAAACCTTCAATCAACCAACAAGGGTGACTGAAAGCGCGTAAAGTTTTAGAACAGTATGGCAGACCTCAGCTTTTCAAATTGTTCCATTTGCATCACTAAAATACAGCAACTTAGGATGAACCTTTGTTGCTCATTGTCCCAATTGCCTTACCAAGCAGGGTCCCTTCCTTTTCCGGAATGAACCCGAGTGTCGTTGAAACTCAAACGCCAGCATTAAAGTAATAGCATTCCATTTCACTGCTTTAATTTCAAAGTTCAGTTAAAGTATTCATAGCTGGCTACAATATTTAGATTACACAAGCACAAATTAAGAGTGCGAGTTTTGTTAAACGATACTTTAGCTTACCTGTGACTGAAGTTCAGCTTGGTACGTACTAAATTTTACTATTTTTAATTGTTCAAAATCATTTAATTCAAGTTCAAAGTTAAATCTCATATTTCTAAATTGCATAGATTCACGTAGCTTTTGAGATGATTGTTGAGGTAGCCCAAGAGTAACCTTATTTTATTTAATTTCGTAGTGCTTCAGAAGCAAAGTTCAGTATAGTTCACTATTAATTTCAGTCACTAAATTAACTTTCAGTTTGCAGGTTTTATTAATTCTTTTGCTGAATTAAGTCAGAGTGTAGCGAAATTTATTACTTCTGACAAACATTCAGTTTTCACACAACACGCTTTTAGTGCTAATTATCTGTGCATTAACCTTTCTTTTTCAGTTACTATAGTAGTTGTCCATAGGACTGGCGACCGTAATTTTCCCGAAATCTCAAATATCTAATTGACGTAACGACCGCGCATTTACTTTGTTCATTAACTTTACCCTTTCTCAAAATTAATTTCACCAATTTCATTTGCATTTTTCCTTTCATTTAGATGTAACCCTTTCCTCCCTCTTTACCGACGCATTAACCTCGGTGACGATTGCTTTTCCCAAATTTCCATTAGGTACACGTGGTTTAATTTTTGACTGTATGAGACAGGCGAAATTCCCTCAGACTTGAAGAAGAATATAATAATTCCAATCCCAAAGAAAGCAGGTGTTGACAGATGTGAAAATTACCGAACTATCAGTTTAATAAGTCACGGCTGCAATAACTACCGCGAATTCTTTACAGACGAATGGAAAAACTAGTAGAAGGCAACCTCCGGGAAGATCAGTTTGGATGCCGTAGAAATGTTGGAACACGTGAGGCAATACTGACCCTACGACTTATCTTAGAAGAAAGATTAAGAAAAGGCAAACCTACGTTTCTAGCAATTGTAGACTTAGAGAAAGCTTTTGACAATGTTGACTGGAATAATCTCTTTCAAATTCTGAAGGTGGCAGGGGTACAATACAGGGAGCGAAAGGCTATTTACAATTTGTACAGAAACCAGATGGCAGTTATAAGAGTCGAGGGGCATGGAAGGAAAGCAGCGGTTGGGAAAGGAGTGAGACAGGGTTGTAGCCTATCCCCGATGTTATTCAATCTGTATATTGAGCAAGCAGTGAAGGAAACAAAAGAAAAATTCGGAGTAGGTATTAAAATCCATGGAGAAGAAATAAAAACTTTGGTTCGCCGATGACATTGTAATTCTGTCAGGGACAGCAAAGGACCTGGAAGAGCAGTTGAACGGAATGGACAGTGTCTTGAAAGGAGGATATAAGATGAACATCAACAAAAGCAAAACGAGGATACTGGAATGTAGTCGAATTAAGTCGGGTGATGCTGAGTGAACTAGATGGCGAATACTTACCTTGGATACTGAAACCTGGTAATTAAGCGAGGCAGCATTGGGTTACGATTGTGGACGGGTCCCGAATCAACTACTACTGGTTTGCTTAGCAATTTCACTCATTTATTTCAAGAAATAATTTTTGAAAACGAGCTAGCGATGTCGGAATCAGACTTTTAAGGCACGTAACCACAATCACAGCTGAAGGCCTTTAACGCAATTACAAAATATTTAACAAATATAGTGTGAAACCGCGAATGGTATAGGAAAAGTTAATTTAAAGAAAACAAACACCAAACAGATGAGACAAATGATGGTAACTTAATACTACAATAATAAAATAAAACGTAAGGGCCAGTGACAGGATGGTGCTCCAGGAATCGACCTCTGAGTTGGTCACACCAAAAACACTTTCGCGAGAGAAGAGAAAGGCAGCCGAGAGTTGCACTAAGATCACGAGATGGTAACTCGGACTAGTGGCAGTCTAATGAGCGACTAATAATAATCTTGGTGAGGCTACGTGACATACAACAAAACAAATGCAAAATTACGCCAAGGCCGGAACCGGCAGTCTGGGCTTCAGCCGCAGAATAGTGTGCATAGAGCGCCCGTAACAAGAAGCAATGACTGCCACTAAAGTAGAAGACGCCACCCAACCAAGAATCAAGAAGCTGTCAGACTCTCACGCCTCACGGGACAGCGGAGGCAAGGAGAGGGAAAGTACACTGCCGTCACATACACTGACCCCCAGGGCAGGTAACCGGCCACCAGGTAGGAAAAATTACCGCTGGTTGAACTCGACGAATTGCAAGAAGTTGAACGCAGTAAATAGCAATAAGAAGTAAAGGAAAGCTAATGAGATCCGTCTTCCCCGAGGACTCCACTCGCTGCTCTTCGCCTCGGCGATACTACGACCAGCAACGTGAACCTGAGTCACTGGAGGGTCGCCAGATATGACAGTGGAGGAGCTTCCTCCACGCAGATTGTAATGCACTCAAACGTGCAGGGTCCGGTTTAGGACGGGGTCGTGCAGCCTCGTGGCCACAGCCCTTGGATGCGGCAGTCCGCGCCGTGTCGTCGCTCTTCTCCTCCCGCATCCCCAAGCGAACTCCACCACGGAAGAACGGCGAGGTCGCCCCAAAGGGCAGCACAACTACATATCGATAAGCGCCGCTGCTGCCACTAGCGGACAGGCAGCGCTTACGAAACCCAGTGGCGCCAGTGAACACCAGAGGAAGGCAAACAACGCAGCCGTGCCAACTAAGTGATACGGTCTGGCAGAAACCTGGCCACGGCTCAGACACGTTATGCCACGCCTATCCGACCACTTGACGTGGTTCTGTAAGCGCCGTCAGTTGACGAGTCGCAAGAGTCACTTCTCATCCCGCACGTGCTCGGGTGGGGAGCAGTCCGGAGATGGTGCTGCAGAGGGCAGTGGCTGCACGCTCAGTTTCGTGGGCGAGCGTTGTCCTGCTGGAAGAAAGCATCACCTTCCTGCTCGAGACAGTCAGAAGAAGGGGTGTAGCAATATTCTGCACGTACCACTTGGTAGATATTCAGGGTCCCCTCCAGAAACACGAAAGGTGAACGTGAGTTGCTTACCAGACCATAGACCGTAAGATCTGGTTCAAATGGTTCAAATTGCTCTGGGACTTAGCATCTGACGTCATCACTCCCCTACACTTAGAACTACTTAAACCTAACTAACCAAAGGACATCACACACATCCATGCCCGAGGCAGGATTCGAACCTGCGACCGTAGCAGTCCCGCGGTTCCGGACTGCAGCGCTTAGAACCGTACGGCCACCGTGGCCGGCCGTAAGATCTGCGGCGGGGCGAATGCGCCTTGGCCGAATCCAGTCTACATCTACATCTACAAGCCAGCCAGCGGTGTGTGGCGGAGGGCACTTTACGTGCCACTGTAATTACCTCCCTTTCCTGTTCCAGTCAGGTATGGTTCCCGGGAAGAACGACTGCTGGAAAGCATCCGTGAGCGCTCGAATCTGTCTAATTTTACATTCGTGATCTCCTCGGGTGGTATAAGTAGGGGGAAGTGTTTTGGTTGGCAGTAGAGCCAACACCGTGTTAGTAGAGGAGGCGGAAAGGCACGCGTTTTAGCTCACGCAGGCCGGCGTGAGGTCTGCAACAGGACAAGGAAATTATAATTTAGAAAAACGGACGTAGCTGCTGGAATACTTAACTTTAATCCGTTAACGATGAACGTCGCTCTTGACGGTACATGATTCACAATATCAATAGTGACTGGTAATGGCGCCTTGCTAGGTCGTAGCAAATGACGTAGCTGAAGGCTATGTTAAACTATCGTCTCGGCAAATGAGAGCGTATGTAGGCAGTGAACCATCGCTAGCAAAGTCGGCTGTACAACTGGGGCCAGTGCTAGGAAGTCTCTCTAGACCTGCCGTGTGGCGGCGCTCGGTCTGCAATCACTGATAGTGGCGACACGCGGGTCCGACGTATACTAACGGACCGCGGCCGATTTAAAGGCTACCACCTAGCAAGTGTGGTGTCTGGCGGTGACACCACAGGAAGAAATACATTCGATACCTCATCCAGAAACGCACCCTCGCGAACCCTGTCGAGCAAGCTACACCGCGATGCAGAGCGCCTCTCTTGCAAAGTCTGCCACTCGAGTTTGCTAAACATCTCCGTAACGCTATCACGCTTACCAAATAACCCTGTGACGAAACGCGCCGCTCTTCTTTGGATCTTCTCTGTGTCATCCGTCAACCCGACCTGGTACGGATCCCACACTGATGAGCAATACTCAGTCAAAGAGACAGCACTTGCCAGGTCTAAAGTCTACGCGCAAACGACAATCAATTGCGTGCAGGCGGAATCTCCTTTCATCGCTGAGCACCACGGCGTGCCATTCCATCTTCCAAGCGATCCTCTAACGCCACAATCCAAGCAGCGCACGTCGATGCTGCGGCGTGAATGGAAGGCGGGTTAGAGGTCTGCGTGCCCACAGTTTGCAACAAACCCTCTGATCTGCGCTGCCGTAGCTGTACGACAGGCCGCTGCTGCCTTTAGCAATACAACGCTGCTAGCGCTCGTCTGTACTGCGAGGATGTACAGATCCTCGTCTGCAAGTGTGAGCGTGTAGCCGTGACCGCTGACACCAGCACAGTCGCACAGCTGGCGCAGCACGTCCAACTCGTGCCCCAATCCACCAAAAGCTCGGTCCCGCCCCTCGGAGGGGCGCAGTCTGGCCCCTTCCGGACTCGCTCAGTTGGCTGCAGGCAGACGGCTGCGGCACGGCCGCCTCCTTGCTCAACACGCCTGCACCACACTCACACTTCTGGATACGAGCTTTGCCTACCAAAGCGTAGACACAGATGGCTCTACGCTTCTGTTGGTGGACGAAACTGAAACCACTATCAGTACATCTACTGTCCCAAAGCTGGCACATTCATCACAATCGACCTCATCTTTCCAGGTGTACTAATTTTCTTCCCCACCACTGCAATTGGCCGTAATTACGCTTTATTCTTATACTAAAAACCGACACTGCCTCCTTATTAATTTCGCCAATTCTCCATTAGAAATGAAAACAAAAATCAACTGTGTTTGTACTGTGATATCGAAAAAAATCGTTTCCATGCATTCATGATAACAGTCAAAAGTTATGAAACACTCCTACAAAGAAACATGCATAATGTACATATAAAGGTACACCATGCGATCAAAAGATCCAGAGACCCCCTAAAACATACGTTTTTCATATTAGGTGCATTGTGCTGCCACCTACTGCCAGGTACTCCATATCAGCGACCTCAGCAGTCATCAGATATCGTGAGAGAGCAGAATGGGGCACCCCACAGAACTCACGGACTTCAAACGTGGTCAGGTGACTGGGTGTCACTTGTGTCAACGTCTTTACGCGAGATTGCCACACTCCTAAACATCCCCAGGTCCACTGTTTCCGATGTAATAGTGAAGTGGAAACGTGAAGGGAGACGTACAGCTCAAAACCGTACAGGCCGACCTCTTCTGTAGGCTGACAGAGACCGCTGACAGTTGAAGAGGGTCGTAATGTGTAATGGGCAGACATCTATCCAGACCATCACACAGGAACTCCAAACTGCTTCAGGATCCACTGCAAGTACTAGCACAGTTAGGCGGGAGGTGAGAAAACTTGGATTTATGGTCGAGCCATAAGCCACACATCACGGCGCTAAATGCTAAACGACGCCTCGCGTGGTGTAAGGAGCGTAAACACTGGAAATACGCTGTGTGGTGTGACGAATCACGGTACACAATGTGGCGATCCGTTGCTAGGGTGCGGGTATGGCGAATGCCCGGTGAACGTCATCTGCCTGCGTGTGTAGCGGCAACAGCAAAATTCTGAGGCGGTGGTGTTATGGTGTGGTCGTGTTTTTCATGGAGCCCCCTTGTTTTTTTGCGTGGCACTATCACAGCACAGGTCTACATTGATGTTTTAAGCACCTTATTGCTTCCCACTGTCGAAGAGCAATTCGGGGATGGCGACTGCATCTTTCAAAACGATCGAGCACCTGTTCATAACGCACGGCCTGTGGCGGAGTTGTTCCCGACAATAACATGCCTGTAATGCACTGGCCTGCACGGAATCCTCACCTGAATCCTATAGGACTCCTTTGGGATGTTTTGTAACGCCGACTTCGTGCCAGGCCTCACCGACCGACATCGATACCTCTCCTCAGTGCAGCACTCCGTGAAGAATGGGCTACCATTTCCCAAGAAACCTTCCAACACGTGATTGAACGTATGCCTGCGAGAGTGGAAGCTGTCGTCAAGGCTAAGGATGGGCCAACATCATATTGAATCCTAGCATTACAAATGGAGGGCGCCACGAACTCGTAAGTTATTTTCAGCCAGGTTTCCGGATAGTTTTGATCACATAGAAGGCGAGAAATCAGTGTCTGAAATTTATGGTAAAGGTTGTATGAATCGTGGAAATTTTTACAAGTGGGTAGAGTGGTTCAAAAATGGTCGAGACTCAGTGACTAACGAACACCGTTCTGCCGACCAGTTGCAGTTTTAATTCCGTCACTCGAAAGTCTAATTGATGACGCTATTCGTGCCGACCGCCGTGTGACTGTGGAAATGATAGTTGATAAGATTCAAGTTAGTACTGGTACAGTTCATAACATTATCAGTAACAAGCCGAAGTACGGCAAAATACGTGCATGATGGGTCCCTAAAGAGTTGACAAGGCTACACGATGAAACTAGGGTGAGAGTGTGCACAGAGCTAGAAGAACGTTATGAAAGAGAAGGTGAGCAATTTCTAAACAAAATTTTATCTTGTGATGAAACTTGGGTTCACTATTATGAGCGAGAATCAAAAAGACAAAGCATGGAGTGGAAGCACATCAAAGTAAAAATTCCAAACCCAAGCATCAGCAGGAAAAGCCGTGTTGACGGTGTTTTGGGATGCTGAAGGTCCAGTTTTCTGTGTCTATCTCGAAGAGCAGCGTGCAGTGAACAGCCAATACAACTTGGATTTGCTTTTAAACAAGGTGAGGCCAGCCATGAGAGAGAGAGACATCGTGGATCTGAGAGGAGAGGTGTGATTCTCCAGCAATACAACGCACGTCCTCATATTGCTCAACTAACCCGTCAAACCATCGACAAAATGGCTGACAAGTACTGCTTCATACCCCTTACAGCCCTGATTTAGCTCCTAGTGATTTACATTTGTCTGGTGTACTGAAGGAGGCATTGCGTGGAAAGAGATTCCAGGACAACGAAGACTCGAATAAGATTGTGGAAAATTGGTTTAAACATCAAGATAAAGAGTTCTTTGCAGCCGGAATAAAAGAGCTTCTAGCCCGTTGGAACAAGTGCGTAAATATTCAACGGGATTATGCTGAAAAGTAGAAAACGTATTGTTTTGTAAAAATGAACGCTTTTTTCTCCAGACCAATTTGCCTCTTTAATTATTTAATGGCCGCCGTATAATTTTATAAGTACATTCAGCGGAGTATGTGGATACTGTTTGTGAAATTTATTGCGAATAACAATAACAATAAATTTTAACGTTATCCATGATACGGCTGTTTTTGACGCATCGCATTGCCTGTTGTTGTGGTCTTCAGTCAAGAGACTTGTCTGATGCAGCTCTCCATGCTACTCTATCCTGTCCAAGCTTCTTCATCTCCCAGTACTTACTGCAACCTACATCCTACTCAATCTGCTTGTGTATTCATCTCTTGGTCTCCCTCTACGATTTTTACCCTCTACGCTCCTCTCCAACACTAAATCGGTGATCCCTTGATGCCTCAGAACATGTCCTACCAACCGGTCCCTTCTTCTTGTCAAGTTGTGCCACAAACTCCTCTTCTCCCCAATCCTATTCAATACCTCCTCATTAGTTATGTGATCTACCCATATAAACTTCAGCATTCTTCTGTAGCACCACATTTCGAAAGCTTCTATTCTCTTCTTGTCCAAACTATTTATCGTCCACGTTTCACTTCCATACATGGCTACATTCCATACAAATACTTTCAGAAATGACTTCCTGACACTTAAATCTATACTCGATGTTAACAAATTTCTCTTCTTCAGACACGCTTTCCTTGCCATTGCCAGTCTACATTTTATATCCTCTCTACTTCAACCATCATCAGTTATTTTGCTCCCCAAATAGCAAAACTCCTTTACTACTTTAAGTGTATCATTTACTAATCTAAGTCCCTCAGCTTCACCCGACTTATTCTCCTCGTTTTGCTTTTATTGATGTTCATCTTACATCTTCCTTTCAAGACACTGTCCACCCCGTTCAGCTGCTCTTCCGGGTCCTTTGCTGTCTCTGATAGAATTACAATGTCATCGGTGAACCTCAAAGTTTTTATTTCTTCTCCATGGGTTTTAATACCTACTCCGAATTTTTCTTTTGTTTCCTTTACTGCTTGCTCAATATACAGATTGAATAACATCAGGCAGAGGCTACAACCCTGTCTCACTCCCTTCCCAACCACTTCTTGCCTTTCATGCCCCTCGCTTCTTATAACTGCCATCTGGTTTCTGTACAAATTGTAAATATCCTTTCGCTCCCTGTATTTTACTCCTTCCACCTTCAGAATTTGAAAGAGAGTATTTCAATCAACATTGTCAAAAGCGTTCTCTAGGTCTACAAATACTAGAAACGTAGATTTGCCTTTCCTTAATCTATTTTCTAAGATAAGTCGTAGGGTCAGTATTGCCTCACGTGTTCCAACATTTCTACGGAATCCAAACTGATCTTCCCCTAGGTCGGCTTCTGCTATTTTTTCCATTCGTCTGTAAAGAATTCGCGTTAGTATTTAGCATCCGTGGCTTATGAAACTGATAGTTCGGTAATTTTCACATCTGTCAACACTTGCTTACTTTGAGAGAGGAATTATTATATTCTTCTTGAAGTCTGAGGGTATTTTCCCTGTCTCATACATCTTGATCACTAGATGGTAGAATTTTGTTTGACCTGACTCTCCCAAGGGTGTCAGCAGTTCTAATGGAATGTTGTCTACATTCTACATTCTCTTCCATTTCCATAATATTGTCCTCAAGCACATCGCCCTTGTATAGACCCTCTTTATACTCCTTCCACCTTTCTGCTTTCCCTTCTTTGCTTAGAACTGGGTTCCCATCTGAGCTCTTGATATTCATGCAAGTGGTTCTCTTTTCTCCAAAGGTGTCTTTATTTTTCCTGTAGGCAGTATCTATCTTACTCCTAGTGATATGCGCCTCTACATCCTTAAATTGTCCGCTAGTCATCCCTGCTTAGCCATTTTGCACTTCATGTCGATCTCATTTTTGAGACGTTTGTGTTCCTTTTTGCCTGCTTCTTTTACTGCATTTTTATATTTTCTCCTATCATCAATTAAATTCAGTATTTCTTCCGTTACCGAAGGATTTCTACTAGCCGTCGTCTTTTTACCTACTTGATCCTCTGCTGCCGTCACTACTTCATCCCTCAGAGCTACCCATTCGTCTTCTACTGTATTTCTTTCCCCCATTCCTGTCAAACGTTTCCTTATGCTCTCCCTGAAACTCTGTACAACCTCAGGTTTTTCAGCTTATCCAGGTCCCATCTCCTTAAATTCCCGCCTTTTTTGCAGTTTCTTCAGTTTTAATATACAGTTCACAACCAATAGATTGTGGTCAGAGTCCACATCTGCCCCTGGAAATGTTTTACAATTGAAAACCTGGTTCCTAGATCTCTGTCTTACCATTGCTTATATACCCTGAACTACAAGGGGTTCTTGGTTCTTACTCCGACAGCGATTGCTGCGTGACTGTAAGGGATATGCGCGCAGAGTGTGGTTGAAATTGGCGCAGTATCTTAGGTGGAGATGGGGAACATTGTAAGAGGTATGCGCTGCCTGCGATATGCAAGGGATAAGAGAATCGCTGACCAGAGAGCAGTGTTGACTGAGTACGAACTGTGTAACTGCAGCAGTTAGTTGTTGCTAGTCGCTAGTCTGAGGTTGTCTGCGCTTGCCTGCAGTCTGCTCTGGTCGGGAGTCCGGAGCCTGAGTATTATTGTATAAGGTAAAAAGCAGCCTCGCGCATGTCTAGTAATGTATCTGAACTGTCATCCAAATGTTTAAAAAAAAAATGTCCTAATAATAATTTTTGTAATATAAAGTAATTTTTTTTAAAAAAAAAAAGCATTCATTTCAAAAAAATCAGTTACTTCCTCTCACAAATCACAAATGTATAGGCCAGCATTGCACGGAGCTGTGCCGGAAAAATGTTGAGTAAGAGCAGATATATTCGCCGTTTTTATTGAGGTAAGAATTTTTGCTTACAGGGCAATGACGCACCACTGCTGTCGTCCTAAATTTTACCAGGTTACTGAATTTATTTTTTTTATTATGAGGTTTAAGAATTTTTCTGTTTGGTGCTTACATTAAATGAGAAAAGAATTTTGTGGGTACATTAAATGTGAATGCATTTCTGTACGGAGATTATAAATGGGAAGCGATTTTGTTCTGAGGTTACACTGAATTAGAATCACTTTCATTATTCATATTTAAATTCATTTAATTATTTCGTGTGGGGAGGTTACAACATACATACGTACAGGGTAGCAATTACTGAACTAAAAGGAAAAAAACGTAAATTAGTTACAAACTGCAACGTGCACACACTTTATTCGACAGTTAAACATCGCTACAGATACTGGGATTTAGGTTATGACCTGTTCGATATGCCTGCTATCATTGGAGAGGTGGCGCAGACGAACTGCGAAATCCTGCATGACCCGCTGAAGTGCCGGAACATCGATGGCGCCGATGACCTCCTGAATGGCTGTCTTCAGCTCAGCAATGGTTTCGGGGTCATTGCTGTACACCTTGTCTTTAATACAGCCCCACAAAAAGGAGTCGCACGTGTTCAGATCTGGAGATTACGGCGGCCAACGCCATGTCAGTGGCCCCTGGGTACCCCAGAGCCAGAATGCGGTCCCCAAAGTGCTCCTCCAGGACATCGAACACTCTCCTGCTTCGATGGGGTCGACACACATCTCGTCGAAATCAGCGTCACTTTGGATGTTGGGGACGAAATCCTCTTCCTAAACCTTCACGGACCGTGCGGGAGCCACCGAGCCATCGAGAAACATCGCACCGATTATTCCGTGGCCGGACACAGCACACCACACAGTTGCCCGTTGAGGGTGAAGAGACTTCTCGATCGCGAAATGCGGATTCTCAGTGCCCCGATTGCGCCAGTTTAGCTTACTGTACCAACGCATCCAAAAGAAAGTGGGCTTCGTGGCCAAACCAAACCATCATGACCCGCGGCAACCGCGCTCCTTGAACGTTCTGACGTAAACTGTTCAGAAGTCATTTCGTATCGTTCAATAATTGTCACCCCGTACGTATATTTCTGTGATATACAGGTTGGTCCATTGATAGTGACCGGGACAAATATCTCACGAAATAAGCGTCAAACGAATAAATTACAAACAACGAAACTCGTCTAGCTTGAAGGGGGAAACCAGATGGCGCTATGGTTGGCTCGCTAGATCGCGCTGCCATAGGTCAAACGGATATCGACTGCCTTTTTTTAAATCGGATCCCCTATTTTTTATTACCTATTCGGGTAGTACGTAAAGAAATATGAATGTTTTAGTTGGACCACTTTTCTTGGTTTGTAATAGATGGTGCTGTAATAGTCACAAATGTATAAGTACGTGGTATCACGTAACATTCCGCCAGTGCGGACGGTATTTGCTTAGTGATACATTACTCGTGTTAAAATGGACCTTTTACCAATTGCGGAAAAGGTCGATATTGTGTGGATGTATGGCTATTGTGATCAAAATGCCCAACGGGCGTGTGCTATGTATGCTGCTCGGTATCTTGGAGATCATCCAAGTGTCTGGACCGTTCGCCGGATAGTTACGTTATTTAAGGAAACGGGAAGTGTTCAGCCACATGTGAAACGTCAACCACGACCTGCAACAAATGATGATTCCCGAGCAGGTGTTTTAGCTGCTGTCGCGGCTAATCCGCACTTCAGTAGCAGACAAATTGCGCGAGAATCGGCAATCTCAGAAACGTTGGTGTTGAGAATGCTACATCAACATCGATTGCACCCGTACCATATTTCTATGCACCAGGAATTGCATGGCAATGACTTGGAACGTCGTGTACAGTTCCGCCACTGGGCACAAGAGAAATTACGGGACGATAATAGATTTTTTGCACGCGTTCTATTTAGCGATGAAGCGTCATTCATCAACAGCGGTAATTTAAATGGGCATAATATGCACTATGGCGCAACGGAAAATCCACGATGGCTGCGACAAGTGGAACATCAGCGACCTTGGCGGGTTAATGTATGGTGCGCCATTATGGGAGGAAGGATAATTGGCCCCCATTTTATCGATGGCAATCTAAATGGTACAGCGTATGCGGATTTCCTACGTAATGTTCTACCGATGTTACTACAAGATGTTTCACTGCATGACAGAATGGCGATGTACTTCCAACACAATGGATGTCCGGCACATAGCTCGCGTTCGGTTGAAGCGGTATTGAATAGCATATTTTATGACAGGTGGATTGGTCGTCGAAGCACCATACCGTGGCCCGCACGTTCACCGGATGTGGCGTCCCCTGACTTCTTTCTGTGGGGAAAGTGAAGGATATTTGCTATCGTGATCCACCGACAACGCCTGACAATATGTGTCAGCGCATTGTCAATGGGGGTGCGAACATTACGGAAGGCGCACTACTCGGTGATGATAGGAATGTCGTTACAGGTATTGCCAAATGCAATTAGGTTGGCGAACATCATTCTGAGCAATTATTGCATTATTTACAGGTAATCACGCCGTAACAGCATGCGTTCTCAGAAATGATAAGTTCACGAAGCTACATGTATCAGATTAGAACAACCGAAATAAAATGTTCAAGCGTACCTACGTTCTGTATTTTAATTTAAAAAACCTACCTGTTACCAACTGTTCGTCTAAAACTGTGAGCCACATGTTTGTGACTATTACAGCGCCATCTATCACAAAGCGAAAAAAGTGGTCCAACTAAAACATTCATATTTCTTTACGTACTACACGAATATGTAATATGAGGTGCTTTCAAGTTCTAAGGCCTCCGATTTTTTTTCTAATTAACTACTCACCCGAAATCGATGAAACTGGCGTTACTTCTCGACGTAATCGCCCTGCAGACGCACACATTTTTCACAACGCTGACGCCACGATTCCATGGCAGCGGCGAAGGCTTCTTTAGGAGTCTGTTTTGACCACTGGAAAATCGCTGAGGCAATAGCAGCACGGCTGGTGAATGTGCGGCCACGGAGAGTGTCTTTCGTTGTTGGAAAAAGCCAAAAGTCACTAGGAGCCAGGTCAGGTGAGTAGGGAGCATGAGGAATCACTTCAAAGTTGTTATCACGAAGAAACTGTTGCGTAACGTTAGCTCGATGTGCGGGTGCGTTGTCTTGGTGAAACAGCACACGCGCAGCCCTTCCCGGGCGTTTTTGTTGCAGTGCAGGAAGGAATTTGTTCTTCAAAACATTTTCGTAGGATGCACCTGTTACCGTAGTGCCCTTTGGAACGCAATTTGTAAGGATTACGCCCTCGCTGTCCCAGAACATGGACTCCATCATTTTTTCAGCACTGGCGGTTACCCGAAATTTTTTTGGTGGCAGTGAATCTGTGTGCTTCCATTGAGCTGACTGGCGCTTTGTTTCTGATTGAAAAATGGCATCCACGTCTCATCCACTGTCACAACCGACGAAAAGAAAGTCCCATTCGTGCTGTCGTTGCGCGTCAACATTGCTCGGCAACGTGCCACACGGGCAGCCGTCTGGTCGTCCGTCAGCATTCGTGGCACCCACCTGGATGACACTTTTCGCATTTTCAGGTCGTCATGCAGGATTGTGTGCACGGAACCCACAGAAATACCAACTCTGGAGGCGATCTGTTCGACAGTCATTCGGCGATCCCCCAAAACAATTCTCTCCACTTTCTCGATCGTGTCGTCAGACCGGCTCGTGCGAGCCCGAGGTTTTTTTGGTTTGTTGTCACACGATGTTCTGCCTTCATTAAACTGTCGCACCCACGAACGCACATTCGACACATCCGTAACTCCATCACCACATGTCTCTTTCAACTGTCGATGAATTTCAATTGGTTTCACACCACGCAAATTCAGAAAACGAATGATTGCATGCTGTTCAAGTAAGGAAAACGTCGCCAGTTTAAGTATTTAAAACAGTTCTCATTCTCGCCACTGGCGGTAAAATTCCATCTGCCGTACGGTGCTGCCATCTCTGGGACGTATTGACAATGAACGCGGCCTCATTTTAAAACAATGCGCATGTTTCTATTTCTTTCCAGTCCGGAGAAAAAAAATTGGAGGCCTTAGAACTTGAATGCACCTCGTAAAAAGTTGGGGTTGCTATATAAAAAAACGCAGTTGATATCCGTTTGACCTATGGCAGCGGCATCTAGCGGGACAACCATAGCGCCATCTGGTTTCCCCCTTCAATCTAGGCGAGTTTCGTTCTTTGCAGTTTTTTCGTTTGATGCTTATTTCGTGATTATATTTGGCCCGGTCATTATCAATGGACCAACCTGTATATGGACTCCTCGTGAATGCCTACAAAAGAACTGTAAAAGTTTAGGAAAATTACTACGCGCTACGGTTTTGTCCGCTGTCTGCTTGCACCGGAACGTGAGCCGCCGCCGGCCACACGTGTTCTGCCCGCAGCTGACAGCAAAACTGGCTGGCCTCGAGAGCTCAGTGCGGCAGGAAAGCGTGACCAGAATGTAAGACGGCCGCTCCAAAAGCGGCGCTCTCAGCCTCGCGCGCGCCGGCGAGATGCAGCGGGACGAGCAGCTGGGCAGTATGACTACTGGACGGCCGGACGGCTTCACGGTGCTCTGTCCGCCGCATACGTTGCAGGCTGCTTTCGGGGGGAACAAAAATTTCACTTTCAGTATTTCGTACGACCACTGACGGAATGTGACACTTAAAACGTTCCGATAATATGCTCGTTAGGACGTATCGCTTCATTTTAATGGCGTGACACAGCACGGTAAGTGCACTGAGGTAACAAAAGTCACGGGGCAGCGATACGCTGACACACAGACGGCACTGCTATGGCGTGCACGAGGTGTAAGAGGGCAGTGCGTTAGCCAAGCTGTCACTTGTAATCAGGAAGTTCGTGTGTAAAGGTCTCCAACAAAGAAAATTAATTACACTGGACGCGGAATGGTATTTGCAGCAAGGAGCATGGGACATTCCATTTCGGAAACCGTTACGTACGAGGGCTGTTCAATAAACAACGATCATCTACCACCTTATTTAATTCCAAAAGATGTTTAACTCGACTAGAACAACTAACAACTACTATACTACTGGTTATTAAAATTAAAGAGAACCACTTGTATGGAGAAAAGAGAACCACTTGCACGAATATTAGGAGCTCAGATGGAAACGCAGTTCTAAGCAAAGAAGGGAAAGCAGAGAGGTGGAAGGAGTATATAGAGGGTCAATACAAGGGCGATGTACTTGAGGACAATATTATGGAAATGGAAGAGGATGTAGATGAAGATGAAATGGGAGATATGATACTGCGTGAAGAGTTTGACAGCGCACTGAAAGACCTGAGTCGAAACAAGGTCCCAGGAGTAGACAACATTCCATTAGAACTACTGATAGATAACCTTGGGAGAGCCAGTCCTGAAAAAACTCTACCATCTGGTGAGCAAGATGAATGAGACAGGCGAAATACCCCCAGACGTAAAGAAAAAAATATAATAATTCCTCTCCCAAAGAAAGCAGTTGTTGACAGATGTGAAAATTACCGAACTATCAGTTTAATAAGTCACGGCTGCAAAATACTAACGCGAATTCTTTACAGACGAATGGAAAAACTAGTAGAAGCCGACCTAGGGGAAGATCAGTTTGGATTCCGTAGAAATATGAGGCAATACTGACCCTACGACTTATCTTAGAAACTAGATTAAGGAAAGGCAACCTACGTGTCTAGTATTTGTAGACTTAGAGAAAGCTTTTGACAATGTTGACTGGAATACTCTCTTTCAAATTCTGAAGGTGCCAGGGGTAAAATATAGGGAGCGAAAGGCTATTTACAATTTGTATAGAAACCAAATGGCAGTTATAAGAGTTGAGGGGCATGAAAGGGAAGCAGTGGTTGGGAAGGGAGTAGGAGAAGGTTGTAGCCTCTCCCCGATGTTATTCAATCTGTATATTGAGCAAGCAGTGAAGGAAACAAAAGAAAAATTCGAGGTAGGTATTAAAATCCATGGAGAAGGAACAAAAACTTTGAGGTTCGCCGATGACATTGTAATTCTGTCAGAGACAGCAAAGGACTTGGAAGAGCAGTTGAAGGGAATCGATAGTGTCTTGAAAGGTGGCTATAAGGAAATGAGACACTTAAAGTAGTAAAGAAGTTTTGCTATTTGGGGAGCAAAATAACTTATGATGGTCGAAGTAGAGAGAATATAAAATGTAGACTGGCAATGGCAAGGAAAGCGTTTCTGAAGAAGAGAAATTTGTTAACATCGAGTATAGATTTAAATGTCAGGAAGTCGTTTCTGAAAGTATTTGTATGGAGTGTAGCCATGTATGGAAGTGAAACGTGGACGATAAATAGTTTAGACATAAAGAGAATAGAAGTTTTCTAAATGTGGTGCTACAGAAGAATGCTGAAGATTAGATGGGTAGATCACATAACTAATGAGGTGGTATTGAATAGGATTAGGGAGAAGAGGAGTTTGTGGCACAACTTGACTAGAAGAAGGGATCGGTTGGTAGGACATGTTCTGAGGCATCAAGGGATCACCAATTTAGTACTGGAGGGCAGCGTGGAGGGTAAAAATCGTAGAGGGAGACCAAGAGATGAATGCACTAAGCAGATTCAGAAGGATGTAGGTTGCAGTAGGTACTGGGAGATGAAGAAGCTTGCACAGGATAGAGTAGCATGGAGAGCTGCATCAAACCAGTCTGTGGACTGAAGACCACAACAACTACTGGTGCTCATTATGCACAATACCCACAACCAATAGCACCACTGAAAACTAACTACGACGCCTGTTGAATACAGAATGATCATAATTTATTTTTCACAGCGTACTTTTACTCATCCTCACAATTTTCTACATCTACATCTACATCTACATGACTACTCTGCAAGTCACATTTATGTGCCTGGCAGAGGGTTCATCGAACCACAAACATACTACAATTCCACTCCCGAGCTGCGCGCGGGAAAAACGAACACCTGAACCTTTCTGTTCGAGCTCTGATTTCTCTTATTTTATTTTTGTGATCATTCCTACCTATGTAGGTTGGGCTCGACAAAATATTTTCGCATTCGGAAGAGAAAGTTGGTGACCGAAATTTCGTAAATAGATCTCGCCGCGACAAAAAACGTCTTTGCTTTAACGACTTCCATCCCAACTCGCGTATCATATCTGCCACACTCTCCCCTATTACGTGATAATACAAAACGAGCTGCCCTTTTTTGCACCCTTTCGATGTCCTCCGCCAATCCCACCTGGTAAGGCTCCCACACCGCGCAGCAATATTCTAACAGAGGACGAACGAGTGTAGTGTAAGCTGTCTCTTTAGTGGACTTGTTGCATCTTCCAAGTGTCCTGCCAATGAAACGCAACCTTTGGCTCGCCTTCCCCACAATATTATCTGTGTGGTCTTTCCACTGAAGTTGTCCGTAATTTTAACACCCAGGTACTTAGTTGAATTGCCAGCCTCGAGAATTGTACTATTTATCGAGTAATCGAATTCCAACGCATTTCTTTTGGAACTCGTGTGGGTCACCTCACACTTTTCGTTATTTAGCGTCAACTGCCACCTGCCACACCGTACAGCAATCTTTTCTAAATCGCTTTGCAACTGATACTGGTCTTCGGATGACCTTACTAGACGGTAAATTACAGCATCATCTGCGAACAACCTAAGAGAACTGCTCAGATTGTCACCCAGGTCATTTATATAGATCAGGAACAGCAGAGGTCCCAGGACGCTTCCCTGGGGAACAACTGAATCACTTCAGTTTTACTCGACGATTTGCCGTCTATTGCTACGAACTGCGACCTTCCTGACAGGAAATCACAAGTCCAGTCGCACAACTGAGACGATACCCCATAGGCCCGCAGCTTGTTTAGAAGTCGCTTGTGAGGAACGATGTCAAAAGCTTTCCGGAAATCTAGAAATACGGAATCAACTTGAGATCCCCTGTCGATAGCGGCCATTACTTCGTGCGAATAAAGAGCTAGCTGCGTTGCACAAGAACGATGTTTTCTGAAACCGTGCTGATTAGGTATCAATAGATCGTTCCCTTCGAGGTGATTCATAATGTTTGAATACAATATATGCTCCAAACCCCTCCGCCACACACCGTTGGGTGGCTTGCGGAGTATAAATATAGATGGAGATGTAAATGTGGGTGGTACCCAATGAAATGTTCAGTATTTCAGAAAGTGATCTTAAGATAATTCGTTGATGCTCTCTCGCAATGGCGGCAGCAGTGTTGATGTTTTCTTCCGTAAGAGCAGTAACTGGAGCACCGGATCCACCTTCCTCTGAAATTGATTGTCTGCGCTCTTTAAACATTTTAAACGACCTTCCATGTTTGCTGTAGGGAAGAACAGACTCTCCATAGGCCTCCCGTACCATTGTACAGGCGTGAGCTGAAGATTTGTTGAGACGAAAGCAGAATTTCAGAGCCGCATATTGTTCCTCGCGTCTTAGCTCCATTGCAGCGGTAGGCGGCACTGAACACGTCTGACCTCGCCTGCCTCTCACAGGAGGGAACGAGGAGTCCCGACAGCGAAACTACTACGGCGTCTTTATCGCACATTAAGCTAACAGAGGCCGGCCAGGGTGGCCGAGCGGATCTAGTCACTATAGTATGGAACCGCGCGACGGATACGGTCGCAGATTCGAATCCTGCCTCGGGCATGGATGTGTGTGATGTCCTTAGGTTAGTTAGGTTTAAGTAATTCTAAGTTCTAGGAGGCTGATGACCACAGAAGTTGAGTCCCATAGTGCTCAGAGGCATTTGAACCATTTTTTGATTTGATCGCAGATAAATACTTGTGACCAGCAAGATTATGAAGATGACTGCTGCTAGTTACATTCCAAGTAATTTAAGTTGTGCTCTTAGATTCCTGTCTAGCCGCATACTCGGAAATCGCTACATATTCGGAAAAAATGGTGAATTATACCTGACAAGAAAAAATATAAAGGTCTCTGTCGGTTGTTTCATTCACAGCAATTTCTTCTCCAGCAATTCCATATTTCGTTTTTTAAACTCACAGAAATCACGAAATCATTACGGAGGAAGTGAGCTCTTACATGTAAGGAATAACGAATATTGCAGTTAAATCTTAACTTACACGAATAACATTGTCTCAGAATGTGTTGCATATATGAAGAGGAAAAAAAAATATTTATATACCCATCCGTGCGCGAACCTGCGTCCTTTCGCATCGCATCTCCGACGCGCCAACCACTTGGCCACGCCAACCAACAAACACAACGTACTCAAATCTCTTACTATTGCGTCGAGGAACGTAGTCTGACTTCGTTTCCAAACGGTGCTGCGAAAGTCATAAGTGCGTGATAGTTTCGAAGTTTTCCAATACCATGCTTCACATAATTGCTTTCCATTGTTGCTTGAATGTTGTAAACACGTTTCGATAGTTACTAACTAAACCATTTGTGGGAAAAAGTACACAAAGTCACTAGTAACGTCAATTCACACTCATGTAATATACGTAAGCAGAGCCGATGTTTTGATATTTAATGATCTTTAAACTCTTATTTGCATAAAAATAACACGTATTTTGAGAGAATATTGACCGAAAACTTTTTTTGTGACGTAATCATTCACAGTAACAACCTAAACTAACCATGTTTCTAACAATGCAAAATAGTCTATTATGAACTCACTTTCCAACTGGATGCGTCCTCTGGTGATTCTTTAGTAACACAATCACTAAATCCAAAGCTAAAACCGCTAAATATGTTTAAAATAACAAATTATAGGTGTACATAAATCACAGGTCGACAGGGCCAGACCGAAATCCAAAACCTCTCGGTCCAATTGTCGTAAAATCGGCGGGAGGACTGCTCGGTAACAAGTCTCAGAAGCTTAACTGAATAGGGTATTTCGATAAAGAACCGAAAATGACGTCACTACCGAGACTAACCTACTACACAGATCGGTATGAACGATACAGAATGGGGCCCCTGGAGAGGTCTAGCAAAAGGGTAGATTTTGAGGAAGTCACCCAGAACTGTGGGTCAGGGGAGACTTGTCGTACGGGATGAGAAGGAAAGACTGAGTCTTTAATAGATGCGATTCATCGTGGCATGAGAGGACAGTTTGGAGAGTTAAAAATCGTGAGAGTCGTAAAAAAAAAAAAAAAAAAAAAAAAAAGAGAGAGAGCGAGAGAGAGCATAGGGTGGGAAATATAGAAAAACCGAAGAAAAGCAACGAAAAAGGTCGGAAAAATTAGAAAAATTCGTACGGAAATGGTTAATAAGAGACAATGAGTGGGAGATCTATATCGCTGCGAAAATAGTATCGGCACTTTGTCCCGACGTCTTTTCTAATACCGATTTTCGTGCCAGTAGACGGGTCCATTTTCACTTTCAATTTTATTTGTATATAACAATTCCATTGTTATTTACGAATTTGCATTCAACAATTTACGGTTCATTATACTGCATGGCCGTATCCCGATCGTCTTTCACCGATTTCTTCGGAAATTTGAGAGCTATTTGTTTTTCCACTATCGGCTTATCTTGTTTATACGTAATTCTCTCACGTTTTGGCGCGTTTGTTTTTTCGGCCAAAGGCTCTAATCGACTTTGTCAAGTCAAGTAGTTGTAAGGTGTCAGGCAAATCCAACACCTTCCATGAAAACTCTGACATGATAGCAAATCCGGCAGTATGTCACATAGCTCCTAATAAATCGTGACATTAAATTAACCAAAGTAATACGAGTAATGAGTGAGCAAATGGAATACTACAGACTAACGCAAGAATGCCTAAATGCATGTCATACCTTCCCACCGTGAAACATACGCAGTTTCGAGGGGAGAAACGAGAACAGAAGCGGAGAACAGAATCGTGTAGGCTAGGAGGCCCTACGATAAGGGACGGACACCCACGTCGCCAGCCAACCACCAGGACCACCCCCAGCCCATGTTAAAAGATAGAGCCCTCCAGAAGAACAGTATAGATCTTACGATAACACTAAAAGGGCCACACCAGCTGCAAGTTTTAGCGTGAGACTTTTTCGCGTCTCTGTTACGTTGCAAACGTTAAAAACATTGTCCCACCACTAAAAGTATTGGATAGACAGAATTTTGTAGGCGGAGCTTAAGGTTTACATTGAGATCCTGATTGGTCAGTTGAAAACACAGCCAGACAGCTTTTTTTAAACCAACTTCAGAAAAATTGTAGTAAGGAGAAGATAGAGAGAGTTGCTTCCGAGACGGCGAGGTGAGTGGAGCTGTGCCGTCCGCCGCCCCCTGACGAACACCGACAAGGTAATGAACGCACGCGATGACGCATGAGAGCGCATAAAGCTTCACTCAGAACTGCAGAAGTCTCATCTGTTACATCCCGTTTTGCGTAATACTAGTGTCGATTGTCAATTGAAGCTCATGGTATTCACATTTGCTACCTAAGTTAAAATCTGAAACGCGATGATTTTTCTATTATATAATTATTGAGAAGCCACATCAGCCACTGTAATTTACGACAAGTTAAATAAGTAAAGTTAATTGAGGGTCACTGTAGACCATTTTGATAGTTTTCTCTTTTATGAAACTTAACTTAAACCTAGATTATAGATGTGATATGGCATAGGTCATCCTTCGATCCATTGTAGAACTTGGAAACCCATTCAGGGAATATTCGTTCACATTTTTGTTGAACGCAGTCGGTTTTTACCATCCTGTATTAAAACATTTCCTTTTATCAATAGTGCAATTTATAAACGATGTTTTGTGAGTAGAATAAAATTTCCAATGGTAAACTTAACTGCTTTTTCGACGTTATTTTACCAGCTAACTAGAAATAGGAAAGCCTTGATCCCCTTCCACTAAATTTAGCCAGTATTAAGATTCTTTTACAGGGAGTGCAGTGGAGCTGACGCTGAAATCATTAAGTATTTGATTATATCATCGCTAGTCTCACTGAACTCTTCTGAACTCTACATGTCACGTGTGGTCTGGCGTCTCCTTACCAGCAACAGGTCCCAGCTTCAAACTAGTCAATTCCCTAAAAAAACACGCTCAGAGCGTCGTTGCGCGAAAGTGGTAGGGAGACACGACATAGAACGAACAGACACCACGCAGAGTGTTAGATAGTTTACATTTTCTTCCATAACTTTCGCTTTCTGTTTATCCAGGCTCTAAAATTTCGTCAGTTTTGACGACTTTCCACATCGGTTTTTACCGTATTTCTTTTTTCTGATCAATATAGATCACCCACTCATTCATTACCTCGTATTAACGATTTCCGTACAAATTTTTCTAATTTTTATGACCTTTTCCGTTGCTTTTCTTTCGTTTTTCATGTTTTCCACCCTGTGCGCCAGACGACCGACGCGAGTGCCTCCGCCGACAGCTCGACACCGCCTGCAGCGCCTCTGCTGGGCTCGCGACAGTAGCGGCTGGACCCTAGGCGACTGGAAGACCGCGACCCGGTCATACGAGTCCCGACTTCAGCTGGTATGAGCCGGGGGTAGGGTTCGAGCGTGGCGCCCACACCCCACGAAACCGTGCCACTGCCCGAGCTCTTACTGGCCCATAATGGCGTGGGCTGTCTTCACGTGCAATGCTCCTCTGTTCCAAGTGGACCAGGTGCTTCAGGGGGGACATTTGCAAACCATTCGTGGACCTCAAGTCGCAAACAGCAATGCAATTTTTTTTTTTGGCTGGGAATTCGCCACGTCACTGGACTACGACTGAAGACCTAACATCCTAAACATGCTAAGGACCAAAAGTAGTGTTTTGCGATGTAACAAAAAAACAATATCGTACGACATACGAAATTAGCATCCAGGTTTTTCTACACTACTGGCCATTAAAATTGCTACACCAAGAAGAAATGCAGATGATAAACGGGTATTCATTGGACAAATATATTATACTACAACTGACATGAGATTACATTTTCACGCAATTTGGGTGCATAGATCCTGAGAAATCAGTACCCAGAACAACCACCTCTGGCCGTAATAACGGCCTCGGTACGCCTGCGCATTGAGTCAAACAGAGCTCGCATGGCGTGTACAGGTACAGCTGGCCTTGCAGCTTCGACACGATAACACAGTTCATCGAGAGTAGTGACTGGCGTATTGTGACGAGCCAGTTGCTCGGCCACTATTGACCAGACGCTTTCAATTCGTGAGACATATGGAGAATATGCTGGCCAGGGCAGCGCTCGAAAATTTTCTGTATCCAGAAAGGCCTGTACAGGACCTGCAACATGCGGTCGTGCATTATCCTTCTGAAATGTAGCGTTCCGTAGGGATCGAATGGAGGCTAGAGCCACGGGTCGTAACACATCTGAAATGTAACGTCCACTGTTCAAAGTGCCGTCAATCTGAACAACAGGTGATCGAGACGTGTAACCAATGGCACCCCATACCATCACGCCGGGTGATACGCCAGTATGGCGATGACGAATACACGCTTCAAATGTGCGTTCACTGCGATGTCGCCAAACACGGTTGCGACCATCACGATGCTGTAAACAGAAGCTGGATCCATCCCAAAAAATGACGTTTTGCCATTCGTGCACCCAGGTTCGTCGTCGAGTACACCACTGCAAGCGCTCCTGTCTGTGATGCAGCGTCAAGGGTAACCGCAGCCACCGTCTCCGAGCTGATAGTCCGTGCTGCTGCAAACGTCGTCGAAATGTTCGTGCAGATGGTTGTTGTCTTGCAAACGTCCCCATATGTTGACTCAGACATCGAGACGTGGCTGCACGATCCGTTACAGCCGTGCCAATAAGATGGCTGCCATCTTGACTGCTAGTGAGACGAGACCGTTGGGATCCAGCACGGCGTTCCGTATTACCCTCCTGAACCCACCGATTCCATATTCTGCTAACAGTCATTGGATCTCGACCAACGCGAGCAGCAATGTCGCGATACGATAAACCGCAATCGCGATACGCTACAATCCGACCTTTATCAAAGTCGGAAACGTGATGGTACGCATTTCTCCACCTTACACGAGGCATCACAACAGCGTTTCACCAGGCAACGCCGGTCAACTGTTGTTTGTGCATGAGAAATCGGTTGGAAACTTTCCTCATGTCAGCACGTTGTAGGTGCCGCCACCGGCGCCAACCTTGTGTGAACGCTCTGAAGAGCTAAGCATTTGCATATCTCAGCATCTTCTTCCTGTCGGTTAAATTTCGCGTCTGTAGCACGTCATCTTCGTGGTGTAGCAATTTTAATGGCCAGTAGTGTAGCTTACAATGCGTTAGTTCGTCTACTCTTAGAGTACTGTTCGTCCATATGGGACCTTTACCAGTTGCGTCTGGTTCAAGAAGAACGCCGTGCGAGGTGGCCAAGCGGCTCCCACCGTCGGACGTTCCAGTCCTCCATCGGGCTTGTGTGTGCGTATCGTCCTTAGCGTAAGTTACTTTAAGTTAGATTAAACAGTGTGTAAGCTTAACGACCGAGGACCTCAGCAGTTTGGTCCCGTAAGACCTTACCACAAATTTCCAAAGAAGAGCGGCAAGATTCGTGACTGGTACATTTAGCCTCCGCAACAGCGTTACAAATCTCGTAGAAAGTTCGAAGTGGGAAATACTTGCAGGTAGACGCCGCGCTAAACGGAAGGGGCTGCTCACTAAATTCCAAAATCCGATCTTCGCCGACGATGTAGAGCATATATTATTAGACTACCACCTACTTGCAATGATCACCATTCAAAGATAAGGGAAATCAGAGCTCGTTCTGAGGCGTTCAGACAGTCGTTTTTCCCTCGTGCGATTCGCGAGTGAAACAGAGGGAAGGGAGGGGGGGGGGGATATGACTTTGGCGCGAATAGTGCCCTCCGCCACACACCGCTTGATGGCTAGCGGAGTATATATGTAGATGTAGGTTCGAGATTGGACGTGGTGGGAGAGAATGCCTTGAAACCGAGAAAGACGCCATTCCCGACTCTTCACTGAGTTTGCAACATTTGCATCCTTTCCGCTGCTGTCACAATACGGCATCTTGGCGTTGTGAGTTTTTTCCCCCCCTCGGCGCAGTTCAAGACATACGACGTCGTAAAGGTCAAGATGCTTGGTAGACTAGCTTTCACTTACAATAGGGCGCCAATTAGACAAGCTACATCCGTGCAGTGTTTCGTAATGAGAGCAGTCATGCGACACCCAAGAAACTCCGCGCATAGTTTCAAACCTTTAGAAAAATCCTCCTAGCGTACATGCTTAAAATCAAATATTTACCGCATTAAATCATTTGTAAAGTAACCAAACATTTGGTGCTGTTTTGTAAATGGGAGTTCGAGCCTTTAAAGAATGGGGGTTTATTAGTCTTTTACAAAAGCATGCCTAGCAGAGTGTCAATGATTTGACGAAATCAATGGCTCATATGTATCTTTGTTTTATTAAAACTGTTATTTTCGAATTCTGTCACGTGCATAACCTTCATGTATTTAAGTGCTAGGTACGTCATCTGCAGTCCGAGATCTACATTCCGTTTAAAGTTTTTAAGTCTTTACACAGGCAACTACATGTTTGTTTAGTAATACTTGCCTGGATGAGGTGAAAGAATTTTATAAAAGTGAAATAATTGACGTTTGTTTACATAGATTTCATGGAGTACATGTAAAGATAAACCTACTGTTTAACATTAGGTTTTACCGGCCGGTGTGACCGAGCGGTTCTAGGCGCTTCAGTCTGGAACCGCGCTAATCCCGCCTCGGGCATGGATGTGTGTGATGTCCTTAGGTTAGTTAGGTTTAAGTAGTTCTAAGTTCTAGGGGACTGATGACCTCAGATGTTAAGTCCCATAGTGCTCAGAGCCATTTGAACCACTTTTGAACATTAAGTTTTTATAATGATTTCTATGGCAGAGGGTTCATCGAACTACCTTCACAATTCTCTATTATTCCAATGTTGTATAGCGCGCGGAAAGAACGAACACGTGTATCTTTCCGTGCGAGCCCTGATTTCCCTAATTTCCAAAAAATGTTCAAATGTGTTGAATTCCTAAGGGCCATTCCTGCTGAGGTCATCGGTCCCTGGAGTTACACACTACTTAAACTAACTTATGGTAAGAACAACACACACACCCATGCCCGAGGGCACGCAGTCCGTGACATGGCGCCTCAAACCGCGCGGCCACTCCGTGCTTCTCCTTATTTTATCGTGGTGATCGTTTCGTCGGTGTCAACAAAATATTTTTGCATTCGAACGAGAAATCTGGTGATTGGAACTGCGTGAGAAGAGTCCGTCGCAACGAAACACGCCTTTCTTTTAATGATGTCCAGCCTGAATCCTGTATCATTTCAGTGACACTATGTCCCATATTTCGCGACAATACAAAACGTGCTGCCCTTCTTTGAACTTTTTCGATGTACTCCGTCAATCCCATCTGGTAAGGATCCCACATCACGCACCAGTATTCTAAACGAGGACGTATATGTTTGGGGATAGCAACTTCGTTTTTCTGTTTAGATGTGAAACTATACCAAAGATGTTCGCCAAAGATAGTCCAGTGCTCTGCCATTAGCAAGAAACTTATCATCGAGATATTTTTGTATCATACGACGAAAATACTTCGTAAAGACCTTTGAACAACTCCTCAGTATTTTGTAGAGTTGTAGCATTTATACCTCTGATCTTCTCTTCAGTACTGCTCTCTTTATGCATGTCATTAGTATCGTTGCCTTCCAGTACTGGAATTTATGGCATCCCCTACGTATCAGACGTGCCCATTATTTACGCAATGACAGATGTGCAGTTGTGGCTTCAACTGCTTTAACCCTGTAAGCATTCATGTATATTTCGCACTTATTTCGAAAAGAATTTGTAACATCTCCTGTACACAACATGTACGACGGTAATCCCAAAAGTAAGGTCTCCCATTTTTTTATAAGTACATAGACCCGTTTATTTCTACAATGGTTTACATCATTTTACAGCTTGAACATTTAGCTATTTTTCGACATAATCACCATTTCTGTCGATGCGTTTTTGTAGACGCTGTGGCAGTTTTTGTATGCCCATGTCATACCAGCTCGCCGCCATGCTGTTCTACATCTACATTCTACATTTATACTCCGCAAGCCGTCCAACGGTGTGTGGCGGAGGGCACTTTACGTGCCACTGTCATTACCTCCCTTTCCTGTTCCAGTCGCGTACGGTTCGCGGGAAGAACGACTGCCGGAAAGCCTCTGTGCGCGCTCGAATCTCTCTAATTTTACATTCGTGATCTCCTCGGGAGGTATAAGTAGGGGGAAGCAATATATTCGATACCTCATCCAGAAACGCACCCTCTCAAGACCTGGCGAGCAAGCTACACCGCGATGCAGAGCGCCTCTCTTGCAGAGTCTGCCAGTCGAGTTTGTTAAACATCTCCGTAACGCTATCACGCTTACCAAATAACCCTGTGACGAAACGCGCCGCTCTTCTTTGGATCTTCTCTATCTCCTCCTTCAACCCGACCTGGTACGCATCCCACACTGATAAGCAATACTCAAGTACAGGTCGAACGAGTGTTTTATAAGCCACCTCCTTTGTTGATGGACTACATTTTCTAAGGACTCTCACAATGAATCTCAACCTGGTACCCGCCTTACCAACAATTAATTTTATATGATCATTCCACTTCAAATTGTTCCGCACGCATACTCCCAGATATTTTACAGAAGTAACTGCTACCAGTCTTTCTTCCGCTATCATATAATCATACAATAAAGGATCCTTCTTTCTATGTATTCGCAATACATTACATTTGTCTGTGTTAAGGGTCAGTTGCCACTCCCTGCACCAAGTGCCTATCCGCTGCAGATCTTCGCTACAACTTTCTAATGCTGCAACTTCTCTGTACACTACAGCATCATCCGCGAAAAGTCCCACGGAACTTCCGACACTATCTACTAGGTCATTTATATATATTGTGAAAAGCAATGGTCCCATAACACTCCCCCGTGGCACACCAGAGGTTACTTTAACGTCTGTAGACGTCTCTCCATTGATAACAACCTGCTGTGTTCTGTTTGCTAAAAACTCTTCAATCCAGCCACACAGCTGGTCTGATATTCCGTAGGCTCTTACTTTGTTTATCAGGCGACACTGCGGAACTGTATCGAACGCCTTCCGGAAGTCAAGGAAAATGGCATCTACCTGGGAGCCTGTATCTAATATTTTCTGGGTCTCATGAACAAATAAAGCGAGTTGGGTCTCACACGATCGTTGTTTCCGGAATCCATGTTGATTCCTACAGAGTAGATTCTGGGTTTCCAGAAGCGACATGATACGCGAGCAAAAAACATGTTCTAAAATTCTACAACAGATTGACGTCAGAGATATAGGTCTATAGTTTTGCTCATCTGCTCGACGACCCTTCTTGAAGACTGGGACTACCTGTGCTCTTTTCCAATCATTTGGAATCCTCCGTTCCTCTAGAGACTTGCGGTACACGGCTGTTAGAAGGGGGGCAAGTTCTTTCGCGCACTCTGTGTAGAATCGAATGGGTATCTCGTCACGTCCAGTGGACTTTCCTCTGTTGAGTGATTCCAGTTGCTTTTCTATTCCTTGGGCACTTATTTCGATGTCAGCCATTTTTTCGTTTGTGCAAGGATTTAGAGAAGGAACTGCAGTGCGGTCTTCCTCAGTGAAACAGCTTTAGAAAAAGGTGTTTAGTATTTCAGCTTTACGCGTGTCATCCTCCGTTTCAATGCCATTATCATCCCAGAGTGTCTGGATATGCTGTTTCGAGCCACTTACTGATTTAACGTAAGACCAGAACTTCCTAGGATTTTCTGTCAAGTCGGTACATAGAATTTTACTTTCGAATTCACTGAACGCTTCACGCATAGCCCTCCTTACGCTAACTTTGACATCGTTTAGCTTCTGTTTGTCTGAGAGGTTTTGGCTGCGTTTAAACTTGTAGTGAAGCTCTCCTTGCTTTCGCAAAGAAAGTTTTGAAAGTTACGAACCTCTTCTTTCACCTCGTCATCGGAGCTGGATAGCTGGGACCACAACTAACAGTGACAGGTACTGTGAGACTGTGAAAAAACTGAAACGGGCAATTCAGAACCGTAGAAGAGGAATGTTGAGCAAGGGCGTACACATTCACCATGACAACGCTCGCCCACACATCGCTCGGCAAACCGTTGCTCTCCTGCAACAGTTTCAGTGGAACACAATCGCCCACCCACCCTACAGTCCTGACTTGGCGCCCAGCAGTGACTGTCACCTGTTCCCTAGGTTAAAAGAACATTTGGCCGGAAAGCGATTCAGCTCCGACGACGAGGTGAAAGAAGAGGTTCATAAGTTTCTGAACAGCATGGCGGCGAGCTGGTATGACATGGGCATGTTACCGTGAATGACAGAAATTGGTGAATGTCGACTTTCACCGGCGAATGTCAACAGATACCAAACACGTCGGTGAAAGATCGAATATTTCATTACATTGTTGTACATCCGGACCCTCTCCGGTGTGTGTCGCCAATCACAGATATGCTCTGGTGGAGGTCCAAAACAGAAGAGTCAAAAAACAAGCGACTGGCTGTCTCCCGCCAAACCCTTTGTCCTGCTCGGAGTCAGTCAGCTTTGTCAGTCTTCTGCAAGCTTTGATAACACGAACAACGTTTTCTTAATTTTTTTTCCGGTATCCTAATTTATACTAAATGGATACTGCAGTAAATCGTGATCTTTTTCATGAAAAGTTAAATGCATTAATTGCGGGTAAACGGGAAGACAATTGTTTTTATTTTTCTCAAGAAAAGTATTCTAAAATACTTTCTGCTAAAATTAAATGCAACACACCTTTGGATTGCAGACGATTAAAACGTTTTGATGTTTTAAAAATTAATGATGAAGAGAAGTTAATTGTACCTATAAAACCAGGGGAAACGAACATACAGTATTATGTTACCAATGAAGAATTGTACAGTATACTATATAAAACTGACATCAGAGTAGGCCACGAAGGGAAAACACGTATGGTTAAAGAGTTGCAAGTTAAATACAAAAATATTACATATGAAGTTGTAATGTTGCATTTAAATTTATGTAAACTGTGTCAAATGAAACACAGTGCACCTAAGAAAGGTGCTGTTGTGAAGCCAATGGTTAGTTCTGAATGAAACTCAAGATGTCAGGCTGATCTGATACATCTGCAGTCAAACAGAGAAGGCGAATATAAGTTCACAATGGTGTATGAAGACCATTTAACTAAGTTTGTCCAGCGACGACCTTGAAAACTAAAAGAGCTGAAGAAATAGCGCATCACGTTTTTTCAATATTTTTAACATTTGGTGCACCAGTAATATTGCAATCAGATAATGGTAGAGAATTTAGTAATCAAGTCACATCCGAAATATGCGCTATGTGGAAAGATGTTAAAATAGTTGATGGAAAGCCTCGTCACAGTCAAACACAGGGCTCAGTTGAAAGGACCAATCAGGATATACAGAATATGCTAACTGCATGGATGAACGATAACCATACAAATAAATACTCAGATGGTTTATCCTTTGTTCAATTTGCCAACAACACTACATACCACGAACGAATACGCCAAAGTCCTTATGAAGCCATGTTTGGCGTTAAAGCAAAAAGAGGTATAGCATCGTCTTTTTTGCCTGGTGAACAAATCGCAAATATTGAAACTGAAGAACAACTTGAAGAAATTGCCAATACTTCTGAAACCGAAGAACAACTTGAAGAAACTGTTAATGCTTATAAAAAAATTGACAGGTGGTCATACCGAAAACCATATTCCAAAGAAAAATATTGAAGAGGACCTACAACCTACAACGTCTTCACATCAAATTCTGTCTGAAAAACACGAGTTGATTTCTACAAAAAGAGCAGCCGCGAAAGAAAATCTTCTACTGCAAGCAACAAAGATGTACGAACCTCATAAAAACAATTTCCTCCTGCTCAAATTCGAGATAATGTACGAATACAAGTTCCTGATGTCGACCGTGGTCGTACTGATAGCCGAAATGTGTTAGCGGTTGTTGTTCGAATAGAAGACTCCGACTTCTATAAACTGGAAAATAAAAATGGTACCCTCAATCATCTTTACACGCGTAATCAGTTCGTAACTTGTAAAGAAAAGTTACTTTCTATACAGAAGCGGGGGACAAAGCTATACACGCTGTCATTGGAAAAGGAAGTGTTCCACAAATAAATGCAGTTGTAAAAGCAAGGGGCGCTTGTGCAATTCAAAGTGTCATAATAGTTTAAGTTGTCGCAATAAATAAGATTTAACCACATAAGTAAGTAATTTTTTTAAAACTATTATTTTCATTTCTCTTGTAGAATGTACTGTGTATTTTAAATTCTTGGTCATTCCTTTCAGGAAGTTACGTCATCCTTGTGACGTTTTGTAGGGACTGAATTACGGAGAAGAAAAAACAAATCTCCAACATGTTCAACATTCACCATTAGTAAATGTCAACATTTACCTATGTAAGTCAGAAATAAGGGTATTTAGCAAATATTTCGGGTATACACTAAGCGACTATGTGAATGTTGACATTCACCACTGAAAGTCGACATTCTCCAGATTTCGGTGTTTCACTGTAACAGGCATACAAAAACTGCTACAGCGTCTACAAAAATGCATCGGCAGAAATGGTGATTATGTCGAAAAATAGCTAAATGTTCAAGCTTTAAACTGATGTAAACCATTGTTAGAATCGGAATTTAAAAGAGCTTTGGAGGACTTACGGTCAAATAAGGCAGAAGGGATAGATAACATTCCATCAGAATTTCTAAAATTATTGGGGGAAGTGGAAACAAAACGAATATTCACGTTGGTGTGTAGAATATATGAGTCTGGCGACATACCATCTGACTTTCGGAAAAGCATCATCCACACAATTCCGAAGACGGCAAGAGCTGACAAGTGCGAGAATTATCGCACAATCAGCTTAACAGCTCATGCATCGAAGCTGCTTACAAGAATAATATACAGAAGAATGGAAAAGAAAATTGAGAATGTGCTAGGTGACGATCACTTTGGCTTTAGGAAAAGTAAAGGGACGAGAGAGGCAATTCTGACGTTACGGCTAATAATGGGAGCAAGGCTAAAGAAAAATCAAGACACTT
The DNA here is from genome assembly GCF_023864345.2 of Schistocerca serialis cubense. NCBI lineage: Eukaryota > Metazoa > Arthropoda > Insecta > Orthoptera > Acrididae > Schistocerca > Schistocerca serialis. The sequence continues at coordinate 36,469,051 of NC_064648.1, read as the reverse complement.
TCATAAGATTTGTCGACCTGGAAAAAGCGTTCGACAATATAAAATGGTGCAAGCTGTTCGATATTCCGAAAAAAGTAGAGGTAAGCTATAGGGAGAGACGGGTCATATACAATATGTACAACAAACAAGAGCGAATAATAAGAGTGGACGTTCAAGAACGAAGTGCTCGTATTAAGAAGGGTGTAAGACAAGGCTGTAGCCTTTCGCCCCTACTCTTCAATCTGTACATCGAGGAAGCAATGATGGAAATAAAAGAAAGGTTCAGGAGTGGAATTAAAATACAAGGTGAAAGGGTATCAATGATACGATTCGCTGATGACATTGCTATCCTGAGTGAAAGTGAAGAAGAATTAAATGATCTGCTGAACGGAATGAACGGTCTAATGAGTACACAGTACGGTTTGAGAGTAAATCGGAGAAAGACGAAGGTAATGAGATGTAGTAGAAATGAGAACAGCGAGAAACTTAACATCAGGATTGATGGTCACAAAGTCAATGAAGTTAAGGAATTCTGCTACCTAGGCAGTAAAATAACCAATGATGGACGGAGCAAGGAGGACATCAAAAGCAGACTCGCTATGGCAAAAAAGGCATTTCTGGCCAAGGGAAGTCTACTAATATCAAATACCGGCCTTAATTTGAGGAAGAAATTTCTGCGGATGTACGTCTGGAGTACAGCATTATATGGTAGTGAAACATGGACTGTGGGAAAACCGGAACTGAAGAGAATCGAAGCATTTGAGATGTGGTGCTATAGACGAATGTTGAAAATTAGGTGGACTGATAAGGTAAGGAATGAGGAGGTTCTACGCAGAATCGGAGAGGAAAGGAATATGTGGAAAACACTGATAAGGAGTAGGGACAGGATGATAGGACATCTGCTAAGACATGAGGGAATGACTTCCATGGTACTAGAGGGAGCTGTAGAGGGCAAAAACTGTAGAGGAAGACAGAGATTGGAATACGCCAAGCAAATAATTGAGGACGTAGGTTGCAAGTGCTACGCTGAGATGAAGAGGTTAGCACAGGAAAGGAATTCGTGGCGGGCCGCATCGAACCAGTCAGTAGACTGATGACCAAAAAAAAAAAAAAAAACCATTGTAGAAATAAACAGGTCTATGAACTTATAAAAAAAATAGGAGGCCTTGCTTTTGGGATTACCCTCGTATATTTTTGTATCTTGGGATAGAATCTGTGAAGAAGATCTGTCACTGAAACTGCTCGATATTTGGGAGTTTAAATGAAAATAAAAGAAACTGGTGGTCAAACGTGGATTTTATACATTTGACGAAAGGGCTTTTGTAGAAGACCTTTATCAAAGATTTTTTACGGTGCAATACGGCGAATGGTAAGTAGAATGTCGAATTAAAGACCTTTCTGCCGTCACCAGCCTTATTTTATTTAGCAACCAGTTTCGGCGTTATACTGCGCCATCTGCAAGTAAAATCTGGTTGCCAAATAAAATAAGGTTGCTGAAAGGCGTTCAACTCGACGTCCTCTGTCGAACAGCCGAGTCCCACAACCATCCCTAAAAAGGATGGACGTACAGACAGAGAGGGAGGTAAGTAGAGTGGTCTACGCGCGGAGACTTGGTTCTCCTCCCCGGGGAGCGCCGTCGCAATTCACCAGAGCAGCGCACAGTCCGCATGGGAGGTTCGCGTCGTGAATGTCGGGCCACGCCGTTAAACGCGTTTACTTACTGCGTAGGGGGACTTTGTGGCCACACTGTGTTTTCCGGACGGCTAATAGCGCAGGCCCCACCACGATGACGCAATACCCGGCCTACGTGGTCTGGGCAAGGAGCAACAGCACCGGGAGATGAAGGGCTGGGGGGGGGGGGGGGGGAGAGGGAGAAGAAGCGCCGCTTCCTCCCTTCGCTGCCCGCCTACTGCGGACCGTCTTCTCAACCCCGGACCGCGTCGGAGAAAATCGAAGCGAACGCGCATTCGCAGACACTTCACTCGTCTTCACGTATCTGTGAACAAGCGTTCAAACCGGAGGGAACGCAAGAGACCACGAGATGACGAACACAGCCTGTGAACGCTGCGCTATTTATACTGTGCTAATAGCCGTCACCCGGGATACAACACTGTACCGGCCGATTCGAAAGTAAATGTACACACTTCGTCAGTGTAACACGCCTGCATCAAAACAAGCGTAAAATGTTAAGTAATGTGCGATGTTCCTGGCTGTGGCCGCCAGTATTTTATCTTGCTAGAAGCTCGCCTCGATGCCGCTTGATACACGTGAAGCAGCATACGGCACGAAAGTGGGGTGAGGTACAGGCGGCAGATGGTACAGTAGGCTATGTGCCAGTCCCGTGGCAGAGTCCGCCAATCGTACTGAACTTGTTTCTGATTGGTCGCCACATTCGGGTGCTACGCGCCAAAACACCTAACACCTCCTATTAATTACTTAAATACTTTTCACTGTATTTAACGCAGTTTTCAGTATTACAATCCCTACGAGTGTTTCGTTTTTGTTTATTAAATTTCACTATTTTTGAGAAACATGACAGTAATGATATTCGAACCTAAGTGCCTTCGGGGTGCTCTGGCGCGCCTGGGAAGCGATGTACTTCGGCTGCGCTACTCACTATGTTTCGTGCGTTCTGCAGGGACGGACATGTCGCACCCTATATCGTTAGTGGATAGAAAAGTTACCGTATAATTAAGAAAGCTACGTCGAGTGTTGTAAAAGACAGTGTAATATGTGTGATTACTTAAATAATAATCAAACAGGACACATTAATGAGAAGATCTTGCCCTCTGTAGATACAGAGCCTAACCTGGCCAAGTGGCATCCCATAGCCGGCCGGTGTGGCCGTGCGGTTCTAGGCGCTCCAGTCCGGAGCCGAGCGACCGCTACGGTCGCAGGTTCGAATCCTGCCTCGGGCATGGATGTGTGTGATGTCCTTAGGTTAGTTACGTTTAATTAGTTCTATGGGACTGATGACTTCAGATGTTAAGTCCCATGGTGCTCAGAGCCATTTGAACCATTCACCCAACAATCTTACAATGACTAAAGACAAAAAATTAAACATACATAGGTTAGTAATAACTATATTCTGAAATAATAACGCAATTTAAATAAAAATTACCAAATATACAGCTTCTTCTTCTTCATGTGCCGTCTCCTCTAAGAAGGTTGGCTGTCATCATGGCAATTTCTGATCTTGATTTGGCTGATCTAAGGAGTTCTGACGTTGAACAGTTGTACCAATTTTTTAAATTCTCAATCCAGGATGTCCGTCTTCTACCCCTCGTTCTCTTCCCACAAATTTTCCCTTCTAGTATTATTTGCAATATTTTGTAATTTACTCCCCTAATAACATGGCCTAAATATTGTAGCTTCCTTACTTTAATAGTTTTAATTAATTCTTTTTCCTTTCCCATTCTTCTTAGGACATCTTGATTAGTAATCCTCGACACCCAACTAATTCTAAGTTATAATATACAGCAACCAGTGGCAAAATCGTGTTTTATTTATTCACTTTTGCAAAGCGATTTCAACTGATTAACAGCCATCATCAGTGCTACAAATACAACAATAAAAATAATTAATAACAGTGACCAAATGAATAAATGTACATCGTAAACCAATTAAATGTATATAGACGCATTAAACCATTTAAAATGAACATACAAATTTACCTTTCAACCAATATGTGCCCAGAGTAGTAATACTGTCTTAAGCAGAGGTCGAAACATAAAGTGGTACATCGAGAATTGACTATGACAACGAGAAACCATAAGGGGGCGCTGCAAAGCAAAGCCGCCCTCTATGCGAAAATAAGAATGACAAGAAGAAGAAAGAGATATGACATTCAAAGTGAGGTAAAATATAATGATATAATTCTAAAATATTGACATGAAATGGATATCTTTACAAAGATTTTGTCATCCACATAGTACAGTCATATACGCCGAAAAGCGATTGTACAAATTAGTAAACATGATTTTGCGACTGGTTGCTGCATATTTGGTAATTTTATGGCTTACGGTCGCTGCACGACTTGCGAACCACATGGAGCCCACCATTCACAACTTAAATTGTGACACTCACATTGTGACTTGGGTTACGCGATTACGAGTGCCGTTTGGTTGCAGCTCGTGAATAAAATAATGAAATAATATAGTATTAATGGCGCTGCATCTCAATACGTCCGATCTGGACAAGACCTAAAAAACAAAAGGTGACTCTTCCACTTTCGCCGATAATATGACGATCAAAAATCTTCAAATGTTTCCAGTGGTAGCAGACAGTATTTCTACAGCCGTGGACTATGTCTATAGCTCAGATTGTTTCTTTATTTTAGTATTTATAGTTACGTTTTCTGCTAATAAAAGCTCAGCACACAAATGTGCCTTTAAAAACTTTAAGAGACGACAGGTTGGTGGAAAAAACGGTAAGGGGCTGTTATTCAATCTCCCTGGATGTCTCCATCTTCCAGATCTGACATTGAAAGGACACACATAATTTTACAAATGTTTTGTCTGAAACTGCTACATTCCCCAGACACACAGTACAGTAGGGATCACAAGTGCAACACAAACAATGCTGAATTAATTTTTTTCAGAAAGCAACCACACACAGGGACCAAAAATTCAGCACATCCACGTGCTCTGCGTTTACCCCAGGAGATGTTCAAAATATGTCTGTGTGGACGAAGCCTGTGACCTGTTCGACTTATTACAGCTGTCAGCTGCAGCCATGACCTCCATTCATCTCATTCTGCACGGTCGCACAGCCATCTTCATTTCGCTGCTGTAGTTATGCTACGTTCTCAATTGCAACAACACACACGAGCACCTTCAGAAGGCCCCAAAAGTAGAAATCCACGGTGCTAAGATTTGCAAAGCAAGTAAAGCTCTGTACAGGGAAAGTATGGCCAACTTGCCAGCGGTCGCCATTTTGGGCCCACTGCATCGCTGGTTATACATGGACTTATGGAGCATATTTAGTCGTGTATACAGGGTGCGTCAAAAAATGTATACACACTTTGAAGCGTCATAGAAAAAATATGTCCCATTCTACAATGTTAAATTTCTGGAAATAGAAAGCTTAAAGTCCAATTGGAAAAATAAATGTACTGTGCAAATGTGATTAATATTCAGACTGGTGGCCTCCAGCAAAAATACATTTGTGAGTACGAGTCACCACTGATTCCGTACATCGTACCAAAGTGTCCAATGAGATTTCTGCACACACCGCCTGAATCTCATTCCAAAGTGTATCCAGGTTACGTGGTTTACGTTTGTACACCTCATCTTTTACTGTGGCCCATAAGAAGAAATCCAGCGGCGTGAGGTCTGGAGAGCGTGCAGGAAAGTGGATTGGTCCCCTGCGTCCTATCCACTGGCCTGGCACATTGTGATCCAGGGATGCTCGTACGTCCCTATGATAGTGCGGCGGGGCGCCATCTTGTTGGAAATAAAACTCATCATTACCGTATAAGGCACGAATGGCAGGGAATATGGAGTCAGCTAGCATTGTTAGGTACGTTTCTCCAGCAACAGTACCTTCAAAGTGGAAAGGTCCAATGAGTCCCCTGGCAGACAAACCACACCACACATTTACACCAGGCAAATTCACAGCCTTTTCAACTGTAATGTGAGCATTATCTTCAGCCCAGTACACACAATTGTGCCTATTGACAGTTCCATTGAGTTTGAATCGGGCTTCATCCGACCAAATTATACTACCCATAAATCCCGGTTCACGTCTCACCATCTCCTGAACCCATTCACAAAATTCTAACCTTCGATCTGGATCGTCGTCACTTGGCCGTTGCACCAGCCTCGGAATGTACACACGAAACTTGCCTTTCTCCAGAATGCGTAGCACACTACGTACTAGCACTTACATTACTTTCACGTCCCGCTTGCCTTGACGATTTTTGAGGCGAACGCTGAAACAGTTCCAAGACCGCAGTTGTGGAATCATCACTTGTAGCTGTACGAGGTCGCCCTGATCGACCTTTATGCACATCACACACTGTTCCCCGAATTTCTAAGTTGTCTCGTAGACGTGTAATTGTTAACCTTGAAGGTGGTTCTGTACCATACTCACTTCTCCACTATCTTCGAACCGCAGCTACATTCTCAAACTTCCAGTACCACTTAATTACCTGCTTCCGCGCTTCAAAGCTCAAACGCACGTCCGCCATGTTGCAGTTACTTCCTTGCCACTGCTCCCACCTGTTGAAGAAACATAACATTACTTTCTCACAGATATTTAACCTTGTAGAAAGGGAAATAAATAAGTCTATGACCGTTCAAAGTGTGTATACATTTTTTGACGTACCCTGTATTAAAGAAGTGCACTTAACCGTCTAATGCGCTGCTAAAACTGATCAACGACTCCAAACGGAACATGTCGGATATTTAGCAATAAAAAATCTCAAAAAATTTAAGCCAAATGAGTCGAAAAGCGTTTGTTGAGGCGAGCATGAAACACATTTTTTTTCCCCCTGCTATCCTTTATAAACAGCGAAAGTAGCATTCGCATTTCTTGTTGCGGTATCGAGTTTGAACACCTGGTTTCGTAGTTAGCGTTAAATTGGTTGTACACAATAGCCAGCAGCACAAAATGGAACCAATACTAGTTCGCAGGTACAAAGAAAAATCCATCGCTAATTTAAAGCTCTATATCGACTTACCACTTGTTCCTGCTAGTCGGTATTAAGAAATTTCGCCCAATGTCTCTTGTTATACGAAATAAAACATTTGACTCAAATATATATGCCAAGTACCTTAGTAAATAGAATTGATAAACGTGCCTAATGTGATTACGCATGCTCTATATTTTTCTCAGATCTGTTCCATAAACTTTTGTCTGCGAATTGTACTATGTCATTAGGAGAATGATTACTAAAGTACAAGAGAATGTTTTTAAAATGTGTTCGAATAAAACTAGGCCTACGATCCAAAGTAGGCTGTAGGAAACAGTAAAAACTGTATTTGTATTAATATACTGTAGATTAACATCTATATTCCAACTGTTATAATAGTTTCGTGGTAACGTTACTGGCATCTGTATCGAAGGTCGTAGGTTCGGTACTTACCTACTGTTTTTTTTATGCATTGTATTGTGTGTTCCTGCAACCTTTCCCATTGCGACCAATATTCTCCTTCTTGGTGCATCTGTCTCTGACAGAGTTACAATGTCATCGGCGAACCTCAAAGTTTTTATTTCTTCTCCCTGGATTTTAATTCCTACTCCAAATTTTTCTTTTGTTTCCTTTACTGCTTGCTCAATATACAGATTGAATAACATCGGGGAGAGGCTACAACCCTGTCTCACTCCCTTCCCAACCACAGCTTCCCTTTCATGCCCCTCGACTCATATAACTGTCATCTGGTTTCTGCACAAATTGTAAATAGCCTTTCGCTCCCTGTATTTTACCACTGCCACCTTAAGAATTTGAAAGAGTGTATTCCAGTCAACATTGTCAAAAGCTTTATCTAAGTCTACAAATGCTAGAAACGTAGGTTTGCCTTTCCTTAATCTTTCTTCTAAGATAAGTCGTAAGCTCAGTATTGCCTCACGTGTTCCAGTATTTCTACGGATGTAGACTGGCAATGCCAAGGAAAGCGTTTCTGAAGAAGAGAAATTTGTTAACATCGAGTATAGATTTAAGTGTGAGGAAGTCGTTTCTGAAAGTATTTGTATGGAGTGTAGCCATATATAGAAGTGAAACATGGACAATAAATAGTTTGGACAAGAAGAGAATAGAAGCTTTCGAAATGTGGTGCTACAGAAGAATGTTGAGGATTAGGTGGGTAGATCACGTAACTAATGAGGACGTATTGAATAGAATTGGGGAGAAGAGGAGTTTGTGGCACAACTTGACTAGAAGAAGGGATCGGTTGGTAGAACATGTCCTGAGGCATCAAGGGATCAGAAATGTAGCATTGGAGGGCAGCGTGGAGGGTAAAAATCGTAGAGGGAGACCAAGAGATGAATACACTAAGCAGATTCAGAAGGATGTAGGTTGCAGTAGGTACTGGGAGATGAAGAAGCTTGCACAAGATAGAGAGTAGTATGGAGAGCTGCATCAAACCAGTCTCAGGACTGAAGACCACAACAACAACAACGAAATATCTGTGCCATAGGCCATCGGCAGAAATTCTGTACAGTTTTCCTCCCTTTTCGCCTCGAAACGAACAGCCAAAAGCACAGCACTGAGGCATTACTCTACTTAAAACTTCCAAGATACACAGCACTTCCTATGCTTCACACGTAACGCTTGGGTCCACAGTGTCACGTGACGCGGTTTCAGCCAATCCTGAACTGCGGACGGCGGCAAACGCATGGGAAAGGGATGGCTATACTTCCCTTTATGCAGAGCTTTTTACAAGCAACTGCTCCTGAGCGAACTCTCCAGTTGTCGGAAGAAGCAAAACTGACGAGGCGTTGCCACGACGTTGGGACCACGGATTTACTTCATACTCTAACACCGTTAAAGTAGTAGGCCGTTAAAGCAACATAGAGAGGTGCACTACTCGGGCAGATCCGAGAAAATCGCAAGATAAGTTTTACGCGTCTATTACGTATCTGTGCGAAGATGCTAAGAGCTCATGGAGAACGCTGTACTCTGTAATAAAAATGCCGAGCGGAAGGATCTACGATGACCTTGAACGGCTATCATGTGACGGCCACCCGCAAGAAATACAACCAACAGAAACGAACAAAATGAGATCAACAAAAAAACAAGTGACGGTTCGACTAACGCTCAAACGTAATCATCGTAAATTGAAGTAGATACTTCCTGTGAGTGCGGGCAGACGTCATTGTTGGCAACCGCAATAAAATAATAATTGGATCGTTTTGCCGACCTCCCAATTCAGATGATACAATTACTGAAAGGTTCAAAGAAAACTTCGATTTCAAACACGTACCCGACCCATACGGGTATAATTGGTGGTGACTTTAATTTATCCCCGATATGCTAGCGAAAATACATATTTAATTCCAGAGGTACGCATAAAACATCATCCGAAATTGTGCGAAATGCATTCTCTGAAAATTGTTTCGAGCAGTTAGCTCATGAGCCCACGCGAAAAGTTGTGAAACACACTTGACCTCTTTAAGCAACAAATAACCCTGAGCTAATAACGAGCATCAAAACGGATACAGGGTTTAGTTAACACAGGTTTGTCGTAGCGAAATTGAATATTGTAACCAACAAGTCCTCCAAAAATAAACGAAAAATATAATCGTTCAGAAAAGCATATAAAAACTCACTTGATGCCTTCCTGAGAGACAATCTCCACTCCTTCCACGTCGATAATAAAAATACTGACCAGTTGTGGCTTGAATTCAGACAAGTAGTATCTGCAGCAATTGAGAGGTTTGTACCAAATAAATTAACAAACGACGGAGCTGATCCTCCTTCGTACACAAAACGGGTTAGAACACTGTTGCAGAAACAATGAAACAAACATGCCAAATTTAAACGGGCGTAAAATCTCCAAGATTGGCGATCTTTTACAGAAGCTCGAAATTTAGCGCGGACTTCGATGCGAGATGCTTATAACAGTTTCCACAACGAAACTTTCTCTCGAAACCTGGAAGAAAATCCAAAGAGATTCTAGTCGTATGTGAATTATTTTAGCGGAAAAAAACAATCGATGCCTTCTCTACGCGATAGCAATGAAGATAATACGAAGACAGTGCTGCCAAAGCAGAGTTACTAAACAGAGTCTTCCGAAATGCCATCACGAAAGAAGACGAAGTAAATATTTCACAATTAGAATCGAGAACAGCTGCTAATATAAGCAACGTAGAAGTAAATATCCTCGGAGTAGTGAAGCAACTCATATCACTTAATAAAAGCAAGTCTTCTGGTCCAGACTGTATACCAATTAGGTTCCTTTCGGAGTATGCTGATGCATTACCTCCATACTTAACGATCATATACAACCGTTCGCTCGAAGAAAGACCCGTACCCAAAGAATGGAAAGTTGCACAGGCCACACCAATATTCGAGAAAGGTAGTAGGAGTAATCCACTAAATTACAGGCCCATATCGTTAACGTCGATATGCAGCAGGATTCTGGAACATAAATTGTGTTCGAACATTATGAATTACCTTGAAGAAAACGGTCTATTGACACACAGTGAACATGGATTTGGAAAACATCTTTCTTGTGAAACACAACTAGCTCTTTATTCACATGAAGTGCTGAGTGCTATTGACAAGGGATTTCAGATCGATTCCGTATTTCTGGATTTCCGGAAGGCTTTTGACGCTGTACACACAAGCAGCTTTTATGGAATTGCGTGCTTATGGAATATCGTCTCAGTTTTGTGACCGGATTTGTGACTTCCAGTCAGAGAGGTCACAGTTCGTAGTAACTGATGGAAAGTCATCGACTAAAGCAGAAGTGATTTCTGGCGTTTCCTAAGGCAGTGTTGAAGACCCTTTGCTGTTCCTTATGTATATAAACGATTTAGGAGACAATCTGAGCAGCCGTCTTTGGTTGTCTGCAGGTGATGCTGTCGTTTATCGACTATAAAATTCTTTTATCTTGGCGGCTCACGCATGCCCGTCCAGACGCGGGAGATTGCTGCGTTGCCAGTTGTCCGCGCCAAGAGAAGCAGCGCCATAGTATAGTATAGTTCGCAAACTTACGTTTAGGGGGGAGCGCGCAGTTTATGAAGTAAAGCCACCACGGCCGCATTAACCCTTTCGCTGCTACAGAGACGTGGTGCTCCCCGCATTCCGCGCTGTGCGCGATTTTGTCATCACTGCACTGCTCGCCTGTGCTGACACACGGTGTTTCGACTGCTTTGACACACTTATCATTCGATTTCCAACAACTATTTGGCCCAAAAATTTGATTTTTACACATCTTCTTGACTGATACCTTCCCCCCATAAATGACTTAATTTTGTTTCGATGTTCAACGCAGTTATTGTGCAGCATTAGATGTAGTAAACCATTGCACGAAATTTTGAAGAGTTTGCAGAGGTTAAAGTCCATAGCGTATACTTTCCATATGGTCGATTTTAGTTGCCAATAGAAATTTCAAAAAATTACATTCAAACGAATAAAATTCATAAAGTAAGACACTACGATATTGTTTTTAAATTTAAAAAAAATATTAAATACCGACCAAGGTTTGAACTCAAAACATTTCGCATAGCAGCCATACACTTGAACCTTTTCTTCTTTTTCTTTCTTTTTTTTTTTTTAATCTCGTTTTGTTCGTTGAATCTGATCGGAGCGGATGTCCAAAGACACCCTTTTAAGTTCGTCGTTGATCCGTTCACTCAGTTTTTTTACTACAGAGGGCAGCTGACCCTCTGACCGAACACGCTGAACTACCGTGCCGGCTGCCAATACGCTAACGCAGCTCGTCATTCAACATGTTACCTCGAGGACTTTAAAGTACCACGCAAAATACCGACAAACACTGTTGGTATGATTATGAATTACTCACGTTTCGTCGAAGTACAATAGTAAATAAACAATTACCGCTGTTCTTTATTGCGAAAAAGCGGTTAGTGAGAATGATACAAACACCTTTCCTTGCTATCGCCTGAATTAGAAGGCTTATTGCATGTTTGGTTTAATTAATTAATAGAATATGAAGCAATTGGTATAAAGAATGCTTTTTCCAAACTTTCTATAAAAGAAAGTCTGCTATCAAGACATTGCTTTTGTTCAATTACTTTATTTATGACTGCTCTGCACTGCATTCGAGCTCTGGCAACGTCTTTCTCTGTTCATTGGCTGACTGTGTTTTGTGACGTCAGATGCGCAGAACGAACCCAAACCCGGCCGTCGTCATAAATGACGCGCACTTTGGTAAAGCCATCAGAAGATCAAAACAAACTGCAAAACGATTTAGAAAAAAATATCTGAATGGTGCGAAAAGTGGCAGTTGACCCTAAATAACGAAAAGTGTGAGCTAAACCACATGATTGCTAAAAGGAACTCGTCAAACTTCGGTTACACGATAAATCAGTCTAATCTAAAAGCCTTAAATTCACTTAAATACCTAGGTATTACAATTACGAATAACTTAAACTGTTGTGTGGAAGGCAAACCAAAGACTGCGTTTTATTGGCGGGACACTTAGAAAATGTGACAGACCTACTAAGGAGACTGCCTACACTACAATCGTCTGTCCTCTTTCAGAATACTGCTGTGCGGTGTGGGATCCTTACCAGATAGGATCGACGGAGTACGTCGAGAAAGTTCAAAGAAAGGCGGCACGTTTTGTATTAACGCGAAATATGGGAGAGAGTGTCACTGAAATAATAGAGGATTTTGGGTGGACATCATTAAAACAAAGGTGTTTTTCGTTGCGTTGGAATCTTCTTACAAAATTTCAATCACCAACTTTCTCCTCCGAATGCGAAAATATTTTGTTGCTGCCTACCTACAAGGGGAAATCACAGCTCGCACTGAAAGATATAGGTGTTTGTTTCTTCCCGCGCGCTATTCGAGATTACAATAATAGGGACTTGTTACGAAGGTGGTTCGATGAACCCTCTGCCAGGCACTTAAATATAATTTACAGGGTATCCATGTACATGTAGATTTCTTCCTTCTGCTTAGTGGTCAGATTTTTCGCCACCAATTTAGCACAAACCTTTCGCATGTGCAAAACATCGGTCAGAACTTGATATACAGCGAAACTATTCAAGTTTAACAGGCCACCCATGATCGCTGTTGTTGAACGTCGGTCTGACCTCACAAGAGCACGCACACGTTCCATGTTATCGTCAGTTTTTGAAACTGAAGGCCTCCCTCAGCGAGGTTCATCCTCGACGTATTCTCGGCCATCGGAAAATGATTTGTGCTCTTGATAAGGCGGGTTCCCCATAGGCTTGTTCCAAATTTCAAATGTCACAGTTGTGAATTCCCCAAGTTTAACACAAAATTTGATCGCATAACGTTGCCTTATAATTTTCGTTCCAGGGTACAAAAACATAACTTCACTGACGGTGCTCTCAAAAGTTACTGGATGTTTGTGCAGACGGTGCTGGAACTTGGCATCCGGAAGGCCTGAACAAACCTGTCTACATAAGCAGAAGAACAGTGTTGCCGGATCGCTCCCTTCTCTCGCACTCCTCATACATCCAACAAACAAGTGCGAACGTTACGAGTGCGATTTTGAAGAGTCGCAAAAGCAGTGTCCATATCACAAAAATCCTCTTCCTTGGTGTTTTAGTGGAAAAATGCCTTTTAATAGTACTGCTCGTTCGCAGTCAGGAATATCACATTTGTTGCTTCACCCCAGACCAGGGCGTCATATCTGCAATAGTTCAGACAAAAAGGAATTTTAGCTTTATTTACTTTTTCGCTTTAAATTTATTTATATCACTATTCAATTCTTTCAATGATATCTGCAAGACCATTTCAGAAAATAAATTCAAGAACAGCATTCCGACTTTGCTTACTTCATTTTAAATTAATGTAGTATAAGAAATATTATACAGAAGAAGAACATTTTATTTTAAAAAACTCTATTCCGTCATATCACATTTGTCTTTAAAAAGTACAATTAGTTTAATCAAATACCTCGTTTATTAACATCAAAAGGAAGAGACCGAAACAAAACTAAACATTTTTACACAAAATGTTCCTCCTACATTAACAATCCGGCCAGAAGATCTGTCTGTTGATTGATTAGAACTGTTTTCTTTCAAAGATTAAAGTCTGCTAGAACATTACTCTTTTACTATGTTTACATGCGCTCCGAAAAGTCGGATACCGCAAACCGATTTACGTATAACGATTCCGGCTGGTTACGTAAACACTCCAAAAGCGATTCTGGAAATCCGTTTCTAGCTGCAGGTACTGCACTCCCATAATCGATTTCCGCTCCCAAGTAAACGCACAATAGTTTTTGAAACATGCTTGGGCTATCAGGTTACGTCTTGTTTGGACGGAGTGACCTATTGTGAAATGCAGAAGCGGGAAGATTAGACGGAGCATGACACTGCACGCCTCTAATATTTAAGTGAATAGATACTGCGACTGTGATCTCTGAATGAGATACTGCAACAGCTGTTTCCCAGACAATATATTTAACTGGGCTAGAAAACCCACTTCAGACTTCAACATGTGAACACAACATCGAAAAAGGTTTCAGAAATTCGGTTTTCGTCTTACGAAAGATGTGAAGCTGATATGCAGTTTAAATGAATGCATGGTGACTGTTATTTCGGACATGTTCGGAAGAACAGACACAACGCAGAATACGCAACTGTGACACACCATGTGTAAACTGAAGCTGCATCGGGACATTACACGGAATCAGCGAACTGGCTAACGTACCTGTCTAGAAAGCAGGAGATCCCGGGTTCGAATCCCAGTGCGGCACACATTTTCACTCGCCGCCGCTGGTTCCGTGTAATATTCCGATGCAGCTGACAACAGTCTTTCCTTTCTTCCCCCCCTCCCCCCCTCCCCCCACGATTAATTTACGTATCATCAGATACGTAGTGTTTGTATCGGCGGATATTCTTATCACGTCTTGTTATTTACATCTCTGATCTACATTACAAGTCAGGTGCTGCCATCTGCCGGCCAACGTCCTCGAAGCCTAGTCCCGCAGTTATAATCTTTCGCTACAAGGCGGACCTTTTGCGTGGGAGGAACTTTGACCTTGCAGATCATTTCCAAGCGCACTGTTTTCCAAAGCTGAAAGTCTACATCTACATCTACATCTACATGACTACTCTGCAATTCACATTTAAGTGCTCGGCAGAGGGTTCATCGAACCACAATCATACTATCATCTCTCTACCATTCCACTCCCGAACAGCGCGCGGGGAAAACCAACACCTAAACCTTTCTGTTCGAGCTCTGATTTATCTTATTTTAGTTTGATGATCATTCCTACCTATGTAGGTTGGACTCAACAAAATAGTTTCGCATTCGGAAGAGAAAGTTGGCGAATGAAATTTCGTAAATAGATCTCGCCGCGACGAAAAACGTCTTTGCTTTAATGACTTCCATCCCAACTCGCGTATCATACCTGCCACACTCTCTCCCCTATTACGTGATAATACAAAAGGAGCTGCCCTTTTTTGCACCCTTTCGATGTCCTCCGTCAATCCCACCTGGTAAGGATCCCACACCGCGCAGCAATATTCTAACAGAGGACGAACGAGTGTAGTGTAAGCTGTCTCTTTAGTGGACTCGTTGCATCTTCCAAGTGTCCTGCCAATGAAACGCAACCTTTGGCTCGCCTTCCCCACAATATTATCTATGTGGTCTTTCCAACTGAAGTTGTTCGTGATTTTAACACCTAGGTACTTAGTTGAATTGACAGCCTCGAGAATTGTACTATTTATCAAGTAATCGAATTCCGACGGAATTTCTTTTGGAACTCGTGTGGATCACCTCACACTTTTCGTTATTTAGCGTCAACTGCCACCTGCCACACCGTACAGCAATCTTTTCTAAATCACTTTGCAACTGATACTGGTCTTCGGATGACCTTACTAGACGGTAAATTACAGCATCATCTGCGAACAACCTAAGAGAACTGCTCAGATTGTCACCCAGGTCATTTATAAAGATCAGGAACAGCAGAGGTCCCAGGACACTTCCTTGGGGAACACCTGATATCACTTCAGTTTTACTCGATGATTTGCCGTCTATTACTACGAACTGCGACCTTCCTGGCAGGAAAGTCTGCAGTGGTTCGATCTTAAAGATTTGGATCCACCTGGCGCGAAGTGATAACTTGATGGTAACACTGTTCGTTAATTGGCCAGTCGTGCGAGATTTAAAAAATGAATACTTGTATCAAACAACCGATGTAGAGAACTTCAGAATGTCCTTTAAGGGGCTCCGGAAAGGTTCAAAATCATGAAAAGTTCAATTTTTACTTTTTTACGTTTTCTGAATCTGCAGACTATTACCTTTTAATAGCTATATAATTTATTCAATTCCGAAGACTACAACTATTTTTAAATTTTTTTAAAATGTGTTCTACATGGGCGTGACCCACTGTGGCGCAGTTAAACTGGTGTCAAATGCTGTTATTATTAACGTCCGTGTTCATCAGGTACATTTTAGTGATGTGAGATAAAGTATGTGTTGTGGCTAACCTGTGATGGTTCAATATATATCGCTGGTGTGATTGTCGATTGTTTCATGTTTATTTACTCTGTCGTTATCTCGAAAATATTCGTAATTAATTCTGTTTCTTGAGTCTCTGTTTTGTTGAAGTATAATAATGAGTAAAAGTAAAGTTATTAGAAATCCTCTGAAGGCTTTTAAGGGGAGTTGGAATGCCGGAAAATGGAAAAAATTCACATTTTCAGTTATTAACCTTATAACTTAATTTGAAATTTTCTGCTTAAAATGGTGCAAAATTTGTTAAGAAATTCCAATTGGAAGTATTTTTATTTAATTTTTCAAAATTACATGTGCGCCCAGCAAAGTTACCCATCTTGTGATTTGTACACATTTAAATCTTCGCATTTCCGAAAACATTACATATAGAAGGCTGTGGATTTCACTCTTCAGTTGTAGAATCTTTGATCCTTCCATAGGTACCATTGTTTTTACGACTAGCTGTGTTTATTGTTCAGTTTTTGATCTGTGAGTGTTTGTTTTGAGCCTCGAGTTTAGTTTGTCGCTCATTTGGAGTTTGTTATCTGTCTTGTTTTGACTTTCTGTGGTGAGTGCGTAGTTTCTACGATGCCTAGGAGTGCATCATTATTTAAAAAGCGAAAGTTTCGCGGTAATAGATTTACAAATAACGTTTGTTCAAGTGATTCTGCTTCAGCACCTGTTGATGCTGGTGAAAGTTCTGACGTTTGTACAGCTGAGATGTGTGAAGGAGACACGCCCACCAGTGCATCAAAAAAGAAGTTATCAAACTGTGCAAGTGAAATTACAGATGAAGCTTCTAATGAACAATATGTTTTAGTCGACTTTCCTGTTTTTACTGAGTTTATGAAGAAATGTTTGTGTTGTAATCTTTGTGGAGGTTCTTTTGATATGAACATAACAAAATCTATAGGACTTTCCTGCAAAATTGCTATAGTTTGTGCCAGTTGTGAAAATGAGACCTGTTTTTGGAGCTCTAAAACATGCAGTAGCAATTTGTTTGAGAGTAATATCAGGCTAATGTATGCAATGAGAGCAATTGGTAAAGGACATACTGCTGCTCAAACATTTTGTGCCATAATGAATCTTCCACCTCCACCTGCTAAAATTGACAATTACACTGAAGTGATAGGAGATGCTGTTCAGTCTGTAGCAGATTTATCAATGAAAGCTGCTGCCAGTGAAGCAAAATATATAAATGAAGGAAACCCAGATATCCCTGTTGCTTTTGATGGAACCTGGCAGAAAAGGGGTCACACATCCAAAAATGCTGTTGCTACTGTTACTAGTGTGGACAGCGGTAAAGTTTTGGACTATGAAGTGCTCACTAAACATTGTTACCATTGTGCATCTGGTAAGATAGAAGCAGCTCACATATGTAGCAAGAATTATGAAGGTACGAGTGGAGGCATGGAGGCTGCCGCTGCTGTGAAAATGTTTAGCAGATCAGAAAAAGAACGGGGAGTATTTTACACAAAATTCCTTGGAGATGGGGACTCCAAGGCATACAAAAGTGTTACAGAATCCATGCCATATGTCAATAAGACAATAACTAAACTAGAATGTGTCGGTCATGTTCAGAAACGAATGGGCACTCGTCTAAGGAAACTGAAACAGAATCTGAAGGACAAAATTTTGTCAGATGGTAAAACCATTAGAGGTCGCCTGTCAGATAAAATTATAAATGAATTACAACAATACTATGGTATGGCAATAAGAAATAATGCAAATAATTTGCAGGAAATGAGACAAGCTGTATGGGCCACATATTTACATCGATCATCAACTGATGATAATCCTCAACATTTTGCTTGTCCAGATGGTCCTCAGTCATGGTGCAATTATAGAAAATCTCAAGCTACTGGGGATCCTTATCACCATAAAAATTATATTCCATTGGCTGTTATGGAAGTAATTAAACCAATATATAGAGACTTGGGGCATCCTGATCTTCTGCGAAAATGTCTTCATGGTTGTACCCAGAATCAAAACGAGTCGTTCAACAACCTCATTTGGACTCGTGTACCTAAGAATGTATTTGTTGGGATAAAAACATTGAAATGGGGAGTCAGTGATGCTGTTATTTCATTCAATGATGGTCATATGGGTAGGCTAAAGGTCATGGCAAGGCTCGGCATTGCTCCTGGTATCAACACCATCAGAGGTCTTCAGCTTCTGGACAGCGTGCGAGTAAGGAAGGCTCAGTATGCAGCTGAATTTAATACAAAAAAAGCAAGGGCAGCAAGGAGAAGAAAGCTTCTAGGTGAAGAAGAAGAACTAGAAGATGACCCTGATTACTCTGCTGGACACTTTTGATAATAGAATAAAAGGTATTTGTGAATTTTCATAATAAATTACTTTAATCGCATTTTCTGTCATTTGACATTTTTAGTGTTACATGTACCTTTATCTCATAAACCACTCAACCAACAACATTCAAATTTTCAGAAATGCTGCAAAACAGTTCAAAGAGGCCACTGAACTAGAATCATGACAAGAACTGGCTTATTCTCTGAACTAGGGAAGTTTATGTTATACTTTTTCCAATAAAAAATGGCTTAATGGTAAAAAATTCATAAATACTATACCAACAAAAAGAAAACATTGGTTCTAGTTCAGTGGGCTCACAATATATGCTGAAAACCTCTGCCAGAATTTCAAAGTTCTGAAGATAATAGTTCCAAAGAAAAAGGTACACAAAGTTAGCAAATTTAACATTGGCGAGATAGGGCATTCCAACTCCCCTTAAGAAAAGGAGAAATGTTGGAAAGCCAAAGGTATGTGTTATTACTGTAAACAATAAAGACGATAACCAAGTGAGTGAACCTAACCTCTCAAGTACACCTGCCCATAGCAGTCAAAGTGGGAAAGAAAATACTTCACAGAAGAAGCTTGGTTCAATGAGTGAAAACTATGAATGTTTTATGGGCGAATCGGATGTGAATGAAATATTTGATATGTCGGTTCTCAAAGGAATTTTTTCAAACTGTGTAAGATGTATTCATTGTAGTGAAGTTGGTCTGGAACTCTCCATAATAAAGCACGTAGGACTTGCTAGTGAAATACAACTGAAATGTGATAAGTGTTCATACATGACCACCTTTTGGAACAGTGTTGCAGTAACTGCAACTGAAGAAAATGGTAGCAAAATCTACGAACACAACAACGAGCGATGCTTGCTTTAGACAAGGAACGCCTTCGGGCTGCAGACAGGGCTGTAAAGAGTCTAGAAATACAAGCAAGAGTAAACAGGAGGAGGAACAAGAGGAAGCTGGAGGAGGAGTTTGCAGAGGATGAAGATAATCCATCCTATGGACCTGGAATGCACTAAAAAGTTAATCCAATCTTTGTCGCTCGATTCCTAAAACTTTTATTTTCTCATACTAATTACATGTTTTTAAGGATCTTCCAAACATATTTGTTTCAAACTTTCAGTAAATGTTACACAGTACCTTCTGCATAATTTAACACAGCCTTTTTCCAAAAAACTGTATATTTTTGAATATATAAATAAAAAATTGCAAAAAAATGTTGTGAATTTTCATTACAATTGAAAAAATCTGAACTAAAATTTTGTAAAATCCCTGTGTTAAGTTGTAGCCCATATTCCAATAAATAATCTGTAAAAAGTTCAACTTCCTACCACAAATACTTTGTGAGGAAAGATGTAATTTATAAGCGTTATTTTAACATTGCAAGTATAGGGCGTTCCGGAGCCCCTTAACAAACATACGGCTGTTGTACGCAACACGGAGAAAATAAGCGACGTATTATTGAGAAGCAGAGCCCCCACCCGCCGCCACACGCCTCGTGCACCCGGAGCTGCGAGGTCGCGCGCGTGGAAAGTGAAAGGCAGGGCCTGTCGAAAGCGGCTGCGCTAGCTGCTAGAGGTGCGGCGCGTGACGTCACGCGACCTTGACAAGGCTGCGCGCAGACCTTCAATTGTCGCAGCAGTGCGACGAGAGCTCCCGACTCACGCTTCGGCGATCTACGCCACGTAGCTGTCCTTCCACAAGTTCGCGCGCCGCATCCACGGTGACGTCAGCAAAACGGTTTTAGCCGCGCCTCGTAATGCAATCAAATGGGACGTTTCACACTGCCTTCCCGCGGCTGCATCACAGTCTTAATATTTAAAGTCGCGACACTGTTGCGAAAGTTGTTACCTTTTGGCTGCTGGATCACACTAGCATTCCAAGCGGTGAGAAAGCATTTACAGACCGTAGCGAAGGTGTTTGTTTTCAATTATTTCTCTACTTCATTAAGGAAATTTTTTACGTTCCAAGCATTAGTAAATTACCAAGAGACGTCAATTATCGTGAAATAAATGTAAAAACAGTCAAATCTCACTGATTGATGACAAACTACATTTTACTCATGATGAAATACTTCTGAATATCTGTATAATTGCAGCTTGCCCCACTGAAAGAAAGGGAAAGTAAACACATATTCCATGCTTGAAAGCACTAAGTTTCTGTTGTGTGGTGTCCTTACGATAGAGACTTCCCTTCGAGGCGTAGAAACTTCTACTTGTGCTTCAAATACGAATATGTTGTAGATTCTTGCCGTTTGTGGTTGAGATGTAGCAACTACTGTGAAATTGGTTTATTCCGTCCAGGGAAATAGTTTTATAATTGGTGAATGACGCAACAGGCCGCAAATACTTTTTAAATGTTTTATTTTAGTGCCGTAACCGGTTTCGAGTATACATGCCTATCTTCAGATGGCTGATATTTTTCGTTAAAAAGATGTTTCGATCAACGGCATGTCGTCTCCTCCACGCTGCCAAAGAATATTTAAGTATTCAGTGCCGTTTTATCAGCTGTTTCATTAATAAAAATACGCTGAAGTGCTTGCGTTTTTAATAGCCTATATGACGCAAAATAGTTGTGTTCACTCTCATACGTTCTAGCAGATGGCGATTTGTTTTGTTGCGATCCATATAGTTTTCTAGTTCGATTTATAATGTTGTACTGGGACGTAAGCCGGCCGAAGTGGCCGTGCGGTTAAAGGCGCTGCAGTCTGGAACCGCAAGACCACTACGGTCGCAGGTTCGAATCCTGCCTCGGGCATGGATGTTTGTGATGTCCTTAGGTTAGTTAGGTTTAACTAGTTCTAAGTTCTAGGGGACTAATGACCTCAGCAGTTGAGTCCCATAGTGCTCAGAGTCATTTTTGAGCCACTGGGACGTATGTTAGTGAACACAACTATTTTGCATCATATATATATACAGGGTGAGTCACCTAACGTTACCGCTGGATATATTTCGTAAACCACATCAAATACTGACGAACCGATTCCACAGACCGAACGTGAGGAGAGGGGCCAGTGTAACTGTTTAATACAAACCACACAAAAATGCACGGAAGTATGTTTTTTTAATACAAACCTACATTTTTTAAACAGAACCACGTTAGTTTTGGTAGCACATCTTAACATATAAACAAATACGTAATCAGTGCCGTTTGTTGCATTGTAAAATGTTAATTACATCCGGAGATATTGTAACCTAAAGTTGACACTTGAAACCTCCGACGTTCAGTTGCGTGTTGTAACAAACACGGGCCACGGTCGGCGAGCAGCATCTGCAGGGACATGTTTACGATGACGACCGTGTTTACGAGTGTGGCTGTAGTGCACTGTTGTGGTTTGGTCAAGCTGTCGCAGTGTCCGCATATAGCGCTTGCTGCTACTGTTATTCTGCATTCGTCTCCGCGCGCAGACCAACTGTAGTACACCGTGTTACCAGACGTCTGTGATAGTGTAGTGTTGTAGGAACTGTGACCATGGTGTATTCGAACTCTGAAAAGCCGGAGATGATACTCATGTATGGCGAGTGTCGACGAAACGCAGCTGAAGCCTGCAGGGTGTATGCAGAACGGTACCCGGACAGAGAGCATCCAACGTGCCGCACATTGCAAAAATTCTACCGCCAACTGTATGCAACGGGTATGGTCGTAGCACGCAAACGGGTCCGTAACAGGCCCGTCACAGGAGAAGGGGGTGCAATTGGTGTGTTAGCTGCTGTTGCCATGAACCCACACATGAGTACACGGGACATTGCGAGAGCCGGTGGACTGAGTCAAAGTAGTGTCATGCGCATACTGCATCGTCACCGCTTTCACCCGTTTCATGTATCGCTACATCAGCAATTACATGGTGATGACTTTAATCATCGGGTGCAATTCTGTCAATGGGCATTAACAGAGAATGCGTTGCAGTTCTACCTGTTTACCGATGAAGCGGGTTTCACAAACCACGGGGCAGTGAATCTACGGAACATGCATTACTGGTCCGTGGACAATCCTCGCTGGCTCAGACAAGGAGAGAGAGACAGAGACCGTCGACTGTAAATGTATGGTGCGGAATCATTGGCGACCACCTCATTGGTCCTCACTTCATTGCAGGGGCCCAAACAGCTGCAACATACATCGCGTTTCTACAGAATGATCTGTCAACGTTGCTCGAAAATGTCCCACTGGAAACGCGTCGACGTATGTGGTATCAGCATGATGGTGCACCTGCACATTCCGCAATTAACACTAGGCTGACCCTTGACGGGATGTTCGACGAGCGTTTCATAGGACGTGGAGGACGCATAAATTGGCCAGCCCGTTCTCCTGATCTTACACCTCTGGACTTCTTTCTGTGGGGTACGTTAAAGGAGAATGTGTTCGGTGATGTGCCTACAACCCCAGAGGATATGAAACAACGTATTGTGGCAGCCTGCGGCGACATTACACCAGATGTACTGCGGCGTGTACGACATTCATTACGCCAGAGATTGCAATTGTGTGCAGCAAATGATGGCCACCACATTGAACATCTATTGGCCTGACATGTCGGGACACACACTATTCCACTCCGTAATTGAAAATGGAAACCACGTGTGTACGTGTACCTCACCCCTCATGGTAATGTACATGTGCGTCAGTGAAGAAGACCAATAAAAAGGTGTTAGCATGTGGAAGTAATGTGGTGTTCCAGTCTCTTCTGTACCTAAGGTCCATCACCGTTCCCTTTGGATCCCTACGCAATTCGGTGCTCTCCGATACACACGATCGAACAGCGGAGGAGTGGTACTTAAGCGTCAACTTTAGGTTACAATATCTCCGGATGTAATTAACATTTTACAATGCAACAAACGGCACTGATTACGTACTTGTTTATATGTTCAGATGTGCTAACAAAACTATCGGGGTTCCATTTAAAAAAACGTAGGTTTGTGTTAAAAAACATACTTCCGTGCATTTTTTTATGGTTTGTATTAAACAATTACACTAGCCCCTCTCCTCACGTTCGGTCTGTGGAATCGATTCGTCAGTATTTGATGTGGTTTACGAAATATACCCAGCGGTAACGTTAGGTGACTCACCGTGTATATAAAATGCAAGCATTTTAGCGTATTTTTATTAATGAAACAACTGATAAAGTGGCACTAAATACTCAAATATTCATGCGCAGCGTGGAGCAGTCGACATGCTGTTGATGAAAACATCTGTGTTTCGACAAATATTAGCCGTCTGAAGATGGGCGTAGCAGCGCGAAACCGGTTATGCCACTGAAAAAGACATTTAAAAAGTATTTGTGGCTGGTTGCGTCATCCACCAATTGTCACGAAGGGGTTAACAAGATCCAAAACTGATAAAATAACACTGAAATAGTTATTTCCTTCGACGTTTTATTAACACGCCTGTGTGGTCTCTTCAGTTACGTGCGTGGTGGCTTATTTTGCTCGTCAAATAATGTCGGTATTACATTTGTAACATATTTCCTTCGTTCCGCAGTCACAGATTTGGATTAATGTGTAGCAAACAAAACTTCGCGTTGTTGGGTAAATATATGACGTCTTTCTACAAAAATAACAGGTCTTTGGGTGTTTGCTAGCAATATTTTGTTATTAAAGGAGAACGGAATTCTTCCGTAAATATGTGTAAATTCCAACAAAATCGAAACGAAGGTGTTCTGTAAGGTGACGTTTCATACCTCTCAGGGTCCTCAGGAAACATAAGAGTGGTAATGTGCTGTCATTTTCATATATTGTCGATTGCTATTGCTCTACATTCATTCCCTATTGTACAAGCTATGTTACAAATGGATACAAACGATAGTATTAGCATCCATGCGAGATGGTATTCAGAAGTGTAGCTTGCTGGCCACTAGGAGCGCCGCTATCGCACTAGGTAACAAAAAACAGACGGAGTGTGGCGACTGTCGTGTTGGAGTGTGGGTGCGCCACATCTCAACCTGCAGAGCGAACACAAGCGAACATGGCAAACAAAGTTCATCTCTTGGGGTGGCCAGAAAATCACAGTAACTGAGAAATGGTGTAAGATGGCAAGAACTATGCCCCTTACACGAAGTCATTAAAGATCACCTAACTCACGTTGAGCGAACAGTAGGGCTGAACAAAATGACTGACAAGGCACAATGCATCTCGTAGAAGGTATAGTACGGACGTATTGGAATAATTAATGTTGGGTGATGGTTATAAAGTAATTCACACGACGTGAAAACTTTGTGGAAAAGCGTCGATTTACTGGAGGCTAGTTTATCCCAGGGAAGTATTCAGAGTTGAACGTGCGCGGGTGGGGAGCGGCGAAGGGAAGCGACAATAGGCAGCTTAGGGCGGCTCGAGCTCTGAGAAAGCGGTAATGGGGCGCGGCCTCCAGCCGTCTTAAGATGAGTGGCAGTGAGTGGGTGGCTGACCCCATGCTGGTGTACCGGGAAACAGATGGAGAACTTATACGCCTGTTGATAAATGTCCGTCGTTCCGTTTTCAGGGAAACGTGCGAGAAGGTTATGGTGGAGCGGTCAACAGAGGCCGAAATATGCGTGTTCGTGGCTATAGCAACTTCACGCTGAATTCACGGTCCGCAGAGTCTGAAGTAAATCAGGTGAAGAGTGACAGAATGAAATACACCGGCCTCTGACGGGAACATAGGACCGAGGAATTTGAAGTACTCTCCTGGGAGTCAGAATTCTGGAAAACTTGGTGTTTTGTGCAGACGCTAACCTTGGTGGGTGGCCTGGGAGGTGCTAAATAACAGAAGTTGAGAGGAAGGGAAATGTTGTGGGAATTTGTTCACTTCCCAGAGCAGGCATTGGTCGGCACTGGGAAGCGACGCATAATTAACGCGACTTGCGCTGCAATTGGGGTAAGTGATTTTGCTGGAGGGGAAACCGAGGCGAAGAGCAGACTGGGAGAAGTCTCCGTAGAGGTCTTCCGTTCCCAGCTTGCCTAGAGTGCGGACGTGGCGTTCTTTACTCAGCTTGCCTGAGAGAGAGTGAGCATCTCGGCAGTGTAGGACTTAGCAAACGGAAGGATTGAGCTTGGAGATAGAAAGTTTGCATTCAGCTATGTACTGAGCAAGATAGCTAGGAGTGAATAGACGAGCGCAGCCTTGCAGCACCACGAGGTCGGCCGACGTCCGCACAACCACGACGCCCCGCCACGCTGAATTCGGTGATATTGCGCCAGCTCCGGCCACTGATTAATTTGTTGGATCACGTCGGCAAAGTTTCCACGAGTGTTTCATGGGCATGTAGTGTAGAATTCTTGTCGCACTTCGCATTACGCCTCGGTCAGTCGATAGGAATTACTTTTGATTTATCATGCTTTACTCCACGTAAACGCAATTTATTACCACTGCCTGATAGGAGAGTTTTGTAATGTGATGATTGAAGGTCGGAAGTTAAAATAAATTTGTGCTAATCGACTGCATCTGTTTTCAATCAAGTAGTTGAAACCCCAAATCACTTTCTTAATTAATTTTATGTTCAACATTTGCATCTGGTGTTCAATAGCTGAATATAACATCAATGTGCACCCCTTCTTAATTAAAAGTGATCAATACTGAATCAATTAATGTCAACACTGCCACCGCAGTTCAATCAGGAGTCACAAGTCCTTATTACTTTTTTGCGTTATAAGATATTGTGGCAGTTTTGCACTCTCTGTTGATCTGGTAGTCAATTAGCTGGGGCGAACATGTGCCAAAACCAGATAAGTGACGGGTGGGGTGTTACAATGGCAGCTTTCACTATGACAGCTGCAGCTTCAGTTACCAGTAGCACTCGCAAGTAGCAACTAAATCCAGCATCGAACGTCTTCTGCTGTCCGTTTATTGGCGTTCGTACTCTGTCGTCGTTCGAAACTCCTTCTCTCACGCAATCTTTGTTACCAAGTGTAGTGTGGCCAGGTGTTTTTCATTTAATAAAATGATTTAAAAGGCGGTATCATGGAGGTCTTTAAAAGGGTCCGAACTGGAACATTCTTCCGGCTCCTTACAAGTCGTCATTCTGCAACCAAAGTATTAAACTAGACAATACCCTCAGTTCTGTTTCCTCTCCGCCTCCCTTACAGACTATTGTGTAAACACCCTCGGTTTCAGGAGCAATATTTTCAATATTTCGCGTAATTATTGACCGAATTTAAAATTTTTAAATGCTATGCCAATCTACTCGTTAAGAGGTATAAAGTTAAAATAAAAGCTTAACACTTCCCGTCTCCTTAACTTCACATAATCCTCTCTGTTTTTCATTACTTACCAAACTGTCTGTTCCTACATATTCCCCCTTTTCCTGTATGCATCGAGTTCTTTTATTTTGTTGAAAATGTGTATGTAATCCATAGAGACTGTAGTTTCAATTGTCAAGGTTTTTTTTTAACTGGCACTTTTATTACTTTGCATGTTTAATACCACTTGTAGGCGTCTCACGAAGTACTGTTTTTGTTTTACTTGGTTCATTTATTTAATGCAAACTGTTACATAGGCACAGTTTTGAGTACAGTGTTAATGTTTCTCCCCTTGCTCATTTTATATTCGTATATACTTCAACTTTTTCTTTTTAAAAACACTCTCAAAGATGGTATTAACTATATGTTCCCTCAGACTCCTCCATTTTTCTGCATTTCTCCATTTCTGTTTATCTTATTCATATTGCTTATATATTCTGTAGTTTCACTGATAATTCTTTTTTCTTTTAATTGGTTTGTACATCACTCTCCATCTTTTATGTTTCCTGATGTAGCCTTGTGAAGCACTAATTTTATTTTATTTTCTTGGTTTTCTTTATTAATATGAACTGTTATGCAGGATTGCTTTTGCAGTTTTGTGTTAAAGTTTTTTGCTGTTTACTATATTCATACTTATTCACTGTCCAACTTTTTACTTTTTACATTGCATTATCACCACACTGACAAAGACGTTATTTACTGTACATTTCTTCTTCAATCTAGATGTGTTACGTCTTTCCCAGTGTCATTTACAAACATTGTAACTTCTTTGGTGACAGTAGTCAGTGAATGCCAGTAGATAGCCTTCCAAGCCGAAAACCGGTTGACACTGTAGAATAAAAGCAAGCTAGCGCTTTTCGTTTATACGACGGTCATTCAGTAATTAAAAAGACAAATTGGTCTGGGGAAAAAAAACTGTTAGTAGGGCAAGTTTGGTACTTTTATGGCTTTAAGTTGGCATCATTGGGATGATCCCTGATCAGCTGATGTATCAACATTGTTTTGTTTATAACCTCAAAAGTACATTTCAAGATGGCGAGTCCACTTGAAACGTCCACATTAGTCAAAG
Organism: Schistocerca serialis cubense; assembly: GCF_023864345.2. Lineage (NCBI taxonomy): Eukaryota > Metazoa > Arthropoda > Insecta > Orthoptera > Acrididae > Schistocerca > Schistocerca serialis. The sequence goes on along the minus strand of NC_064648.1, from coordinate 36,441,376 downwards.
AAGTGCTGTTATTCGTTTTTCACTTGCTGAAGGCAAGAAATCAGTGAATATATTCTATAGGATGTCTAACGTTTATGGTGAAGGCTGTATACATCGTGCAAATTTTTACAGGTGGGTAGAGCAGTTCAAAAATGGTCGCGACTCAATGACTGACGAACACCGTTCTGGCCGACCAGTTGCAGTTTCAACTCCCTCACTCGAAAGTCTAATTGATGACGCTATTCGTGCCGACTGCTGTGTGGCTGTGGAAATGATAGTTGATAAGGTTCAAGTTAGTACTGGTACAGTTCATAACATTATCTGTAACAAGCTGAAGTACCGCAAAATATGTGCACGATGGGTCCCTAAAGAGTTGAGAAGGCTACACGATGAAACAAGGTTGAGAGAGTGCACACAGCTAAAGGAACGTTATGAAAGATTTGGTGAGCACTTCCTCAACAAAATTTTAACTTGTGATGAGACTTGTGATACTATTATGAGCGAGAATCAAAAAGACAAAACATGGAGTGGAAGCACACCAACTCACATGTCAAGAAAAAATTCAAAAGCCAAGCATCAGCAGAAAACGCCGTGTTGACGGTGTTTTGGGATGCTGAAGACCCAGTTTTCTGTGATTATCTCGAAGAGCAGCGTACAATGAACAGCCAATACTACTGGGATTTGCTTTTAAACAAGGTGAGGCCAGCCATGAGAGAGAGACATCGTGGATCTGAGAGGAGAGGTATGATTCTCCAGGAAGACAACGCACGTCTTCATATAGCTCAACTAACCCGTCAAACCATCGACAAAATGGCTGACAAGTACTGCTTCATACCCCTTACAGCCCTGATTTAGCTCCTAGTGATTTACATTTGTCTGGTGTACTGAAGGAGGCATTGCGTGGAAAGAGATTCCAGGACAACGAGGACTCGAGTAAGATTGTGGGAAATTGGTTTAAACATCAAAACAAAGAGCTCTTTGCAGCCGGAATAAAAGAGCTTCTAGCCCGTTGGAACAAGTGCGTAAATATTCATCGGGATTATGTTGAAAAGTAGAAAAAGTATTGCTTTGTAAAAACAAACGCTTGTTCCTCCAGACCAATTTGTGTCTTTAATTACTGACTGAGCCTCGTAAAAAGAGAATTATAGTTAGAAACTGTGTGTTTGTCTGCGCACAACGTAACTGATGTCGCTCGAGTATTTGGGCCTTGTTCATCCAGTAGTGGAGAGCCAGTGGAGGATCATGGGTCTAAATTCTGGGGAGGCCCAGAAACGTTTTGGAAAATCCCCTTTCCTTCCCTTTTAATGTATGCACATCTAGCGTTCCTAACGACAGCCACCACTGCTGCTACTAATACTATGCACTGCTATTGCTAATAATAACCATGCCGCTCAGTTTTATTTACAAACGAACTGCGAGATTGGGCGGTGGAGCGTTGTTGCCTGTGAAACAAGTTGACACGGCGATCCTTCTTCTACCCGCATGTTTCGATGACATCTGCGTACCGAGTGTCTCGACTTTCGAGTATTGGCAGCACCGGTTTCTCAACCGAGGTGCAGTCAAGACAATGAAAAGATTTACACACAAAGGACCTGTTTGGGGATTACGATTGATCATACTTTGGACTGATCATACTTTGAACTTTATTTCAAATTTTTAATACAAAAAAATTGTGCCGGTAATTACGGTTTGATCAAGGGCCTGTGAGGTTGAAGTACAGAGACTGCGGAGTGTATTCTAGCCGGGGGGGCGCGGTTAGAGGGCCCATGTCACGGACTGCACGGCCGCTCCTGCCGGAGGTTCGAATACTCGCTCGGGCACGGGTGTGTGTGTGTTGTTCCTAGCAGAAGTCAGTTTAAGTAGTGTGCAAGTCTAGGGACCGATGACCTCAGCAGTTTGGTCCCTTAGGAATTCGCACACATCTGAACATTTGTGTAGCCCTCAGGAGTCGTCTGAAATCGACAATGGATAACATCAGTCGATACTGCACTAAATTTATGGAAGTTAGTACCTAACCACCAGGAACTAACCTTAGATTTAACGATATGGTGCTAACTCGGAATTTTGAGTTCGATTTCTTGAGTATTTGTTTCTCTTTTGATAGCTTTACTAAAAATAATTAACATTAACAAATTTCATATATTATACGCTACTAGTCATTGAAATTGCTACACCAAGAAGAAATGCAGATTATAAACGGGTATTCATTGGACAAATATATTATACTAGAACTGACATGTGATTACGTTTTCACGCAGTTTGGGTGCATAGATCCTGAGAAATCAGTACCCAGAACAACCACCTCTGGCCGTAATAACGGCCTCGATACGCCTGGGCATTGAGTCGAACAGAGCTTGGATGGCGTGTACAGGTACAGCTGCCCATGCAGCTTCAACACGATACCACAGTTCATCAAGAGTAGTGACTGGCGTATTGTGACGAGCCAGTTGCTCGGCCACCATTGACCAGACGTTTTCAATTAGTGAGAGATCTGGAGAATGTGCTGGCCAGGGCACGAGTCGAACGTATCCTGTATCCAGAAAGGCCCGTACAGGACATGCAATATGCGGACGTGCATTATCCTGCTGAAATGTAGGGTTTCGCAGGGATCGAATGAAGGATAGAGCCACGGGTCGTAACACATCTGAAATGTAAAGTCCATTGTTCAAAGTGCTGTCAATGCGAACAAGAGGTGACCGAGACGGTTAACCCATGGCACCCCATACCATCACGCCAGGTGATACGCCAGTATGGTGATTACGAATACACGCTTCCAATATGCGTTCAACGTGATGTCGCCAAACACGGATGCGACCATCGTGATGCTGTAAACAGAACCTGGATTCATCCGAAAAAATGACGTTTTGCCATTCGTGCACCCAGGTTCGTCGTCGAGTACACCATCGCAGTCGCTCCTGTCTGTGATGCAGCATCAAGGGTAACCGCAGCCACGGTCTCCGAGCTGATAGTCCGTGCTGCTGCAAACGTCGTGGAACTGTTCGTGCAGATGGTTGTTGTCTTGCAAACGTCCCCATCTGTCGACTCGGCGATCGAAACGTGGCTGCACGATCAGTTACAGCCGTGCGGATAAGATGCCTGTCATCTCGACTGCTAGTGATACGAGGCCGTTGGGATCCAGCACGGCGTTCCGTATTACCCTCCTGAACCCACCGATTCCATATTCTGCAAACAGTCATTGGATCTCGACCAACGCGAGCAGCAATGTCGCGATACGATAAACCGCAATCGTGATATGCTACAATCCGACCTTTATCAAAGTCGGAAACGTGATGGTACGCATTTCTCCTCCTTACACGACGCATCACAACGACATTTCACCAGGCAACGCCGGTCAACTGCTGTTTGTGTATGAGAAATCGGTTGGAAACTTTCCTCATGTCAGCACCTTGTAGGTGTTACCACCAGCGCCAGCCTTGTGTGAATGCTCTGAAAAGCTAATCATTTGCATATCACAGCATCTTCTTCCTGTCGGTTAAATTTCGCGTCTGTAGCACATCACCTACGTGGTGCAGCAATTTTAATGGCCAGTAGTGTAGGTATAAGCTCCTAAGGAAAGTGCTTACTTTTCGCGGGACGAAGGTAGAATTTCACAGGTTGAACCGTTTTCATTTTATACCGCACGCGGTTTTAACAAATCGGTTTTAGAGAAAAATCTGTTTGGCGAAAACTTTTTTATGTATTATTAGTTCAATTTGCGTAAAAACTACATGATATTATATATACTTTTGATGTCGCTGAACACAAATCTCAAGTTAGATTTCCAAAATTCAAAATGGCTAATCCCGTGTGGAGGACCAGAAATTATGTTGAGATCAATTTTGACCAAAAACAGCGTTTTCGTAGCCTACTTTTAGTCTGCAATTCCAGGACCGTACATCAACCCTTCCTGAAACTCGAATTGTTCCCGGAGAGCAGTTTCCTCTTTCTGCGTGGCGAGAAAACCCGATGTGCCCGAGCTGGATATGCTGCCTTCGACAGCCTGCACAGTTTTGTTCTCCAGATTTTTCGTCGAAAAGTTTTGCATGCGTACTGCAATATAAACAACTTAATAAAATGAAATAATAAACTTTACGATTACGCTGAATGGATGTCTCATCTGTGGACTGAGTACTGAACTCGAGTTGTGTTGCGTGTTGTAAGTGCAAGTGGTGTGTTTACTCCGAGTTATTGTTAGCAAAACTTTACACGAATTGATTGGGCAATGCAACTCCCAATACCGATAACGAAATACAGTCACTGCAAAATACAATCATCTGGTCCTGTTCAAAACCGATAACTTCGGTCCCTGTGCACATAACCAATGAATTAAATTGTCTTACCTCTAGAGCAGCAACGGAGTAACGCGATATATTCTGGTCTCTCATGAAAAAAATATAAATGCTAGATATAGGCTCAACAGTGTGCAATGTTGACCATAATACTTTGAAATGCACACGTAATTCTTTTGGCTGATAAACGAGAGCATTTAAGAAAATTCAACTTCTTTAAAAAATATGACCTGGACTGGGAGGCGATTATGATGCTGATTATGACGAATTACAAACATTGAGCTCTTTTAGTACAATTATATTGCAAATTAAGTTTGGCTTTTCAAAAACATCTGACAATTGGAGTTACATTACTCACAATTCATTCACAAACAACGAGATTTAAGCAACAAGTATTACCTAACCTCATTAAACCAGTATAAATGCAAATCATCAAATTACATATAGCTCTGTAAACAAATCTTAGAAGCATTACAAAAATGAAATATCTATCTAGCGTTTTTATCAAAACAGTTTATGTACATTCTGGGGTTACGCAACTATTACAAATTATCAGCCAATTCAGCTACACTAATGCGCTGGCAAAAACAAAAATCATAATTATTTAACATCTTTACCTTGGTTGCATGAAGACTTCTGCTTCCATGTTCAACAATATTGACATATCTACGTTAATCTAACACTTGGTGGCTTCACAGAGCACACAACAAAGACTGCCTACTCCACCGTCCTTCCCTCACAGCTCCAACACTACAATCTCAGACCAAAACAAGTATCTTTGGTACTGCGGTCGCGCACAGTCAGCGATCCGCATTACCGAGCCTATCACAGACATTCATCGTTTATAGCATACTAGTTTCATTTTAGTTTATTAATATTCTTATGTCATTCTGGTCTTCTTTCGAACGTGCGTCCTACCTGAGCATACCACGGCGGCCGTGACTCTGCTTCGAGCAATGGCCTGTAGTAACTTTTGCAATGCACGGATTAAGAAACCTTTTCGTGCCAGCATTCTAGGCACACACACCTTTAAAAAAAATTGAATTTTCACCCATTCTGAATGAGAACCTGGCATTAAGACAAGAAAAACTTTCACCTGAAGTACTTGTTGCAGAAGTATGAGCAGTTACACAAAATAGTTTGAAAACTTCTGGAAGTATTTGGTCCGTTTCATTCTCAGCCATTCTTTTGATTACGTCTCCCAAACTGACAGAAAGAATTTGTTTATGATGGGAACAAAATACAGGGTGTTTGAAAGAGAATATACTTATTACAAAATATCATTTTGTCCAAACTACCGATCTTTCCGCCTCGGCTCGGCTGTTAGAGAAACGAATACATAGTCTAGTTTATATTAATATCCGGTAGATGTCAGTTGTCTTCTGTTTTGCGTGGCAACCGTCATATGTCTAAAATGGCTACTCCGCAGCCGAAATCATTTTGTGTTCTCGAGTTTGCGAAGTGCAATTCCGTTATTACAGCGCAAAGGAATTTCAGATTGAGGTACCAAATTGATCCTTCGAATTGGTGGAACATTCGCAGATGGTACCCACAGTTCCTAGATACAGGATATTGTATGTAAAGGAAAAAGTCCTGGGCGCCCTCGTGTTGCTGAAGAAAATGTAGCACGAATTCAAACTGCTTTCCAATGTAGTCCTTCAAAATACAGAGCTATTACAAATGATTGAAGCGATTTCATAAATTCACTGTAGCTCCATTCATTGACATATGGTCACGACACACTACAGATACGTAGAAAAACTCATAAAGTTTTGTTCGGCTGAAGCCGCACTTCAGGTTTCTACCGCCAGAGCGCTCGAGAGCGCAGTGAGACAAAATGGCGACAGGAGCCGAGAAAGCGAATGTCGTGCATGAAATGCACTCACATCAGTCAGTCATAACAGTGCAACGACACTTCAGGACGAAGTTCAACAAACATCCACCAACTGCTAACTCCATTCGGCAATGGTATGCACAGTTTAAAGCTTCTGGATGCCTCACGGTTTAAAGTTTACGGCCCCTTTTTCTTCTGCGAAAAAAACGTTACAGGACACGTGTATCTGGACATGCTGGAAAATTGGCGCATACCACAACTGGAGACCGACAGCGCCGACTTCATCTTTCAACAGGATGGTGCTCCACCGCACTTCCATCGTGATGTTCGGCATTTCTTAAACAGGAGATTGGAAAACCAACGGATCGGTCGTGGTGGAGATCACGATCAGCAATTCATGTCATGGCCTCCACGCTCTCCCGACTTAACCCCATGTGATTTCTTTCTGTGGGGTTATGTGAAAGATTCAGTGTTTAAACCTCCTCTACCAAGAAACGTGTAACAACTGCGAGCTCGCATCAACGATGCTTTCGAACTCATTGATGGGGACATGCTGCGCCGAGTGTGGGAGGAACTTGATTATCGGCTTGATGTCTGCCGAATCACTAAAGGGGCACATATCGAACATTTGTTAATGCCTAAAAAAACTTTCTGAGTTTTTGTATGTGTGTGCAAAGCATTGTGAAAATATCTCAAATAATAAAGTTATTGTAGAGCTGTGAAATCGCTTCAATCATTTGTAATAACCCTGTATACTTGTCGAGCCAGTCGGAGGTTACAGCTGCCTACAACAACAGTTTGGCGTGTTTTGAGACATCGGTTGGTTGTGAAACCGCACAAGTTACAGCTGTTACAAGCTCTGCGTCCTGATGACAAACGCAAACGTGTGGCATTTTCCCTGTTAGTGGTCAGGTAAACAAACACCATGTTCGAATTTGGGGCCTACAAAAACCACATGCTGCCATTGAACATGTACGAGATTCGCCCAAAGTCAATGTGTTTTGTGCGATATCACGATTATCTGTTTACGGCCCGTTCTTCTTTGATGGAAACACGGTTCGCGGTCAGCAGTATCTCGTTATGTTACGGGGCTGCATGAAGACAACTTCATTTTTCAACAAGACGGGGCGGAGTCACCAAGTTCGTGAATACCTGAATGTAACTCTACTGAACCACTGGATTGGTCGTCAATGAGCTGACGGCTTAGCGAGTCTCAGCTGGGCTCGACGGTCACCGGAATTGACACCCTCTGACTTCTTCCTGAGGGGTTTCGTTATTGATAACATTTATCTATCACCACTCCCACAGAACCTGGAAGAGTTGAAGAACCGGATCCGCACTGCCATAACATCAGTGACAAAGGACATGCTTGCCCGAGTATGGAAGGAATTTGAGTATCGACGTGATATTGTTCGTGTCGCTGATGGAGGGCATATTGAACATCTGTAATCTGAATTCGATTGTTCACTGCTTTATGCTCAATGTGAATACCATCACCGCTGCTGCTCATGTTGTTTTCGCCTTCAAGTATTGGTTTTATAATGGTTTTGATATTCCCTGTAGCTCATTCTTTCGTGATCTTGTGTACACCAGTCATGTGCAGTATTTCACGCCAAGTTACCCTATCATTAACTGAATAATTGATAGGTTTTTTTGTAGGTCTTAGGATTCATTAAGCCAGGTGTTCTCTCAAATCGTCTATCAAAAATCTGTGTTGTGTTTTCAGTTACAGTTGTAAGTAGGCTGTTTATGTTTTCTTATTGGCAATGTTACGTAGCGCTCTGTATGAAAATCACTGGCTGTGCTGTGTGCAGTCTGTGGCTAGTTTGCATTGTTGTCTGCCATTGTAGTGTTGGGCAGCGGCAGCTGGATGTGAACAGCGCGTAGCGTTGCGCAGTTGGAGGTGAGCCGCCAGCAGTGGTGGATGTGGGGAGAGAGATGGCCGAGTTTTGAAATTTTTCATGAACTGCTATATATATTATGACTATTAAGGTAAATACATTGTTTGTTCTCTATTAAAATCTTTCATTTGCTAACTATGCCTATCAGTAGTTAGTGCCTTCCGTAGTTTGAATCTTTTATTTAGCTGGCAGTAGTGGCGCTCGCTGTATTGCAGTAGTTCGAGTAACGAAGATTTTTGTGAGGTAAGTGATTTGTGAAACGTGTAGGTTAATGTTAGCCAGGGCCATTCTTTTGTAGGGATTTTTGAAAGTCAGATTGCGTTGCGCTAAAAATATTGTGTGTCAGTTTAAGCACAGTCTTGTATAATTGTTCTAAGGGGACGTTTCACAGTTACAGGATGCGTACCCAACATGTATGGTCTTCCCCTGCTAACGCCGAATTTTCTATCTATCTCACCAGGGATGTGACGAATAATGAATTCATCAATTGTTTTTGCTGAGAGCTGTCGCAGAGATTCAGTAACTGACTTAAAGGTCTCTCTTAGCGTTTGCTGTCGATCCATATGCCCAAACTTCAGCAACCGCAATTTCTCACGAACTGCTTTACGCGCCTAAATCACTTTCTGCTTCGTCGACATCTCGGTGTAAACTAATCAGACATTTCCGCAGCGTGAGGCTTCATATGTCAGGTCGTTTTCTTCCTCCTCTTACTATGATCCTGATCGCCCTTTTCAACAACAAGGAAGTCTACATCTATTTTCCCCTCAGTAGCATCGACCTTTTAAGTCGGTTACTTTCTTACTCACTTGATTAACTAGCTCATTTAACGCATTCACCATTCTCAGAAGAGTCTGGTAATACGTCTCTAGTTCCCTGCACATACCTGCAAGTTTATGCGCAATAGCCTGAATATTCGCATCCATGTACAGGCGAATGTTCTGTCTGTGTACACCCATCCTCTCGGGTTGAGAGGTAGACATACGCGAGAATTTGTCCATGGTGTAGCGTAGACTGATGTAGTAGCCTCTCTTACCGTGCCATACGTAAAACAACTCTTGAAAGTTTCGCCTGTACCTACCATCACTCAGTTTTCTTGCTTTATTAACAACGAGAAACCCATACTGTGAATGAATCCAGCAATCTGCACATGTTGTTGTTGTGGTCTTCAGTCCTGAGACTGGTTTGATGCAGCTCTCCATGCTACTCTATCCTGTGCAAGCTTCTTCATCTCCCAGTACTTACTGCAACCTATGTCCTTCTGAATCTGCTTAGTGTATTCATTCCTTGGTCTCCCTCTACGATTTTTACCCTCTACTCTGCCCTCCAATACTAAATTGGTGATCCCTTGATGCCTCAGAACATGTCCTACCAACCGATCCCTTCTTCTAGTCAAGTTGTGCCACAAACTTCTATTCTCCCCAATCCTATTCAACAACTCCTCACTAGTTATGTGATCTACCCATCTAATCTTCAGCATTCTTCTGTAGCACCACATTTCGAAAGCTTCTATTCTCTTATTGTCCAAACTAGTTATCGTCCAAGTTTCACTTCCATACATGGCTACACTCCATGCAAATACTTTCAGAAACGAGTTCCTGACATTTAAGTCTATACTCGATGTTAACAAATTTCTCTTCTTCAGAAACGCATTCCTTGCCATTGCCAGTCTACATTTTATATCCCCTCTACTTCAACCATCATCAGTTATTTTGCTCCTCTACTACTTTAAGTGTCTCATTTCCTAATCTAATTCCCTCAGCATCACCCGACTTAATTCGACTACATTCCATTATCCTCGTCTTGCTCTTGTTGATGTTCATCTTATACCCTCCTTTCAGGACACTATCCATTCCGTTCAACTGCTCTTCCAAGTCCTTTGCTGTCTCTGACAGAATTACAATGTCGTTGGCGAACCTCAAAGTTTTTATTTCTTCTCCATGGATTTTAATACCTACTCAAAATTTTTCTTTTGTTTCCTTCACTGCTTGCTCAATATACAGATTGAATAACATCGGGCATAGGCTACAACCCTGTCTCACTCCTTTCCCAACCGCTGCTTCCCTTCCATGCCCCTCGACTCTTATAACTGCCATCTGGTTTCTGTACAAATTGTAAATAGCCTTTCGCTCCCTGTATTTTACCCCTGCCACCTTCAGAATTTGAAAGAGAGTATTCCAGTCAACATTGTCAAAAGCTTTCTCTAAGTCTACAAATGTTAGAAACGTAGGTTTGCCTTTCCTTAATCTAGCTTCTAAGATTAGTCGTAAGGTTAGTACTGCCTCACGTGTTCCAATATTTCTACGGAATCCAAACTGATCTTCCCCTAGGTCGGCTTCTACTATTTTATCCCATCCATCTGTAAAGAACTGGCGTTAGTATTTTGCAGCTGTGGCTTATTAAACTGATAGTTCGGTAATTTTCGCATCTGTCCACACCTGCCTTCTTTGGGATTGGAATTATTATATTCTTCTCGAAGACTGAGGGTATTTCGCCTGTCTCATACATCTTGCTCACCAGATGGAAGAGTTCTGTCAGGACTGGCTCTCCCAAGGCCGTCAGTAGTTCTAATGGAATCTTGTCTACTCCCGGGGCCTTGTTTCGACTTAGGTCTTTCAGTGCTCTGTCAAACTCTTCACACAGTATCATATCTCCCATTTCATCTTCATCTACATCCTCTTCCCTTTCGATAATATTGTCCTCAAGTACATCGCCCTTGTATAAACCCTCTATATACTCCTTCCACCTTTCTGCTTTCCCTTCTTTGCTTCGAACTGCGTTTGCATCTGAGCTCTTAATATTCATACAAGTGGTTCTCTTTTCTCCAAAGGTCTCTTTAATTTTCCTGTAGGCAGTATCTATCTTACCCTTAGTGAGATAAGCCTCTACATCCTTACATTTATCCTCTAGCTATCCCTGCTTAGCCATTTTGCACTTCCTGTCGATCTCATTTTTGAGGCGTTTGTATTCCTTTCTGCCTGCTTCATTTACTGCATTTTTATATTTTCTCCTTTCATCAATTAAATTCAATATTTCTTCTGTTACCGAAGGATTTCTACTAGCCCTCGTCTTTTTACCTACTTGATCCTCTGCTGCCTTCACTTCTTCACCCCTCAAAGCTACCCATTCTTCTTCTACTGTATTTCTTTCCCCCATTCCTGTCAATTGTTCCCTTATGCTCTCCCTGAAACTCTGTACAACCTCTGGTTTAGTCAGTTTATCCAGGTCTCATCTCATTAAATTCCCACCATTTTGCAGTTTCTTCAGTTTTAATCTACAGTTCATAACCAATAGATTGTGGTCAGAGTCCACATCTGCCCCTGGAAATGTCTTACAATTTAAAACCTGGTTCCTAAATCTCTGTCTTACCATTATATAATCTATCTGAAATCTGTTAGTATCTCCAGGCTTCTTCCATGTATACAACCTTCTTTTATGATTCTTGAACCGTGTTAGCTATGATTAAGTCGTGCTCTGCGCAAAATTCTACCAGGCGGCTTCCTCTTTCATTTCTTAGCCCCAATCTATATTCACCTACTACGTTTCCTTCTCTCTCTTTTCCTACTTCTGAATTAGAGTCACCCATGACTATTAAATTTTCGGCTCACTTCACTATCCGAATAATTTCTTTTATTTCGTCATACATTTCTTCAATTTCTTCGTCATCTGCAGAGCTAGTTGGCATATAAACTTGTACTACTGTAGTAGGCGTGGGCTTCGTGTCTATCTTGGCCACAATAATGCGTTTACTATGCTGTTGGTAGTAGCTTACCCGCATTCCTATTTTTTTATTCATTATTAAACCTACTCCTGCATTACCCCTATTTGACTTTGTATTTATAACCCTGTATCTGCCTGACCAAAAGTCTTGTTCCTCCTGCTACCGAACTTCACTAATTCCCACTATATCTAACTTTAACCTATCCATTTCCCTTTTTAAATTTGCTAACCTACCTGCCTTATTAAGGGATCTGACATTCCACGCTCCGATCCGTAGAACGTCAGTTTTCTTTCTCCTGATAACGACGTCCTCCTGAGTAGTCCCCGCCCGGAAATCCGAATGGGGGACTATTTTACCTTCGGAATATTTTACCCAAGAAGACGCCATCATCATTTAACCATACAGTAAAGCTGCATGCCCTCGGGAAAAATAACGGCTGTAGTTTCCCCTTGCTTTCAACCGTTCACAGTACCAGCACAGCGAGGCTGTTTTGGTTAGTGTGTAAGTAGACTGTTTAGGTTTTTTTATTGGCAACGCCACCTCTGTATAAAAATCACTGGCTGTGCTGTGTGCAGTCTGTGTCTAGTTTGCATTGTTGTCTGCCATTGTAGTGTTGGGCAGCGGCAGCTGGATGTGAACAGCGCGTAGCGTTGCGCAGTTGGAGGTGAGCCGCCAGCAGTGGTGGATGTGGGGAGAGAGATGGCAGAGTTTTGAAATTTTTCATGAACTGCTATATATATTATGACTATTAAGGTAAATACATTGTTTGGTCTCTATTAAAATCTTTCATTTGCTATCTATGCCTATCAGTAGTTAGTGCCTTCCGTAGTTTGAATCTTTTATTTAGCTGGCAGTAGTGGCGCTCGTTGTATTGCAGTAGTTCGAGTAATGAAGATTTTTGTGAGGTAAGTGATTTGTGAAAGGTATAGGTTAATGTTAGTCAGGGCCATTTTTTTGTAGGGATTTTTGAAAGTCAGATTGCGTTGTGCTAAAAATATTGTGTGTCAGTTTAAGCACAGTCTTGTATAATTGTTCAAAGGGGACGTTTCATATGTCGACTCTTAGCCGAGGATACCTCACTGGAATCTTCTGATTTTTTTCTTGTAGTTTGTGTAATTAGTGTAGCCTTTGTTTATTGCTAGCGCGTAATTATAGAGAGAATTTCCTTTGTAGTTGTAGTTTTTCATTGTTGTGCAGTAAAACAGTTGTGGCATGCATGTAGATTTGCAGCAAGTATTTCGCAGCTGCGCTTGCAATTAACTAGATATTATTTTCAGTGCTATGTTAATGTGTTCTCTTATTTTTGCTCTTCAAATTGTGTTTTTCTGTGTTGTCGTGTGAAATATTGTGACAATAATGGCGTGTGAAAAACGTAATACTAGGCTCCAAAGTAAACTGAGAAATGACAGTGAAGACGAAAGCAGTGTGTTAGCGCCACCATGTAATGAATTAACTAATGTTCAACATAGTAACTTGGTAATTGCGCATAGAGAAATGGAGCGGGCGGCAAACAATGGCGTAGGCAGTGAAACAGTTAGTGAACAGGGAAGCGTTATCGATCGATCGCTTGGCAACAGCTCGCCTCAGGAATCCGAAATGACAGGACACAATTTTGGAAATACTGTAGATTCAGGTTTTGCGTCCTCACCGTTTTCTCAAATAAGTCAAGACACATTTTCTGCTTGTCAAAATGTGAATGTTGCCGGTGCAAATGCACTGCCGAAAAGCGTAGAGGAACAGATTCCAGACACTAATGCATTGTTATTACAGCTAATGCAACAAATGGAACAACACCAGAGACAAACACAGCAAAAGCTTCAAAAGTTAGACACAATGGAACAAAATCTTCAAAAGTTAGACACAGTGGAACAAAATCTTAAAAAGTTAGACACAATGGAACAAAATCTTCAAAAGTTAGACTCATTGGAACAAACTCTTGAACAAACACGTGAAGATTTAACTACTGAGTTACATAACATCGAATCGAAATGTCAAAAAGTCTGTAATGACGTAAAAACTCAAATTTGTGAGCATTTTCAACCTATTTTTTCGTGGCATGAAAATGCATTACAGAATCACGAAGCAGCCATAAAAGAACTGCAAACTATTGTTCATCAAAATCATGAGACCCTGCAAGCTAAAATTGACTCAGTTGCATCTACCGATTCGGTTACACAACTTGCAAAAACTCAGGAAAACTTAAAGGACACAGTAGATACTCTGAAACTTGGTTCAGAAAAAAACACTGAGGAAATAAGTACACTATCGGAGAAAGTAGCCGAACTTTCGGATCAGTTCACTAATTTATCTACGAAGGTAGATGAATCTGAATGACACAAAACCGGTAGTTTTTAATGACACAGAAGAGTGCGAACAAATTAGGAAATTCAATCAAAATCAAATCAATATACAGTACAAAAGAGAAATACGGGAATTACAAGATCAGTTGGCACAAGTAATACAAAAATTACAAATTTCAGAGGACACTCGCGCCCCAATACGGGAAGAGGGACATAGAAATACGGAACAGCCACAAAATAATAACACAGCGCATTTCGGAAATTATGAAAGAAATTGGCAAGGTGCACCGAATTTTGAAATGGAACCGCCGAAACGACGTAACAATGACCGATATGCGACTCGCCGACATGATGATTTTGACTATAAGCTGTTCATCACTACACGTAAATTCAAAACTTTTAAGAATTCTGGCAACGACATTCATCCACAAGCGTGGCTCCATCAATTCTCTCATTGTTTTCCTCCCAACTGGTCGTTAGAACACAGATTAGAATGTATGTGTGGCTATTTAGAGAATGAAGCAGCTGTAAGAATGCGATCGGTCATTCACGATTGCCATAGTGAAGGAGAATTTTACCATGCCTTCCTCTCAGGATATTGGTCTCAAGCTACACAAGACCGAGTAAAACATAGCATCATGATGATGAAACACTTTGAACAATCTGAATTTTCCAGTCTTGTGACATATTTTGAAGAAATGTTGCATAAGAATCAGTACCTGTCAAACCCATACAGCCCCTCAGAACTCATCCGCATTTGCTTACTCAAATTGCCTGAACATTTACGACATATTATTTTAGCAGGACGTTGCAAATACGACATTGAAGCTTTTTAGGGACTGTTACAAGAACTGGAAATTGACACTGACAATCGCGAAACGCGAAAACAGGAGCACAACAATTACAGGTCACATCTGTCACAATTCCGCGATGAAAGAAATAATAACTGGACACGACAAGGCTATTCTCACAACACATATCGTGACCAAAACAGACACCACCCGTATGACAAACACTGGCAGAGTAGTAATAATTACAGGGAAAGATCACCTCTCCGCGGTAGTGACTATCACAGAGACAATCAGAGAAACAGACAATTTGGGAACCAAAATAATTATTATCAAGGGAGGCAGAATAACTTTAGACGCAGCGGTCCAGCCCGCAGTTACGATTCAGGGAGAAATTCTCCACCACGTGACCGACAAGAAAGAAACTATGGAATCTACTGACATGACGACAGACGATATGATCGTAACGACAGACCTGAATTGCATCAGAACTGGCGGGATTCAAACAGAGCAGGGCCCTCTCGAGGAGGTGAATTTGTAGAAGTTATGTCTCCAAACCCCAATAACGACGCGCGCCAACAAAGAGACAATAGGCAATGACTCATACCGCTGGCAGCCACAAAACGTACGTATGAAACTAACGACGCAGCTGCCGTAGCTAGTAATTTCGTAAAAATGGAAGACATTAGGGACATCTTACTCCAGGAACACGACGTAAAAAATAACAACATTGCATATCCTGTGATTCACATTGAGAGGCACCCACTTGCCTTGCTCATACTGTGGCATCAAGCAGTCAGGCCTGCAAGATGAGTGGTTTGCCAAGCGAGTGGATTCTTCCTTAATTTATCGAGTAACATGAATTCTCGTATCTTACTATTTAGTTACAAATTACTCTCCTGTATGAATAATACGCAACGGAAACACGCATCTGACTATCAGTGATTTATAGAACTCTGACTGTACACTACGCACTGGCAATACCACATTTACTTTTTGTCTTTTATTTAACGGCTTTTATTAACACGTGGCCATCCCACTGAATACGAATGGCACACACATTATAAATTCGGGATATTATGACAACATAC
This sequence comes from Schistocerca serialis cubense, assembly GCF_023864345.2. NCBI lineage: Eukaryota > Metazoa > Arthropoda > Insecta > Orthoptera > Acrididae > Schistocerca > Schistocerca serialis. Next base: position 36,425,476 of record NC_064648.1, on the reverse strand, counting down.
AATTCAATGAAAAAAGGCCACCAATCTCTTTCTTTTCACTATCTGATTTATTCCTAAACACACAAATTCTACAACCTACAACAATATCACATGAGAAATTCCGCCCAGTGGGCATGGCTTTACAATGGTGAATCTCTATATTATGGTCTCGTAATTTATTTAAGGCTACAGTGCACTTTCTGGATAGGATGGTGGATCTTTTATTATACCTCACACTTCGACTCTCACAATCATCATCACGAAACTTTCCTCCAGATCGAGCGATACAGAAGGAACAAGCATAACCCACAAATCTTTTGAAACTACCTTGCTACTCCCCCATGCAAACCACACATACCCAAATTACATGACATACCCCACACAACAATATGAAATACTACACAAAGAATGGTTACAACATTATCACTTTCAGCTTTCCCACTTCAATCAATATTTATCCCAGTTTCACACGACACTGCCCCACTTGGTAATTCTACTTTCCTACCGTGAACTCTGGAGATAAATGTACGTCTTCCTGTGCAATGCAAGCCAAGTGGCGTTGCTGGATAGACGGCCGACTCACCTTGATACTCTCTCAGAGTTTAAATCTAGCGTCACACGGAATCATATCATGTAGTTTAATATTAAGCACACACGCGAGTCCACAACTGATACCATGGACGAGTACTTCTCTTTATCTTTTGTCTCATACACAGTTTGAGACTCACACAGTACTCACCACGTGGAAGTACTCGTCTCTAATTTCAAGTCCTGCACACGCCATTTCTTAAATATTTCAACTTATGGTACACACGCTATTTCTTAAATATTTCAACTTATTGTACACACGCTAGTAATTCAGCTTAACTTAAGCACACGGAAGTATTTCAACTTAATGCTACACGTGGTTTCATTGGGACCGTTGGTCACTCCCAAAGATTCCTACAATCCCATTAATATTACCTGCCTGACATTTAATTCTCCCCACAAAAGTTCCTGAAATAGAGAAATTAATATTTCAAACTACTCTTAAATATTCCACATGCATACCATGTCTCCACTCTTTCATCATTACGAAGCACAACTAAAACAGGTCTGTACGGCACAAGATCCAGCGGCAGAGTGTCGAAACATGGCCGTTCTCTAGGTCCTCTTGCACCTGTGTCGAGGTGGGGGAAGCACCTTGCTATCCTATTGGTCAGCCACATTTCAGACGCTCAAAGCTCTGGTAACTTTCATCTCTTTGGTCCCACCAAAGGTGGCCAAAGGATCGACTCAAAGATGATCATATATCCACATTCACTATCTGCGGCTAGCAGACGACCATACATTCATTCATTTCACAGATCTCACTAAACTGGATGTAGGGATTTACTTTGTGGGAGTGCACATGTGATCAATTAAATAAATAAATTGTCATTCTTTCCCACACTGGTATCCGGCTTCGCTGTATTAATTGAAATTGAGTTATTTTACAAAAAAAATGTGTTCTTCTGACAAAAATAATGAAGTATGTTGTACCTATTTTCAATGTCGGGTGGTACTGTACCCTTTCAACATTACTGTAAATGACGTAAAATTTACGGCAGTACTTGACTCTGGCAGTCCCATCTCAGTAATTAGTAAAACAGCTTTTAGCAAATGCAACAAATCGAACGATTGCCCCACATTTCCGTTACGTAAGATTAAATTACAAGGTGCAATCTTTGGAAAAAGTGTAGATGTACGCCAACAAACCAATTTAGAATTCTTTTGCCAAAGCCACAGCTTCTCTATGAACTTTCTTATTGTTCCATTATTGTCGACGGAAATTATATTGGGAGTAGACTTTTTGAATGAATACAAAGCAATCTTAAACTTTCACGATGCGGAAATAAGTTTAGAGAAGGAAGGTAAGTCAATAGCTTTGAAATTTGAAGATTGGCTCTCAAACCATGATGAGGAAATTAATCGACTTTACCTTCTGTTAGACAACAGTTCGGAATTTTCCAACGAACTAGACACTAACAATCACTCTGCAAGTACTGACAGGGATGATATCGACGGCATATTTGAAATTAATGAGTTAATTCAGAATAAAATTCAAACAATTGAGAATTGTAATGACACTGATAGGCAGGACCTTTTTGAGATTTTACAAGCACATTCCACAGTTTTTACTTATAAAACAGGAACAATCAAGGGATTTCAATACCAATTTTGTGTTCGTGAGCATACTAAATTTTGTGTTAGACCATATGTAATTCCAGCACATTATAGGGACCGTGTTAGAACAGAAATACAATCTATGCTTGACGAGGGCATTATTGAGCCTGCAGTAAGCTCATACAACAATCCATTACATGTTGTTGAGAAGAAAAATGGATCAATCAGGCTTGTGTTAGATTCGAGACAAATCAATACTATCATTATTCCTGAAACAGACAGGCCGCAGACGTTGGAAGAACTTCTTCAAAATTTTAATGGTGTAAAAGTGTTGTCTTCCATTGATCTCAGATCCAGCTTTTATCAGATCTAACTTCATCCAGAATGTAGAAAATACACAGCTTTCCTTTGTTTCGGCGTTTGCTATCAGTTTCGGAAACTTCCTTTTGGTTTGAACATTTCTTCGGCAGCATTTATTCGCGGGCTAAATTCTATATTAGCTGAGTTCTTAAAACGTCACATCACCTTATATGTGGACGATATTCTGATAGCAGAAGCCTCATGGGAACAACACAATCGCATCCTCAACAGTTTGTTACGTATTTTTGCAGAATCTGGAATTACAGTTAACTTGGAAAAGTCTGAATTCGGTAGGTCAAAGGTGAGGTTTTTGGGACATATTATTTCTTCTGAAGGCATTCAGCCGGATCCTGAAAAGTTAGAAGCAATCAGAGCCATTCCAGTTCCATCCACAAAAAAACAAGTCCGCAGTTTTCTAGGTCTCGTAAATTTTTACCGTCGTTTTCTGTAAATGCAAATTCTTGTTACACCAAAACTTTTGTTCTCTCACTGGAAAAAATACTATTTGGAACTGGGACGAACAAGCACAGTTGGAATTCAATTCTTTGAAAGAATCGCTACTTAACGCGCCAATACTAGCTCATCCAGATCTGTCACAAAATTTCTGCCTTAGCACGGATTCTTCTAAAGTCGGTCTTGGTGCCCATTTATTTCAAGAAGCCACAGAAAATGACATTACTGTTCAGAAAACCATTGCTTTTGCTAGCCGAGTGCTAACAAAATCTGAAAAAAATTATTCTGGTAAGCACGTAAAAGTATACAGTGATCATCGTGCATTACAATTTCTTATGTCTTCAAAATTAAATCATGACAGGTTAAAACGTTGGGCATTGTTTCTGCAAGAATTCCGCTTCACAATAGTCTACATTCCCGGCAAGGAGAACATTGTTGCGGACGCGCTGTCACGCGCACAGGCTGGGCTTGAGAAAAGTAACACAGAAGGCAACATTGAGAAAAATTTCAGTATTCTTTACATTCAGAAAGTCGCCTTTGAAAACTTCATCACCACATCTTTAAAGGACATTGCTCATGAACAAGATAAAGATCCGATTTGGAAAGACATCAAAAGTAAATGGCATGAAAAGACACACACTCAGATTCAGCATTGTTATCTGGTTAGAAACAACATACTCTTCAAACGCTGCACTGTTGATGACAAGCTATGGGTACTTTGCATTCCAGACGATTTTGTTAATAAGCTCATTTGGTACATTCATTTCAGCTACGCACATTTTGGCCCACGAAAATGTTATCATATTCTTCGAACGACTTGTTATTTTAACAATATGGAAAAGCGAATTCGAAGAGTCTTGTCTATTTGTAAACTTTGTCAAAAGGCGAAACCATCTACTATCTCACATCATGTTCCGTTGTTTCCTATTATTCCTTCTAAATTAAAAGAATTTGCTGCTGTTGATCTCTTGGGACCCCTTGTCAGAACATCGAATGGATTTTCGTACGTTCTAGTCGCTGTTGAACTTACTTCAAAATTTGTTTCTTTCTCTCCGTTACGTAAAGCCACTGGACGCCTTTGTTAAAAATTTCTTACGTGAAGTTGGACACGTTAGTAAAGTCATTTCAGATAACGGACCGCAATTCAGATCTGCTGTTTGGTCACGCATGCTTCGCAACCATAAAATCAAACCTGTTTTTATTTCATTGTACTCACCACATTGTAACCCCTCCGAAAGGATTATGAAAGAAATCAATAAGCTTTGCAGACTTTATTGTCACAGAAAGCATCAGCATTGGGACAGATATTTACACTTATTTCAAAACGTGCTGAATGAAATGCCTCATGATTCCACTGCTTTACCACCTACTCTTGTACTGAAGAATGAAGACCCCCGAACAGAATCAGAGAGCTTGTACCTTTCCCGAATACACGTAAACTTCGACACAAAGACATAATTGATTTGGCTCTTAAAAATATAAAATCTGCAGCAGACAAAAGGAGAAAACTACACGGTAAAGCAAATGCAAAGAAATTGTATATTGGTCAGAAAGTTCTCATTAAAGCTCATTCATTGTCACATAAGAAGAAACACTTGAGTCACAAATTCTTTCTAGTTTACAATGGACCTTACAGAATCCGACGTATGCCATATGATAATTGCGTTGAAGTTGAAACTCTGCGTACTAGGAAGAGTAAAGGTTTACACCACATTTCACATGTAAAACCGTTTATTGAAAGATAATCTGCTTTTTAACTTTGTCTTTGCCATAAAACGTTTCACTTCACGTTACTAGTATGCTTTAGAAACTGTTACCATGCAACAATGTTTGAAGTTAAATATCCAGTCAAGAACCAAGAGAACTTATTTAAACAGAAATTACGAATGCATTGTTATTGTGAACAGACGACACAGTGTTATTGTGTGTGTACATTCTTGCTTGTTAGTTGCACGATTACGTAACGACTAAAAGGCTCACATACTTAGAACATATACTGGTACTGCTAATGAGATTCTAATGCAACATTTTGGTTTACTTGAAAATACATTCTGGATTTAAAGTACTTTCTGTGAGATACCAGATAACACAGTGGTTAGTTTATGTGACAACTACACGGTTTTATCACGACGCTACTAATGAGTGACAATTTACAATGTTGCTTTTGCGGTGTTTCTGTTTTATATCTGCACAGTTTTTCTACATTATTCTGGAAAGTAAAACATGTTTTAGTAGCAACTTTCGTGGTATAGCTACAATGAGACTGCCTTTTCCGTAGCACAACAATACGTTACAGCACAGTACTTTCTTCATCACGGCAATAAGCATAATAACTAAGATATCTATACGCAAAGCATTTCACTTTTGTTTATCATGAGGTAAGTACATTGACTTCAGCAGAACTTTGCTTACAGAGGACGATAACTACGACAGTTCCACAGAATTATCTTACAGCAAGACGCACATTTAGCGCTACAGGAAACGCATTTGAGTGATTAATTTTGTACTTAAACCATTTATTTTTCAAGATTTTTGAATTACAAAGAAAGTTTTCCGTGATACATTTCATTCCATTGCTGTAATTTGTAACACCTGAGGGTATAATTACATTAATCCTCATGGGGGTACACGCCTACTTTGTGTACCATGTGTTTGGCAAGCACAAGGAGCCCTAGCTAATATGGTATTTGCTTATACAACTTTACACATCGGTACCATATTTCTCTAACACAGAATTACACAGCTATCTGATTATTTGACAGAGAAACAAACATTTTTTTTACTACATCAGTGACACATGTTTACACAATTACACAGTTGTATAACTTCACACTTATGAAACTGTATTTTGTCTGTACTTTGTAAACTGTTCATATTTTTTCGGAATCATTGTGATACTATGAGAGCTTTGAATGATGTATTTGGTATGGGATCATGATTTTTAAAGTACGTTTGAGGTAGATGACACTATTGAAATGAGCAGAGAATTTTCTTTAGGTTTTGAAATTACTGCAGAAAGCTATGACGTTTTTGTGATTAGACTGAGATGTTATGATGTTATTATTACGACGACGATGTGTATTATGCTTTTGAGGTATGTTCATGATCAATGAGATGATGTTATATGAGGAATCTGATTATGCTATGTATTTATTACTATGTAAAATTGAAGTGTCGACGAATATGTATATGTGTAATAAGGTAAGGAATAATGAATAGTGGTTAGGGACTCTGACTTGTGAAAAAGGATGTTGGAAACCAAGAATCATACTTTAAGAATTATGAAATGTGTGTACAAGCGTGAATGTACTACAATGCCACTGAAAATTTTTGGACTCTGTTATATTTACACGATTTTGTTTCTACAGATTTGCAACGCAAATTCTCGACCTCTGAAATTTTTTATATGAGACTGTCACTGTAGCGGAAACTGCTGTCGTAAATATTTCGTTAAGAAAGGTAAGTGACCTTGACGTAATGCGTTTTTGGCGCCCAGCTGAGAGGTAGTTGTCTGACAAAAGAAAGCCATTAGGTGGAGAAAAAAAGGAGGCCATTATCCTCGCTATTGACGTTCCTTTGTAGAAAGCATCGCAAATATGAGACGCTCATTACTTGAAAACATACGATTACTTGTACTTTGTGCTACTTACTGAAATGCTTATGAACTGATGGGAAATATTCGTACATTTGCACACCTGATTATGACAAGTGTCTTTCACCGAGAATTGAGAGAACTTCCACTAACTTATGAAGTGCTATATGGCTAATGACTGATGTTTCATGCCTTCCTTTGTACATATTTGCTCATTTTAATATCTAGTTTCTAACTGCACTGTAGCATTGGTTAAAATAAAATTTTATAGATGTACTAATATCACTATTTTCTGTCTACAGACCCAGTAAAGAATATGTTTCTGATAAACTTTCTTAGAAAAGAGAGCACAAATAAACATTTCCCTTCACAGGACTTGCATAAATACTATTTTTAATGACTTGGTAATTTCTTTTCTAGAATAAATTGCGATGCATCACTCTAGTGTTAAGATGTGACATAGGTATTAGACATGGCCATTTTTAGTGTAATATTTTTTCTGCTTGAGCTTTGTCATGTTTAGATGCTGCTGTTTGCCAGGTGTAGTGCTACTAAATTTCACTTTGCATTACTCTGTTAAGCTAGTTTACTACTGATTTATTTTTCTTATTTGCTGCTCATTGCCTTATATTAGTTGTAATTTATGCTGCTTGCTTTGCTTTTTGTATTTTTTATCATTGATGTTTGTGTTACTTGTTTTGTGCTGCTGCATTGCCTCGTTCCTTAGTTTAGCATCTGAGCTCAGTAGATTTAAGTTAGGTTAAAATGGGGTAGGCTATATAAGAGAACGAGTTGTGATGAATTGGAAGAAATGCATTGAGAAGCTATAAGAAACAGATTTGGCAAAAATGAGTGTTGTGCACTGAGAAATAATTATTTTGAAAGAAATATGAATAGAATACAGGAAGGAGGTATAGATAGGACTTTTTGGGATTAATGATGAATGAAGGGAGATCTCCAAGAAATAAAGAAAGTTTTGTTTGCAAAATACTGCAGTAAGACAAACCCTGTCCTTTCCTTGTGTTATCCCACTATGTGTTTGTGTACCCTTGTGTATTTGTCTTTTTCCTGTCTTTATGTGTCTAGCTAATAAGATTTACGTTGTAGAATTCTCTGATAATATGCTATTTACTTTGTAAAGATGCTTAGACATTATTTATTCTGTTCTGTTTTAATGTTCATGTGTGAAGTTGATGTTTCAAAAGTTGTTCTGATCTTTTATGTATGTAATTATGTCATAATTCCTGTAACACTGATGTATATGTTATTTCGATTCTTTTGTAAAGCCCGTATTACTACAAATGTTATCTGTATCGTTATGTTCTTTAATGATGTATTTTGTATCTTTGTAATTGTATTCTTATGTTATAAAATTGTAATTGACACCAATTCATCAAATTAAGTAACTTGTAAGTTACATTTCACTGCTCACATTTCTGTTGGTCATAGTATATGGGCAATATGTGAGAAGTAGGGACTGTTAGAGTTTGCACATGTGTTGATAATTCAGCAAGGGACTGGATAACAGCATTGCTGGTTCTAAGGACATTTCAAACAAATTTTTTGTGAGTGGACAAGTGGTGGTTTATGGACTTACTACATTATCTGCAAGACTCTTCAATGGTGATGACCCACCAATACCATTATTTCTACAAGGACTGCAGTGGGTCTGCACCTCTGGTGGCCCACCAATACCGTAATCTCTACCAAGACTATAGTGGGTCTGCTCTGTGATGACCTACCTACCAATATTCTTCAAAACTTCGAATGACTCTGCTGTGGGTTTGCTCTGTTGTGACCCATTACTTGTCTGCATGTCGAGAGTCAGCACTGTCTTTCCGTTGGAAGGACAACACTACTTCTTCAAGACTGCATGGAAATCCACTACTTCCCTGTGCATTTTCTTTTACTGCTCAGACTTTGAGAAAAACACTGCTATTTTACTGTGATGAACGATTAGGACTGTCTTTATGGACTGTGAGAAAGTTTAGCTTTTGACCAACATTGTATCAATAAGTGTGTGCATTTGATATCTTTGTTATTGTAATTATGAAAAATTTTATCAAATCATTATTGGCCACTCCCCAAAACAATTTGTAAAATTTTTTGTGGGGAGAATGGGGGCTATGTAAGTAGGCTGTTTAGGTTTTTTTATTGGTAACGCCACCTCTGTATGAAAATCACTGGCTGTGCTGTGTGCAGTCTGTGGCTGCTTTGCATTGTTGTAATACTCGCCATTGTAGTGTTGGGCAGCTGGATGTGAACAGCGCGTAGCGTTGCGCAGTTGGAGGTGAGCCGCCAGCAGTGGTGGATGTGCGGAGAGAGATGGCGGAGTTTTGAAATTTTTCATGAATTGCTATATATATTATGACTATTAAGGTAAATACACTGTTTGGTCTCTATTAAAATCTTTCATTTGCTAACTATGCCTATCAGTAGTTAGTGCCTTCTGTAGTTTGAATCTTTTATTTAGCTGGCAGTAGTGGCGCTCGCTGTATTGCAGTAGTTCGAGTAACGAAGATTTTTGTGAGGTAAGTGATTTGTGAAAGGTATAGGTTAATGTTAGTCAGGGCCATTCTTCTGTAGGGATTTTTGAAAGTCAGATTGCGTTGCGCTAAAAATATTGTGTGTCAGTTTAAGCACAGTCTTGTATAATTGTTCAAAGGGGACGTTTCAAGTGTTACAGGGCCGGATCAGTCAATCATCCAGACTGTTGCCCCTGCAACTGCTGAAAAGGCTGCTGCCCCTCTTCAGGAACCACACGTTTGTCTGGCCTCTCAACAGATACCCCTCCATTGTGGTTATATATCCATTGTGCACATATCTTTTCAAAATCATTGAACGACATGTCTGTTCTGACATGTGCCTGGTAAATGTGTTTTAAATTCAGATTACCTTGTTTGAATACTATAACGAGGTTTGCGTTATTCCTAACCAACTGTTTGGGGGTTCTGGAATATGTTTGATTTAGATAAAATGCATCAGCGCCCATATGACGCCCGACACAGAAATATTTTCGAATTTGGTCTTGGTTTTCCACAGCAACATCGTCAAATATGATCACTTTGCTTTTCGGGTGGAGGGATATCACTGCCTTCACCGAATGTCATGCAGGTAACACCATCTACACCGCGCAATATCACCTGCAATAGCTGATATTTGGGTTGAAACAGTGTTTTTGAGAATACACAAACATGTTCAAATCGGACCCCATCTACATGTGTCAGTAGAGTCATGACGACATTAGTCTTTCCACAATTGATTGGATGGACCAATCATAATTGCTCATATATTATGAGGAAGAAGAATCCCGTTCTTCTTGTTCTTCTTCGGTTCTTCATTTGCATCTTCACAGGACCAGTCAGCGACCACAAAGTCCTTGTGGCGAGGGTGCCTCACCCAGTCTGCCACGATAATAACTGCACCAGGTACAGACAAGTAGTTGACGTATATAGAAAAATACCCTTGAAAGGATAATAATAGTATGAGTAGCCACTATAGTTCCATCACTTAACCAACTGAGCTATATTGACTAAACAGAGAAAACTGCTATAAATTTTACCCATGAAGAGTAACTTGTTCAATGATCATCTCAGTAACTCATATAGCATCGAAAAAAAAATTGTAATACTTTGATTATAATGAGAGAGGTATGAAATAAAACACAAAGACGGTTTGAGACTATACATAAATTATTTATTTAAATATCATACATATTTCAGGAATATCATTAAAGTCTCTATGCATTTTCTTCTTTGCACCTGTACAGTATTTACCAAATAAAGCTTTTTGACAAGGAATAAATTCAGCGCATATCTCACTCATGCCAATAGATGACTCACAGTACTCAAGTTTTTCACACACACATTTAATCTGTTTCTCTTTAGGTATAGCGTTTATGTGCGAACAAAGGTGTTGCTTAAGATCATCAACATGTCTACTATGCATCCGTAGGGAGTTTACAACATAATTGTAGGCAGAGTCTATGCTAGGCAACCTTCGATTCAGTCTGTCCAGTGCAAGACGTATGGCAGTGTCCAGATCGCATAACTTCATAATTGAGGCATGTCTTAGATAAACACAGTTGTCACCCGATTTCATACATAATGCACAGTCATCATGTTGTTGTTGTGGTCTTCAGTCCTGAGACTGGTTTGAAGCAGCTCTCCATGCTAATCTATCCAGTGCAAGCTTCTTCATCTCCCAGTACCTACTGCAACCTACATCCTTCTGAATCTGCTTAGTGTATTCATCTCTTGGTCTCCCTCTTCGATTTTTACGCTCTACGCTGCCCTCCAATACTAAATTCCTCATCCCTCGATGCGTCAGAATATGCCCTACCAACCGATCCCTTCTTCTAGTCAAGATGCGCCACAAATTTCTCTTCTCTCCAATTCTATTCAATACCTCCTCATTAGTTATGTGATCTACCAATCTAATCTTCAGCGTTCTTCTGTAGCACCACATTTCGAAAACTTCTATTCTCTTCTTGTCCAAACTATTTATCGTCCATATTTCACTTCCATACATGGCTACACTCCATAGAAATACTTTCAGAAACGACTTCCTGACACTTAAATCTACACTCGATGTTGACAAATTACTCTTCTTCATTGCCAGTGTACATGTTATATCCTCTCTACTTCAACCATCATCAGTTATTTTGCTCCCCAAAAAACAAAACTCATTTACTACTTTAAGCGTCTCATTTCCCAATCTAATTCCCGCAACATCACCCGATTTAATTCGACTACATTCCATTATTCTCGTTTTGCTTTTGTTGATGTTCATCTTATATCCTCCTTTCGAGACACTGTCCATTCCGTTCAGCTGCTCTTCCAGGTC